>NC_081412.1:425470730-426110730 GCF_030272615.1 Cryptomeria japonica
GGGTATGAGCATCCATGGTGGTCGTTGGAAAGGTTGGAGGTGATGTTGGAATTGCGACGACCACAAGGATAGTCTGAACTTCCAAAACAAAGTTTTCGACGGCTTTTTTTGTCGGTAGTGCGACGAAATTGTGTCGGAATTCCAATGATTTGCCGTTGAAATTTTGACATGAATGTACTAGTGTCGAAGGAGAAAATAGCAGACATCTTCACAAAGCCACTGCCAAGCGACACTTTTGAGTATCTCAAAAGCAAGTTAGGGCTCCTACCCCTATCTTCTACTCACTAATAGAGTTCGGTGAAAGAATCAATTCGATGAATCTACAGAATATTATGTATGGATTGATGCCGATTTATGCAATTTAGAAGCTTTTCTAAAGGTGTGCAGGAAATAGTGAATAGAGACAAGTTGCTCTGACCGAGACTAAGATGATACACAGTAAGGCAAATCACTTCACAAAGGAAGAAATCATGATTTAGTTCTTTTACTTTTTGGCATTGTTGTCAAAGGGGGAGAAGACTAAATGGTAAAATCTTAAATGAAGAAGATAACTGAAGACTAATGACAGGGGGAGAAGATTACAAAAAGGGAGAAGACTTCAGGAGATTTTAACAGCTCAAAGATAACAGGAGAAGTCTAACAGCAATCTGAATCTAAATCAATTTGAATATCTTGTTGGCATTACCATTTAATTGTTGGTTTTTCCATCAATGCCAAAGGGGGAGATTGTTGGCATTTTTAGTAGAAAGAGAGATTGTTGATATTCATTAAGGATATTGAGAAGGTTGTTTGAGATTATTGATATAACTGAAAAGGGAGGATAACTATCTTTATAACATTATTTTGTCATTGATGTCAAGAAATTGATTTTATGATTCAGTATGATATTGCCATATCTTGAGAAGATTGATTTGAAGAGAATTAAGATGTCGGTAAGTGACACAGAAAGAATGTGATAAGAAAAGGGAGAAATAAGATATTCAATGGGCAACTATTACCGAGTTAGACAATGATGAGATCATGATGTTTATATTGTTTTGATATCCTACATATGTTGTTAATTGTAAGGTTAATACTATACTATGTCACCGAGCAAAGAACCTAGTCAGTAAACCCTAAGGTTATCGATATCGGTTAATGAAGGCGGAATGTCTACCGAGTAAAGTTTAGTATTTACCGAGTTGCAACTGAGTTATGATAGAGTGCATTGGATGAATACAAGCATTATTTAATGAAGGACAATGATGAGCTGGAGATGTATAAATGATTGGTATGTCATGCATGAAGTTTGTTAAGGATCTATGGCAATGGAAAATCAAGAGGAAGATCTACAGTGCAGATTGAACCACAATAACCTTGTGCAAGTCCCTAGGCAAGGTAAAACATTTTCAGATCGGAGGATATATTGAACCTAGTCAATATTGAAGATCTAATGGCTAAGATTGATCATGGGAAATGTGATCAAGGAGATTCAGCGGTTAGCAAATTGTTTATTAAGAAGAAATTGTTGATGAATGTTGGCATATGGACACTCCAATGAGACATTGAAAGTGATTGAAGGTTTTGTCATTGATGGCAACCTTACAATCCTATGGCATTGGCAAGGCATTACACCTACATCAATAGATCACACTCTACACCGGCACTCAGACCACCAGCATCAGCAGAGAAAGGAAGCATACCGGCACAAAGGCCGACAGGAGTTTTGATATATTATATTTTTTTTATTATTGTAAAAACTTTGTAAGCCGACTCAAAAAGTTGTAAAATGACTCTTATATATAAGAGAGATCATTGTAGACATTTTGAAGTGAGTGAGGAAAAATAATTAGGCAGACCTATTATGCGAAATATAGGTTAAAGGGTTTATGTAAGAAGCAGAGCAGTAACTAGTACTGAATCTGGCATTATAGATGCTATTGTAAAGTAGTACAAGACATTGGATTCGTATAATCCACATTGTAAGTCAGTCAGACTTTCCATTGAGCAGTGAGCTCTAGGCACTTGGCCTTCCTGCATGTGCAGGCCCCTCTTGTAAGTAATACTCTCTTATTGGCCAGTAAGTGAATATTGTGGGTCACAAATCCCACCGAGGTTTTTCCTACACCGGGTTTTCCTCACTAAAATATTGTGTTATGGTGTGTTTCTTATGTGGTTACTTTCATTTCTATTTATTGCACTATTTCTTGCATACTGGTACACTGTTATAATATGATCTACATGTTTTAAGTTAAGAAATTCCAAATACTAGTCAGATACTGATTCACCGCCCCCCCCTCTCAGTATCTGTGGGAATCCTAACAATTGGTATCAGAGCTTGGTCCTCTTTTTTTAGAAACCTAACGGCTTGAGGAAGATATTGACACCGGTAGACATGGAAAATTTGATGAAGCAACTAGAAGCAGCTCTCTCAGACTATGATGCAGAAAAATTGAAAAACATCAAACTTGAATATGATCTAAAGGCAGCTTAGGATATCATTTAGGCACTTCAAGATAATTTTACCATTACAAGAAACAAGAGAAGAGAATTATGTGAAAAGTTACAAAATGAGAATGATGAAAAGGAATTACTTAATGATGAGATAAGCAAGCTGAAACTAGAGAACATAACAATGAAGAGTGAGATGCAAGATATGACCATGAGATTATGCAAAGAAACTGAAGATAGGAAAAAGAATGAAGAAGAATTGACCAAAAGACTAAGTGATGCAGCAAATGAGAACACAAGACTTAGCTATGAAAATGACCTATTGAAGATGGATCTGATGCATACACAGAATGACTCCAATGAACTGATGAGACAGAAAGAGATCTTACAAAGAGAACCGGATATTGCAAATCAACACAAAGAAAAACTCAAGAAAAGCTCAGAAGAACTTGGTGACTTATTGAAGATTCAAAAACCTAATGGTGATACTTGTGGAATTGGCTTTGAAGCAGGAGAAAGCTCCAGTACTGCAAACACTCAGGATCATAGCAAACTGGTAAGACAACCTAATGCTTATAAATTTAATGGAAAATGCTTTAACTGTAATAAGTATGGGCATAGAGCAAATCAATGTAGATCTAGAAATTATTAGAACATCAACACACCCACCGGTCAATATTCAAAATGTAACAAAGTTGGTCACAACTTTGAAAATTATAGAATGAATGTAAGATGTTATGTTTGTGGAAGATTTGGACACTTATCTAATCAATGTAGAACACAAACCAGCATAGGTTATGGCAAAGCTATTTAGAAAAACAATGTGACTTTTTATACATGTAACAAGATTGGGCATATTGCAAAATTCTATAGAAGTAAAGGATCACCGACAGACAACAAGGGAAAGAAAAAGTTGAAGAGGTTAAGCAATAACTCTCAAAACAATGGATTAGAAACGCTGATCTAAATGTTGGGAATACTCCTCCACCGGTAGAACCAATCAATTCTTCACTGGCAGGACAGAGTAGTACTCCACTAACAAGAAGCTCTTCATCAAACTGAAGAAAATCTTCTTTGAGGGTTTGGAAATAAATGAGACATATGTTATTATTCCCTTGGTTGGAGATGAGAAGTTGGAAATTACTTCATTACTGGCAAACAATGTTAAGTGACTACTTAACCGACATGCATTAAATGTGGTAGATGGCAAATAAATATTATAAAATTGTGGTTTTGGCTCCATTTCACTTCATCAAGATTTCAAACATTCGAAGAGAGCGATATTTGCAGAGCTAAGGGATTTCAAGCAAAGAGGCGAAGCACTTCAAGAAATCAATCCATCCAAAGGCAGAAAAAGGTATTTATCATCATGGCATCCACCTCTGCACTTGAATATATAGCAAACCCTACTATAGTCAAGGTTATAAAATGCCCTAGGCCCGTGTTTCAATTAGTTCCTGGAGTAGCAAAGAAAGATGATACTATAGGTGCTTTTTCTCAAATTCCAAAAGGAGTTGTCTATGCTGAAGACCCCAGAATTTACATCCACTGCAACATAGAGGAATTAGAAAATGAAGAAATCAAAACAATGTATAAATATGTCATGTGATGAATCCGAAAATGTAAAACCAGAACACAAAGTCATTGAAACCCTAGGATTTACTAAAATCCTCTACATTCCTGAATTTCCCAAGGATGTGATTAGGATAGTCTTAAGCAAGGTACATGGTGAATTTTTCTGGTTAGATGCAATTCACAAAATTACCAAGGAAGCTGTCAAAGCAATGACAGGGTTACCCTCAACTGGTAAAAGGCCTGACAAGACTAAAAAGGTCTCAAAAGACCTAGTAACTAATCTAACTGGTGCAACATCTGATAAAAGGTCCTTGAGAGTCAATGATGTTACCGGCATAAATGTGAGATTTATCAGCATGATTTTAGGGTATAAAGCCACTCATGCAAATAGACTTAACTCAGTTTCAAGTTTATGCATTAAGAGTGCTTATGACATGATTACCGACAATGTGAAAATTGACATATGTGAATGGTTAAAAGATGAGTTGATTGACAACTTAGGCAAGATCAAGAGAGATAAGAAAGGAAATTTTAGGTTTGGAAATCTACTTGTATGCTTGATGCTACACATAACCAAATAGGTTTCTGGTATAGGCTATAAAGAACTTGGATTTGATATACCGGTAGGTAAATAGTTATCAGAACTATTCAACAACATGGGTGAAGACACAGAAAAGAATATCCATGAACGCTTTCAAGTATTAAAGGCCAAAATGAAGAAGAGAATCAGATTGTCATAGAAAATTGTTGACAAGTATAAGGATAACATATGATTTGTAATAAAAAAGGATGAGATATGGATGGAAGCAGTCATCCCAAGGATAATTTGGGTAACAGAAATGGGTTATGAGACTGATGACCTTATCATTAAAACTTATGCTAAAGCACTTCTGGAAGCACCAAATGAACCAAAGGAAGAAGTATTTGTTAGTGCTAAGACCATAGAAAACCAAATTCAATCTAAGAAGAGAGTGAAAAAGGTTGAAGTAGTTGTGAGAAGAGGTTCTAGACAGGCAAAGGCCATTAAAGAAGATGTGATGAAACAAACCAGTATCACTGAGGAAGAGTTAGGAACTTTACAACCTGAAACTCACCTATCACCAGTAGGCACTTCTTCAGAGAATGACATGCCTGCAACCTTGAAAAGAGTTGTAAGGAAAAGAGATCCTTCACTGGCAACTACACCCTCACCTAGGAGAACAAGAAAGAAACAACGAGCAGTGAGATCTCTGGTTAAGAAAAATACACCAAAGAAGAAGATGACACCAAAGAAGAAGAAGAGGACTCTACAAAACATGACCCCTCTTGACATATTGCTAAATGAAATTACAGAGGAAGGGAAACTTAAGAATATAGAGAAATTGTATGATACTCTGACAGTAGATGAAAAAGAACAAATTGAGAATAGTGTTATTTTACACATGGACATGTATAAGAAATTTTTGATGGAAGTGGCAGATGAAGTACCAGATGAATTATTTCAAAGATTGGAAGCAAGAAGACAAGCTGTTGTAGAGCTTGACAAGAAAATCAAGATAGAAAAATTTCTTGTTGTTTACCCAGTGAACTCACCTAAAGAAATAGATGATTTAATTGCAGAAGCCAACCGGTCAGTATTCTCTACTGCACACCGGTATATTTCATTAATGGTTGGAAGAGTTAATGAGGTGACTAAAGAAATAGAAAATTCATGGGATACATTCCTAGTTGAAAAAGAAAAATAGGAAGAGTACATGAGCCACAAACCTATAAAGGTATATCAGAAGGACAAGGACAAGGGTAAAGGAAAAGTTGGTGGACGTCCTAGTATCAAAGTAAAAGACAACTTACCCCCGCCTCCTTTTATCACTCCACCAGTAACAACAACAACTATAGAAGATCAACCGGCAGTTGAAAGTATGAATGAACAGGATATAAATCCTAATCCTGAAGTTTTATACACAGTGGATGTTGATACACAAAAGTTCAAAATTATGGTAGATAAAGATACAACTGGTAAAACAGACATGGCTAGTAAGCCACTGGTAACTAAGCAAACTAATCAAACTCAAGAGAAACTGGCAGATGATAACAAAGAACAACCGGTAGAGACTCAGACTGAGACTAAGATAGAGCAACAAATAGAGAGACAAGAAGAGCAACAGGCTCCATAACAGGTACAGGAACAGAGTCACATGGAAACAACTCCACTGGCAACAGGAGAAGATCAAAAACCATTTCTTAAAGAAATGGAAACACAGACTGACCTACCAGAGGGCACAACAAGCTTGGTTACTTCTACCACTAGCGGTATTCACAATGTTGGTTCCTCATCAGCAGGATATAAATCAACTAATGTAACAAAAGTACTTTTAGATTCTATCAAAAGGATAACAGATTGTAGTTCACAGGCTTATAAAGCTATAGATGATACAATCCCAATTTTGAAGGTAATAGCTCCTAACTGCAACATAGACAATAAGGATTCTTTAGGACAACTTGATACTTTGTATGAATACATCACTGAGAACACAGTGACTATTGAGAAAATAAAGGAAGAGACATTGAAGAAAAAGGTAGAAATTGAAAAGCAAAAATTCTTTGAAAATCAGATAAAGAAGTGTACTAGAGAATTTGACACACTTCTACCAGAACTATGTAACTTATTGAAAGAATACAAAACTCTATACAAAGACACCTGCAAGACAAACTTTTTAACAGTAGACATAGATAAGAAGATGAGCAACCTGTAAATGATGAAATCAATAAACTTGCTGATAGTTTTGTTAACTCACCTGATACATTATCAGTTTTTGAACAAAAGATAACAACTTTTGAGGAAGAGTTACTTAAGCTAGGAAGAGAAAAGGAGAGAATAGTGGATAAGGCAAAGAATTTGAGACTAAAACTAAGTCCAAGATTGGACTATCTAGCATCATTACGGAAGGAAATATCTGAGGCATTGATATGGGGACAGAGAACATCGGCAGAGCATATGCAGCTCCTCACTGGTACAGTTCAAAGAACAGATACAGCTCTAAAGGATAGTAAGAAATTTATGGAGAGTATAAACTTAATTTTGGCGGATATATTCTAGATGGTGACCACACAGGTACAAGGTTGAGACTACAAATCTATTGACATCTTGACAACCTTTGTCATTGATGCCAAAGGGGGAGTAGCGGTATGAGAAAATCCAATATCATAGGAATCATATGCTCAGGGGGAGCAACCATTTTTTTGGTAACACATTTTTGGATTACAGTTTTGGATACACTTTTGAATTTTCTCATGATTGTTGCCATCAATGCCAAAGGGGGAGATTGTTGGCATATGCACACTCCAATAAGACATTAAAGGTGATTGAAGGTTTTGTCATTGATGGCAACCTTACAATCCTATGGCACCGGCAAGGCATTACACCAGCATCAACAAATCACACTCTACACTGGCACTCAGACCACCGACATCGGCAGAGAAAGGAAGCATATCGGCACAAAGGCCGACAAGATTTTTGATATATTATATTTTGTAGGAAGCAAAGTAGAAACCGGTACTAAATCTGGTATTATAGATGCTATTGTAAAGCAGTACAAGACATTGGATTTGTATATTCCACATTGTAAGTCAGTGAGACTTTCCATTGAACAGTGAGCTCTAGGCACTTGGCCTTCCTGCATGTGCAGGCCCCTCTTGTAAGTAATATTCTCTTATTGGCTAGTAAGTGAATATTGTGGGTCACAAATCCCATTGAGGTTTTTCCCACACTGGGTTTTCCTTGCTAAAATATTGTGTTATGGTGTGTTTCTTATGTGGTTACTTTCATTTCTATTTATTGCACTATTTCTTGCATACCGGTACACTGTTATAACATGCTCTACATGTTTTAAATTAAGAAATTCTAAATATCGGTCAAATATTGATTCACCCCCCACTCTCAATATCTGTGGGAATCCTAATAATGAACAATGCAATGCAAGCAAGTGTAAGCAAAGGGATGCTACATAGTGATTACCGAGCATAGAAGCTTGAAGACCTGTTTGAATAATAGAGTAGGGAGCCCAACAGAGGGACAAGATAAGTCCTATGACTAGATTGTTTTGAGCAAAATAGACCCTTCTTTAGCATATTATATGTAAAGTTGCAGATATATTTTTATTACTGTTATTTTGTAACTGACAGAAAATCTCTTAACCGAGTGGACTTAACAGTCTTATTTGTAAACCCTCTAGCAAGGTAACATTCTAAATGAGTGTTTGAAATCCTTTGACAAGGTCACTTCTAACAAAGTGAAGATCCTAACAGATATGAGGGAAATCTCTTAACCGGGTCACATCTAGCAATGTGTTTGTAATCTTTAATAGGATTTTCTTTTAATCGAGCATACTCTAGAAGAGTATATTTCTTAGTGGGTTCAAAATCCCACAGTGGTTTTCCCCTATTTGGGTTTCCACGTTAAATCTGGTGTTATATGTGTTTATGAGCTAGCATGTTTAGTAGTTTTTGGTTATGTTGCTGAAGTATATGTTACCGAGGTTGAATCTGTTGAAATACTGATTATTAAGTTTATATGATTCACCCCCCCCCTCTCTCATCTTGTTAGCTATTGGCATCAATACTTTACATTTAGTATGAGAACTTAACAACATACCCCTTAGGATCACATAGTGTCCTAAGGGGGCATATGTGGTCCTAAGGGGTCACGCATGTGTTAAAACACATCCATGACTCCTTAGGACCACATATGACCCCGTATAACATCCTAGTGTATACAACATACCCTTAGGATCACATAGTGTTCTAAGGGGTCCTATGTGCTCCTAAGGGGTTACACATGTGTTCTAACACATGTGTGACCCCTTAGGACCACTTATGATCCCTTATAACATCTTAATGTTTATAATGTACCCCCCTTAGGACCCAATTGGACCACATATTAATCATATAGTGTCCTAAGGGGTCACGCATGTGTGTTAGAACATGTGTGACCCCTTAGGACCACTTATGAGGTCCCTTATAACATCCTAATGTTCACAATGTACCCCTTAGGACCCAATTTGACCACATACTAATCATATAGTGTCCTAAGGGGTCACGCATGTGTGTTAGAACACATGTGACCCCTTAGGACCACTTATGACATCCCTTATAACATCCTAATGTTTACAATGTACCCCTTAGGACCCAATTTGACCACATACTTATCACATAGTGTCCTAAGGGGTCATATGTGGTCCTTAGGGGTCACACATATATTCTAACATATGCATGACCCCTTAGGACCACTTATGACCCCTTATAACATCCTAATGTTTACGATGTACCCCTTTGGACCCAATTTGACCACATACTTATCACATTGTGATTTAGTCTTTTTATCTCAAGTCCCTTAATTTTCTCAGCATGTGTCTGAATTAGTATATATGTACATGATTTAGTCTTTCGAGCTCTCTTCCCTTAATTTACTTAGCATGTGTTTTAATTTAGTACACATATATCTTTTATGATCTCTCTCTCTCTCTCTAAAATTAATGATATCTCTCTCTCTGTCATGAAAATGATCTCCCTCTCTCTCTCATTATTGTTTTAATAATTTAATACATGTATGTGATATATAGATAAATTTATATATTCAATGATCTCCTTCTCGATCTCTTTAAAATAATTTATTTAAATTTGAATTATGCGAGAACTTCATGTCTACATTTTAATTTAATGAGCTCAACATTAATGATCTCTCTCTCTCTGATTTAACTAATTTTAATTTAATATTTTAAATTGAATGCACTTCATGTGTGTGTGCTTACGTAAATTATAACTTTATGATCTACCTAGATAGATGGAGGATCAGGATCCGGGCCATGTACCTATGCTTGATCTTGATCTTCATGCAAAGGCTCTTGATCAGGATCCCCCTCCACAGGCTCCTAATCAGGACCCTCTCCTAGATATCAATATCATATTTCATCATAGTGACCATGAGACACGAAAATTGAGAGGTATTTTACATGACCCATGGACAGATCACATGTACAAGAGTACATGTGAATCCATTTTTTTGAGTTTATAGTCATTGAGGGATTTTCTTGTTAGCCACACCTAATTTTCACTACAAGTTATAGATTCTATGTATAGAAATTTGAGGGCTGAGGTGAGGGCTCCTCATTCCTTCGCTAACGTCTTGAGTGCAATATCAAAGGAAACTATTAAGGAGAGATGTTTTTCATAGTATCAGGAGAAGAACAAGGTGAGAGGATATTAGGTGGCATGATGCATTGATCCACTGGTTGCAGGGTTTATTTACCCATGCTTCTTAGCTGCCCATGGTCATTATCCTAATAATGACCAAATACCATTTGTAATGTGGTAAATGTGTGAATGAGAGATCAAGAGAAAAACTACCCTTTCCCTCCGAGCAGAGATGAGGGTTTCACTATGGATTTTCCTTCAAACACTTTTCACCCAATTACATTGGAAGAGGAGAGGAGAATTCCCTAGATTCAACCTGCAAAGAAGAAGATAGAATTTTGAGTCAAATAGGAATGATAAACTAATCCCCCTCTTCATATTTGAAATGGAAAGGAATTGATTAAATTATGTAGTAGAAAAGTGACAAAGAACTGATCATAACTTGAGATCGGAGTATAGGATGAACTTGTGCACCTGGATCTCGCAGTAATATGTCAAGACGAAGTCACCTTGTGAATTTGAGGAAAAATTGCCTGGACTATGGCGGGAATGTACACGATCCTCTGAAATTTCAACAAAAAGAAAAGGGTTTTTCCACCTTCGCAAATGGAGCCTGAATCTGAAAGTAAAGTGTAGGTCCCAGAGACAACTGAGAGTGGGGGGTGAATCAGTTGTCAAATAAATTCAAACCAAAATCTTATTAACCAACTTAATGCTTAATACCGGTAAGACAGTTAAGTATGCCGATAAACAGTGTTAGTAGAAAATTGCTATACCGATAAGAATTAATGCATGAAACATAAACATAAAGTCATCCACAACACATGACACCAATATTTGTACATGGAAACCCTGTAAGGGGAAAAGCCACGGTGGGAAACCTTACCCACAATCAAATGATACTATTGCAGATAGTAAGTGTACAAAGAGGGGTCTGCACATGCAGAAAGGCCAACAACCTAGAGCTCACTGCTCAATCACAAATGGGAGTCACACTGACTTCAGTTGGATGGTTAAATCCAATGAGAATGTACTGCACAAAATAGCATCTTCATATGCTAGATTCAGTACTGGTGTAATGCTGATATGCTTCTACAAAAACCTAACTTCACCTTTGAATGATGTCTTCATGTATACCTCTGCTTGATCTCGCATATACCTTCACACAATTCTTTTTCACATTCCACATTTGATCTTATAAATAAGATCTTACATTTATACCATACCCTAAGACCAATTTTAGTAGGTCGGCTCTACAAGATATTACAATAAAAAAATTTACAAATAATACAATATCTGATGCAATAACCGATTGAACATGTTGGCTTGATGCATTTACAACAATAAAAAATCATCTCCATAGCGTGCCATGCTGATCTGGAAAAGATAAACCTGCCAGTGTAACCCTAGATAACCTGGACCTATTTTCCGGTGAAAGAAAATATGCAAATAAGAATATACCAATGATTATTACTTCAAAGTAAAGTGTCCACATGATATCTTCGACATTACCAAGTGTCTTCCATGTCATTTCAGGTACCGGTGAACATTATATCCTGCCGGTTGACCATATACTAGTAACTATTTGCATAGTTTACTATTTGCCGATGAATGTTGCTGGATCTCCAAGGTAGGTGAATTTAGTAGGTGTTGACATCAATGACAAAACAATACCAAAATACCAACAATCTCTCCCTTTGGCATTGATGGCAACACAAAATGGAAAAACCATCAAAGTGCCAAAATAGAAATGCCAAGTACAAAAATCAACAATCTCCATTTCTCCCCCTGAGAGTAACATGAGTTTATTCAAAGATTTATTTTCAATACCAATCTCTCCTCAAAAAGATAATGCATTTTTCATATATCTTTCCCTAATGTTTTTCCATATATCTCTCCCCCTTTGACATCAAATGCCAAAGTCACAAAAAGTCAAGTTCATACAAAATACCAACCAACTCAATATACCAACTACTCCCCCTGGGAGGTAGCTTCCTCATCAAATACCGGAATAAAAGATTTGTCCATTTAATTCTGCCGGTTGATGACAATCATCAACTGTCTAAGTCTCTACCAGTGGAGGTAAGACTCCGAGCTGATCTCTGAGATACTCAAAAGTTTCCTTAGGCAAAGGTTTTGTGAAAATATCTGCAAGCTATTCTTTAGTATTCACATAAACCAATTTTATCTCCTTTTCTTCAACTTTTTCTCTTAGAAAATTTAGTTTGATAGAAACATGTTTTGTTTTAGAATGTAATACTAGATTCTTAGATATATCAATTGTTATAGTGTTATCACAGTATATAGTAATAGGTTCCTTGCATTTTACCTTTATGTCTTTCAACATTTGCTTAAGCCAAAGTACTTGTGTACAGTTCATTTTGATTGATTGAAAAATAGGTTTTAAGGACTTGAAACCATTACAACATAGTTAGAAAGAAAGCTGAGAAAATAGAGTCCACATACAGAGCGACTGGTCAAAAGACCAGCGAACAGAAAAAATAGCTAAACAACAAAAAACAGCAAAGAACCCAAGGAGACACTACATAGTAATTTTCTTTAGTAGATCCTCTGCCTTTGTCACTAGCTCATCATAGGTCACCCCAACTGCTTTTAGCTCCTCCAGGTCCTTATTCACTTTCTTTTCCTTCCTCTTCCCATGGGTGCGGGTTCTGGGACCTTGGGCTTCCCCTGTTCCTTCTGCATCCAGGTCAATTTCCTGGGTTTCCTTTTCGTCATCAAGCTTGCTGATGAGGGTATGGGTGTTGTTGGCTGAGATTTTCAGAATGTTGAGGCTCTGCTCCATAATGTTTTTTCACTAGTTTCCTCCAGGGTTTTTTTGTCCTGTATCTCCTTTTCAATTTTCTCAAACCGGGGATTAAAGGCATCTTTGATGTCTTCCGCTTTAGCAATTGTGTTCTTCAGTTCCTCGATATAATCGGCCATAGTGTTCCCCTCTCCAATGTTAATGGTCTCTAGGATCAGGACTCTGTTGCAGAGTTTTTTGTACTCATCCGTCATTTTCTTATTCTCATCAATAAGCCATTCTATGGTTTTCATAAAACCATTCAAGGCCTCAGGAGGAGGGCCAGGAGAGGGAGTCACTTTTCCAAGGGTTATCTATTCATCTTTAGAGATATGGAGGGTAGAAATAGTGTCGGCGTCCTTGAGAGTCTCCTCTATAGTCTCCATTTCCAGGCTGTGTTCAGCTTCTAGGGTCCTTGTTTGCTTGTCATCTTCCGGTTCCTTGTCGATCTCCTCTGGATCTTTGCCAGTCTCCTCTATTTTCTTTTTCTTCTTCTTGGTTTGGGCTTGGTTCTTACTTTTTTCCTTCAGCACCCCCTTAGGGTTCTTCTTCTCCTTAGGGAAATCTGAGTACTCTTCTTCCGAAGAAATACTAATCAAGGGTTTGCTTTGAGGTTTTTTTCTCTTAGAAGAAGAGGGTCTTGATTTCCTCTTCTTACTACTCTCATACTCTGAGTAATCAGAGCTTTCCTCATCATCAATTGAGGAATCATTGTCTGATTCCTCCTCCTCCGAGAAATCAGAATCAGACATTTCTTCTTCCAAATCCACAGAGAGCTGCATCCGGTTGATTTTACTGGCCTTTAAATGGTCATAAATGAGGACCATAAGTCCCTAGTGCATTGCAGTATCACCCCAAGGATTTTCTTTGTAGGCTTTTAGGGAGGCATTCATAGAACAGAGCAAGAAGTAAGGGAAATTCACCATATCATTATGCCTAAAATGATTTAATAGGACAAAATGATACCCATATACTTTCGTAAACCTACCATCTAGAGTTATATACCTCATTAAAACAAAGAGAATTTCCTGCCAGGGTTTTGCAAAAGCCCTAGGCGGGTAATAGGTTTTACTCAACTTTACCAGTCTTTTCTTCTCTTTCTCAGTGACCGGGTACCTTTCACTGGCTTCCCTGCTGACCTTCCTGTCTCTATAGAAGTTGCAGCCCTCCCTTTTTAGACCCATAGCTTTAGCTATTAAATCTTTGTCAATTTCCACTAGTTGATCGCCTATTTTAAGCATGCCCTTCTTCCAATTTTTGCAGAAGAAGCTAGTTATCTTTCCATCATGGCCATGGAGTCTCTCAATGAAGCTCGAAAGACCACCCTTCTGCAAAATTTCCCACACCTCTTCTTTCTGTTTCCACTCCTTGCAATTGCTTGGCTCATATCTTCTCCTATTTCCGCCCATGGTGTCATTTCTGATAGCCAAGTTTAGATTACAGAACTGGTGAAACAGAGAGCTTTTCAGAGTTAAAACAAAAACCTAGAAAGCATGTGTAGCATTAATGATCTGATGGGTTATAAAACATGCTTTGTTGGATTTGATATTATAATGAGTAATTACCTCATTATAGAAGTAACTCGAAGTGCTTACTTCAGTATGTATCATAATTGCCCTGTCAATCAAGAGTCTTTGGGGTACTTCAATATCGTTCATTAATTATGATTTGTCTGACATCTTCAGGGAGACCGCTCTCACCTATCCACGTGGTAATAGTCTCATTCTTAATTGCCACGTTTGCAGCCCAATCAGCAGAACAGTTGGCCTCCTGATAGATATGGGATATGTGGCATTTTTTGAAGGTTCTAATGATTTCAATAGCAGAAAAAATTATATTGTGAATCAACCAAGAGGGCTTTGAGGTCCCATTGAGACACTTAATTATATTATTGGAGTCCCCTTCTATCCAGAGATAGGGACAGTTCCATTTTTTGGCTAGAATAATGCCTTGAAGGGCTACCATAGCTTCCGCTTTATGATTGGTTTGAGTGCCAATAGGGACAGCAATCATACCTTTGCAAATGCCTCTATAGTCTCTGAGAATAGATCCACAGCCTAAGGGACCTAGGTTTCCTTTGGTTGCTCCATCAAAATTGATTTTGAGCCAACCTTGGGGAGGGGTTTGCCATTTAACTTCAAGCCTTTTATTGCAGCTGAGATTATGACCGTCAGTGATCTTCATATTCCAAGCTCTTAAGATGTTTGACTCCAAGGAGTTGTTAGAGTAACAAGAGACCTCCATGGTTCCCATATTTTCTTGAATAGCCCTTTGAATTTTTTGAAAAACAATGTCTTGATTTAAGGACACATCCCTCAATATTCAGTTGTTTCTTTCCTTCCAAAGACCCCACAAAATGTGTGGAAGAGAGAGCTGCCACATACATCTCAAAAAAGAGTTGGTCCAATGAATTTGCCAGGAAGAGAACAAATCTCTGATGTTATTAGGAAAAACCCAAGCTATACTAAAGCTCTTAAGGAAGCTTTCCCAAATAGAGGTTGAGAAAGAACAGTGGAGGGCAAGATGGTCCACTGACTCTTCCTCTTGAAAACACAGCACACACCTGTTTGGAAGGGCAAAACCTCTGCATTTAAGAATGTCAATAGTAAGGATCTTATTTTGGAGAATAGTCCAGAAGAAAAAATTGATTTTGGGAGTGAGACCTTTTAACCAAGCTTTAGACCAGAAGGGATTCATAGGAGGGGAGGGGGAAAGGATACAATACATCGAAGACACAGTAAAAATACCTTTGGGGTTATATTTCCAGATCAGGGATTCCTCTTCCTTATTCAGCCAAATAGCAGACAATTGGGTTTTGAGCTTAGAGATACTGGGATGAATACTATCAATGTTCTGCCAGTTGTTCCCATCCCAGTAATCTGCCACTAAGGTACCAAAAGAGCCAATACAGGAGGGGGCATGGAAAGCCCACTCATAGAAATCCATAAGGGGTTTGTCAAAAAGCCAGGGATCCTCCCAGAATCTAACTTTTCTGCCATTTCCAAGTTTCCATGTCACACCTTTAGCAATCACATCTTTAAATTTAGAAACATGGTTCCAGATATGGGATCCATTTATGCTGAGATCCGAATTAAGAAAAGAAGACAGAGAAGAGGACAGAAGAGAATACTTACTTCTCCAAATTTTGCACCATTCAGAGTCAGAGTGAAACCATCTCCAAGCTTGTTTAGATAAGAGAGCTTCATTTAAAGTGTGAATCCTCCTAAGCCCTAGACCACCTTTGCTTTTTGGCTTGCAGACCTGATCCCATGCCACCAAGGACATTCTTTGTTTTTCCTCAACCCCAGACCATAGGAATCTTCTTTGAATTTTCTCAATAGCTTCAGCGTACTTGACTGGAATTTTGAATAGGCTAAGAGCATAAATGGGGATGCTTTGAAGAGTAGCCTTAAGGAGAAGGAGCTTACCAGCTTGACTTAAGAGAGCCCCTTTCCAACCTACAATTTTTTTGTGAAATTTATCAACCAGTGAACTCCAATAGGAGTAAGGAGGGGCAATCCCCATGGGGAGACCAAGGTAGGTAGCAGGAAGGTCAGCAATCTTACACTCCAGAATTCTACTGATCCTTTGTTGTCTTCTCTCCAGGGTATTAATGAAAAAGACATCACTTTTGGCCCAGTTAATAAGATGCCCCGTAGCAGAAACATATTTACACAAGGTACTCTTCAAAACTTTAGCTTCTGAGATGCTTGATTCCCCCATAATTATTGTATCATCAACAAACTATTGGTGTGAACAAATAAGGTCAGCAGAAGAAGGTTGGAGGCCCTTAAAGGATCCTTTTTGCACCAAGTTTTCCATGGTCTGACCAAAGCATTTTTCCATAATAATGAAAAGGATGGGGGAGATAGGATCTCCTTGCCTAAGACCTCTCGAAGCTTGGAAAAAAGTTGAAGGAGAACCATTGACAAGAACAACAAAGGATGCAGAAGTGGTGAGTTGGGAGAAAAGATCCACAACTCTTGGGGCAAACCCAAAGGAAGTGAGAACTTTCTAAAGAAGAGACCAGTCAACCCTATCATAGGCTTTGGAGAGGTCGAGCTTAAGGATGAGACCCTGCTTCTTTGCTTTAACAAGAGAGTGAATATTCTCATGAACAGTAATAATGGAATTGAGAATTTGTCTTCCAAGAACAAACCCATTCTGCTAGTGTTTAATTAAAGTCAGGAGAATAGACAAGAGTGTAGAAGTCAGGACCTTAGATATAATCTTGTAAAAGGAGTTGTAGAGGCTAATAGGTCTAGACTTGTCCAAAGAATCAGCACCTTGAATCTTGGGGATGAGAGAAATAAAAGTACCATTGATTTCCTTCAAGAGTTTTCTAGCCCCAAAGAATTCCTTAACCCCATTAGCAACATCAGTCTCGATAATGTCCCAAAACTCTTGAAAAAAGAGCATTGGGAAACCATCAGGACTAGGAGCTTTGTTTCCATCAAAGGAGAAAACAACATTTTTAATTTCTAAGATGGAAGGAATGGAAGAGAGAAAGACATTATTTTGGGCATCAATGAGATGAGGAATGTTCTGAAGAAAAGAGGACTGAGCTTCAGCATCCAGACTTTGATCCCTCGTTAGGAGGTCTGAGAAATACCTCTTAGCTTCATTCCTTATTTCATCTTCCTTGACCAGCTCCCCACTGTCCATAACTAACTTGTTCATCTTGTTGGCTGGTTTATGTTTGATGGTTGTCATATGGGAGAATCTTGTATTCCTGTCCCCTTCCTTGAGCCAAATGCATCTTGATCTCTGCTTCCAGAACATTTCCTCTTTAGCAATGATGTCATGGTATTTCTTAAGAATCTCATTCTTCTCAGCAATGGAAATAGTGTTGAAACCATCCTTCTGGATCTAGTCCTATATTTCTTTAAGGTTTTCCTGAATTTTACTCTTAGCCTCAAATATATTCCCAAAGTTGTTCTTATTCCAGATTCGAATGTTGTCCTTCACACATTTGAGCTTCTTAACAACTTTGAACATTGTCATTCCCTCCACTTGGATACTCCACCATTTTTGAATATATTTTTAATGTCGGGGTGAAGGGTCCACATTTTTTCAAATCTAAAGGGATAGTTTTTCCTTCTATTGATCAGATCAGCATTGAAGGTGATTGGAAAGTGATCAGAACCAACCCAGATATGTGCAGACAAAGAATAGAAATACTAACTGTACCAATCATCAGAAATAAGAGTTCGGTCAAGGCGCACTTGAATAAGGTCATTACCATTTCTTCTATTTGTCCAAGTAAAATTACAACCCTGTATCTCCAAATCATTAAGAGCTTGGGAATAAATAAAATCCATGAGGGCCATCCTATTTTCCAGCTGAGGAGGACTACCTCCAAATTTTTCCTCCTCTTTCAAAGGCGTATTGAAATCCCCCATAACCATCCAACTAAGATTTTTGAAACTTTGCCTAGCATGTCTAATCCTTTTCCAAAAAGAGTTTCTAGCCTTTAAGGTATTAGGAGCATAAATGTTTGTGAGAACCCATGAAAAACCATCTTTAAGATGCTCAAATTTAATACAAGAAAAATTACTTTCCTGAATAATGACCTGGCCTTTAACAGTGTTAAGATTCCAGATGGTTGCAATGCCTCCAGAAGCACCCTCAAAACTTCCCCCACTAATATTACCATTTTTGAAGAACTTCAAAGATTCAACTTTTTCTCTACTCATTTTGGTTTCTTGAATAAGAAAAATGTTAGGATTGCTATCTCTTATCATATTCCTAATAATATCGTGTTTATGGGGATTGTTTAGACCCCTTATGTTCCAAGAAATTATCTTCATAGCTACTTACCAATTCCCAGCTCCTTGAGACTTTTTTGAGTTCCATCTACTATGTTCTTGCTGGCCTCCATATCTCTAACTTTGTGGTTAGAGGGTTGTCCTGGGGAAGAGAAGACATATCCCACATCAACTTGAGCTATTTTGCTGGATTTCCTAATCAGGGATGTCAAGGGTGTTGCTGCTTTCTTACTCCTGTGTTTAGGCTGCTTCCATTCCGTTTCTCACACAGGAGCCACTTCCGGATTGATGAGGATTTTGGAAATTTCATCTTCATTACCCCATTTAGGAGTTCTGGACTCAGTTGAAATAATGTTTGTTGTTCTTGAGTTTTGATCCGAATTCGAAAGACTCAATCCCAAAATTGCACACTTTTGGGCTTCTTGAATTTCAAAACTAGGTATGGCTACAGAAGAGTCTGTCCTTTCAACTTGTGGATCTGGGATCTCACCTTCCTCAGGTTGATAGTCTCTAGCTTCCACTGCCTTGTTTTCATATGTGTCATCTTTCACTTTTGGAGGATCATTCTGATCGTTCAAATCCTTTTTCTGAGTTGTTCTTATGGGACTAGCTTTGGTTGTTTCATTTCTATCTGCTTCCTATACCATGGGATTGAAGATAGAGTCTGAGGCTTCCTTCTGTTCCCCCAAAGGAGAAAAGCGATTGGAATTTTCTTCCTTATTTTCTGTGTTTTTAACTTGCCACACCCATTTCTCTGGCATATTCTGGCTTTCAATCTGAGGTTCTAACTGTTTAGGCTCCGCCTTTTGCTTTTTTGGGCAAGATTTTGCCCAATGACCTACCTTTTTACAGTGGAAACATGCAAAAGGAATAGTTTCATATTCTATATGTTGCTTCCAAGTTCCCAGTTTTGAAACTAGATCAATCTGTTCTGGCATATCTGCCTCAGGGGCTACTCCAACACATAACCTTGCATGGGTTAATCTTCTTTTTGAAGCAGTGATTGGGTCTATAGAGAGCAGCTCACCAAAAGAACTTGCTATTCCAGAGAAGATGCTTTCTGCCCAATACTCAAGAGGCAATCCTGGGAGCTTTATCCAAACTGGAACCTACGCCAGAAGAGAATCATTCATGTTTAATTTTGGATGCTATTTTCTTAGAACCAGGGCTGTCTTTCCCACCATCCAGGGACTCCCGCACAAGATCTTAACCTTATCTTCTTCACACAAAAAAGAGAAAGACAGAAGACCTTTGGGTAGTGCTGAGACCTCAACGTTTCCTTTAAGGGCCCATTTTCATTTAACAAAGGCCCTAACAACTTCAATGTTTGGGTGCGGACCCATAAATTTCCCTACCAAGGAGTTCGACATATCGTTGATATTATGGTCCAGAATCTGGTCAGGGATGGAGATAGAAAACTTACCACCAGAAGGGTGAGAAATGTTCTTAACAGGAGGAAGGGAGGATTTACCAGTTGGTCTAGATCCAAAAAGGGAAGACCATTTTTTCCCCTCCCTCTCGCTATCCATGGGGTCAACTAGTGGCATGGGCCCCCCATTGGACCCTTCCCTGAGATGCCTAGAAGAATTCGCTATCATGGCAAATAGAGTACCATCGGACTATGAGTCAGCAATAGGAACTAGGAAGTCTAGGGGCTTGTCCTTATCGTCAATAGGACCAGCACCATTGATCTGGCCACTCTCACCATTGGAACCAGGGTTCCCACCTTGCTGGAAATTTGAAATTTGAGCTCCCGCTCCCACTCCTCCCATGTTGGTTGAGTTACCTGTGTACAGTTTGTTGCTGCTACAACATATTTTGATTTTGTTGTTGATAAAGATGTACAACTTTGTTCCTTACTTAACCAAGAACCTAATCTCTTTCCAAGAAAGAATGCTCCTCCAATGGTGTTTTTTCTATCATCCACATCTCCTGCCCAATTTGCATCTGTGTATGCATATAGATCAAAATTTTCATCTTTAGGATACCATAATCCAAGATTTGATGTGCCTTGTAAGTACCAGAAAATCCTTTTTACTGCTGATTCATGATTTTCCCTAGGATTACTCTGAAATCTTGAAACTATACATACTGCATTCATAATATCAGGTCTGGTTTGTGTTAAATACAGTAAACCTCCTATCATAGATTTGTATCTAGTTGGATTAATTGGTGTAGATTCATCCCTTTGAGATAATTTGTCATTTGTAGTCATAGGTGTGCTTACCGATTTAGAGTTCTCCATCCCAAATTTCTTAAGTAGTTCTTTCAAGTACTTAGATTGACTCAAAAATATGTCTTTATCAGTCTGTAAAATCTGCAATCCTAAAAAGAATTTTATTTCTCCAATCATAGACATTTCAAATTCATGTTGCATTTTAAGAGAAAATTCTTTGCATAATCCATCTTCTCCTCCAAAGATTATATCATCAACAAATACTTCCATAATCAAGATGTCATCATTAGTTACTTTGTAATATAAATTGCTATCTGCATTTCCTTTAGTAAAAGCAATCTTTAAAAGATACTTATCCAATCTTGCATACCAAGCTCTTGGAGCTTGTTTTAATCCATACAGAGCTTTTCTTAATCTGCAAACCATATTATTGTCATCTATCAAATAAAATCCATTAGGTTGTTCAATGTAGACTTCTTCTTCAAGATCTCCATTCAAAAATGCACATTTAATATCCATTTGATAAACTTTGTAATCCTTGTGAGCTGCAAAGGCCAAGAATAATCTAACTGCCTCAATTCTGGCTACCGGTGCAAAGGTTTCATTGTAATCAACTCCTTCTTTCTGAGAATATCCCTTACACAATAGTCTTGCTTTATTTCTGACAACCTTACCATCTTCATTGACTTTGTTTCTAAATACCCATTTGGTTCCAATTACATTTTTATTTTCAGGTCGGGGAAGTAATGTCCAAGTATTATTTTTCTCTGTTTGTCCTAATTCTTCTTTCATAGCTTTAATCCAAAATTTATCTTCATATGCCTCATTGATAGATAATGGTTCAATTTGAGAAATAAGACATACCTCTTCATTTGCCAATCTTCCTCTTGTCATGACTCCTTTAAATTTGCTTCCAATTATCTGATCTTCAGAATGATTCAGTCTTACATACTGGGGTGTCTTAGTTTGTTGTTGTTCTTCAGTTACTGTGGAATCCTCTGATGATACCGGAGTAACTGGATCATCATTCTGTACTGGTGGATTTACTGTTGGTTCATTTGTCATAATTTTTGTTACCAGTTCAGAGTGTATATACCTTGAAGTTCCTCTGAATTGTTCATCAATCTTTACATTTGTACTTTCAACAATTTTCTGTAATCTTTTATTAAAACATCTATAAGCTTTACTTTTAGATGAATAACCAAGAAATATTCCTTCATCACTTCTAGGATCAAACTTGCCAATATACTCATCTCTTCTAATATAACATTTACTTCCAAAAATTTTGAAATACTTAAGAGTAGGAGTATTACCAAACCATAGTTCATGAGGAGTCTTACCGGTTTCACCTTTGATGTGAACTTTTTTGAATGTATAGACAGCAGTGCTTACTGCCTCTCTCCAGTACACATGTGGTAGATTTGCTTCTCATAACATACTTCTTGCTACATCCAAAATAGTTTTGTTTTTCCTTTCAACAACTCCATTCTGTTGTGGTGTCTGAGGTGCTGATAATTGTCTTTTGATTCCATTTACTTCACAGAATGTATTAAAATCACTAGATGTGAATTCTCCTCCTTGATCTAACCTTAAACATTTAATTTTCTTACCGGTTTCATTTTCAACCATTGCTTTGAATAGCTTGAACTTCCCAAGTGCTTCTGATTTTTCTCTGAGAAAAGTAACCCAGCACATTCTAGAGTAATCATCAATAATTAGCATGAAATATCTATCACCTTGTAAGCTTTTAGTTCTGGCTGGACCACATAAATTAGTGTGAATTAAATCAAGAGCATTATTGGATTTTTCTAGAATACTTTTGAAACTAGCTCTAACCTGTTTTCCAAATTGACATTCCTTGCAAATTGTATTCTGAGGTTTCACAATTTTAGGTAGATCTCTAACTGCCTTAGAAGTATTGATTTTTACCATGCAATCAAAATTTACATGACATAGTCTTTTATGCCATAGCCAACTTTCATCTCTATGTGCAATTAAGCATGCCTTTTCACTATTATTCAAATGAAAGATATTACCTCTAGTCTGATTACCGGTTGTAATTTCCAAACCAGTTCTATTCATGATTTTGCATTTTCCATTTTTAAATTGTAACTGAAAACCTTTCTCAACTAATTGACCAACACTTAAGAGATTATGTTTTAATCCTTCAACATAGTAGACATTGTCAGTGTTATGTTTACCATCAAGAGATATTGAACCCTTAAGTTTGATTGAATAGGCTTTGTCATCTCCGAATCTTACTAAACCTCCATTGTATTCTTGAAAGTTCAAGAATTTACCTTTGTCTCCACTCATGTGATGTGAGCATCTTGAGTCAATAATCCATTCATCCTTTGATTCAACTTTAGCTGCTAGGGCTTGTTCTACTAGTTGAGCAATAGGTACCGGTTGATCTTCTGTTATAGCAACAAAGACCCATCCGTTGTCTGCTGGATCCTCATCAGAATCATCAGTCACACCTTCATCAGCAATGTAACAAGATTTATCTTTGTTTTTCTTAAATCTGTATCTTTGATATTCATGATTAGGTTTGTATGTCCTTCTAGCTTCTTCTCTTAGTCTAGCATGTCTATCAGGGCATCTTGAAGCCATATGACCAATCTTATTGCAGTTGAAACATTTAAAGGGTGCTTTACCTTCATACTTACTTCCAATTGGACCTTTTGGCATTTTTCTTGCGAATAGTGCTTCAAGTTCTTCAAGCTCTTCATTCTCCTTCCTAGTTTCTTCAAGTTCTCTTGCATAAAAGGTTGTCCAGTCTGATTTGTCAAAAGATGGAGCAGATGATGTTGATGCTTTGAAGGCCAAATCAGTTTTTATAGTAGCAACAGGACCAAATTCCTCAATTTAAAAAGCTGAAAGTTTTCCAATCAATGTATCCCTAGTTATTGATGTATTAGGCATTGTTCTCAACTCATTTATAGCAGTAACCTTCATTTTATATGCCAATGGAAAACCTCTTCAGATTTTTGAAACAATCTCATCTTCACTCAAGGTTCCTCCACAACATTTGATACCCAAAACAATTTCGTTTACTCTTTCCATAAAAGCAGAAATCCTTTCATCTTCTTCCATTTTCAGATGTTCATACCTGACTCGAAAGCTTTCAAGTTTTGCAATTTTGACTGTGGAATCCCCTTCATTCAATGTTTCCAAATGATCCCAAATAGAGTTTACAGTGGATCTATCTGATAATCCCATTATTTGTTGATCTGATAATGCGCTCAAAAGTGCTTCTCTTGCTTTGCAATCATTTTCTTCATCTTTAGCTAAAGTAATGGGAGCAGTATAACCATTCTTAGTGACTTCCCAGATGTCTTTACCAATGCAATTCTGATGTGTCTCCATTTTGATTTTCCATATCCCATAGTTGGTTCCATCAAGTTTAGGACTATCCTTTCTGAAATAGTTAGTAGACATTGGATCTCCTCAAGTTGTTAAACTTCTGCAAAAAGAGGACTAGGCTCTGATACCAATTGTAGGTCCTAGAGACAACTGTGAGGGGGGGTGAATCAGTTGTCAAATAAATTCAAACCAAAATCTTATTAACCAACTTAATGCTTAATACCTGTAAGACAGTTAAGTATGCCGGTAAACAGTGTTAATAGAAAATTGCTATACCAGTAAGAATTAATGCATGAAACATAAACATAAAGTCATCCACAATGCATGACACCAATATTTGTACGTAGAAACCCTGTAAGGGGAAAAACCATGGTGGGAAACCTTACCCACAATCAAATGATACTACTGCAGATAGTAAGTGTATAAAGAGGGGTTTGCACATGCAGAAAGGCCAACAGCCTAGAGCTCACTGCTCAATCACAAATGGGAGTCACATTGACTACAGTTGGATGGTTAAATCCAATGAGAATGTACTGCACAAAATAGCATCTTCATATGCTGGATTCAGTACCGGTGTAATGCTGATATGCTTCTACAAAAACCTAACTTCACCTTTGAATGATGTCTTCATGTATACCTCTGCTTGATCTCGCATATACCTTCACACAATTCTTTTTCACATTCCACATTTGATCTTATAAATAAGATCTTACATTTATACCATACCCTAAGACCAATTTTAGTAGGTCGGCTCTACAAGATATTACAATAAAAATATTTTACAAATAATACAATATCCGATGTAATAACTGATTGAACATGTCGGCTTGATGCATTTACAACAATAATAAATCATCTCCATAGCGTTCCATGCTGATCTAGAAAAGATAAAGCTGCCAGTGTAACCCTAGATAACCTGGACCTATTTGCCAGTAAAAGCAAATATACAAATAAGAATATACTAATGATTATTACTTCAAAGTAAAGTGTCCACATGATATCTTCGACATTACCAAGTGTCTTCCATGTCATTTTAGGTACCGGTGAACATTATATCCTGTCGGTTGACCATATGTCGGTAACTGTTTGCACAGTTTACTGTTTGCCGGTGAATGTTGCTAGATCTCCAAGGTAGGTGAATTTAGTAGGTGTTGACATCAATGACAAAACTATACCAAAATACCAACATAAATTTGTGCACCTGCAACCTACACACAGAAAAGAGAGGAAAATTGGGTTGGGATTGGGGGTGTGCCTTTAGGTCAAACCCTTTGGAATTAAATGTTGAAATCAATCTCCTCTTCAATGGTTGAATCCTTGAGTTGAATGCAACACCTAGCCTTCAAGGGAGACTTGAGAATACTCAATGCTGGAAAAGAATGCTAGAATGCTCTTGAAATCTTGATCGCAAATTTTCACCTTATTGAACCTATGCAAATGAGAGGGAAAATTCCTCTTAAATACATGACAATTAGGGTTAATAAAACTAATTTTTCGTCATAGGCTGACATTGAGGAAGTTTCCTGCTCACTACATAAGCTACAATGCATGCTCTAGGAAAGGTCCTAGCCCAAAATAGGGTAGGGACAAGGACACCATGCCCTTGTCCTTGGAGGAAAATGGCGCCGTGCCCCTTTCATAGGGGGGAAAGTGGTGCCATGCCCCTTTCCTTCCCCTTTCTCTAGGGCAGAGTGTAGACAAGGTGGTGCAGAGGCCAATGAAGAAGTCAATTTTGAGGGTTGAGTAGTCTCGGATCTCCGATCAAGTTAGAGGATTCGATCTCGTGTGTGTGAGGACCCTAATGCAGTCAAAAATTTCTAGGGTTGCAATTTTATGACACTACATTTATCCCCCACATTAATGGGAGTATAAATGTATGCCAATACTGTCGGTAAAGTACAAGGAAACAAGATTGAAAGAATTTTACCATGTCAAGGAGGCAAGATACACCAAGCCCCCAGTGGACTTAGGATCTTATGACTTTGATTGACAAAGTAAAAGGGAAGATCAAGAAGGAAAGAACCATAACTGCAAGTAGCAAAGTTACCCTCACTATGAGTCATGAAAGCAAGGATACTAAAGATTACAAAGCAAAACAAAGTTCACTAAGTAATTCTAAGTATCAAGAAGGAAAATATGAGTGGAGTGTATGCCCCCATGTTACAGTGATCATGCGCACCTTATCGGGAGTGATTGCTTTAAGATAGGATACACCCAAGAGAGAGAAGAAAGGAAGCATGTTGTCGCAAGGATTTAGCCCCCAATCGAGTAACAAACCCAAGGATAATAAACAAAAAACATGAGGTACAAGGTAGTTTCACTTTCCTCGAGGTTAGTATGTTGTATGATAACTCATGTATATCATGTATGTATATGTGCATATAATAATCATCATTCCCCAAAGAACACTACCTTAGAAGAAAGGGAAGAGAGGATATCTTTTGAGTCAACATGAAAGAGACCAAGAAAAGATCTCAATGCTTTGCATCATCACCAAGTACACATTTAGTGAACAATAGAAGATTAGGGATACACATAGAAGAATGATCACAAAAGAGCAAGAAAGGAGATAGAGATAAGATCTACAATGCTAATATATCTAATCTAGCATGACAACCACCTCCTAATATTGTTGATCACTATTTCAGGAAGGCGAGCAACACACCAGAGGAGCGACATCAAGCACAATAGATGGAGTGATCACAAGATCCAAACAAGGACTATACTCATGTTGTAAGTCACTTTGTTCAATTCTAGGAGCTAAGATTAGGGTTTGTGAAAATTCAATTGACAAGTGCTTGTCCACATCAACATATTCATACTCACAATCAAAAGCATTAGGAGTTGTATTTCCATTATGAATAACATTTTCACCAATTTCTTCATCAGAGTTTAGAGGAAGAGGAGCAAGAACACGGATAGGAGTAAAACCATCACATATTTTGTGCAACTTATGATTTGGAGTTGTAGTTTGAATATATTGCTTAGGAGAAAAGGGAATCATGTCAACTATTGGAGTTTGAGGAGATTGAGTATTTTGAGGGATAGCTTCACGATCTCAAACATGACATCTTTGCCATTATTCTCTCACACAATAATTCCGGCGAGTCTTAGTGGAAGGTTGAGAAGGAGGAGGAACACTTGAAAAAGTAGGAATGTTTCTCTCCTTGATAGTTGAAGGTTTAGGTTAAGGTCTTTAAGGTTGAACAAGAGGAGAAGTGGGTCTCTTCTCTCGATAAGAGGAAGGAGGTGGAACTGGTCCATCATGAGGAGGAGATATAGGTCTAACCTTAGGAGGAATTTTGTTGTTCTCCCTAAGAGAAGGTATAGTCACATCCATAGGAATAGGTTGACAATCTTCCCTAGGAGGGAAATTAGTTCTATCCGTGAGGGGAAGAACCTCATTTTGAAGAATAATAGGAATGTCCAGTGTTGGGGATCTAGGTTGACTTAAGGATAAGATCATATCTTTCTTCCATTTTTGATAAGATTGTTAAAGAGCATCACTCCTTGATGGAAGAGATTGAAATTGTTTAGGCCAAATAAATCAATAGGAACACTAGGGCTTCTTTCGAATGGATGAAATAAGATATGGTTCATGGTTATTATTTTTCCATGGTGACGAAATTTCAGACACTTGTGGATTGGAGAAGCAATAGCCTTCATGGAGGATATCCAACAATAGCCCAACTTCACACGAAATTACTAAGAAGAGGGTATGATAACAAAGTTAACATCCATGGATTTAGTATGAACTTCAACAAGAATGGTGATAGAACCAATGGTAGGACAAGAGAAGCCATCAAATAACTTCACAACCATATTAGAAGCATAACATATTGGTTTATGTAATCGTTAAGTGAAAAGATACTCTTCAGTTATGATATTAACCATGCAAGAGGGATCAATAAGGGCACCATGACAAGGGATATCCTTAACCTTCACAACTATGTATAAAGGGCCATCGGGTGCTCTAATGCTCTCGCTAGGGTCAAATGTAATACAAGGATCCTTAGGTGTATCTTGTGTTTCTACCATATTAACCAAGTTTGGAGCCATAGAGGTGAATTCTTCAAAAGAGAAAGAATTAGGCACAATCTCAATAACGTTAGAGGTGTGAGAAGGCAAGGGATTAGTGAAAATCTTAAGATTTTGATTAGGAGGAGCTACTGATTTATTCCCTTTATCATTCACACCTACCACAGATATAGTATTATTATCAATCAAGTCTTGAATCTTATTCTTCAATGTGAAATATTTCTCAGTATCATGACCAGGCTGACAATGAAACTGACAAAATGAATTATTATCAAAATAAGGGGATGCAAGTTTAGAAGGATCAACTGGTTTTATAGGAGGAAGTTTGATAACATTTATGTGCAACAACTAAGACATAATACTATGTAAAGATTCATTCAAAGAAGTAAACTATCTTTCTCTTTGGAAAAATTTAGAAATAGAAGGCACACCTGTTGTAGCATTCACATTGTGGTTGTTGATTGTATCATTGAACTTGATGAAACTTTTTGTTGGTTTGAAATTTGCAAATGGTTGTTGAACACTCTCCCCCTTATCACTTGGAGCCATAAGAGTGGATTGCTCCATTTGACTCACAACCAGTTGATAATTTGGAGTGTTGTGCACAACTGCGGAAAGGAAGTAAACTCAGAAAAAATAAGTTTTTCCTTGATATATTTTTGTAAATTAGAAATAAAAATTCTTTCAATATCATTATTAGGTACATGAAAAGAAATTTGAGCACACAAATGCTTATATCTACGAATCAAATCAGACACTAATTCTTTAACACCTTGTTTACAATACATTAAATCAGTCAAAGTGATTTTAGGACCAATGTTGTTTTGAAATTGTTGGATGAAAGCATTTGCCAGTTGTTGAAAAGAAGTGATAGAATAAGAAGGCAAAGAGAAATACCATTGTAAAGCCTTATCTCTGAGCGTTCTTGTAAATAATTTTTCCAGAAACCTTTGATCATCAGAAAAATCAGTACATAAGGTTTGAAATGTTTTGACATGCATAAGAGGATAACCTTTTCTATTATAGAGTTCTAATTGAGGGATCTCAACATGTTTAGGTGGCACGGATTTAACAATATCAATAGAAAATGGGCTCGCAACATCAAAGGTGGGAACACTAAACTTGGATTGACTCATAGAAGCAATTTGTTGTTGTAAGGAAGACACGATTTGAGCAAGATTGTTAATTGTCATTTCGGTAGAAGAATTGATGTTAGACATAGTTGATTGAGAAGGCGGTGTGATGTTATTGAAAGAAGGCATGGACTAATAATAAGGTGGTGGGACATTATGATAAGTAGGCATAGGTGATGATAAGGTAGGAAAATGGACACTTAAAGGAGGAACAAAGTTTTTGAAGGAATTCCCCCTTGTGTCACATTGATTGGTTGAGGAATAATAGGAATACTTATGGAAGACATAGCTAAAGATGGAGGATTAAATGAAGAAGAGGGATTGCCCCCATGACCAATGGTTGTAGGAATGACACTTTGAGTTGAAGTAGCCATGATATTGGAGGTAAATGTAGGAATACTAGTCATAAGGGTAGTCAAAAGAATAGAAGGATTGACTTGTGTTGAAGGTTGTTAATAACCTAGGGTTTCGGCACAACTCTTGATAGGTATTGTTAATATTATTTGGGGATTAGTCAGCAAGTAGCACTTTTCTATTTTTGGTGGCCCCACCTCTTTTTTTCCTCTTGCTCGCATGCATCAGGCGAGACAGATATCAGCTCGGCGGGGGTTCTGTGCGCTTGCTTTTCCCTTTTTGCTTTTGTAGTAGCGTCGAGCTGCCACGTGGCATGGGTTGTTCACATAGCAACATCTTTTTTGTCCCTCTTCCCATCATTTTGATCATGACTCTTTTATCGTGCGTCAGCCGAGCTAAGCATCATGGGACTAACAACTTTAGGGACTAACGACTTCAGGGCCAGTTTGTCTGGTAAATCAGATAGGTGGACCACGACGTGCAAAAAGAAAGGTAGTGGAGTCCAAGGTTGTTAGGGGTTGGGGCTCTATTTAGTTTAGTTTTTTCCCTGTTGTAGGGGTTCAAAACTTTGCAAAGACAATCAAGTTTCTTAGTAGTATTTTCAGCCTTAAGAACTATTTTATTGTTTTCTGGAGAAGTTCAATCAGACTGTGCCTATGGCCTTTGTGAGACTTTACTCTTAGTATGCTTTAATGGTCTTTTATGTACTCTTCTATTAGAATTTTTAAAGACTTCAGGAATATATATATCTAAGATTTTGCTGATTGAACTATGTTTTACACTTGTTATCTGGTAAATTCATGATAGGTATTTCTTTATGGTACAGAAAGAATTGATTGAAGCTTGGTTGTGTTACTGATCTGGACTTGTAGATTGTTGAATGGGCTCTGAAAAATCATAAGTAGTTGGTTTTTATGTACTCATATCTTCTTAAAACATGCTCTAGCACATCGCCTCAGTAGTCTAGTTTTTATTGTTTTAAAGTGTATATTTCTTCCCCTTTCCTTGAAAACACCAAGGAAGAGCCGACTTCTCAATCTCGAAGGTCATTCAGTGAAACCTATGCAATCGGTCCCCCATCACTGAATTTCCCATAAGGTTGTTTGTTTCCAAAGTAAAATTCAGAGTCAACATTTTTTTTTCTGGCACGCCCGGTGGGACAATACTTCTCAAGATTTAGGCCAGTATATGAGCCGCAAACCTGTTACTAGGAGCTAGACAGCTTTGAATCCCAGTTTTCTTCTTCCACCTCTGGTTAGTGTTTATCAATCTGCTACCTCTTCATCCCAGAGCCTCCCTAGCATTGTTGCAATTACTCCTATCATAGTAATGGCTCAAATCCTATCTAGAAATTTTGTAACATGGGATAATGAAAGTCCTCTCATTCCTCTGGTTTTACTCACCATATGGGCCTAAATACCCTCTGCTACACTGAAAGTGGTTCCTAAGTTTACTGGGGAATGTTTTAAGACTCCCGAAGAACACTTGCAAGACATAGCCAACGTCTGCAGGGTCCATAGTATAACTGCACAGAACGTAGCCTTGAGATTTCTAGTGGCATCATTCAAAGGAAGAGCTTTGGACTGGTACAGGTATAGATCCCTCACTCCAAATTCTATTGGCAGCTAGGACCAGCTAGGTGACCATTTTTTCCAAAGATTCTCCAACAAAGCAGATAGGTCATCTTTGATGCATCAATTGATCACAATAAAGAGAGCCCCACAAGAAGCTTTAACAGAGTTTAATATGTGCTTTCAGAGGACTTGGGAGCGAATACCTTTGTTTGCTCGTCCTCCTGTTGATATGGCATTTGTTTTTTATCTGAAGGCTTTCAACTTAGATATATCGATGATGATTCAATATTTAGGTAGTAACACTCTCCCTCAAGCTTTTGACTTAGCCATCTCTGCAGAAAATTACCTAATTGATGCAAGGAAACTATCATTGTGGCCACTTATGCCTATCTTTCCAGATCTATCCAATCAACCAATTGGCCTAAATATCCTAGAAATGGCTATTGCCAGTTCATGCACTCCCCAATCTATGTACACTTATCCAAGACCCCAACAAGAAAATCTGCCTCATCCCTCATCTTTAGTTGCAGAGGTTAGTGCTATGAAAAATTTAGTAAGGTCTTTTTCTAACAAAATAGTCAATCTAAAGATATCTCAAATACCACAAACTAGATCCCCTTACCAACAAAACTACCAATCTAATAGACCTTCTTATCAACAAAACCAGTACTCGAATAATCGAGTTGCTCTGAATCAATCAGCTAGTCAGATAGTTCCTATGCCCAATCTATTGCAAACGGTCTACCCTAGCACTGGTAAAGAGTTGACAGCAGGACAAAATAATCTAGCAAATGATACCAACTCTTGGTGCTTTCCATGTAACAATGCACACACTCCAAGTAATTGTCTGAGAGGCAATCTACAACAAAAGCTTGCAGAGCAGCGTTGCGAAGGCATGGCGATTGATGACTTGGCTTATGTGGCCCTGGTATGAATAATGCTTCCTTCATTGCACAAATGCAGGGCATGTCAATGGAGTAGGAAGCAGAAATAGCCCCAGATCATGCACTTTTCTCTTGGATAGAAGGAGAATATATCGTGATGACTAATGATGCACCATCATTGAGCTCAAAGACTCCTCAAGTGCAATCAGATTACAATTTTAGATCGAAGAGGCAGTTAACAGGAGAAAATGTAAACATGCCAGGGAATCCCTCCATCGATAATGCTCCCGAGCAACCCGCAGTTGTCGTTACTTATCCAAGGAAAGATTTCATTTCTTATAAGCCTAGAGAAACAAAGGCATTGCTACCATTAGTATTGGACGTAGTGGAGCAGTTAAGGAAAGTCCCGACTAACGTATCTTTATGGGATCTTCTCACCATCCCAGAGAAAAGGAGTCATTTGAAGGAAACCTTGTTGGAGGAGGTCCCCCCCCCAATAGGAAGGCTGCTACTTCTCTACCGATGAATGAGCAAGCTTCTCAGTGTCCCACAAATAGGTCATATTCAGCAGCAGCATTAACAAATCAAGACGTCACACCAAAATCTCAATCAAAAGGTAAGCCTAAGCCCAAACCTTTTTATTTGACCCTCATAGTAGGGGATAAGCTGCTACATAACTCTATGATAGACTCCAGTGCCAGTACTACCATCATGCCTAAGAAAATTGTTGAGGTTTTGAATATTAAGTATGAGCCATTAAATCGTGGCATCATGCAGTTAGATGGGAAGAAGGTACAAACCGTGGGCCTCATTAAAAGCCTCATGCTAATGTTGTTCACATGTCCTAGCATCACAGTGTCTCAAGAAGTAGTGGTTATCAATATTCCTCCTGTTTTTGGCCTTTGCCTCTCTATATATTTTACTGCCAAGATAGGAGGTTACCTGTCCTTGGATTGGTCCCACCTTATCCTTCATACTAAGAGAGGTGCCAAGATAAAAATCCTCTCAGAACCCCTTCATGCTGAGCATGTTGTAGATCAAGCTATGCTTAATTTCGAGCCAACCACACCTCAATCTCTAGAGAAGAAAGAAGGATGGTAGAATTCATCTAGGATGAAGAAATAACAGGAGATTCTTCTCCAAATCAGGAGGTTTTTCTTGAATAATTCATTGACTCTAACCCCTATTCAAATTATCATGCCACGGGTCTTGGTACTTACTACATTTTTTATGAAGATCAGGTTGTCCCAAAACTAGTTAAAGAACCCTTTACCCAAGGAGATTTATCCTCTTTACTCTGGAACCTACATTTTGATGGTGTAAGATGCAAAGTAGGTTTAGGGGCTGGAATTTGTTTTACTTCACCTTCAGGCGAGCAGATTCCAAAGTCTTTTTGCTTATAGTTTTCATGTTCCAACAATGAAGTGGAGTACGAGGGACTGATTCAGGGCCTGATGTTGGCGGAAAAGATGGGTATAAAAAAATTGAAAATTTTAGGGGAGTCCAAACTTGTTGTCAATCAAATTCGGGGAATCTCTAGTGAAAAACATGTCCGTATGAGGTCTTACTACCATAGGGCTTGGGATTTGATCAAAAGCTTTGACGCTTTCAACATCCAAAGAATCCCTCGCAAGGCAAATGCATCCGCTGACTGGATGGCCACTATTGGGTCAAATTTTGACCCCACTATGGATTTTCTAGTCAATCCCCAAGCATTCAACATCATCGTTCAGCCAGCTATCCTAGATAATAATACCCACTGGCAGGTTTTTGACAATGACAAACAAATTGCTTTGTTCATTCAAAATTCAGGAGAATTTGCATATTAGTTACAGCCCAAGGTTAAGGAGGTGTACGGGGATCAAATCATACAGTTGAAGTCAAACAAGATCCCTAATGGGCTAATCACCTTAGAGAACCTTTTTGACAAGGATGATGCCAAAAGTGATAAGCAAAAGCTCACTACTGATAAAGGAGACTATACCAAAATATCGGTAGGTCATGGTAAAATCCTCAAAGTAGGGAAGGAGATTTCACTCCAAAATTGAGAGAAATTGGCCTGATATTGTGACCAATACGAGGGTGTGCTAGCATGGTCCTATGAGGATTTGAAAGGATACAACCCTGATATCATTCAGCATACTATCAAATTTACTGATGGAGCCAAACCGATCCAACATAAGCAGAGACCTGTTAATCCGAAAGTTGAGTTACTCATGGCCCAGGAGCTAAAAAAGCTGATAGAGTCAAAAATTATCTATCCCATCAAACATAGCACATGGGTATCCAATTTGGTGCCCATGAGGAAAAAGAATGGAGATATCAGACTATGTGTGGATTTTAGGGACTTAAACCAAGCATCCCTAAAAGACCACTACCTCTGCCATTAATGGAATAGTTGTTAAGCACAGTGGCAGGAACAAAGATGTTCTCAATGCTAGATGGTTTCTCGGGTTACAATCAGGTTCTAGTGAAAGGAGAAGACTAGCATAAGACGACCTTCACAACTAAATGGGGAACATTTGCCTATCAAAAATTGCCATTCAGGTTGTCAAATACCGGTGCAACTTTTCAGAGGGCTATGGACCTAGCTTTCAAAGAGCTTGTTAACAAAATCATCTTGACTTGATGATCTCACTATGTTTTCAAAAAACAAGGAGGATCATTTTGATCATTTGGAGCTGGTTTTCCAAAAATGTCTAGAATTTGGAATCTCTTTGAACCCAAAGAAATGCATTTTTGGCATCCCAAAAGGAAAATTGCTTGGGCATGCTGTATCTAAGGAAGGAGTCTCCATCGACCCTAATCGAGTCAAAGCGATAAAACAACTCCCCCTTCCTATAAATAAGAAAGGAGTCCAATCCTTCCGAGGCAAGGTCAACTTTGTTAGCCGCTTTATTGCAGATTTTGTAGGGATGGTGAGGCCCATCACTTTAAATGGACTTGTGACGGGAAAGACGCCTTTGAGAAAATCAAAGAAGCTATTTGTTTAGCTCCTGTGTTGTCCAATCCTGATATGACCAAAGATTTCATTATGTATGTTTCTCTTGCCCTTATAGCATTGTCGTGGTCTTAACCCAAAAGGAAGCAAAAACAAATGGAGAGCACCCCATAGCTTTCCACTCCAAGACTCTTAAGGAATATGAGGCAAAGTAAAACTTTGTCGAAAAACAAGCTCTGGCAATAGTCAAGGGCCTTAATAAGTTTAGGCATTTCATCTCCTACAACAAGATCACAGTGTATGTCGCTCACCCTTCAGTCTGAGAATATATCATGGAGGGTGACATCACTGAAAAGAGAGCTAAGTGGATCACCAAAATCTTGGAGTATGATGTTGATTTCAGACCCACCAAGATAGTCCACGACAGAGGATTGTGTGAATACTTAGCACAGGATCTCGCACCCCAAGACCCCAAGGTAGCTGCAAATGAATCTATCATGGCCATTTCAGAGCTAGTAGAGGCATGCTGGGTGGAAGAGTGCAAATGTTTTATGAAGATAGGAATTTTTCTTGAGGGTCTTCCCCCAGGAAAGAGGAGGTTCTATAGGTTACAGAATAGCTTCTAATTGTTGATGTCCCTTTCAAAAGAAATTTTGACGGGGTCCTCCTCTGCTGTGTGAATCAAACCCAAGTTGACAAGAGTCTTTGTGAATTTCATCACAGTTCATCCGGAGGTTACTTATCAACGCCAACCACCATCATTAAAATCACACATGCCAGATATATCTGGCCATCCATGTTTAAGGAGGCACATGCCATGGTGAGAGCATGCAAGGAATGCCAATATTATACTAGCAGGTGCAGGAAAGCAATAATGCCACTTCAACCCATAGTGGTGGAGGAACCTTTTGCATAATGGGGACTCGACTTCATAGGGATGATCAACCCCTTGAGCTCAGCTAGGCACAAATAGATCTTGAACACTATGGATTATTTCACCGAATGGTCCAAGGCCATCCCTTTAAAAAATTCGTCCAAGTTTGAAATCCTGGCTTTCCTGGAAGATCTAGTGTGCCATTATGGTCCCCAAAGACCATAATTTTAGATAATGCACGTGCATTCATGGGCTCATGACTCACCCAGTTCACCCTCAATAAATGTATTTACCAAAAGACATCCTCAAACTACTATCCACAAGGAGACAGGCTCACAGAGTCTACCAATAAGAATCTCATCAGCCTCATCAAGCGGATTGGCATCACCATCTGAGGAGCGCATTGTGGGCAAACCGGATAATGCCAAAGCAAGTTTTGAAGACCTCCTCATATAAACCGATTTACAAGAAAGATACATTGTTCCCCGTATCCATGGAGATCCCAACTCTGCAACTACTTAATTCTTTTGAAATAGCGGAGAATGGCCCTATGGACATGAGGTTGGCTGAAATTATGGAACTAGAGGAAGCAAGGGAAGCAACATTTGCCTCCCTCTAGACACATCAACAAACCATTAAAAGGTGGTTTGATAACAAGAAAAGTTCTCCCTCGCAATTCCTGTAGGGTGACCTAGTCCTAAAATTCAACGAAAGGGCTGCCAAACCCGACCAGCATGCAAAATTTGACGCGCTATGGGAGGGCCCTTTCTATATAACAAACTTGCAAAGTTCACAATGCTTTTGATCTAGAAGATATGCAGGGAGATCTTCTTATGATCTTGTTTAACGGTTTCTATTTAAAACCTTTTCATTAGCTTAGCGCCTCTATTGTACATAATATAATTAGTGCTTTTGTGTGTGTTTTTATTTATTGCTTTCTCTTTGGGTAATGTTGCTAATCAAAATGTCATTATTAATTCACACAAAGAGACACTCAAATATGTCATTTACTAAGGAAAAATAAGATTATCATATTCTGAGTATGTATACGAAGATTTACAAATATTGAGAAAGGCCTCTGGCCGCATTTATCAAAATTTAAAACAGAGGGAACAACAAGAAGAGTGGGGGCTATTCACAGCAGAATCATTTTCATCTTCTTGCCCCTCCATGAGGGAATTAGAGTCTTCAGTGTCTTCCTCTACATCCTCCTCTCCTGACCACTCCTGATTGGAAGTAATTCTAGAAGCTTCGGTCATGATGATGAGGACCAAGTCAGGGAGAACGTCCAGAGTCAGGACACGCAGAAATATATAGTCCCTGAAGTCAGTATACTAGTCGGTACCAACTAGGATGGGGATGATCAAATAAATACAAAGAAGGAATTCAATGGCAAGCTTTGTCTGTAAGCGATGAGCAGATAGCGTCATTGTCCATAGTCCGCCGACGAGTGGATACCAAGGCACTTCTTCCCCAGATGTAATGAACTGCTGCAGGTCTCTCACCAAAGGTAAGCCTCAAAAAGGAATGTAGTAGGCTATAACCTCCTCCAAACCTCAGAGATAGTCTTCTAAGAAGAGGGCTCTCATAAGCTCAGAGACCTCGTACCCACCAGTCCCAACATCAACTAGAGAAGCCATGAAGCGCGAGCAAATGTCTGAGTTAACTCGGTAGTGGTCAGCATTATCTATGAAATCTTCTCCGAGCACCCATTTGATGGCAGAGATGATCAGAGGATTCTTCCTCTTCGTCACCCTCTGCAGCCTCTGATCAGAAATGTTGCCAATGAAAGCAACCTATGCCTTACTGCTGATGAACTGGATAGAGTATCCATCCATTAGAAAAACCTCGTCATTAAAGTTGGTGATATAAGTAGGAATGTCTGAAAAGGCATATTTATAGGATTTCTCAGCTCCAGGTGACAAATGATGACAATGCCAGTACTCCCAAACCCAAGCTGCACTAGCCTTTCTGTATAAATTGATACAAGGGAAATGATACCTACTGACAAGTTTTCATAAATGGAAAAAGAAAGGCCAGTACCTCAATTGGAGTGGATATGTACTTGAGTGACACACATTTTGTTAAAGGTACATCACTTTTAAAGCAAATCCCCGCAAGACTGCTCCACCTCATGCCACCCCGGTGGGTGCAAGATTTTCTTATTTAAGGGGAAAAGTCCTTCATACAAGCAAATCATCTCAAGTGGCTCAACTATCAGCGGGTAGCGCCAGCGCTCTCTTGGTAATCACAAATGGCGGTGCCAGTCTTCTTCATAAGTTTTCTCAACCCTAAAAAATGAGCTGGCATATGTGTGAGATGGGTTCCCATTCCTAGGCTCTTTTATTTCACAGTGATCTAGGCATGCCATGCATTAAAGAGAGAGATCCGCAAGATTTTCTTTCATTCTATCAACTCATTCTTCAGTCAGAGCCGGGTAGAGAATTGAGAAATAGAGAATTGAGAAACGAACTTTTCACGAGTAAGAGATGGAAGCTGAAGTTACCTCTCTAGCCCCTGCTCAGGAAGCATTGTGGGTCGATGTCCTTGCCTGACTCTCATACATCTCTCATCCTTTTCTACCCAAGTCAGAATATCCAAGGACCAAAGCCAAATCAAAGACAGTCACCCGAAATACCGCAGCAGTGATAGACCCGTTAGAAAATGTCATGGAACCAGAGCTCCACAAACAACCGAAGAACCTGAGGGAGGCTAAATACAATAGGATGATTCATCATAGAGCGGACTCATTTTCCACAGAAACCCATTTTTGGAAAAGTGGGACTCCTCAATTTATAGTCTGAATGGTCCCACACTGTCTAGAGCTTGTGGCGGCGATTGCCAATGTTTTCGACCCCAATTCCTGCTCTACTAGCGGTCTTTCTTTAAGGGTGGTCATATCACCAGACACCATAAAGGACATGATGTGTTGCCCTTTCTATGAAGCAATGAAGGTCTTCTCAGATGCTGCCATGGAGGAATACTGGAACTCAAGAAGAGATGCAGTCCCTTTCTGTAACAGCATCCTAAACCGGAGCCAGTCAACAGGCCTCCCAAAGCTACCCTTTTCATATAGTGATCTAAAGCATGAGGAACTTAAAGATATTTCATCCATTCTCACCTGGTTGTGTGGTCATGAAAATGATTTGGAGGTTACGGCCGCAATGATGGGTTTCCTTTTTAAATGCTGAAAATAGAAAGAAGCTTTCCATTTCGATTTCTCTGACCTGATAGCCAATGAAATGGTAAAGCAATTGTTCAAGTTCCACCAGCTTCAGTGTTTTAGGTTCTCCTCAATCTTGGTTCACCTACTCTTACATCAAAATGAAGCCTTCTTCAGTCAGTTTATCAAACTAGCCAGCAGCGATGAAGCAGGAAATAGAACGTCAGTTTCAGTCTAGATGCCTGTTATTTTGTCCTCCTATGATGCTTATCAATTTTATGATTGTTTCCTAGCTCCCACCTTGAAGGATTTTAGCATCATTCCCATTGAGCCACTCTCCCACTTTTCACAAATCCAAATGAATTGGATGTACAATGAACAACCCCCCCATGACTAGTTCATAGGCAGTGATTTCTCTTTTGTCTAAGTCCATGGTTTCTCTGAGGAACCTTTTCATCTACCTACATACGTCACAGAGAGGACTCTTTCTCTCAAGATCACTCGCCAACTAGTACAGGTGGAGAAAGCTATAGGGTCTAGGAAGCATGTCACCTCAATCATCGAGGACAATAAGGCTATCGATCCCATCACCCTAGTTTGGTGGGCTATTGTGGAGAGCGTCCTAACATCAAAGCTGGTGCAGCCTTGGCTGTTGGTGATTGATGACTTTTGGAGCTATGACCCAGATAGGTGTCTATCTTGTAGGAAGAATGCAATTAAACATGATTCATGGAGTGTAATGGAACAATGCGCAAATCCACAGGTAGACGACCCAAGCTTGTATGTGGGTCTCAATGATTTTCTCATGCTCGAGCGCCCCTTCTGGTTGAGTTTTTACTCTATTTCATAAAGGTACAACCCCACAAAGCCCATTCCTCGTGCTATGCATGAGACCATGGTGGACAATGCTTGGCCATGGAGAAAGGGGGAAGATTTTTGGATCTACCAGCAGGAAATAAATCAGCCCAGAGAAAACATTGGGAACATTCCTTTAGATGAGCGTTTTGATCTTCAATGATGCCAAGAAAACGGATCTGACGAGGGAACAGGTGATAGCTCGCCATGTGGGTATTCATCTCTTGAGGTCACCTTGTAGTGAGAGGTTGAAATTATAAATATTGAAGAGAGGGACAGCGAGCCTAGTACTCTCCCCCCTCTCGACGTTTCTATTCGTAGGGCCCGCTCCCAAACTAGTAAAAGGCAAGCTGAGAAGAGGTTTCAGGAGGACCCTCCTAGCAAAAGACATTTTTTGAGCTCTAAAATGAAGGTTTCATCCTCTCAAGTCCTAGACAAGCCCTCGGATCATCTGAGGTCAATGACCCATGCAGCCCAGGTACAATCTTCCTCACCGTTTTCCTCTTCTCAAGATAATTTTTCTTCTATTGCCCATATTGCAGATATGCATGCTCAGACTCCCATTGTGCTTATCTTAGCACTAGCCGGAGCACCAGTTGGCCCATTTTATACCTTTCCACAAGTTTTAGTCCCTTTTCAAGCCCCAACATTTGTATCCATGTCCTTTTCAGCCCAGGTGTCATGAGCAGCCACCATCTCATGCAAGCTTGGTTTTGAAGAGTCCACTCCTCCCCCAATTGTTGGAATAGTGTCTGTTGATCCATTTCTCCCAGGAGCCTCTCCCTTCATCCCATTATTTTCTCCCACAACATTGTCATGTCCTATCCAAACTACCTTTGATGGCCCTATTTCCCAGTTTCCCTTTGCAATTCCCCCTGGTGCTGCATTTGCAAGTCAAGTTATTACCGATTCGGATGACTAACAACAACAAGTTACTTATTCCAAGACCACCCGTGTTGGCAAAGAATTCAAAATAAAAGAAAAGGAAGGTGCTAGGCCATCCCGCCCACACCTACAAACTCTTTTCAGTGAAGAGAAGCAAAGTCTGTTCTTTGCAACTAGTTTCCCCAAAGTCAACAAACTGGAGTCAGAAATGAGGCCCAGTGATTATGACCTACATGCTATCAGTGTTAACCTTTTGAATGCTACGTCATCTGATAAAGTCAAAATGATGGAGGAAACATCGAAGGTTGTCTCTTTGGACTTCATCAAAAAGAGTCGTTGCTTGGAGAAAATGCAAGCGAAGAATGCTAAACTCCGAGAATCTTTGACCCAACAAAGAAAAGAAGATAAAACTCTCTGTGTCGAGATCAATCATGTGCAAGGATTGCTGACTCAGGCTAATGCTGAAAAGGGAAAGATATAGTCTTCCCTCAATAATTTGGGTACATAGTTGAAAGGTCAGAAGGCAACCAGAAACATGGCCTTAAAAGAATTGCAAGAAAGAGATCAAGAAATTCAACAATTAAAAGCAGCTTCTAGGGATGCCATGCAGATTCAAGCGTAGCTGTGTGAAGAAGTCTGCCTAAAGGAGGAGTATGTCCGACAATTGAGTGATGCTCAAGTAATTCTCTCGAAAAACAAAGCAAGTTTTGAAGTAGAGTTGCACGAAAAGGAAACTAGCCTAGAGCTAGCCAAGAAGAAATGGCAAGATGTGGAGGTTCTTTTGAGCCAACAAAAGGATGGTGTTGCGCAACTCCAATGAGAAATGTAGGATGGAAATGTAAAGATCCACGTGCTAGAAAGCCAATTGATCACCGAACAAAATAGGTGCAGAGAACTACTGGCTGAAGTAGCGCCAAAAGGCGATGAGATCTCACGGTTGCTAAATACTCCTCCCTCCGTGGAGATTTCTCAAGACTTTTCCCCTATTTTAATAGATTTATATGTTTCTCATTGGAAAAAGGTGAAGCAGTACTGTCCTTCACTACAACCTATGCTAAGATTCCTTAATGACGCACAATCCCTCTATACCGAAGCCAGTGCCCTCATAAGCAGTTCTATTCTTGTCATCGGTCCTAAGCTCCTGATGGCCCGAGATCTTGTCCATTTGCTACACTCTGCATAAGAGGAAGAATTAAAGGAAAAAGGCATTGTGGACCGTTGGCAATTAATCAGAAGGATGAATGTTTTCAGCAACTGGCACAGGGAAATCATGCAGGCTTCGGAAGCTCTTGCACCTCTACAATTTTTGGTTCCGGACATCAAGCAACGCATAGAGAGGTTTGTTCTATTGGGCCTATCTTCTCCTTTTCCTGCAGATGGTACTATGCTAGGGATTGAACAAATATCAAGCCAGATTGAGCATTTGCAACAAGATAGAACCTTCCTACAAGGTCTAGGCAATCCTATTTCAATGGATGAGGTCGAGCATCTTCTACACCCTCTAGCCCAACTCTCTACTCTCCTAAAGCTAGTCCAGGACGAGTCGACATCCTTTCCTTTTGACGAAGTGATTTGTCTAGAGCAGCATTTCCAGAATTTAGAAGCGTAGGTGTTTCCCCTTAAAGGTGAATGGTTGCAAATCCAACAAGCCTTCAACTCACTCTGCCCTATTTTTCCATAAGGCCTGGTCTGTGAGCCAGAGTTTTTGGGTTCTAAGCTTTCTACAGGTAGAATTCCCTTTTTGTCGCCAAAAATGTTAACATTATTTCAGGATTAGTCTGCGAGCAGCATTTTGCTATTTTTGGTGGCCCCACCTCTTTTGTTCCTCCCGCTCACATGCATCGGGCAAGACATATGTCATCTTGGTGGGGGTCCTGTGTGCTTGCTTTTCCCTTTTTGTTTTTGCAGTAGCATCGAGCTTCCACGCGATGTGGGTTGTTCTCATAGCAGTATCTTTTTGGTCCCTCCACCCGCCATTTTTATCATGACTCTTTTATCGTGCGCCAGCCGAGCCGAGCATCGTGGGACTAACAACTTTAGGGACTAATGACTTCAGGGGCAGTTTGTCTGGTAAATCAAATAGGTGGACCATGACGTGCAAAAAGAAAGGCAGTGGAGTCTAAGGTTGTTAGGGGCTGGGGCTCTATTTAGTTTAGTTTTTCCCTGTTGTAGGGGTTCAAAACTTTGCAAAGACAATCAAGTTTCTTAGTAGTATTTTCAGCCTTAAGAACTATTTTATTGTTTTCTAGAGAAGTTCAATCAGACTATGCCTATGGCCTTTGTGAGACTTTACTCTTAGTATGCTTTAATGGTCTTTTATGTGCTCTTATATTAGAATTTTAAAGACTTCAGGAATATATATCTAAGATTTTGTCGATTGAACTATGTTTTACACTTGATATCTGGTAAATGCATGATAGGTATTTCTTTATGTTACAGAAATATTTGATTGAACCTTGGTTGTGTTTCTGACCTGGACTTGTAGATTTTTGAATGGGCTCAGAAAAATCATAAGTACTTGGTTTTTTATGTACTCATATCTTCTTAAAACATGCTCCGGTGCATCACCTCAGTAGTCTAGTTTTTACTATTTTAAAGTGTTTCTTTCTTCCCCTTTCCTCGAAAACACCAAAGAAGAGTTGGCTTCTCAATCCTGAAGGTCATTTAGTGAAACCTGTGCAATCAGTCCCCCATCATTGAATTTCCCATAAGGTTGTATGTTTCCAAAGTAAAATTCAAAGTCAATAGGTATAACATTAGAATCAATAATATGTGTAATGCCACGCAATATATAAATTCCATTCTTATCACTTTGAATCATGCACTTAAGGCTTTTAATTAATGGAAGAGCTTCACTATTAAGGTATTCTTGGGACATCCATTATTGAAAGTTATCAAATTAATTGTCCAATGTGGAAATTTGATCTATAGAGACCCTAGTTAAACCTTCTTCTTCATCATGGGATTTGTCAATAGGGTGAATAGGCACATTATTAAGATGGGAAGAATTAGCATAATCCTCATTAAAGAAGTCACCCAAATTATGCTCCATCTCCTCGATAATTAAACCTTTGCAGGCCTTAATTCTAATGCTTTGTCTAACAGGGATAGTGTTGGTAGGACTAATAGTGGTAAAACGCATGCACTAGAGGGAAAATTTAAATTTTGAAGTAAAGAAATAAAGCTTACAAAATTGAGTAATGCAAAATTTAAGAAAATAATGATTACAGAATTTGAACTTTGTTGGGGGAAGAGGATGACACAATTTCCAAAAATGAAAGGAAATTAGAATTTTAAAATTAGGGCCAAGAGAATACCACTTAATTTTAAAATCAGGGTAGACTATAATTAACCTCTTAATTTAAAAAAAATTCTTCAAATTTGAAATGTTGAATTTTGGAGGTATTTTTGATTTTAGAGGGATCAAAATTTAACAAAATCAACCAATCTTCTAGATTCAAGCTATTAAATATAGTCATAACAGTCTCCTGAAATTTTGGGAAAAAAGTCGAGGACCATGGCAGGAACGCACATGGTCTGGCCAACTTTTTAAAAAAAATTCAGAGATGAATATTACGATGATTTCAAAGCTAACCCCCAAAATTTGACAAATTTTACAACCTCGAGATGGATGAAATGAAGGTTCAAATGTAAAAAATAGGACCCTATTAGGGTTTTGAAGAAAAAGAGGAATTGAATTGCAAATTTGAAAAAGGTCAAACCTAATGGATAGGGACACCTTGGAAAATGTTTAGAAATCTGAATGTGAATGAAATTGATTTTAAATTTGTACAAAATCCAATTATATTTGAAAATTAGGGTGTTATGACTTAACCACTTAATTTTGAAATTTGAATTTTGGGAAAAATGAGGGAAATTGAAATTTTGAATTGTAGGAATAAAAACAAGTCTGAGAACAATAAAAAATCTGTAAATTAAATGGAAATCCAATTTTTGCACAAGTTCAAGATGATTTTTGAAAATTAGGGCTTTAACAAGTAACCTCTTAATTTTGTAAATTTGATTTGCAAATTGAACAAGACAATGAAGAAATTGAATTTGATAAACAAAACATTTTTGAGATCTAAGATAACCACAAGCAATTTTTACAAATCACAAGTTTAATTTTAATTTTAAAGACTAGAGCTTTTAATGATTTAACCACTAAGTTTGCATAAAATTTAAAATTGCAAATGAAAAATATGCAATTTTGTTCAAAGCAAAGCATGCAAGACGTCGGGTTCACCAAAATGTAATGTGGTGAATGTGTGAATGAGAGATCAAGAGGAAAACTACCCTTTCCCTCCGAGGAGAGATGAGAGTTTCACTACGGATTTCCCGTCAAACACTCTTCACCCAATTACATTGGAAGAGGAGAGGAGAATTCCCTAGATTCAACCTTCAAAGAAGAAGATAGGATTCTGAGTGAAATAAGAATGATAAACTAATCCCCCTCTTCCTATTTGAAATGGAAAGGAATTGATTAAATTATGTAGTGCAAGAGTGACAAAGAACTGATCATAACTTGAGATCAGAGTATAGGATGAAGTTGTGCACCTAGATCTAGCAGTAATATATCAAGATAAAGTTGCCCTACGAATTTGAGGAAAATTTGTCTTGACCGTGGCGGGAATATACATAGTCCTCTGAAAAATTCGTGAAACAAAAAGGGTTTTTCCACCTCTACAAATGGAGCCTGAATCCAAAAATATAGTTGGGCACCTACAACGTACACACAGAAAAGAGAGTAAAATGGGTTGGGGTTGGGGGTTTGGCTTTAGGTCAAACCCTAGTTTTAGAATTAACCAAGTAATGAAAGAAAGTACTTGCAAGTAGATGTAAATGAAAGATTGAAATCTAAATCAACTCAAGGGAGGTTGTGATAGCAATGTTGATAGAAATGCTTGTGTGGAATTGAATGTTGGAATCAATCTCCTCTTCAATGGTTGAATCCTTGACTTGAATGCAACACCTAGCCTTGAAGGGAGACTTGAGAATGCTCAATGCTGGAAAAGAATGCTTGAATTCTCTTGAACACTTGATTGCAAATTTTCACCTTATTGAACTTATGAAAATGAGAGGGAAAATGCCTCTTAAATACATGTCAAAAAGGGTTAATGAAACTGATTTTTGTCATAGGCTGACATCGAGGAAGTTTCCCGCTCATTGCACAACCTACAATGCATGCTCTAGGAAAGGTCTTGCCCCAAAATAGGGCAGGGACAAGGGTGCCACACCCCTATCCTAGGAGGAAAAGGGCACCATGCCCCTATCCTACCCCTTTATCCAGAGCAAAGTGTAGATAGGGTGGTGCGAAGGCCAAGGAATAAGTCAATTCTAAGGTTGACAAATCTTCGGTCTCTGATTAGACTAGAGGATTCGACCTCACATGCATGAGGACCCTAATGCAATCAAAAATTGCTAGGGTCACAATGTTATGACACTACACCATTATACTTTGTACATTAGGTCTATGTTGAGGTTCACTATAAGTTGAAACCCAACTATCTTAACCTTCCTAGATATTACGGACAAGGGAGGGGCAGGATTGCTGATAGAGATGCATATCGTAGGCATGATAGAGCTCCGCCCAAATATAGGGAGCTTGTTGGTGAGAGATTTCCATTGATAGAGCCCTCACCCCCATAGTGAATCATATTGTGATTGCTTCTCAGAGAGAAGCAATTGATAGGGTTGGAGATATTGCATCATCAGCAACCACCATATCATCAGACAAGCTGGGTAGATATATCATGAGTTGACCACGTTCCAGATCATCCACAGATGCATCTTCCAGTCATAGGGTGGCTTTAGATTTAGATAAATATGTTACTATTGGCATCCCCTCACCATATTATTTAGTGGCTATAGCAGGAGGTGCTAGACATGTATAGATGTCACAAAATTTATCCAAGGATTTGGGATACCATTGGCTACTATTACAGATGAGATTCTCAGAGACACATAGGCTATTGCATCTATGCATACACTGTGACAATCATAGAATTCTCATCACTCCATATATGCTCTGAGTGACCCACCTACAGATCACTCTATTGCTGCAAAGGAGGAGATATAGGTTGATCAGGTCCATATCATAGATGAGGGATTAGATTCATTTGAGGAGCAGCTATGAGGTTTCAGCCAGACTAGTTTTGTGGATATGCTACTAGCATCAGACACTTCATTGATGCTCAGTCATTGCGTTATCCCCTTACACTCCTCAATCATTCATATAGGCAGAGAGAGATATGCAGACATGACTGATGTGGTTGATATGATCTTAGGAGATGATCAGGCTATACAGGCTCCTGATACGCAAGTATGTATGTGCACATAATTTTTAAAAGGATGTACATGTATAATTTATAGATTTAATAAATAACTTTAAATAACTATCATTTATTGTTCATACTAATCCTAAAATACACATGTGTATGTACAACAGTTACCTCATATGACTCCTAGCTTGAGCTCAGAGCGTGTGTGTAAGCAAGATTCTTTTGATGCTGCACTTTCTAGTGGACAGGTTAGTTATCAATTTTGTATGTACATGTGCATTGCAATATATTTTAATTTACTAGTCTATTTGATTATTTAAATAAGATTCATACATGTAGAGATAATTTTAATATTTAAATATAAATTCTACTTTTGCAGGGGTCTATTGGAAATCCAAACTCTCACCAGGACTCTCACTCAGACGGTCGCTTTGTTTGTGGTTGACATGGTGCATGTTCATTTTCCACTTTATAGCTCATGTGTTTATCTTTTTATATACATTCTAAACTTTCATCTAGACATGAACGTATTGCTACATTCAGACTTACTTTACATTGCTATGTATTCAGAGTTACTTTATATTGAGTTTGTATTCTTGGACTTACTTTATATTTCTTTGTATTTAGATTATATCACATGTGCACTTTAGATTATAATTTATATAGTTTGTGTTTGAATTTGTGTTCATATAGATTAAAGATGATTATAAACACTACTTAAAAAGGTTCTCATCCTTTAGAAGATCAATCATATATGCAACCTAGGGTAACAATAAATTAACGACATACATGCAAATGAACATCAAATTTTTTCATGTATCTACTTAATTGAACTTAAAAATTGGTTGTCATAAATTTGAAGATCCATCATATGCAACCTAGGGTAGCAATAAATTAATGACATACATGCAAATGACCATAAATTTTATCTAAATTGTTAAAAAAACATTCTAAACAAATCTAAATTGTAAAATGAAATAAATCCAGTGAAACTCACAATTGATATCAATTGTTTGAAAATAATTATTAGTAGTTAAGTCAAACATGTTTATTTTAAAATATTTAACCATAAATAAAGCTAAATGAATGTTACAAATGAAAAAAATGTGAGTGCCAACATCTCATATTTATTTCCAATCATTAATTGGATTGAATAAATAAAAAGAATAGAACTAAATACAATAACATTAGTATGAGTTAATTAAAAATATTTATTTATTATACATTGATAGATGTATCAAATAATGTCAATATAGGAAAAAGGAAAGGATGGATTGCATAAATAAAATTATTATATTGTAACTGATTATTTCATCACATATTTGATAGAACATATAACTTAAATAATTAAAAAAATTAATTTTAATAAAAAAGGAGAGTGAAATTAATGTACAAATTGGTAGTTAATTTATTTATATAGAGCAATACTATAAGCTAGTGACAAATATTTCACACCAAACTACTACTATAGCTTCTTTCATCCTCTCCACTAAAAAACATCCTCCCTTATAGTGCACATCTAGTCTAGTCATCATCTCTATGATCTTGACCATCAACCATAACTTAGATTGATTTCAATCTACCTTATTACCTAACTTTCTTCACATGATGGATAATAGGATACCTCTCATGCAAATTCTATTAAATAACCTATCCACTTGAATATATGCTTCTTATGTTACTCGTACAACACATATCCTTTTCTAACCATTCCACCTACAGGTTCAAGTGATTCTATTGTTTCTTTTTCTACAAGCCTCTAATTCTGCATTCCCAATTATCTCCATTTTGGAAGACACGTGAATTAATTTCTATCTACACCTTTGATTGTAGAAGGGACATTTTTTATTAGATCAACTCTTACATGAAGATTTGTTGATTTATGTTTTAACAAATCTCAAATTAGATGAGAATGCAAAATGAAATCGCATCTCTCTTGAAAGGTATCAAAATTTAAAATATAAAATGAATAACCCCAAGGGTCTTTTTAGTTAGGCCTTGACTTGTATAATCTACTTGTTCATTATTTTATTCATCACATAGAGGAACTTACAAAATTATTCATGAAAATATTTAATATGAGGGTTAGATATATAAAAAAATTATACTTGTAGTATCCCAAACCCTAAAATGGTTTTTTGATCTCATATTTTATTATATTTTATTATTGAAAACACTTGGGTACAAGATATTTTTTTTTACACATTTGACTATTTATTTTTGTTTTAAATTTTATTTATAAAAAAAATATCAAAAGATGGGGTAAGAAAGGAATATGGTTTATAAATCATCTTGAAATTATGTTGGAATAAAAGAATGCGTAATTAGATAGATCTCAATGTAACTAATCTTTTCTTAACTAAGCACAACCATAGTGATACAAATAATTGAAATCCTCAAAGGATTCAAATCATAAACAATATATTGAACATCCACTTTTGGTGCAACTTAATAAGATGTATACATTATAATAATAAATTAAAAGTTTCTTCTAGATTAACCACACAAGGAAGACACAATATTTAGAATTTTCTAGTATGAACACAAGATTGACTAAATACCCATGGCATTAGCATTCACAATAAAAATTCAACTACTAGTCGATAAATATTGAAGTAGATTCTATTAAAAATTTCATATAGTTGTAAATGCATTTAAATTACATGTATAGTTGTCCTAATTTAAATCAAATTTCAATCAAATTATCCATTTTTAATTAAATGAATTTATGTCACACGTGTCCTAATGAATACATCTATACATGCTAAGTAATTTTAATAACTTACAAAAATTATGCATCTGCATTTAAAAAATTAAAGATATACATGATCCTAATTGTGCATACATCCCCTTAAGACATTTTCAACTCATCCACATCACAATTTACTTTATACATTTACACGTGTACTATTATTTAACATCACAAGCTATATAAAAATCAATTTATGGGTTCAAACACATTTACTTAGGTGTACTAAATAGTTCATACCACATCAGGTAGTTCAGACCGCTATTCAATAACACTTAATATTTTCTCATGATCTTCACTATCTAGTCTCCACTTTTGAGACCTCCTGCGATGTGGAACTCTATGAAGAATTAGGCCAACAACAATGACCAAGTGGCTATACTGATATATCTTATTGTCAATCTGGTATTCAGTGAAATGAATCCCATGTTGACCAATTTTAACTTGTTTGAAATATGTCCCTTGCACTGCAACTGAGCCTGCATACATGTATAAGAAACAAAAAATTAAAAATTTGTGTAAGTTGTGTATAAAAATTAAAATGTGCACGTGCATTAAAAATAAATAAAAATTTAAACATTCAAGTCAATTCAAACCTGTGAGAAAGGACATTCCATCACTCATTTCATATTTTGTTAACTTCTTTCTCTCTCTTATGTGCAATGCAATAAATAATAACTAACACCTTCTATATTTCTATCTTCTACTATGAATGCAAAAATATCTCCTGCAATTCGAAACAAGTTATAAATTTAAAATGTACTTGATTAAAAACTTATAATATTTGTACATGCACACAACATTTTTTAAAGGAAATATATATATATAATAAATATGTATACCTTTTTTAATCAATCCTAAAATATGGTCATAATCAACAAAAATCAATGGAATGTCTTCAAAGATTTCATCCTCATTTTCCTCGTATGTGTCAGTAACATCTAGTGGCACCAATTTCCATTCATTGACATATCCAATCTCTTGATTCTTGCAATCAACATAGTTTTCCAAAATGGAATTAGAACAAAAACATGAATAATCCCTAGTGTACAATGTCCATGGGCAATTATCAGTACTCATGACACAATGCAAAGATCTTGTCCTCTCCACGCTCTTGCATCCATGCATTGATCTTCTATCCACATCTCCAAAATGTACATGTGTACATGAACATACATATCAAGTTATTTTTAAACATTTGAGATGGACATTTAAAAAAATTAAAAACACATTTTAAAACATTAAAAGAGATCACATACCGGTTATCTCCCAAAACACTCCATATGGAATGGGCCTGTATGTTCTTGATGATGAACCAGGATAATTAGGTTGCACAAAGTGTTTCTTAGGCCATTCAACAACATCATGTGCATCATCTATATGATCTCCTATACAATTTATTTGATTCTTTCTTAGAGCACATTTGATACAAGCTCCTGCACCATCATGTTCACCCTTTCCATGACCACTCTAAAAAAAACTCCTTGAACATGTGGTATTTTATCGTTTTGATGATATCTACATAGTGCATAAAATTAATGGCCTCAAATATTTGAAATTGTTCTACACATCCATCAAACCAAATAAAATGTTTAACTATTGTTATGCCTCTCTCTTTCAAATATTCAAAAGTTTACTTCTTAAAGCAATGTTGTACAAAAAGTGTGTCATGCTCCTTATCGTCACTAATATAGAAGTGCTACTCTTTCTTAATGACACGATTTTTAAATGTGCTATCAACACCATCCAAATCCATTTGTACATGTCGATAACACACACACACCATAATAGTGATCTGATTTGAAAAGTAATACTCTGATTGAATCTCTTTTTAATGCGCAAAAGAGTAATTTATGTGAAGTCCACTACTAATAAAATAGATCCAGGTGAGAAAGTGTCTCTTAATGTTTGAAATTTTCATTCTTGTCACTTGGCAAAAAAACCATGGCATATGTATGGTTATATCAACTTACGAAAAATTTCCATAAATGTTCCAATAGGTATCTCCTCTTCTACATAATCCAACCTTGTAGATTCCTTTCAAAATTTTGTTTCAAATTTTTTGTACTTGTAACTCTTGCAATTTACCATCTTCATCATGTCAGTATCTTCATCTCTCAGAGGAAATTTAGCCAACTCCCCACATGTTCCACAAATTCCTTTTATGCAATTTATTTGACTGATTGCATTATCATTTGATTTATCACATAAGATGGATGCTATGAATTGACTTGTTCATTTAGGAGGAACTTTTTAATAACCATCATTATCTTCTCTAATCTTTTGAAACACCTGATAGTATAGATCAAATTCGATGTGATAATGACAACAACAAGTTTTTAAGACTTTGTTTACCTTCACATAATATGGCCTTAACCTTTCAAACATGGTTTGACCAATCTTTATATGAGGGTTTGTTTTAGTAAACAACACATACAATTCATGTTTTGTTGTGTCTAACCAATGTTTTACATGGAGATCATAATGATCAGGGTCAATCCTTTTCTTGATAATATCTGTACTATTTGATGAAGGACGAGTATTATCATTCCAAAAATTGTCACCAAGTTCCTAACAACATCTTCAATTCTATCAGAACGAGGAGCTCTACACATAATTGCCCAGTTCCCTTTTGAGGTATTATCATCCAAACTCCTTCTCCTTTTCACATATTTTGATATTGTCCTTCTACTAAAACCAAACTCAGATGACAGTGAAGAGATTTGTCTTTTTGGAGGCAATCTTTCATTTACTAAAGATGTCAACATCACTCTTCTTGAAATGGTCTTATCTACTGTTCGAGATTTTTTACCAATGTTCACCAAACCTTTCTTAACATTTTCAACAATAGATTTTTGTAGTTGAGAAGTTTTCCCCTTTTGACTTGTTGTATCTATCCCCAACAATTTTAGTGGATCTTTAAGTCTTACGAGTAAGTACAATTGATAACAATTGAGCTTTCTCTAGTGTAGTATCAAGATTATTGAAATGAGACATTATTTCTTTTGCACTTTTATTCATTGACCTCCTTTTAGTATGTCTAGGTTCTTCACTGAGACATTTCAACTCATTCACATCTATTTCAAGTAAATGATCTAAATTTTTATAAAAAATATTTCTTTTCACCTGTTTAGCTAGATCCATAGTACGCTCATCCATACTAGTAGGAGGTAAGGAGCCTGAATCAACCTCCATTGGTTCAACTTGGGCAAGATCCTCCCTATGTCCTTCAACTATAATGTGTTCTTCAACAAGTTCATTTCCCTCAACTCTTGCTTGAGAACTTCCTTCTTCTCGAGCCCATTCTACATATAACTTAAGATGACAAAGAATATTTTTAATGTAATGAAATTCCAAGTATAATTTGAAACCAAATTTCCAAGTCATAATAAGACCTAAATATTATGTCATAATAGGTGGACTATTATGTCATATTTAAGACCTATTGTTGCATAATAGGTCCTAATATCACATGTAATAGGTCCTAATATCTGCATAATATAGGTCTTAAGGGGACTCAAGTATAATGTGAAATTTTTTTGCATACATGGTCATATTAAGTCATAATATGACCTATTATGTCATAATAGGTTCTATTATGTCATATTTAAGACCCATAATCACATAATAAGTCCTAATATCACATAATAGGTCCTAATATCACATAATATAAATCTTAAGGGGAGTCAAGTATAATGTGAAATATTTTTGCATACGTGGTCATATTAAGTCATAATAAGACCTATTATCACAAAATAGGTCCTAATATCACACAAGAGGTCCTAATATATCACATAATATAGGTCTTATTATGACATAATACGTCTTATTACGACTTAATATGACCATGTATGCAAAAACATTTCACATTATACTTGAATCCCCTTAAGACCTATATTGTGTGATATTAGGACCTATTATGTGATTACAGGTCTTAAATAAGACATACTAGAACCTATTATGACATAATAGGTCTTATTATGACTTAATATGACCACGAATGCAAAAACATTTCACATTATACTTGAGTCCCCTTAAGACCTATATTATGCAGATATTAGGACCTATTACATGTGATATTAGGACCTAAATTATGCAATAATAGGTCATTAATATCACATACATAATAGGCCCTAATATCACATAATATAGGTCTTAAGGGGACTCTGTTGGTATTTTGGTATGGTTTTATCATTTATGTCAACACCTACTGCAAACTAGCACTTTGGAGATCCAGCAACATTCATCGGCAAGCAAGTAACTATTGCAACAATTACTGGTGTATTGTTCACCGGCAGGATATAATGTTCACCGGCACCTGGAATGATATGGAAGACACTTGGTAATGTCAAAGACATCGTGTGGACACTTTGTTTTGAAGAATTAATCATTGGTATATTCATATTTGCATATTTGCTTTTACCGGCAAATAGGTCCAGGTTATCTAGGGTTACACCGGCAGGTTTATCTTTTCCAGATCAGCATGGCAAGCTATGGAGATGATTTATTATTGTTGTAAATGCATTAAAAAGACATGTTCAATTGGTTATTGCATCGGATATAATATTGTATGTAAAATAATTTTATTGTAATATCTTGTAGCGCCGACCTACTAAAATTGGTCTTAAGGTATGGTATATATGTAAGATCTTATTTGTAAGATCAAGTGTGGAATGCGAAAAAGATTTGAGTAAAGGTATATGCGAGATCAAGCAGAGGTATACATGAAGACATCATTTGAAGGTGAAGTTAGGTTTTTGTAGAAGCATATCAGCATTACACTAGTACTAATTCCAGCATATGAACACGTTATTTTGTGCAGTACATTCTTATTGGATTTAACCATCCAACTGTAGTCAGTGTGACTCCCATTTTGTGATTAAGCAGTGAGCTCTAGGCTGTTGGCCTTTCTACATGTGCAGACCCCATTATGTACACTTACTATCTGCAGTAGTATCATCTGATTGTGGGTAAGGTTTCCCACCGTGGTTTTTCCCCTTACAGGGTTTCCACATACAAATATTGGTGTTATGTGTTGTGGATGACTTTATGTTTATGTTTCACGCATTAATCCTTACCGGTATAGCAATTTACTGTTAACACTATCTACCGGCATACTTAACTGGTTTACCAGTATCAAGCATTAAGTTGGTTAATTAGTTTTTTTGGTTTGAATTTATTAGACAACTGATTCACCCCCCCCTCTCAGTTGTCTCTGGGACCTATCAATTGGTATCAACCTAGTCCTCTTTTGTAGAAGTTTAACAACTTGAGGAGATCCAATGTCTACTAATTATTTTAGGAAGGACAGTCCTAAACTTGATGGAACCAACTATGGGATATGGAAAATCGGGATGGAAACACATCTGAATTGCATTGGTAAAGACATCTGGGAAGTTACTAAGAATGGTTATACTATTGTTGTAGCTGGTCAGACTGCTCCAACTACCTTAGCTAAAGATGAAGAGAATGATTGCAAAGCAAGAGAAGCACTTTTGAGTGCATTATCAAACCAACAAATCATGGGATTATCAAATAGGTCTACTGCTAAAGCTATTTGTGATTATTTGGAAACACTAAATGAAGGAGATTCCACAGTCAAAATTGCAAAACTAGAAAGCTTCCGAGTTAGGTATGAACATCTGAAAATGGAAGAAGATGAAAGGATTTCTGCTTTTATGGAAAGAGTAAATGAAATTGTTTTGGGTATTAAATGTTGTGGAGGAACTCTGAATGAGGATGAAATTGTTTCAAAAATCTTAAGAGGTTTGCCACCGACATATAAAATGGAGGTTACTGCTATAAATGAGTTGAGAACAATGCCTAATACATCAGTAACTAGGGATACATTGATTGGAAAACTTTCAGCCTTTGAAATTGAGGAATTTGGTCTTGTTGCTACTATAAAGATAGATTTGGCCTTTAAAGCATCAACATCATCTGCTCCATCATTTGACAAATCAGACTGGAAAGCCTTTTATGCAAGAGAACTTGAAGAAACTAGGAAGGAGAATGAAGAGCTTGAAGCATTATTTGCAAGAAAAGTGCCAAAAGGTCCAATTGGAAGTAAGTATGAAGGTAAAGCACCCTTTAAATGTTTTAACTACAATAAGATTGGTCATATGGTTTCGAGATGCCCTGATAGACATGCTAGACTAAGAGAAGAAGCTAGAAGAACATACAAGCCTAATCCTGAATATCAGAGATACAGATTCATGAAAAACAAAGACAAATCTTGTTACATTGTTGATGAAGGTGTGACTGATGATTCTGATGAGGATCTAGCAAACAATGGATGGGTTTTTGATGCTATAACAAAAGATCAACCGACACCTACTGCTCAACCGATAGAACAAGCCCTAGCAGCCAAAGTTGAAGAAAAGGATGAATGGATCATTGACTCAGCATGCTCACATCATATGATTGGAGACAAAGGTAAATTCTTGAACTTTCAAGAATACAATGGAGGTTTAGTAAGATTTGGAGATGACAAAGCCTGTTCAATCAAAGGTAAGGGTTCAATATCTCTTGATGGTAAGCATAACACTGACAATGTCTACTATGTTGAAGGATTAAAGCATAATCTTTTAAGTGTTGGTCAATTAGTTGAGAATGGATTTTAGTTACAATTTAAAAATGGAAAATGTAAAATCATGAATAGAACTGGTTTGGAAATTGCAACCGGTAATCAGACTAGAGGCAATATCTTTCATTTGAATAACAGTGAAAAGGCATGCTTAATTGCACATATAGATGAAAGTTGGTTATGGCATAAGAGACTATGTCATGTAAACTTTGATTGCATGGTAAAAATCAGTACTTCTAAGGCAGTTAGAGATCTACCTAAAATTGTGAAACCTCATAATACAATTTGTAAGGAATGTCAATTTGGAAAACAAGTTAGAGCTAGTTTCAAAAGTATTCCAGAAAAATCCAATAATGCTCTTGATTTAATTCACACTGATTTATGTGGTCCAACTAGAACTAAAAGCTTACAAGGTGATAGATATTTCATGCTAATTATTGATGATTATTCTAGAATGTGTTGGGTTACTTTTCTCAGAGAAAAATCAGAAGCACTTGGAAAGTTCAAACTATTCAAAGCAATGGTTGAAAATGAAACCGGTAAGAAAATCAAATGTTTAAGATCAGATCAAGGAGGAGAATTCACATCTAAGGACTTTAATACATTCTATGAAGTGAATGGAATCAAAAGATAATTATCAGCACCTCGGACACCACAACAAAATGGAGTTGTTGAAAGGAAAAACAAACTATCTTGGATGTAGCAAGAAGTATGTTATCAGAAGCAAATCTACCACATGTGTATTGGAGAGAGGCAGTTAGCACTGTTGTCTATACATTCAACAAAGTTCACATCAAAGGTGAAACCAATAAGACCCCTCATGAACTATGGTTTGGTAATACTCCTACTCTTAAGTATTTTAGAATTTTTGGAAGTAAATATTATATTAGAAGAGATGAGTATATTGGCAAATTTGATCCTAGAAGTGATGAAGGAATATTTCTTTGTTATTCATCTAAGAGCAAGGCATATAGATGTTTTAATAAGAGATTGCAGAAAATTGTTGAGAGTACAAATGTAAAGATTGATGAAAAATTCAGAGGAACTTCAAGGTATATAGACTCCGAACCGGCAACAAAAATTGTGACAAATGAACCTACACTGAATCCACCAGTACAGAATGAAGATCAGGTTACCCTGATATCATCAGAAGATTCCACAATAATTGAAGAACAATAGCAAACTAAGACACCTCGGTATGTAAGATTGAATCATTCTGAAGATCAGATAATTGGAAACAAATTTAAAGGAGTTATGACAAGAGGAAGATTGGCAAATGAAGAGGTATGTCTTATTTCTCAAATTGAACCATCATCTATCAATGAGGCATGTGAAGATAAATTTTGGATTAAAGCAATAGAAGAAGAATTAGGACAAATTGAGAAAAATAATACTTGGACATTAGTTCCCCGGCCTAAAGATAAAAATGTAATTGGAACCAAATGGGTATTTAGAAACAAACTTAATGAAGATGGTAAGGTTGTCAAAAATAAAGCAAGACTAGTCTGTAAGGGATATTATCAGAAAGAAGGAGTTGATTACAATGAAACCTTTGCACTGGTAGCCAGAATTGAGGCAGTTAGATTATTCTTGGCTTTTGCAGCTCATAAGGACTGCAAAGTTTATCAAATGGATATTAAATGTGCACTTTTGAATGGAGATCTTGAAGAAGAAGTATATATTGAACAACCTGATGGATTTTCTTTGACAGATGACAATGATATGGTTTGCAGGTTAAGAAAAGCTCTGTATGGATTGAAACAAGCCCCAAGAGTTTGGTATGCAAGGTTGGATAAATATCTTTTGAAGATTGGTTTTACTAAAGGAAATGCAGATAGCAATTTATATTACAAAATAACTAATGATGACATCTTGATTATTGAAGTATTTGTTGATGATATAATCTTTGGAGGAGAAGATGGATTATGTAAGGAATTTTCTATTAAAATGCAGCAAGAATTTGAAATTTCTATGATTGGAGAAATAAAATTCTTTTTAGGTTTGCAGTTTTCTCAGACTAATAAAGGTATATTTTTTAGTGAATCCAAGTACTTGAAAGAATTACTAAAGAAATTTGGGATGGAGAACTCTAAACCGGTAAGCACACCTATGACTACAAATGACAAACTATCTCACAGGGATGAATCTATACCTGTTAATCCAACTAGATACAAATCTATGATAGGAGGTTTACTGTATTTGACACAAACCAAGCCTGATATTATGAATGCAGTACGTATTGTTTCTAGATTTCAAAGTAATCCTAGGGAAAATCATGAATCAGCATTAAAAAGGATTTTCCGGTACTTACAAGGCACAACAAATCTTGGATTATGGTATCCTAGAGATGAAAATTTTGACCTATGTGCATACACAGATGCAAATTGGGCAAGAGATGTGGATGATAGAAAAAGCACCACTGGAGGAGCATTCTTTCTTGGAAAGAGATTAGTTTCTTGGTTGAGTAAGAAACAGAGTTGTACATCTTTATCAACAGTAGAATCAGAATATGTTCCAGTAGCAACTAACTGTACACAGGTACTATGGCTTAAGCAAATGTTGAAAGACATTAAGGTAAAATGCAAGGAACCTATTACTATCTACTGTGATAACACTGCACCAATTGATATATCTAAGAATCCGGTATTACATTCTAAAACAAAACATGTTTCTATCAAACTGAATTTTCTAAGGGAAAAAGTTCAAGAAAAGGAGATAAAACTGGTTTATGTGAATACTAAAGAACAACTTTTAGATATTTTTACAAAACCTTTGCCTAAGGAGACCTTTGAATATCTAAGAGATCAGCTTGGAGTCATGCCACCACTGGTAGAGACTTAGATAGTTGATGATTGTCATCAACCGGAAGAATTAAAAAGACAAATCTTTTATTCTGGTCTTTGATGAGGAAGCTACTTCTCAGGGGGAGTAGTTGGTATTTTGTATGAACTTGAATTTCGTAGCTTTGGCATTTGATGTAAAAGGGGGAGAGATATCTATGGAAAAACACATTATCTTTTGAAAAATGATTGGTATTAATCTTTGGATAAACACATATTGCTCCCAGGGGGAGAAATTGTTGTTTAAGGGAGATTGATTGGTTTTTGATATTTGGCATTTCTGTTTTGGCACTTTGATAGTTTTTCCATCTTGTGTTGCCATCAATGCCAAAGGGGGAGATTGTTGGTATTTTGGTATGGTTTTGTCATTGATGTCAACACCTATTGAAAACTAGCACTTTGGAGATCTAACAACATTCACTGGCAAGCAAGTAACTATTGCAATAGTTACTGGTATATGGTTCACCGGCAGGATATAATGTTCAACAGCACCTGGAATGATATGGAAGACACTTGGTAATGTCAAAGACATCATGTGGACACTTTGTTTTGAAGAATTAATCATTGGTATATTCATATTTGCATATTTGCTTTTACCGGCAAATAGGTCCAGGTTATCTAGGGTTACACCAGCAGGTTTATCTTTTCTAGATCAGCATGGCATGCTATGGAGATGATTTATTATTGTTGTAAATGCATTAAGCCGACATGTTCAATCGGTTATTGCATCGGATATGATATTGTATGTAAAATGATTTTATTGTAATATCTTGTAGAGCCGACCTACTAAAATTGGTCTTAGGGTATGGTATATATGTAAGATCTTATTTGTAAGATTAAGTGTGGAATGCAAAAAAGATTTGAGTGAAGGTATATGCGAGATCAAGAAGAGGTATACACAAAGACATCATTTGAAGGTGAAGTTAGGTTTTTGTAGAAGCATATCAGCATTACACCGGTACTGAATCCAGCATATGAAGATGTTGTTTTGTGCAGTACATTCTTATTGGATTTAACCATCCAACTGTAGTCAGTGTGACTCCCATTTTGTGATTGAGCAGTGAGCTCTAGGCTATTGGCCTTTCTGCATGTGCAGACCCCATTATGTACACTTACTATCTGCACTAGTATCATCTGATTATGGGTAAGGTTTCCCACCGTGGTTTTTCCCCTTACAGGGTTTTCACGTACAAATATTGGTGTTATGTGTTGTGGATGACTTTATGTTTATGTTTCATGCATTAATCCTTACCAGTATAGCAATTTACTGTTAACACTGTCTATCGGCATACTTAACTGGTTTACCGGTATTATGCATTAAGCTGGTTAATTAGTTTTTTGGTTTGAATTTATTAGACAACTGATTCACCCCCCCCTCTCAGTTGTCTCTGGGACCTAACAGACTCAAGTATATAATGTGAATTTGTTTGCATATGTGGTCATATTAAGTCATAATAAGACCTATTATGTCATAATAGGTTCTATTATGACATAATTAAGACAAGTATTATCGCATATAATAGGTCCTAATATCACATAATAGGTCTTAGTATCACATAATATAGGTCCTAAGGGGACTCAAGTATAATGTGAAATATTTTTGCATACACTTGAAAACAAAGTAGACACAATGTTTGTTTATTTGAAAGTGTTTGATTGTTTTGATCATGCATGCACAAATCCTAGGGCTGGTCGGGACAAGAGTTGTTGAATCTCACTTGGGGGGTTATCCCGAGCTAGGCAATTCAGAGCGGATACTTAGGTGCTTGATCCCACTGGCTCCCCTCCATGACACACAATTCTGTAGGATAGCCAAACACCAATCCCCACGAAAACTCCCCGTGGCAAACTTTGTATCTCTACTAAGAACTATATGTGTGTGAGCCACTCCAGAGGTCCAACCTCTTGCCCCAACAACTTGAAGGTTTTGGGCTTCTAACACAAAAAAGGCACTAGTAAGGGCATCCATTCAGGTGGGCATAAATCTAACAAGTTAACGTCACTATGCCATTCCAGCACTCGTTGCTTGCAACTTTCATTACAATCACTTTTATTTATAGTGGTCTGGAAGAGCTTGGCTTTATCTTGTTACCACTTTGGGTCACTCCCTCTCACCAAGCCTTAAGGGATACTCGGGAGGCATGCCCCTTTCTAAGGATAAAACAAAAAGAGCCTATTTCTCAAGACACAAAAGACAAGCTTTTTAATTCTAGAGCACCAATTGAAGTGTTTGCTAAACTAAAAAGACACTTGGTTTCAAAATCTAAATTAAATTACAAATGGGAAAGAGAGGGGTCCTAAAGATCTAAATTTTAAATTAAAACTATCTATTATAAATGGACTTAAGTAGGGAGAGAAAATGTCAATTACACAACAAGCAAGTTAATGGAATTTGAAATGCAAATACACACATTATTTCAAATTAAAACAAAATTATTTTTAATTAAAACAAGATTATTTTTTAATCCTACCATTTCCAATTTATTTGATAAAAATAACATCATTTATAATTAATTAAAAATAGAATAAATTAATTTAATTAAATTAATATTATTTAAAATAATTTTCATAAAATTATAACATAAAAAATATTTAACTAATACTATCAAATAAACACAATTTTCGGTATGTAATACATATAAAATTAAATAGAAATTAAATAAAAATACATACTTGCATCATAATATCTTTTCCTTCTTTGTTCTCGATATCTTTGTTTCGTTTCGGGTGAATAATTCCTTGAAGTCTCATTTTGCCTTCTCTTCTTGTTCCCCATGCTTTTAAAATAGCCTTCAAACATCTTTAAAATATTGCCCTCAAAATAACTTTCAAATGTCTTCTTTCATTCAAAAATGTGAATTGTTTTGATCATTTGTGTGTAAAAAAATGAAAAAAATATATTTATATTTATATGACATAGTAAATTGTTAAAAAAATTAAAATTTGGGTCAGCTAGGGTTCATATGAACATCGAAGGTAGGGTTTGTTTGAACTAGGTCATTATGTGAATGTTTGTGCCATTATTCTACCCAAGGGGTTCGAATGAACCCCTTATGGTTCAAGCGAACCCCCCTTCGTTCAAACCCTTGTTCGTACAAACTACCCTTTTTTGACATCTCTCCCCAAATTCTTTAAAATTCTGAGAAATTATGGCCTTCAAACCTCTGGTTCAAGGCTCAAATGAAAGAATCTTGATAACCCAAAAATAAGATGGTAGTGCTCGGACCAAGCTTTCCAATGAGTATAATTTTATTACATTGTGAATTTATTATTATCTTGTTTTTTTAATTTTATGAAATATTGGGTTTTTACTGAACATAAACTTCTCTGATCAACGCAGTGGAAAAAATAGGAAACTAATTCGAACAAATTCTGAAAAATATATATGCCCTAGGTATTGATGTCTTCTTTCTAGCAAAAAAAAAATTGAATTTCGATATATATAGAACAAGTTATTTTTAGGATTCCCAAAGATACTGAGAGGGGGGGGGTGAATCAGTATCTAACCAATTGACAAATTTTCTGACCTTATTAAATATTTTGCATTCCAAAACAATGTACCGATAAACAAAAATTAATGCAGTAAATATGAACAATAAACACAACATAGAAAGCACACCATAACACAAGATTTTTGGCAAGGAAACTCAGTGTGGGAAAAACCTCGGTGGGATTTGTGACCCACAATATTCACTCACTGGCCAATGAATGGATATTACTTACAATAGGGGCCTGCACATGCAGGAAGGCCAACTGCCTAAAGCTCACTACTCAATTACAAAGGAAGTCTCAATGACTTACAAAATGGATTATGAGAATACAATATGATGTATTTCTACAAAAAGCATCTGCTATGCCAAGTTCAGTACCGGTTGTTCCAAAGCTCATATAATAACCATAAACCCTTCTACAAGATCTACCTTAGTATTTGCTCTACATATCCATCCTATCATATCTCTACAAAATGATCTACAAGATCTCATACTTATATATGAGTCTTATTACAATATACCATGTCGACTTACAAAAGGATATTACAATTAAATACAATATACAGTAATCAAAATCTTGTCAACTAGGGTGTTGGTAAACATTCTTGTCGTTGTCGGTGAACTATATGTCGGTGTAGAGTCTGTCGGTGCTGGTGCCTGTCGATGCCATAAGATTGCAAGGTTGCCATCAATGACAATACCTTCAATCACCTACAATTCTCATTGGAGTGTGTAATGCCAACAGTTATGTGTTCAAACGTACACCTATGTCTAAAATAAAGTTAGTCAGATTTCAAAACTTAATAAAATAAAAAATATTCGACATATCACTATCAAACAAACTGCAAGCCCTGGATATTGATGTCGCAAACCAAAATTCAAAATAATTGAGTTTTTATCATTTGTAGAAAAAAAGTTATTCATTTCAGAAGGCACATCACTCTCAAAAAATGTAGTTTGCTGTAAAAAACTACTTTTTGAGGGAGATGGAAAATTTTTTAAAAAGATCTTCAAAAAAATTGAAAAAATATATATAGAATCTACAAATCACTAATTTACATCATCTTCAAATTCTTAAGAGCTTAAAAGTTATAGTTGTTGAAAGTTGAATATTATTTTAAAAATGTTCATCTCAGTGTCAAAAGTCACAAAAAAGTGGGTACCATTATTGTGAGTTCATCCACCATGGTCTAATATTATATTTTTAGAATTATGATGTAACTTTTTAGTGCAAACCTCTTACCAATGTGCTAGTTGAATGGATCGAAATAATTAGAGGGGGGGTAAATCAGTATTCCCAGAATAATAAAATTTTCATTTGATATTAACCTGAGCAATTAATCTCATCAACATGAATCAACAAATGCACAATAAATGAACAACATAATCACAAAATAGACACCAGGTTTTTATGCATGTAAAACCCAAATGGGAAGAACCACGGAGACCTAGTTAACTCTCAAGATAATATAACTAGTTAAATATGGTGTTTATAAAAAGTGTCTCACTGTCAATTGGCTCACTACTTGATTACAACATAGCTTACTGTCTGATTACAACATGGCTTACTGTCGGAATGCTCAAGTTGCAATAGAAATAAGTGAACTAAGGAAAATTGCATCTTCAAATGCATGAGGTCAATTCCAAGATAAGCTCAGGTACCAAAATAACTGCTTACAACAAATCTGGTGAAGGATCTCGACAACACTTCCTCCAACATATCAGTGTAATTGTTTGCAGTAGATCCAGTAAGAGATTACTACAACACTATCTTCAAACTGCACTTACACACTTCACACTCACACATACACACACGTGTTCGCTCTTACACTTTCCTGCATGCTTCCACACATATATCTCTCTTTTTGATACTTCTCCCTTTCTCTTGCATGTCACACACACACACACACACACACACACATCGATAAGCACATACACCACGATAATATGTCGGCCAAAGGTTTACACTAAAATTTATCGCATGGATCAACACACTACTTGATAGTCAAGTTGGCCTTCAATGATTTTCTACACACTTCCTTTTAATTACCAGAACATATGCTTTAATTATCGGAGCAAAACAAAAGATCTATCGAGCCCATAGACATGAATTCCATGCATAACAACTTCCATCTCCAAGATATGAATGTCATAGATTTCGGAGCATAAAATCCATAGATCATATTGCAATACAAATATCTCAATAGCAATTCAAATGTCAGAACTAATACCAACACTAGATACAAAAGGAAAAACTCAACCATGACTAGAAAAACACTAGATTCCAGAGAAAAGGATCTTCAGAAAATTACTCTTGTAATCCATATATACTTCATTGCTCAATATCACATACATACCTATCTTCTACTGCTGCTCAACATCACATACATGCCTATCTTCCACTACTGCTCAACATCACATACATAGCTATCTTCTACTATTCCTCAACAAGCTAAATTTGGTCCTAACCAGATGACAGGGTTTGACATCAATGACAACATTCACACAAGTCTAACATGTACTACAAATACCAAACAATTAAATGGTTTTCTATTATTGTCTTATAGAAGGAATCATAGGGATGTCCTCAATATACCTAAAGGTACATGAGACATAATTCTATGAAGTGAGGTATTTTTCTAATGTTCAATCTCCTCCTTCAATTGCAACTAATGATTTTTTTTACAAGATTAGTCCAACATGACAAATGTACTCCTAAGGGATATCCTTTTGATTCTCTCTCTAGTTTATATAGATCACTATAAATAATAGGATTGAATCACCGCTTCGTGATGAAATCCAATCTAGGCACTCTAAAAAGAAATTAAAGTAAAAGGGAAAACCATTTTTTATTTCAAATATTTTCTTGTGATGTAAGGAATATCATGCATGGATTGACCTTTTGACGAAGAATAAAATGTGACAGAAGTATAAATTTTATTTCCTAAGATTACCTTACATTGTGAGGGAAAAGCATACAGCTTCGTATGTTTTGCAAGTTTAAAGAAAACAAATGCATTGACCCTTAGGAAATGAAATGTGAAGTGAGAAGGTGAATGGGTATAAGGATTTTTTTTTATTTCAAACATCACCTTGTGATGTAAGGGAACAAAGTACAGAATTTTTTTTGGAAAAATTAAATGAAAGAAAACAAAAGGTTTCTTAAAATTATGTCTTGTCCAAATGAACCTACAACAAATCATGGTTGTCTTATTAATAGTCTTACACTAATGAACATGTAGAAAAAGGGTTATAAATATGACACTAAATATTATAAATACCCATACAAATTGTTGTATGTTAGTGACTAAAACCAAAACCTTAATAAAATGGTAAATATAGTGTAATTGTACTTTTGCATAGTGGATGCACCACTAGAAGTGTGCATACACTATTTGGTAGAACACTTATATTGATAGATTTAAATTACATTTTCTAGAATGCAAAAGCACTACTTGAGTGTAAAAAATACTAGTCTAATTGCACATACACTAAATGCAATACAAATATACCAATTTCCAAAAGGAAAAATATTTAAAAAATAAATGCAAGGATAGAGATGGGTGAGAGAAAGAATGATCACGTGCGGGTTTTAGGTGAGAGTGATGGGGAGGACACAAGAGATTTTGATGTTGAGGATGACAATGGGGGGGTGGGTTTGCATGGTTGTGGGTTGGGGCCTACTGATGTTTTTTCGTTGTTATTGTTGCTTCCCTTTGAGGGTTTAGTGCCTGTAGGGGTTTTGTTCTTCGAAATCGTGAGTCTAAAGGTGGTTGTTGGCCCTTTTGCTTTTGCCTTTTGCCCCTCTCCCTTCCTTGGTGGATCTTTTATCATTTTTTTTCTCTCAACCCATTCTTTTGTTTTGGAGAGGTGCTATTGGGGTTTGCTACAGGGGGTCTGGCTCTTCAACGTCTTTCTTGGCATGGGTGTTGGCCATGTCAGTGCAGGTGGCATGGGGGTGTTTTTGTGCCCCTAGCTCTTGGCTTGGGAGTTTTGGAGGCATGGTGTTCACTCCTTTAGGAACCTTCCCCTCTATTTGTGGCTCTGCATATAGAGCCTTGTTTTTTTCATTTTGTTCATTGGAGTGTAGGGGTTTTGGGTGTGGGATGACTTATGTTGCACGACCCTCTTCTCATGCCTCTCTCTTTCATCTAGGTGGTGTTACAAGTTTCACCCTTGTTGATCGTTGGGGTCTTTTCTCTAGCTTCTACCCTGCTACGTGGGGTGTTTTTTAGAGATCTCTTTCCTTTCCCAAGATGTTGATGCTTCTATTGTGACTACTTAGTGGCTCATTTTGTCTGATGGGTCATGTTGTTTGAGGCTCTTCTTTCTTCCCCCTCAGTTCTTATTTCTTTTGCAAGTGTGGGGAGGGGATGTTCTTAAGAGCTTGTTGGCTTCTATCCTATGCTTTGTGGGGAGATGTTACTTTTAGAAGGTGTTGGAGAATACCATCTAGAGTCTTGCTTTTGGAGATTTTAGTTCTCTAGAGTTCTTATGGGTCACATGGTTTTCATTTTTTTTGTTTATTGTTGATCACTCTGATGATTCAACTCCTCTTATTTGCTAGATGGATGCTAGAAGTTTTAAAGGGACCATTCTAGTCATGATCTATTCTTAATTAAGGTATGGTTTTGTGGATGTTGGGTTTATCCCTCTTTTTTTTTAAATGGGATTTTGTTCTTGGCTAGGCCCTATCTTATATGGCTTCTATGGAGGTGAAGCCTAGCCCTATTGAGGTGGGATCTGTGTTGATGGCTACATTGAGGGGATGGAACTTATGGCTCTCGTTGTTCTCTTTTTTGTTCCTTATAGAGGTGGAGGCATCTCCTATAGAGGTGGGGATCTACTTGTGGAGGGAGGATGGTGGTTGTTCTTTGTGGTTTTCTCTAAATGGTTACTGCTCAGTTGCAGGATTGAGGTTAGTTTGGGTTGCCTGTTGTTGTATCTTCTTCTCTACAACTCCTATTGTGGGATCCTCTCCTATTGAGGTGGAGAGAAGTTTGGAAATTGAGGGGTTGTTTTGTTGCTAGGACTTCTAGACTAGATGTTTTTGAATGGGTTAGGGTACCATTTATGGACCCTTTGTAAATGTTTGAGGAACCTTGGTAAAATCCCCACCCTTTCTATACCTAGTTACTTGGGTTAGATGAGGTTTAGTTGAGGGGTGGTCTGTTGCTATGCACTCTTTGTCTTTCCAGATATTTTGTTTCTAGAGTGAAGGTTTTGGGTCCTTTTGAAAACCCATGAAGGTTTTTGGGTCCTTTTAAAACCCATGTTTGGAAGTTGTTTTTCTTTGATGGGCTAGTTGTCTTCACTCTCTATACAAGGGTTCAAGGCCCTTTCAAAATCCTAATTATCTTTTCTCTGTGTATGGGTCAAGGCCCTTTCCCTTCTTACCTTAATCAAAAACATTTAAAAATTATAAAAATACAAAAAACATTAAAAATAGGGATATAGAAGAACATGCACCACTAGTGAGTGCACTAGTTCTACTAGACTTTGTAGGTGCACTATAAAATGTTGCACTTACACCAAAACATAACTAGTCAAATACTAATGATTGTGCATGTGGTACAACAAGTTTGCATATTTTACAAGTTGATGTGTATGCACTATTTTGCAAACTACCTATGTCAAAAACTAAGGGTTTGGGATCTTCAGCTTCTCAATTTTAGATGTGTCATGTGCATGAATTCATATATGCCATTTGACAAAGAAAATACATCATTCAAGAAGACAATATTCCAAATTAAAAATAAAATAAAAAATTATGAAATTTATCCTATTTAAATCCTTCAAAAAATACCAAAAATGATAAGGATGAGCTTGGGATGTGATCCAAGAGGCCATGCCAATATATGAACACTATAATATAAGATAAAACAATAAGAAATAAGTATCCTACCCTATATCAAGCATTCACCTCTAATAGACCAAAAGGAATTTAAATAATGTAAAGAAGCTTAAAAACTCGTACCACACAGACCTTTAATGACCTAAGTTTTTGTGCTTCAAGGAATGGTTGATAGTTGAAGTTGAATGTGGTTGTGCTAAATTCTATATAGTATAGCCTTGTTTTCCTCCAATCTTATTTCTTTGAAATATCTTGTGATTGGATCAATTTATAAATTTTGGGGGTGTGTGCACTGATATGGTGTGCAAATGAGTGGACACACTCCCAAAAAAAGCTAGAAAAACAAAAAATATTCACGGGTTATTTCAAATTTTAAAAACATCGTATGCATTTAGGCTCATTTTGTCAAGCCTAAACGAAGAAAAATATGGGGTTTTTCTTATACTAAATGCGTACAGGGCTTAGTTTTCAAAACCCCACATGCGTTTTACTGTCAATTAAAAAAAATTGACTGCGACCGACTAGGTCATTTTCACCTGCGATCGTAAGGAAAGCACTTTCAGGGTTTTAAACAACAAAATACACAAACGGGGTTCTCAAAATCAAACACGCCAACAATGGAAAGAGGTATGACATAAAAAAAATTCATCTATTTTATGCATTTGATAAATTATATTCACAATTAAAATATAAATTCATTGTTTTTTATTACTTTTTTATTTTTTGTTATGAATGCATATTAGACTTTGAAGATACTACCCCCCAGAAAGACACACCTCCTGAAAACTTAGGGAAAAACCTGTATGAGAACCCACAAGAGAACCCACAACCAAACCCTCAAGATGCAAACCCTCTAGCTCCTCCAGTAGACCATTCACAAGCTACATAGGAGGATTTGATAAACTAGTTAACACAAAACACTGCCAAAATAACTAGACTAGTAAATAGAATGAAGGCATCCAAGCATGAGCATCCTGCATCCCTTGCCATAGCCCTTGAATCATTGGCTAGTAGTGTCAATGAAGCTTCCAATAAAATTACAAAATGGAGAAGCTAGAGGGATCGATGTCATGTTTTTTATGCTAGTGGGTTGTCATATAATGAAGTGAAAAAAAAACATAAGTAAAGCAAAAATGTGTGCTCTTTTTATTGATCCCAAAATGGGTGAGACCTTACCTCTTAATTCAAAGAGGTTTCCTATACACTGGTGTAGTCATTTGTCAATGAAAAATGTTTTTTGGGATAGGTGGTGGATGGTGTTTGACCAACTACCTTGTAATAATTTTGAGGTTCCATTATCTCTTTTAAGGAAACTATACTATGAGTTTATCCTCAATGAGCGGTCAAACTATTTTGATATGAGAGAGTTCCAAGGTAGAGGTAAAGCTCTGCCTAAGATAGACCTGGAGCCTAGAGGGTACTAAACCTCCAAATTCACACCCCCCTAGCACCAAAACCTGTGGTTCATGTCATGATCCCAGCAGCCCTGAAAGAGTCAATAGAGCTAAAAACTCTTCAGACGGCCATTGCATTGACCGATGTCATCATTCAACATGACATACAGGTATCACACCCTCTTGGCCCAAATGATGATGTAGTAGTTGAGCTATATGGCCTTGGTGAGCCCATTCAATATGTGTCCCAGTTGTTCAAGTATATTCTCTAGGATGGATGTCGAGCCCAGTGAAAATGGTTCCACATCCCATCTGTGTACAATTTGTGAGATTATATGTCAGACTACCACTAGACAGGATGTGGCACTGACTGATGATTTGATGGCTATGGTGTTTGGTGGTCACACGCATACACAAGTGTGTTAATTTGAATTGATAAAATTTTATTTATCAATCACTTAAAACTTGTAAATGTAAATTAATTTTTATTTTAGGATGCAAGAGTAGGTGTTAATACACCATCTTATATTCCTCCCGTAGTTGTTGTAGTTGTAGCTTCGACACCTAAGGTATAAATTTTGTAACATGTTAAAACAGAATAGAACCTTGAATTCAAAAAAAAATTATAAGATATACTAACTCTCTTTAATGTATATTTATTTTTCTTTTTATAGGCATTGTCAAGGGATCAAATGTACCAAATTGATAATGTCATGCTCTCAGCCATCAATTTTGGCCTGGAAAGCTATGCAGTATCATATTATGCACACCTCTTTTTATGTATTCTTTTTATTGAATATGCAAATTATTTATATTTAGATTTGTTAAATTATATTTAATATTATCTATTGATATCTCTTGTGTTAATTTTGTTTCTTTTAGGGTACCCCACATGTGTCTAGGACACCTCCTCGGTGAAAGAAATCCTTGAGGATGCCTAAAGGTCAAAAGGTAATTGAACACATTTGTAATTGACATAATTGTTTGAAAAGGTTGAAATTGTCTTAATTGGAACTTATGGATTGATTAGTATTTTTTGTCTCTTTTATATATAGCAGTAATTGGGATTTATAGAATTGATGAATGCACCTGATACGCCAAAGCATCAAGAGAGGGAAGAGGTATGTATCTCTACTTTATTTTCTTCATTTGATGATTATATGCACATGTACATGTGAACTTTAGATAAATTATAATCTTATCATTTTTCATATAGGAAATAGCCATAGTTGTTTCATCAATGACGAGCCCTCCTAAGTCTACTAGAGAAGCTTCTCGGGCTCTAGTACACTTTTATTCTATATATTCTATATATTTTAGTGTTTTTTATCTATATATGTTATTGCCTTGTATTAATTGTATTTAACCTACAATACTTATCATTGTATTAATTGTATTTAATCTTATCATTTTTCATACAAGAAATAGCCATAGTTTCTTCATCAATGGCGAGCCCTCCTAAGTTTACTGGAGAAGCATCTCAGGCTCCAGTACACTTTTGTTCTGTATATTGTAGATTTTTAATGTTTTTGATCTATACATGGTATTACCTTATATTAATTGTATTTAACTTACAATAGGCCCCTTCACAGTTTCGCCATAATGTAGATCCTCTCAAGTTCCATTTTAAGAGGACTCCTAAGTATGACAAGGCAATGAGAGAAAAGACAATATATCCCATATCAACAAATGAGGTAATCTAGAATTTAATTGCAAAGAAATTATATTTGAATGTATAGTTATGTTAATAATTATGAACTATTATGTAAAAATGATTCTAACTTGGTTTTTGAATTGTGGTTGTGCAGCCATCTACAAATCCATGCACTACATCAAAGAGGCCCAATTTTGATGACCCACCACAACTATAGGATCATATAGTGTTATTCAAGGTCATAAAAGGACCAATACATCTATATATATTCTACATTTTTACTATATATCGATCTGGACATGGTATATGCCATATTTTTGTAAAAAAATTATTGACTTGCCATATATGTCATTTTTTGTATACATACACAATTATTGTGCATCTTGATATATATAAATATTGGTATTCGATCCAATAAATGTGCATTGTGTTCATTATTGGGCATTTTGTTGATATTGATATTGATATTGGTATTCAGTATATACACAATTTGTTCATTGTGTTCATTATTGTGCATTTTGATATATATAAATGTTGATTTATAATTGATATAGTTAATTTTTTCTCAAACAAATACATATAATTCATTATGTGAGCAATATATCCAAAGAGGAAATAAGTCTAAATGACAACAAACAAGCTTACAAAATTGTAATAAAAGAGCCTCCAACACACAATCATTAAAATTTGTCTCTACCTAAAATAGTAGTTGCAAGCTAGGGATTGCCAAAACCAGTGGCTTGCTAATCAATTACTTCATCTAAACAAATGCCTTTTGTTGAATTCTACCCCATATAAAAGACTTAACAATTGTCATCATGGAATATGAAGCATTGCAACTGTGGAATATGATATGATAATCTTTCTCAAATATTAAACTACCCCTAGAAAACTCCATGTCTCAATCATAATAAAAGCCTTGGATCACTTCAAAATAGCTTCCACTTTTACTAAATTCCTAACAATAACTAGATCCTTGTCTGATAAATTATTATCTTAGCTACTCCATAGACTTGGCTAATCTTTGATCTCAGACTTGGACAACTATTGGGTGTATTTGGTGACTACCCTTTTATAAAGTTATATGAATATTTGCCTATGTAATCAGCAATATGAATATAAACAACAAAAATCTATTTTCTACAATCATGGGTTAAACTCTATTTTATTTACTCTATATATCTCTATGTTGATTTTTTCCCCAAATGATTTTTGTTGCTATGATATAAAGCATTACAATTGTGGAATATAATTTTATAAGATTTCAAAAATATTGAACTAAACCTACAAATATCCTTGCCTCAATCACAATGAAATTCAATGGTAATGATCACATTTGATCCATGGTAATGATCACTGGATTTTTTTATTGATTTCCTTTATATCTGTCAATGTAAGTGGTGTGGGAGCACCCTCATGCTCGCAATGGTCAAATTTGGGTTTTTCTCATGTTTTATGTTATTTCATCTAAATAAGGCTATTTGGGACCATTAATGATCATTTGGAGTCATTTGTGAAAGTTTGGGGTCATTTGGATAAAAGATGTAAAAGTTGCTCAGTTGTTGTCAAAGTTGCTCAATTGTTGTCAAAGTTGTCAAAGTTCTAAAATTTTGGCATTGGATGATAGAAACCACTTGTGTGGTCATGAATAGGCATCTTCAACATGACCCAAGGGTTCAAAAACTTTGTATTGAAGTTTTGAATAAAGTAGGATAGGCGAAAATCGTCAGATGCATGCAATGCAAGGTTGCAAGATAGGCTAAATTTGATTCCATTCATCATGGGCAGGTTTATGGTAGGAAAGCTTCTAGTGTGCCTCCCAACTCACTGGAACATCCAAAGCTATACCCTACCGGCATGATCTCTCAAGTGCCCTAAGTCCAAAAAATTGTCAAACTTTGACGGACTATTTCTCGCAATCCAGGATGCATATGATTGATCTATTTTAACCTATAGGGTCATGTGAGACCTATCTATAATGGCCTATCTCATTTTTTGAAGACTCGAAGCCATTTTCACATGGTATCATTTTTTAGTTGGTGGCAAAATCGTCATATGCATGCAATGCAAGGTTGCAAAATAGGCTAAATTTGATTTTGTTCATCGTGGGCATGAATCAATAGCACAAGTGTTTCCGGGTGGGTAGGTTTATAGTAGGCATGCTCCTATTGTGCCTCCTAGCTCGTTGGAACATCTAGAGCCATACCCTATCGGTGTGATCTCTCAAGTGCCCTAAGTCCAAAAAAATATCAAACTTTGATAGACTATTTCTCACAATCCAGGATGCATACGATTGATCTATTTAAACCTATAGGGTCATGTGAGGCCCGTCTACAATGAACTATCTCATTTTTTGAAGACTTGGAGCCATTTTCACATGGTAGCATTTTTTCGATTAGTGCAAAAACTGTAAGATGCATGCAATGCAAGGTTGCAAGATAGGCTAAATTTGATTATTTTCATCGTGGAAATGAACCAGTAGCATGAGCATACCCAAGTTGGAAGGTTTACATTAGGCATGCTCCTTTTGTGCCTCCCAACTCACTGGGACATTCAAAGCCATACCCTATTGACACGATCTCTCAAGTGCCCTAAGTCCAAAAATTGTCAAACTTTGACGAACTATTTCTCACAATACATGATGCATACGATTGATCTGTTTGAACCTATGGGGTCATATGAGGCCCATCTACAATGACATAATGGCCAAAAAGAAGCATATGGCAACCTAGGTGCTCCTGCACCACATACTCATGTATGATAGGCATACTCATGTATGGTAGGTATACACATGTACTCATAAATAGTCATAAATTAGGTCATGTGCTCATAAATAGTCATACAAAATTTCAAGTATAATAAAAAGTACAAATTGCATCACAAAATTCCATTTATGCACAAATTTACATATACAAAAAAATGCATATGCAAAAATTTACATATACAAAAATTTACACATTAAAAAATTTGCCACTAAATATGGACAAATCAGCTCTTGGCTATTTAAATATACAAAAAAAATATTTACAAATCAACTCATGGGCATTTATATATAATTTGGTATTTAAATATGTAAAATCCAACTTATGGTCGTCTAAATATACAAAATTTGGCATTTAAATATGTACAAATCAGCTCATGGCCATTTAAATATACAAAATTTTGCCTCTAAATGTGCACAAATTATCTCATGGGCATTTATATATACAAAAAATGAATAAATAAAAATTCATCGAAGATATATACAAAATTCTCAAAATCATTCTACCTTGAACCGTAGAATCATTGTAATGCTCCAACAATTGAACACTTGTAGGTGACCCAAAATCAATCAAGTGAGCCTTCTGGATCAGCTCTAACCCATATTGTGTCAAGTATTGCCTCATGTTCGGAATCAAAAACTTTCCATAAATTCTTGTTATGAGGTCTACCACGATACTTAATCAATTGAATATTTGTTGCAACAACAAGCTTGGATAAATAAAGAATATGTCTGTGTGTTTCAAAGTCCTTGAACAACCAAACATCAAAATTCTTGATAGGGTATCTTCTAAGCCATGTGCCTGTCATGACAACAGACCTTATTGGGTACTCAATACCCTCTTCATCAATAATTATGGTTGTCAATTTTGTTTTAGGCTCAATACAATGACACAAAAATTAATATGTTCCTTCTTCATTGTTCTCTTATGCAACAACTGCGTACACATGACCTAGATTTTATAGAATGATAATTAATACAAAAAATAATATGTGATGTAACAAAATGAGCCAAAAAAAAATCCTACAAAAAAATTAACCAAAAAATCACTTGGTTTGACTAGGTTGGATACATGGTCAAAATCCACTAATGCTTCCATCCAATCCAATTTCAGTGCTTTGGGAACTTGATATGTATCAATGGTAACCAATGGTCTACAAGACCATTTGTCAACCCACTCTTGTGATTCACATTCTTCCCACCAAAAATGCATACATGAAGAGAAAAAACATACAATTTGTCTAGTATAAATTACTAGTGAACTTGCATTTGAACTTCTTGTTGGTGTAAATAATTATTCATCATGAATATTATTACACCTTACTTAAGTTTACATAGTAAATTAATTTCATAGTAGTTTGGGTATGAGACACTTGGGTGTTTGTGTCACATTGGGATAGTGTGTGTAGGAGAATTTCCACCTTTTGTGGTCTTATCTTGTTGTTACATTCCACCTTCAATGGGTGATCCACCTCGTGTGGAATATTATATTGTTTCTCCTACCTACCCACACCTATTTCCTACCTACCCCTGTTTCTTATTGATTCACATCTCATGTTTGTGTGCTCACATATCGATATAGCCTTGCCTATATAAGCAGGATCATATTCATTGTATGTAACTTTTGATGATCCAGTTGATCAGTATTTTCATCTTGATAGAATATAGTTTATTCCTATCATATATTTTGTCTCTCTTATTTGTACTTTCCATTTCCTCTAGATCTTGGAAAAATCTCATATGGTATCAGAGCCATTAGAGTGTCATTGGTTTGTCCATTGAGAGAAATTTGATGCTAATTGTGGTTGTATATTTTGGAGCTTTCTATTGCAAGTTATTATTAAAGTTTGATGGGTCAAATATGAGGTCACTATTGGATTGCGGAGGTCCAAGAAAGTAATTTTTGCCTTTTGTTTCATCCAAATCGGACTTCGGAGGCCAAATCTAGAGGCATTTGAAGTTTGAAGCTGCGATGGAAAGTTTCCAAAATTTATAATTTTGCAGGCAATTTTCAAATAGTGATATCTCACTCATTCGGACTCCTTTTTTTGAGCAATGTTTTTTTTGTTTTGGGGTAGAATTTTGTGATCTGTACAGTGGTGCAGGAGTTTTCTGTTTTTCGAATATAGGGTTTTCAGAAATCATGAAATCCTGATTTTTACAACTTTGGAGGGTTCATTTGGGCTCATATGGACTCTTTTTCAAGTGCCGTTTTTTTTTAGAGTGCAAAATTTTTCATCTACTTTCATAACCTACTATTTGTTTGTAGTGATTTTGAGTAAAATTTGTACTTTTAGTATTTGGTCATTTTTTGGCCTTTTTGGTACTTGTATTTCGCTTGGATCTTAGTTTAGATCACTAGAAGTATTTGTTGAAGTCTCTTATATCTCATTTTGAGAAGTTGTAAATTGAAATCAGAAGTCCACTTTGCCTTGTTTTGCAAGTGGCCCATTGTATACGCACTAAGTATAAAGTGCCAAATCACCATTTTGGGGGGGTTTCTTGTGTGATTATGCCTCTCTTTATCTTGTGTTTTTTCATTTTGGTGCTATAGGTTCTCCTAAATTTCCACTTTTAACTCCTCATAATTATGCATCATGGAAAATTAAGGCATGGAGTAAACTAATGGAAAGAGGACTCATTCATTATGTAACTAGAACTATTACAGCACCACTTGATCCTAAGGCTGATCCTAATGCTCAACTTGAATGGCTCACTAAAAATGCTATGGCAATTGGAACTCTTAGAAAGTATGTATCAGATGACCTCATTTTTTACATTGATAAGTGTAGCACAATTAAATAGTCTTGGGATATTATTAAGAAATGGTATGATCAAGTTGATGAGATTAAGGGCTACAATCTTGATAGTGAACTCACAACTTTGGATCCCAAGGATTTTGATACAATCCAGGATTATGTCATAAAAGAAAATGAGCTAAGAACAAAGCTAAAGGATTGTGGAATTGACAAAAAGGATGCTCAATTGGTTTACAAATTTTTGGACAAGCTTCCTTCAAAGTATGCAGCCTTTGTATCTAGCTTTCACACCCATAGGTTAGCTCAAAGTTCCTCATACACTTCTCCCTCATTTGATTCATTCACAGAGATTTTGATACTTGAGCAATCTAATTTCACCAAGATGGGGATTCTCAAATCTTCAAAGTCACAAGCTTTGTGGCTAACAAAGGGAATCAAAGCAATCAAGGAAAAGGAAAGAATCAAAAGCAACCTAAGTCAAAACCACAACAAGATGGAGCACAATCTTCTTCTCCACAACAAGGTGATTCACCATTCTCACCTAAGAGGAAATAATATAAGGACAATATTTTTTGTGGATGTTGCAAGAAGTCAAGACATGATGAACATCATTGTTATGAGAAGGACATTGATGAGTTGAAGAATCATCTTGAGAAGAACAAAATCAACCTACTTTCTAGAATGTCTACATCGACTTCTTTTTCCAATGATAAAGGAAAGGATCACTCTTTTAGGACGGATAAAGGAAAGGGACAAGCTCTTTGTTCTACTACAAGTCATGATTCAGGGATATGGCTTCTAGATTCACGGGCTTCTCATCATATGGCATATTCGCAGTCTATGTTTTCTACATTTGAGTCTTGCCACATGCCGCAGATTTTAATGGGAAATCATACATACATGGATGTGATTGGGAAAGGATCTATTGACATTGGGGATAACTCCTTCAATGATGTGTTGTGTGTACCCCACTTGACAAACAATCTTCTTTACATCTATCAAATCACACATGGGGCAACTAGGAAAACTATGGAGTTCACACCTGATTTAGTTATCATTAGAGACTTGGAGAGTGGAGCAATCATTGCAACTGGGGTGGTTGATCATGCATCTTGGTTGTACTCTTTTTCACATTTTGGTCCTATTGATGAGGTTGATTCTTCCTATGATGATGATTCAAATTTTGAGGAGAACTTTGGGTACTTGAACTTGGGGATTCTAACATGTGACCCTGTTCTTGAGCCTTGCATTTCATCTCCTTCTATTGATATCACATCACCTATTGCACCTGATGATGCAGCTAGTGCGACAATTTTACCTTCTTGTGATTCAGTGCAGTAGGATATTTTATGTCTTCCAACTTCAGTTTCATGGGATGCCTACTTGACAGACATTGCAGGTTTGTTTGTGGAGTCCTACATTGCAGATTTGTGAGACATCATTGATGGAATTCATCTTCTCTTTGATGAAAATTATCCTTCTTTGATTTTTGTGAGGGATCACTTTGAACCTCTTGTGCATTCTCTACATGATCAATTTGTAGAGGTTGACATGATTGTGGATACTTTTGTCCAACAATTGGAGGAGGTCTCTTTATCTTTTGAGGAGACATGTGAGTCTTTGGATATTGTTCTACATTATTCTCCACTAGATCTTGGAGTGCCTTTTTCAGAAGTGTGGCGCAGTTTACCACCTTTGGAGGGGGTAACTTTAAACATCGACATGGGGACACTTGAGCAGTTTTCACAAATTCCTTTCATCATGAGTATTTTTCCTACATCTTCCCTTCATGGTTGGGGAGACTTCATGGATATACCTTTGGTTTTGTTTCTTCCTAAGGGGAGGAACATGGTTCAATGTTCGTGGAGCAGTTTCTTCATTCATCATCGAGCTTCTATCATTGGTGCAGATTCCACATTGAGGGGGGACTTCTTAGTCTCTCTTCTTCTTCTCTCATATGGGGGGGACTTTTTCCTCACATGGGGTTTTGTCCTTCACATACTTCTATGAGAGTTCTTTGTATCTAGTTTTCATCTCTCTTTTGGGGGAGGGTTTTTTCCCATTGGGTTTTTCTCTCTTTCCCCGCTTTGTGAGAGATTTCATTGCATTGGTTTGCATGCATTCGCATTTTTACATGGGTACCTAACATGGCCTAGTATCTGGGACCCATCTTGCATTACTTAGTTGCATTGTAGACTTAAGTGCATTCCCCTAAGTTGCACTTAAGGGGAGGTGTTGATGTAAATAATTATTCATCATGGATATTATTACACCTTACTTAAGTTTACTTAGGAAATGCATTTCATAGTAGTTTGGGTATGAGACACTTGGGTGTTTGTGCCACATTGGAATAGTGTGTGTAGGAGAATTTCCACCTTTTGTGGTCTTATCTTGTTATTACATTCCACCTTTGGTGGGTGATCCACCTCATGTGGAATATTATATTGTTTCTCCTTCCTACCCACACCTATTTCTTACCTACCCTTGTTTCTTATTGAGCCACATGTCATGTTTGTGTGCTCACATATCCATATAGCCTTGCCTATATAAGCAAGCTCATATTCATTGTATTTAACTTTTGATGATCTAGTTGATCAGTATTTTCATCTTGATAGAATATAGTTTATTCCTATCATATATTTTGTCTCTCTTATTTGTTCTTTCCATTGCCTCTAGATCTTGGCAAAATCTCACACTTCTAAATGAGTGCATGCCACTCCATCCTACAACTGTACAACAATCTTGATAGTTTTCAATGTTATACTCATTGATCAAACAAAAATATCTTTGAACCACTGATTTACCTACATTACCTGGTCCCATTTTAGTTATATCATCGCACAATTGGTGTTGCATCTATCAACTTGGCACCACCTTTGTACTTCAATTCTTCTCTACCTAGGGCTCTTTTTACGCATTCTCTTGCACCATTGTGCTCTCCCTTTCCATGTCCAATCTCAGTGAAATTCTAAAAATGTTGTACACAACTTGTCACATGCATCCTAGGTAACCAGTAGAACATCCTTGCATTCTTGAATTGTGAGGTGTAATTATCTGACCATATTAAGTGTCGGTTGTATGGTATGTTTCTTTCCCTTAAGTTATCATAGAAAACTTTAAAGCATCCTTGCACTAAATTTGACAAATGAATACGATGATCACTTATGTAGAAGTGATACTCTTACAACCTTTCTATCCTCCTTTGTGATATCATCTGAATGAATGAATGCTATGTGTACAAAAATAGAAACTTGTATAGAATGGTAATATATAGATTTCACTTCATTTTGAGGTTGTAGTGTATACTTTTCAGCAAAATCGACAATAGAGACAATGGTACCAAGAGGAAATGTGTCCTTACATATCTTGAATTACTCATCTAACCATCGAGCTCTATGTGTATGTATTATGTACTCATAAACTAGTTTCTCTTGAAACATTTTCATAAATTCAGCTACATGTATATCATTTTTCACTAACTCGCCTCTCTTCATTTCTTTTCCATCTTTAACCCCATATGTGACTGTCTTGTATTTTCCAAAAAAAATAGTTTCTTACCAATTTCATGTGTGCTCTCCAAAAGTACACATCTTGGTAAATGTTGCAAACCACCACATGTAGTACAAGAACCTTTCAAAAATATCATCTTATAATAAATGCAACCATCATTTGTTTTACATAGAACGCTTGAAATAAATTCTCTTTTTGACTTAGGAGGTGCTTGTATATTGATTTCCTACAAAACACCGTTAGTGTGCAAAGTACAACATATATGACGATAAATATCATAGTGCATGGAAAATTCAATATGCATCATATAACAACACGTGGTGCATACATGATTAATCTTAACATAAAAAGGTTTTTCCATCTCAAAAAATCTTTGACTAATTCTTATTTGAGGAAAATTTTGAAGGAATATTTCATAAAATTTTGTTTGAGTCATATCCAAATAGTGTTTGGCATGTGGCTCACTATTTCTAGATCCAATTCGCCTTCTAATAACATCTCTTTGGTTGGGGGAAACCCTTGTCTTGTCATACCAAAAAATTTCAATTAATGTTCTTAGTGCATCAACAACAACCTTGTCTTTGCATGGTAGTCTACCCAAGAACTCCCAAAGAGAATTATTGTTATGATCCTCTATTTTCTCCCACCTCTCTAATGTTTTACGTAATGTTGTTCTACTTATTTCTAATGACTTACTTGTTTTTCTTATCAAACGATCTTTTTCTATTTTCTTGCTCATTATGGTTGATGTAATAACACATCGAGTAACATTAGAATCTTTAGTATGTGATTTTTAACTAATAGCTTTATATGCATCAAATATATTTCTCACAATAGTTCTTTCACTATTACTTTCGGATTATCTTAGGCCTAGAATTTTCATTCTCTCTAAAATTCAAATTTTTAATCATTTCAATAATTAATCGACATCTTGTAGTTTGATTTAAGTTTTCAAAATAGTCTTGCCATATTCTTTTAACTATTCTTCTACAATTTCATTCGTTTATTTTATCGAGCATTGGCTTCAAAATATTCTCATCGATGTCAATTAGATACTTTGGTTTCCTACAAATAATTCTAGGAGATGTTAACATTGGTGCATTACATGCATTAGGACATTCATCGCATCAAATTGAGATGGTTTATGTTCATCATTTGATTAATTATTCATTGTGGTCTCATCTTCAATTGCATTAGGTTCATTGGGTAAATCAAATGTTGTTGTTGCATCTTCATCGTTTGTTTGACTATTGATTGTGTTTTCTTCTTCAATTCTATTAGGTTCATTTGGACATCTGATTGAGATGTTGTGGATGACATACCTTCTTGTCCCATTATTATTAGTTCATGTAATTTCTTCATATGTTTCTTTGTCTTTCCTTTTCAACCTCTCGTTGTCCTAAATAAAATCATTTTGCACATATATCTTACAAAAACTTATACAATCAAATGACCATAAAAATGAGTATTATCATTATTTTTAATAATCAAAACTATTCAAAAATCACAATAACATTGACATACTAATTAGAAAGACAATTAAATCATTTCAAATCATCCAAAACAAAATTTTCACTTACTTTGACATATAAAACTATCACAAAATCGCAGTATCAGTTGCGGTGGGGCCTTCAATGTTTTCAAAAACTCCTTTTGTGGTTGTTGAGATCATTGACCAAATAAAAATATGTGCAAGAAATGTGTACGAGTTATGTTTAGTTAACACGTACGTGTAATTAGTCCCTAAAAATACCCCAATAGGACAATGTTCATAATTCCCATAACCCATACACATTACTTATAGTAAAGAAAGGGTGAAGGAAAGGGAGAGAGAGAGAGAGAGACAGGGGGGAAATAGAGTTGGGGAGGGAGGGAAAGTGAGAGGGAGGGAGGGAGAGGGAGAGCGTGGGAAAGGAAGGGAGATAGAAGGGGGGAGGGAGAGAGAAAGATAGGGGAGGGAGAAAATTAGAGAGAGGGAGAGAGAGGGGGGGACTGAGGGAGATAGAGAGAGGATTGGAAAGGAAGGGAGATAAAGGGGGGAGGGACACACACACACGGAGGATGGGAAAGGAAGGGAGATAGAGAGGGGAGGGAGAGAGGGAGGGAGAGAGAGAGATGGTAATGGAGGGAGGGAGAGGGAGGGATAGAGGATGAGAAAGGAAGGGAGATAGAGGGGGAGGGAGAGAGAAAGAGTGGGGAGAGAGGGAGAGAGAGAGAGAGAGAGAGAGAGAGAGAGAGAGGGAGATAGAGGGGGAAGGGAGAGAGAAAGAGAGGATGGGAAAGGAAGGGAGATAAAGGGGGGAGAGAGAGAAAGAGTGGGGATGGGAAAGGAAGAGAGAGAGAGAGGGGGGGATGGGAAAGGAAGGGAGATAGAGGGGGAGAGAGAAAGAGCGGGGATGGGAAAGAAAGGGAGATAGAGGGGAGAGAGGGAGATGGAGAGAGAGGATGGGAAAGGAAGGGAAAGGAAGGGAGAGAGAGGAGGGAGGGAGGGAGGGAGAGAGAGAGGAGGGAGGGAGGGAGGGAGAGAGAGAGGGAGAGAGGGGGAGCTTAATGCTTTATTATTTTCATCCTTGAATCTCATGTATGCTCTTAGGGGGTGATCTGAACTTATTTTTGTAAGCAGTATTGGCACTTCTTTTTATATTGTAATAATGGTTCATCTTACCCCTCAGGATACCATATGACCCCTTAGGACACCATATAACCCCTTATGACACCATACAATGCCTTAAGATATCATATGGTCCTACTTGGGGTCGTATGGTGTGCTAAGGGATCTTATGGTGTTGTTAGGGTTCATGTGGGGTCCTAAGGGGTTGTATGGTATGCTAAGGGCCCAGGTGATTTGAACTTATTTTTGTAAGCAGTATTGGCGCTGATTTTTATATTGTAATAATGGTTCATCTTACCTATATGACCCTCGAGGACATCATACGACCCCTTAGGACACCATATAACCCCTTAGGACACCATATGACACCTTAGGATATCACATGGTCCTACTTGAGGTCATATGGTGTGTTAAGGGATCTTATGGTGTCATTAGGGGTCATGTGGGGTCCTAAGGGGTTGTATGGTGTGCTAAGGGCTTGAGTGATATGAGCTTATTTTTATAAGCAGTATTGGCACTAATTTTTATATTGTAATAATGGTTCGTCTTGCCAATATGACCCCCAGGATACCATACGACCCCTTAGGACACCATATGACCCCTTAAGACACCATACGATGCCTTAGGATATCATATGGTCCTACTTGGGGTCATATGGTGTGCTAAGGGCCCAGTTCATTTGAACTTATTTTTGTCAACAGTATTGGCACTAATTTTTATATTGTAATAATGGTTTAGCTTGCCCCTCAGGATACTATATGACCCACTAGGACACCACATGACCCATTAGGACACCATATCACCCCTTAGGACACCATACGGTGCCTTAGAATATCAAATGGTCCTACTTGGGGTTGTATGGTGTGTTAAGGGATCTTATGGTTGTTGGGATCCAAGAACACCAAGAGGGGGGTGAATCAGTGTTCTTGGATCCCAACAAATGGTATCAGAGACTGGTACCTCGGAAGAATTTTAACAGCTTGAGGAAGATCCTGAAACTAGAATCTTTGAACATGGCTATGGAAAAGCAACTTGAGATGGCTCCTGAGGATTATGATGTTGAAAGGATGAAGAACTTGAAATTGCAAGAAGAATTGAATTCTACAAATGAATTCATTCTTATCCTGCAAGAAAGGTTATCATCTACTCAAGCCAAGGGAAAAGAACTTTTGCAAAAATCAAATGATGAGGAGAAGAATGCTCTTAAGGAACAATGTCAGAAACTAAGTCAAGCAAACATGCTCATGAAGAATGAAATGCAAGATCTGACTATGCGGTTATCAAAAGATATTGAGGATAGAAAGAAGAAGAAAGATAATCTTGTTATATCTCTAAAGAATAAATTTGATGAATGTGGTAGATTGACTCATAAGAATAATTTGTTGATAACTGATTTGGCATACTCCCAGAACAATGAACAAGAACTTGAAAGACAAATAACTACTCTGAGAGATGATCTGACTACTGTAAGTGAGTATAAAGAAAATTTTAGGATCAGTGTTGCATAGTTGGATGACTTATTGAAAAGACAAAGATAGATTGATGGTTCTAGAGGACTTGGATTTGTAAAAGGTGAAAGCTCCAGTACTACAAATGAAGATCAGACAACCGGTATGCAGAACTCATCATAACAGAGGAAACCGGTAAGGCAATATAATGCTTATAAATTCAATGGTAGATGTTTTGTTTGCAACAAATTTGGGCATATGGCTAAACAATGTAGAAATAAAGCAAATCAAAACTACAATAATATTCCCGGTCAATGCACAAATTGCAAGAAATATGGTCATAGATCAAAAGATTGCAGAATGAATGTTAAATGTCATGCATGTGGACAGTTTGGACATTTTTCTAATCATTGTAGGTCAAGAAATGATACCGGATATGACAAAGAAATTCAGAAGAACAATGTTACATGTTATGCATGCAAAAAAATAGGTCATATTGCTAAGTATTGTAGAAGCAAGACTCAACCGGTTAATAATGATAAAGATAATGAGAAAGGAAAGCAGAAGGTAGATGAAATACAACAAGATCACACTAAGAGATGGGTTAGAAAATCTAAAGAATCAAGTGGAGATGGATCTACACCGGTAACTCCACCAGTAGAATAGAGTATTCCTCTACCGGTAGGAAATTCCACCAATAACTGAGGCATAAGCCTTAGGGGTTGGCAAATTCATTGCTAAATTTTGCATATTACCCCAGAAGAGATCTAAGGAGATATGGAGAGTTGTGTTCATCATCGATGAAGGTTCACCTGGCACATGACTGTGAAACTGGCATCCTAGGGTTGTTGGCAAAGCATTTATTACAAAAATTTAGGGTTTTATTTGCTAATAAAAGGGGGTAAGTGAAATCATTTTCACTCACCAAGCATTCAAGCATTCAGAGCAAAGAAAAGGTGAGTTAAGAGCAAGCAAAAGCATTGTGAAAGGATTTTGAGCAGTTATTTGAAGCGCTCAATCTTCCACCAGTGTTCACTTTCATGTTATTTTTTGAAATGACATCTGGATCTTCAGATCCTACTTTCATTGCAAATCCCACCATTGTCGAAGTCAAGGATAGGTTAAGGCCAATATTTAAGGAGGTTCTTGAAATTGCTAAAAAGGAAGACTTTGCAAGAACATTTTCTAGGGTTCCTAATGGCATAATGTATGTTGAAGATGTGAGCTCATATATTCACTTCACCCTAGAGGATTTGGCACAGAGGACATCAAAAGCATGTATCAATCCGTGATACCAAAAGACTTTGGAACCACCAAACCAGAATACAAAGCAATTCAGGATCTAAGGTTAACCAGTGCTCTATAAATATCGGAATTCAAAGATGAGGTTATCAGATATGTTCTAAGCAGGGTTCACAACAAATTTATTTGGCTAGATAGGCCTTACATGATCACGAAGGAGGCTATTCAAGTAGTCACCAGCTTACCCAAAGTTGGACAAGAACCTTGTAAGAAAGTTTTCAACAATGAGGTCAAAAAAATTACTGGTGCAACATCTGATAGAAGATCACTGAGGATAAGCACAATCATCGACACTAATGTAAATTTCGCAAGCATGATAATAGGTTATAAGATAACTCAATCCAACCAATTGAATTTTGTTTCTAGTTCATGCATTCATGTTGCATATCAGATGCTAAGGATCAATGTGAAGTATGATTTATGTGAATGGATGAGGAGTGAATTGATGTTGAACCTCGGTAAGATTAAAAGAATCAAGAAAGGCTCTTTTAGATATAGAAATTTGATTGTTTGTTTAATGCTTTACTTCCTGAATGAGCTACCCGGTCTAGGGAAGAAGCAGTGGGATCATGACATACCAATAAGTCTGCAAATCAAGGAAGCAATCACCGGTCTTGGTACCAGTAGAGATGAGAAACTTTGGGGGTATTTCAAGACATTCCAAGAAAACATGAGGCAAAGGGAGAGAATATCAAAGAACATTGTGGAGAAGTATTCCACTGATATCTGTTTTATGGTAAAAAATGATGAAACTCTTATGGAAGCAGTTGAACCAAGGACAATATGGGTGACAAAGATTAAATATGAGGTGGATGATAGCATTTTTGAACTCTATATAAAAATGTTGTTAGATGCCCCATTAGATGATAAAACAAAGCATTTTGGTACAGCAGGAGAAAAGGCTCTTGAAGTGAAAACTAGTTTTAACAGGAAGAGAAGAGAGAAGAAAATAGAAAAGATGTTTGCATATGTACAAGATGTAATTTATAAGATAGACACTCAACTGGGTTCGGGATCTAAACAGGCAGTTAAACTGGCAATGGTTGGTACTATAGAAGTGAAGAAGCCACAAATTCACATTTCCCCTATCACTTCTGATTTTGATTCTGAGGATAATGAACCTCTGGATTTTAGAAGGGTACAAAGGAAGAATGCGATACAACCATCGGTAGAGTAGAAGAAGGCAGAGCCTAGGAGGATAATTGTTAGAAACGAAACTAAGCCTATTGCACCTCCACCACTAGTAAGGAAGCCTATGAAAAAGAGGAAACTAGTAACACCGGCAACCACAAGCAAAAAGAAGAAGGGTGATGATACTAAAACCAGTAAGACCACAATGACATGTGTTGAGCTTATTGATGAAATTACAAAAGATGGAATATTCAAAAATGTATGAAAGTATTATAAAGATTTAGAAGAGAATGAGCAAAATGAATTAGAAGACGCTATTTTTTTGTATATAGACATTTATAAGAAAGCCTTTGTTGAAATTTTGAAGGAGATACCTTTATCCTTGTATAATAAAATTGAGGCTAGAAGACTTGATGTTGTCAAGAGAGATAGGGAGATTAAGGAAGTAGCACTTTTGGAATTATGTGGTTCTTTAAATAATGAAGAAATGAAAAGATGCATAGATACTGCAAATAGGACAGTCTTCAGTAGTAAACCCCGACAGATACGCCTTATGATGGGGAGAGTAAATGAGGTGATAAATGAGACTAGTAAGGGATGGACCAAATTCTATAAGAAAAACCCATATTTTCTCACATCTCAAGAAGAATTTGCAAGGGAAAAAGCTTCCACCATTCTTGACAAATCAAAAGGGACAGGTGTTTTGGACAGTTCAACTCTAATTTTGACACAACCGACAATAACTATAGATATTCAGACACAACTAGCAGTTAAGGAGAGTGTACAGTCTGTACCGGCACAAACCATTTTTTAGCAAGGTAATGTACAGGACACTGTAAATACTGTGGATAATACTCCACAGACAGTAACTAACAATGTACCAAGTGGCAAAGCCACTGGTGCAAAAGAGGTTGAGATGGACAAGTTAAAAGCAACTGAGTCCATACCAGCAGTGAAAACTGATTCCCCAGCAAAGGTTTTGGCATCGACACTTATCAGGTTGAGAAAAAATCAATATCTGAGTAAAGTCCAACTGAATTGATGATGATGGCTACTCAAAAATTACTGAAGGAAGGTACTCAGATAAAGGAATAATTGATCAATCGGTCACATTGTTGCACAAATTAATACCTAACTGTCAGATTGAAGATGGAGCAAGCCCTTTCGGAAAGCTCAAGACTCTAACAGAGAATATATCTAACAATTTTCAATCTATGAGGCAGATTGCAGACCGACAGGCTTTGGATAAATTCACAGCAGCTAAAAGAATAGCTTTTGATCAGATTATAGAAATAGAGAAGACGAAAATTGAGGACATACTTATTCCTATTGAGGTTTGTTTAAAACAATGCACAAATATATACAGAGTGTATTGTAACATAGAAATTCTTACAGCTAATGTAGATAGTAGATTAAAGGAGTTATATGATAAGATAGCTAAAATTGATAATTCTTTTGATTGATTGACTGCACTAACCACATCTATTGATGGACAAATTTTGTCCTTAGATAACCAAAAATTTTCTTTTGAGAAGGAGAGAGATAAAATCATGCGAAAAGCAAGAATTCTAAGACGATTGGTAAGTCCTAAACTAGATTCATTGGGTATTCATAAGAGAGAGTGCATGGACATGATATATAAACCCACACTGACAGATGTCTAAGAGAAGGAAACACATGTCCACTTACTAAGTGGACTAGCATCCATTTCTAATACTTTCAAAACCGTCTAGGATACATATCTTTTTTTATTGCAAATGGCACACCCAGAAATCTTGAAGATGATTAAGCTCCAGTGAAACTAACAATATTCATTTATTCTTTTGTTATGGAATTATTTCAATTATTTCACCAGTCTTTGGCATTAATGTCAAAGGGGGAGTATGCATATATGTGAAAAATATCAGAGAATGCTAGATAAAAACACATGGGAAGGATATCAGGATATTAGATGGAATGTATTGCTCAGGGGAGCATATCAGCAAGGAATCCATTTTTCACATGAGTGTTGCCATCAATTCTAAAGGGGGAGATTGTTGGCAATTGACACTCATTGGATTCATTTTGTTGTCATTGATGAAAACAAGATCAGATGTAATTCATATACTGGCACTAGGAGGCATATACCGATAGATACCAACTTTGGAGCATTTAGGGCTACACCGGCACTGACATCAATACTTCATTGGAAGCCGACATCAAGGAGGATTTACTTAATAAATCATTTTGTAATTATTGTTAAGGCCGACATTGAATATCTTTTATAAATGTATTGTAAGTCGACATAAGGCATATTATTTGTAATGGGTATATAGGTCAGTCTGCTAGGTCATTTTGAGATATAGGAAAATGTGTGGATATAGGAGAATATAGCAGAACTATTTAATTTGAAATATATGTATGAAGATCATTTTGTATGTGAATGTTATATCATGCAATGATCTGTAGATAGCTTGGAAAAGAATTCTTGGAGGAGAAGAGATATCGATAGTAGTTCAAGGTTTATGAACCGATACAAAGAAGAGCCAGAACCGAAACTCTATTTGGCATAGCAGATGCATTCTTGAGTTCATTTTCAGTAATTCACTTTAGCAGAAAGCTTGTAGTCAATGAGGCTCTTCAGTGATGAGCAGTATGCTCTAGGCAGTGTGCCTTCCTACATGTGTAGGCCCCTATTATGTGTAATATATTTTATATGGCCAGTGAACTGATATTGTGGGTCACAAATCCCACCGTGGTTTTTCCTCTTTTAGGTTTTCCATGTATAAATTTTGTGTGTTATGGTGTTCATTTATATGGATGGTTTATTTGCTTCTTGTTATATGTTTATTTATTTACCGGTTTATATGTGTATGGTATAAAAGGATCAAAATTGTTAATACCGACATAACACTGATTCACCTCCCCCTCTAAGTGTTCTTGGATCCCAACAATGGTGTCATTAGGGGTCATGTGGGGTCCTAAGGGGTCGTATGGTGTGCTAAGGGTCTGTGTAATCTGAACTTATTTTCGTAAGCAGTATTGGCACTAATTTTAATATTTTAATAATGGTTCATCTTGCCCCTCAGGACACCATATGACCCCTTAGGACACCATAGGACCTCTTAAGACCCCATATGACCCCTTAGGACACCATACAATGCCTTAGGATATCATATGGTCCTACTTGGGATTGTATGGTGTGCTAAGGGGTCTTATAGTATCATTAGGGGTCATGTGGGGTCCTAATGGGGCCACGCATGTGCTACAACACTAGATATGACCCTTTAGGACACCATATAACCCCTTAGGACATCATATAGTCCAAAAGGGTTGTATGGTGTACTAAGGGGTCATATGGTGTTGTTAGGGGTCATGTGGGGTCCTAGTGGTGCCACACATGTATTATAACACCATATGACCCATTAGGATACCATATGAGCCCTTAGGACATCATATGCTCCTAAGGGGTCATATGGTGTGCTAAGAGGTCATGTGGGGTCCTAATTGGGCCACTCATGTGTTACAACACCATATGACCCCTTAGGATATCATACATGGTCCTAAGGGGTCATATGGTGTCATTGGAGGTCATGTGGGGTCCTAATGGGGCCACACATGTGTTGGAACATCATATGACCCCTTAGAAGATCATACGATCCCTTAAAGATATCATATGGTCCTAAGGGTTCATGTCATGTGCTAAGGGGTCGTATTGTGTTGTTAGGGGTCTTCAAGGTCCTTGTGGGGCCACACATGTGTTAAAACACCATATGACCCCTTAAGACACCATATGACCCCTTAGGACATTGTATGGTCTTAAGGGGTCATATGTTGTTGTTAAGGGTCTTGTGGGGTTTTAATGGGTTTGCACATGTGTTAGAACACCATATGACCCCTTAGGACACCATACAACCCCTTAAGACATCATATGGTCCTAAGGGGTCATGTAGTGTTCTAAGGGGTCATATGGTGTTGTTAGGGGTCATGTGGAGTTCTAATGGTGCCACGCGTGTTACAGCACCATATGACCCATTAGGACACCATATGATTCCTTAGGACATCATATTCTCCTAAGGGGTCATGTGGTGTTATAAGGGATCACATGATGTCGTTAGGGGTCTTGTGAGGTCTTAATTGGGCCACACATGTGTTATAACACCATATGACCCCTTACAACACCATATGACCCCTTAGGATATCATACATGGTCCTAAGGGGTCATATGGTGTCATTAGGGATCATGGCGGGTCCTAGTGGGGACGCACATGTGTTAGATCATATGATCCCCGAGGACATCATATGGTCTTAAGGGGTCATATAGTGCACTAAGGGACCTTATATGATGTCATTAGGGGTTGTGTGGGGTCCTAAGGGGAGAGAGAGGGAGAGAGAGAAATATTTAAAGAGGGTAGGAATACAATGTACTAAGATATTGAGAGACAATATATATATGCATATATTTTACATATATATATACATACACATACACATATAATTTACATACATATATGTATACATACACATACACATATATTTTACATACATGTATGTATACATACACATACACATATATTTTACATATCTATATATACATATTATACATATATGTATACATACACATGTATTTATATATATTAGGATGTCGTTATGTTGACATAACCCTTACAGGTTTTGTTCTCTGTAAAATGCATACGTGATTTTGTTTCTAAAAACCTCGCACGTGCTATTAGTTAAAAAATCACATATGCATTTAGGCTTGTGAATAGGCTTGGATGACAAGGTTGAGGGTTGGAAGTTTGCTCCATTTCTCTCCTTTTTGACATGTTTTGTTTTATCAAATTGGTTTCTCGACTTTGTCATTATCAAGTTTACACCTCATCAATTGGGTATTTCTAAAATTGCCACCATATTTTCACCCATCTTCTGAGTTTTCTAACTATATAATTTTTTTAAAATTAGAACAACAGTAACATATTAATCTTGAATTTCTTTTACCAGTGTCTCCATAGTTCTCAAAGACATATGTGTACCATTTTTTTAATAACTTTTGATCTACTTATCCAAATTTAAAAAACTTTATATATTATTGTAGTGCACTTGATTCTTTACACTTTTAAAAAAATTGCATTTTTAATTATTTTGGTGCAAGTTATGCTATGCGCACAAACAAGTACCTGATTTTCAAGATGTGCCCGATTCGAAAAAACATAAAAAAAATAATCAACAAAAAATTTTAAAAAAAATACACAACTTCTAGTGCTCACTCTTAACTATCTTTCTACTAAAGGATTTGTCAAAATACTAAATTTAACTATGACTTTTTTGATGCGCACGTGAGACACTGTTATGTTTTTTCAGAAAAAATCAAGATCTATTTTTGTACGCGAAGGATCTATTTTTAAATTATCGTTGTCTAGTTATAATAAATATTAATAATAGAAAGTTGCTTTTTAATTTAGATTCTAGTCTATAATTTATTTTTAAACTATTTGTTGTTTATCATTAAAATTACAATGATAATGGATATCGTTGTAGTGTTATAATAAAAATATAATGATATTCTAATATAATAATAATAATTTAATCTTAATACTTTTTTACTTTTGTAAAAAAATTAATAAAAATATAATAATATAATAATAATTTAACCATAATAAAAAATAGAAATATAAAAAATATAATAATAAGAATATATATTAAAATAAAGTAACAGAATCATATCATAATAATTTAACGATGACTTGTTCTTTGGATGTTGCCACATTTTCCATTTTGCGATCTGATACACTTAATCTATGATTTGGAAGCACAATTGGCAGAGTTGTGTTAAGAAGATCGTTTTCAATACCCATACAAAGTCATTCATGGAATTGAGAATCTACATGACTGATATACTGCATATATTCTGCTTTACACTTTACAGCACAATGCACTAACAGGTATGGACCGCGGAATGAGGTCGAATGGAAATGGATGAATTTAGGGAGATTCCGGAGTAATTAGAAATAGTGATTATTTTTTTTTGTCTCGAAAGTTGAAATAGAAGTGAATATATATATATATATAAAAGAATATATTAATTATGTTATATACATGTGCTTATAATATTTATAGATAGTAAAAAGAAAATAAAAAATGTAACAATTTTTTTACACAATGATATCTGAATTTATGATAGTGGGTCCCTGAGCAAAGAAACTATGGCAGGTTGTGGGCGTGAAGTGGGCCTTAGGAAACTAGGATAGTGTATGAAGTACCATTTCATTAAGTTTTAAAACTCAATTCAAGAAAAAATATATTTATTTATTTATTATATATACGGGTGTGTAACAAAAAAATTTACATAAAATTGAATATATTTATTCTTTTGTATATAATTATTTTTAATACTCTGTAGTACATGATTGGTATTTTTTTGTGAGGAAGGAAACTTTTGATCAATGCTAAAATTATGGAATTGGTAACAAGACATAAAGCAATTGTAATGGAACAAAAAAGTGAGCAGAAATAGAGTGCACATATCATATAGAGACATAGTGGTAGGTCTTTCTTTGAATTGTAGCAGTCAAAAGAAGGGATGGAAGGAACATACCTGGACTTCTTTTAACTTTTTTTATCTTTACAAGATTTCACATTTTATAGTATCACCAAGTGCTCCACTTCTTGTTTTTGGTGAGCAACATATGGGCTTTGTTGAATGTGTGCATAACTTTAGAATGTGAAGGTAGCACATATGTAGGGACTTGAAAGTTCACAGACTCTTAAAATAGTTGTGAATGTCAAACCCAATCAGTCATTGTTGTCAATGTCAATTGTTTTTCTTTGAAGTGTAAGGCCTTGTGATTTGTGTATTGTTAAGGCCTTGGATAGGATAAGCAAGACCAAGAATGGATAAAGGACATGGACTGAAGGTCGGGGTAGGCTAAGGGATAATGGCAGAAAGTTGCAATAAGACAGGGAATATGGATGAAAGGTTGTAATAAGCAAATGGATAAATGACCAAAAGCTATGATAGACTAAAAGCTGCAAACAAGATGCATGATGCTCATGAAGATCCTCAGCCTTGTCAAGATCAAAGGTGGAAAGGGAAAATGGACATGAGGGACAATAGGATAATGGAGGGTAATGACATGATATGATAGGATAATGAAGGGCAATAGGATATGAAGGAGTATGGCATGGGTTCGATAGGATAATGGAACAATGAAGGACTAAAGGATATGATAGGATAAAACCTGCCCCCAAGTGTGGTGTGCAAGAAGTTCATAAATTACGCATGATGCTTGTTTGTCAGGTTTTCATCATGGTACTTGCCCAAGGCACCTGTTTGCTAGGTTTTCACTAGTGGACGAATTATTTTTTGCGTTACGTTTTTTTTTCTTTTCTTTTCTTTTCTTGTCTTTTTTTTTTCACTTTTTTTTTTAAAAAATTTTTTCAATAGAAGATGGACACATGATAGGGGATGGAAGAAGGACTCAAGCGTCTTTTTGTTTGGATAGTATCCTTGAAAAAAATGGACCATGACCTTTAAAAGTATGCTCAAAGACGTTGGTAGGATAAGGACATGGAAAAAGAGATGAAATTAAGGCAAGGATTTATGCAAAGGATGGGATCAAAGGGATCGAATGATGGAAAATATGCATTGCATAATGGATAGGGTATTGGAAGAATTGGGCTTCAGTGGATGGAAATGAAGGCAAGATCGACATTGGCACACACCTTGAGGGGTGATGGACTGATGGAGGAAAGACGCATTTTGGATATTGAGATTTGGATGGAGGAAAGGATAGTGATTTTGGGACATAAGGGCCCAAAATGGATGAAGAAGGTGATGGAGGAACAGATTTGAGAGGTTTGGATGGAGGAATAGCAACTTTGGATGCCAAGTTGGATGTTTCTTTAGGCTTTTGTGCTTCAAGGAGCCGCTTAGGGATCCACATGGTTTTTTATTTTTCATGCTTTTGTGGTTCCTTGGAGTGCATTGCTTGCACAAGGGATTTAGGAACCCATATATATTTTGACTTTGCTTTATTTTGCTCAGTGGGCCTTTGTGGCCTTTTGGATATTTCTTTTTCTTTATAGATCAAATTTTTCTTTGTTTTGACATGTCGATTATATTGGACATGTTGATCCTTGAATACATGTGGATTTTTAGACTTATGACTTTTATACTTGGCATCCAAATTGCTTGGAGGGGGAAAGGAATGCATGGATGGATAGGAATGAAGTGGAGGTATTTTGCATGGATGAAATTTACTCAAGGATGTGTGCCTTTGCTGACCTTGCATAGAGGACGAAGGGATGATGGGGAAGGGATATGTTTGGATTGTGAAGGAGGGATACCAACATCTTGAGGAATTTCATTGAGGCCATGACCCTTAATATTTTCTTTGACATGAAGGGATTCTTTCTTATGGAGATCTACTCCTTTGCCTTTATGAATATCTTGACTTGTAGGATACTCTTTTCTTTGGGAACAAGACGCGAGTCCATTATGAGGTGGATATGATATGAGAGGAATAATGAGATCTTGAAGTGGATCGGATTGCACCAAAGTGGAAGAACCCATTATGCATGTAGGGGGTTCATGAACATCTTGCACTGACATGTTAGAATCATGAGGGGGATTAGGATGATGAGGGGGACTAGGATTGTGTAGTGGACATGGTTCAATGATAGGCTCTTCAAGAGATGAAATGGGAGAAATAATGGGATCATCAAAAGAAATGTGATCTTGGAGTGTATATGGAGCATTAAGACAAGGAGATGGAGGAACAAAAGGATCTTGTGGAGGATTTAAAGGAATAATTTGATCTTGACAAGGAGGGAGATCATTGAAATCCTCTTTAACATTGCTTTGCTCTGGACTTTTAATGGGATCATCATAAAGGATGGAAGGGATATCTTGATCTTGCTCGGGGAATGGAGTGTCAATGGGATTTGAAAGGACATTGTTTTCATGAAATGGAAGGGGATCGTTCGGGATTGGATGGACTGGGATATCTTGATCTTGCTCGGGGAATGGCGTGTCAATAGGGCTTTGGATAGGATGGACAAGAATAGGGGAATCGTCATGAGTGTCTGGGAACATGGGGTCTTGGTCAACAATTGGACGGGATGATAAGGTTTCAAGATCTTGATCTTGATCTATTTCAAGACATGTTTCTTCGTGCTCTAAATTATCCTCTTGACATGGGGTTGGACTTTGGATATGCATGGAGGATTCTGACAAGGGCTCAATGTTTTGGGATGAAGGAAATGCACTTTGAACATTTGTGATGGATTCTGACAAGGAATCAATGCTTGAACATGAGGAAGTGGGACTTCGAATGGGGTCCTCTAAAAAAGGTAATGGCAATAAAGTGCATGGTTGCCTTGGGTCTAGTATTTCTGAAACATGACAAGGATGTGCATCATGAATTGGATTATCGTGGCAATCAATTATGGATAGCCCTTGGATAATTGCATCCTTGGGTGTATTGTTTGATGAGGACAATATGGAAGGTTCTTGTGAAACTTCTAAAGGTGTAGGGATAGATGCCACTGGAGAGTCAATTTGTTTGTGGGGGGATGAGGCATTGCTAGACATAAGTGTATTATCTTTATCTTCTTCAAAGAACTCACTTGGTAGGTTCCTTAAGAGCCTTGCAATAAAGCCACCTTTCTTTCGAGGTTTTGACATAGTTGTATCTGGAATTTGAACTTGTTTTTGGTTTGATGTCATGTTTTGATATTGGACTTGGTTCAATTGTTCCGACATGTTTGAAACTTGGCTTGGTGTGGGCTGCAACCTTTGTTTTTGAATGTTTCGTTGCGGTTGTTGACATTGATATGTTGGTTGAACTTGTTGATATTCCACCATTGGTTGGATTATTTGTTGACATTGTATAGTTGGTTGGACATATTGTTGAAATTGAACCATTGGTTGTGTTGGTTGTATATGTTGAACAATTGGTTGTATTGGTTGTAAATTTGATTGATAGTAAACACCTTCTTGTTCTTGTTGTGGAGGCACATAATGTTGAAATTGATGTTGTCTCTTTTCTTGAAATTGTTTCATCATCTCTATTTGGGAGAGGAGAGCTGGTATGTCTGATTGTTCAAGAAGAGATCTTACATCAATTGGCTCAATGTTTGGATTTCGACCTGGAAATTTTTGAAACATTTTGGACATTTGTGATCTATTCTTCTCAATGTTTTTCACTCTTTGTTCCAAAATCTCATTTTCTTGAGCTAGTTTCTCCTCTAGTTTTTGTATTTGGACATTTACATCATCATGATAAGTTTGATCCAAGTTCTGAGACATGTAGAGATTGGATTGACATGATTGATTTCTCAATTGTGATGACATGGCTTCGTAAGAAGGTTGAGACCTCATTTCAACAAACATGTCACTATGCAATGCAATATTTTTGGAATTTTTCAAGGATAACGTATGATATGCAACTAAATGCAACCTAAATAGATGAAAATTCAATCTTTTGCAAGAATGCAACCTATGTTTTTGGTTGTTTTTCAAGATTTTGACAAACTTTTTGGATTGCAAATCTAAAAAGAGACCCTTAGGAAATTGAAATGATGTCTAGACCTCAAAGGACAAAAGGACCAAGTGACAAAGGACAAAATGATAAATTCTCCCCTATATGCTTGGATACTAAGCTAGGTTTGACGAAATGACAAAAGATAAAAGTTTGATAAGGTCAAGACTTCTTAACAATGACTTAGGGTTTATCAAAGATTTGGATTACTCAAGTAGGAAAAAACCATGGTTTTGACACTATATGCAAAGGGACAATTACTATGCAAATGACCTTAATATGATATGATAATGACCTAAGCTTAATGAAGAGACCTAGGGTATGCAAATATGAATGAATGACAATGGTATTACTCTAATGCAAGAGCACATATACAAATGGATGACTCTTATTGATATGCAAAGGAATATGACCTAGATGAAACTTAACCTTGATAGTTAACAATGACTTTGCAAAATGCAAACCTAAGATGAAGCTAAATCTAAGTGACATGAATGTTGAGACAAGATTTTGAAAAATGTTTGACAACCATGTTTGGAGGTTTTTAAACTTTGTTGGATGAAATACTCTTGTGTTGAACCTTGTTTTGAATCAATTTGTCTTGTTTTTTTTAAATAAGATGCAATTCAACTTTTGACAAGCAAAGAAGACAAGATATTTCCACTTAGAATCAAGACAATCATGCTCATTCACACATTTCTTATGGTAGGCAAGGACATTAGGTACTTGAGAGGTAGACTCATTATGGGATTCAAGGAGAATACATAGATGCTTGACCCCACAGGCTCCCCTCCACGGCACTCACTTCTCAGGGAAGCCAAGCATCAGTCCCCATGGAAATCTCCCCATGGCGAACTTAGTATCTCTTCCAAGTATCCGAACTTGTCCTTCTCAAGCAACTAGAAGGGTTTTTGGCCTCTAAATACAAGGTGTTTAGTAAGGATTTCTGTTAAGTGTTACTCCTTGGTGTCATGCAAGCGTGATTGAGACATTAAGCCCACCAAGATACCAAAAAAATGTAGTCGCGCAAGCACGATTTAGACCTTGAGGCCCTACTTAGATGTTGATATGAGAAAGAGTCCAAGGGTCATCACTTCCCAAGTAACTACAATTCCCACATAACCCTTCCTTCAAAGCTTTCGCCCATCAGGTATTTATTTATAGTGAGTTAGAATGCCAAGGTATTCTAGCCATACTCACTTTGGGTTGTTCCCTTCTCACGATTATCACTTGCTTGCAAAAGCAAATGGTCGGGAAGGCAGGCCCTCTAAAGGTAACACACAATCAAAACAATGAGCATGGTATCGAAGATCTGGATTTCTGATCACCCTAAGAAGGATGAGAGCATACTCTCCTACTCCAATGTCAAACTCAAAAATCAAAGCAAACATATATTCATTCCATCCTATTTAGAAATCATACTAGTTGCCTAAATATTAATTGCAAACACAAAGTTTAGTTGTAATCCAAGGCAACCTGCAAAACCCAAGTTAGAAGTTTGATATGCTTAGTCTTTGACTATCGAACCTGCATAAAATGTGTTAGTAGTTTCATTTGTTGTCTTTCTCATGTGTATGCCAAGGTGTTGCACAGAGAATCAGTACCAAAAACCAAAAAAAGCAGAAACAGAATGCAAAACAAAACAATTTTCAAGTAACACACTGCTTTTTTTACCTCTGTTTCTGGACTTTACACAGGCACAAAATGCATGACACAGGCACAAAATGCTTGACACAGGTGCAGAATTTCCTTGACACAGGCACAGAATGCTTGACACAGGCGTAGGTTATCTCACACAGGCGCAGAAGTCCCCAGGAAGCCCTGCATTACCTTGTTTCTTGGGTTTTTGACCTGCACATCAACTCAAGAGCACTCAAAAGCATGATTAGGGGGTTAGTTCACGTCGAGTTCACCAATTAATGTGGTGAGGAAATGTGGAAATCATCACAAGCAATATCAATACTAATCTAGCTCAATCACGAAATCTCAAATGCAATGATCAATCCTAAACACACTCAATAAAGACATGAAAAACAAAGCATTCAAAACTAAAAACTAAGCAAACCAAATGCAGATATGAATGCTTCCTTCATGCGGCTCCATTGTCCTTCTTTCTTCTCGAAATAGCCTTTGTTTGTGGATCTCACCTTCAAGTGCATACACATGAGATGAAAGCAAGATTGACATTGGCACAAGAGTACTCGAAGCGTGATTGATTTGACAAAGTGATTAGAAATTCGATAATCTGTTTATTAGCTGGGATTGGAGAAATTCATCCAATTTATAGACAAATTGGAGAAATGATCAAATTAGCATGATTCAATTCAAATGGAAATTGTAAATCAAAAATGTCAATTATGACAAATTATGACAAATTTTGCAGTTGCTATGCAAAATTGATTGATTGATAATTCATGACAAAATTGATTGATTGTCAATTATGACAAATTATGACAAATTGAAATGTCATTCCCATGAAATTAGGAGAAAAATAGGAGGGAATTGAAATTAGGAATTAGAAAATTAGAAAATTAGAAAAAGAGGAAAATTAGGAATTAAGAAATTAGGTAAATTAATTAATAATTTGTCATTTATTAATTAATTCACAAAAAGAGGAATAATTAGCCAATTAAATGAATATTTAATTGCGATGAGAAGACTTGGGATAAATAAATAATTTATTAATCCTAGAGGGAGAAATGACAAACAAGGTTAAATGATTAAATCACGAAACCCTAGAAGATGAATTAGCAATGCAAGGACGACAATTAGGTCATGATTGAAGATAATTGATTTGATCATGATTCTGACTTGATAAAAGACCGATGCTGATGAATGATTTGATTGATAAATGTGCCAATTGACAAGGAACAATGACTAATTGATCCAAATTGACATAATTGAGAAGGCGACGACAATCGATGACAAATCGATCACAAAATGACAAAATTGACAAGAGGACAAGGATCGATGGCAAAATAGATTGCAAAACGACAAGATTGAAAATGACCACGATCGATGACAAATCAATCGCAAAATGACAAGATTGAAAATGACCACAATCGATGACAAATCGATCGCAAAATGACAAGATTGAAAATGATAAGGATTGATGACAAATGAACACGCACATTGATGCGACAGGAAAAGATTGACCAAAATCATGACTGAAGATTGTTGTCGTCAAGACCGAATTCGAAAGCAAGACAAATGAAGAATGCAGAAGAATGACTCGATGCTCGCAAATGATAAAAACCAAGTGCGTGACATAGGAGAAATGTTAATACGATGCAAAAACCCTAAAATAAGGCAATGCGCAAATGTTAAAGTATGACTCCGCAAGCGTTGACCATTTTTAGACGTCTACACTTTTGTATATAATTATTTTTAATACTCTGTAGTACATGATTGGTATTTTTTTGTGAGGAAGGAAACTTTTGATCAATGCTAAAATTATGGAATCAGTAACAAGACATAAAGCAATTGTAATGGAACAAAAAAGTGAGCAGAAATAGAGTGCACATATCATATAGAGACATAGTGGTAGGTCTTTCTTTGAATTGTAGTAGTTAAAAGAAGGGATGGAAGGAACATACCTGGACTTCTTTTAACTTTTTTTATCTTTACAAGATTTCACATTTTATAGTATCACCAAGTGCTCCACTTCTTGTTTTTGGTGAGCAACATATGGGCTTTGTTGAATGTGTGCATAACTTTAGAATGTGAAGGTAGCACATATGTAGGGACTTGAAAGTTCACAGACTCTTAAATAGTTGTGAATGTCAAACCCAATCAGTCATTGTTGTCAATGTCAATTATTTTTCTTTGAAGTGTAAGGCCTTGTGATTTGTGTATTGTTAAGGCCCATGCCATTTTTAATGAGATTTGATAGTAGGCCACATAGCTCAATAGGATTACAAAGATACTTTTTGGGTTGCATTGATCCTAGATCGGTCTTATGTAATGCTTGAACTGAACAACAACAAATAAGGGAAGTTGGGGTTGTTTTTTCCATCCTTGTATGCAATTTATTTTATCTTTCAAAGTACACCATTCACAAGCCTTGTTTGCACCCATAAATTTGAATATAACATCTTCTTAGCCAATACACAAGATGATATTAGATTTAAGTTGCTCTTCATCTAGATTTAATCGTGTTGACCCCCTAAGTTGTTCTACATTAGACAATGCAACTAACGTTGCTAAATACAACATGTATTTTTATAATGTAGTGAAATCATTTCATTTGTTGCAAACTAATGTATGGAGGATAAGGAAATAGATTAATCTGCAAATCAAAGTGAATAACTTGATTGTGACATTAGAACTTGCCAATCTGTACTTGTAGACCTTTCATTTCATAAATTTGAGAGAAGTGCACAAAAATAAAATCGAGCAAGCTCCTCACTGATTTCATAGAATAATTTGTTCACTGTGATATTTTTTGTGAATTTTCCCCATAATGTTCCCCCACGAGAATTTGAAGCATACATAGGGATGATCTTGACTAGTGGTAGTTGGCCTAGGTCACTAAAGAGCATGATTGAGCATCCTCCAAATGAGGTATGGTTACGGCCATGGAATTCTTCATGCAACCTCATGTCAATCCATTGTACCAAATTTGGATTGATGAAGCTCATTTCATCTATCAGAATGTATCATATGAAGTTGATGCTTTCTTGGAATGTCACAAGTGTTTGTATATAAGGTCCATTTTTTATTGGTATTTTAGAGGGTGGAATAAATTTTTGATCCTTTTATGTTCAAATTGTGACACCCATTGGTGCAAGAAGTAGTAATTGTGATTGTCCAAGTAGGGCTGCCCTCATGAACATTGACTTGGTACTTTTTATCAAAAGTGCGACTTTCTAGTTCTTGTAGTTCTTTGAATAATTATTTTTAGTGGTGGCTAAAAACTAGTGGCAAAATGATGCAACAAAACTGTATTGTATGCTTTTTGGTTGACTGGATAGGTTATTTTGGGTGTGTTGATTAAGAAAAAGGTGAACTTGAAATGTTGGAAAGTTGGGATTCATGAAACTAGCAACTATAATTTTAGTCATGGATTTAAGTTGGGTCAATGATTTGTCTTTTTCATGCATATTTAACAAAATTTAAAATACCATTTTTTAGTATAATAAAATTAGAATTTATATAGATATAAGTATTGTGAGAAAAAAGTGCATATTTCATTAAGTCAATATAAATAACTTTCAAATTTTATGTCAATAGAAAAAGAGGTTGAATATGCATATTTTTTAAGTTTTATCCACATCTAATACTTTCTCCAACTTTTATATATGTGAAAAATAAAATAACAACTAAGAAAAGATGCAAATTTTTGTCCCTTATCCATACACAAATGACATAGTACAAATGCTTTCTTTTATATTCCACTACTCGTGATCTCTCTCTCCTCTATGTCCCATTTACCTCTCTATCTCTCAAGCTCACTTTTTTTCGTCTATCTCTCCTACTCTATCTATCTTTCAAACTTCACCTTTGTATATCTCCCTCTCTCTTCTCCCTTACTCTCTTTTATAAATTGTAGTTAATTATATGTATTAATAAAATATAAATATTTATTATTGTAGACGTATAAAAATGACCATATTCCTAAATGAATATTTTATGTTCATTTCTCTATTTAATTAAATCCAATTTAATTAAATTGTCTGCATTCCTCTATTTAATTAAGTAAATTACTCAATTAAATTCACTATACTCATTTAATGAATAAATCATTTTATTCAATTAAAATCCCTTCTATCCACTTTTAATTAAATTCGAATTTAATTAAATAGTTATCCTAAATTAAATAAATCTAATTTATTTAATTTCCCCAAATTGCAACCAAATTGAAGTAAATTCATTTTATTTCAATTAAATCCTATTATCCCTCCATCCACTTGCATTTTCCTACATCTCCCACTTGCTTCCTAAACCCCTTCCTAATTTCTTCTAGACCCTTTTAATCACTTCTAAATTTAACCTAACCCATCTTCTAAACTTTGTCACATCCCTAAGCAAGGGGAGGTCACTTCTCAAAACCTTAAAGTCTTTGATAACCATTAAAGGCTTCAAGTCCTCAACCACTTAATTTTCCAAAGTCTCCCAAACCATTAATGGTTAACTCAACCCCCTTGCATGATTAAAGAATTTCTTTTAACTCAACCTCCATGTAACCCAAGGGTCTCATCAAGCATTCATTGTTTTGACTATGGTTATCCCTTAATCATTTGCATAAGAGTTTATCCTTGGATTAACTCTTAATCCAATGGGTAATCTTAACTTAAGCTTGACCCTTACCCTCTAGATAACCATAAGGTCTTCTCAGGCATTTAATGCCTCCAACCCCTTCTCTCAACCCAACCCTATGTTGACAATTGTCATCATTTCATTGGTGCAAATTGCAAACATGGATTCCCAACTTTCAAACTCAACCCTTGATCAACTCTTTCAATCCTGACCATCCATTGCCCTATTTTTGCTATAAATAGAGCTCTCATTCCTCCATTTTCATCATCCAAGTTTGTAGTATCATACTTATGCTCAAATACATTCAAGCTTTCATACCATTTTATGGTCATCATTTTAGCCTCTCTTTTAGATAGAAATTAATCTAAATATGCATGTTTAGAGTACTTTCTTTATCATTAGCTTAAATCATTAACTAATATAGTATGCTAGGATAGTTTGTTTACTAACCTTGTCATCGTATAGTTAGTTTATTACATTTCTAGAATCATGCATAGCTTAGGATGCATCTCATATTAAATCAATAAAAAGCATCCCTCGTTCTTGCATTTGCCATCCCTAAACCATTTTGCTTAGTGATTTGAGAGCAAAAACATTGGTTTGGGGGACCGTGTAAGATAGAGAACCATGGGACCAACCTTGGGAAGCTGAGTGATACTTCATTACTCCATAGCTTGCACCAAGAAGTCCTGTGGGTGTGTGAGCAAGGCTCCATAGATCTCCATTTTTTGCATTTTGAGTTCTATCGACCCGCTTTTCCCGCATACATTTCTGGCACCCACCGTGGGGCTCAACCCCATATATCTAATCGGTTTTGAAATATATCCACTTTTGCAGACATGCGGGAAAAATGAATTAGCACGTTAATTTAACTTTTTAGCGCATCCACTTAACAGCCTAGCGCATTCGGTTCATTGTTCAGCACGTAGGGTCCATCACCTAGCACGTAAAGTTCATTTATCAACGCATAAGATTACTATTTTTTTTTGTAGGTCTCAGCGCGGGAGAAAAGCAGAGCAGTGCTTTCAGCACACAGAGTAGTGCATCCCAAAAATAGTGTAGGGTGTTGATAACTTCTTTTAGCGCATTACGGCTATTATGTAGCGTGTACAGTTTGTTTTGTAGCGCATCACAGACCGAAATAATAAAAATAATTATTGTAACCGAAAGTTCGAAATTAGACTTGTAGAAGTCCACTGAGGTATCTAATTGGTTATTTTGCAGGTCTCTAACAATTTCATTGCAGATAGGAGCTTCATCTTCAGATTAAGATAGTTAGATTTTTACTAACTTATCTAGGTTAGTTTAAAATTTGATTTTCTTTTCTTAAAATTGAACTCACCTTGTTTTTGGGTTATAAAAAGAACCACTATCAAAAATTTTCTTGCTTTCATAAGAGAAAACCTATTTTTTTGGCTCTAAAAAGAACAAAACAAAAATTTCTTTTTGCAAAAATAAAGCTATAAAAAGAACCTCACCATCCTTTGGTGCATAAAAAGATTCATTTTGAAATTTTGCAAAGGAAAGAACCTCACTTACAAAGCTTTTGTTCAAAATCAAAAGAGGGAAGTTATTCCCCTTTTCCGATTTTCTTTTGTTGACCAAATCAAACCTTTTGCTTTGTTGACTCGGTTATTTCCTTAGATTAAAAAATCATTGCTTTGAGGAACTAAAAGGAATACCATGCTTTTCTTGGAGCAACATCTCCCAGTAGAGGTTAGAAAATCACTGAATTGAAGGTTTAAAATGAATTTTTGATTGCCTTGAATCGAAAGAGGAAGGTATATGCTAAATCCCCTTAACTGGGTGATCAAAAAGCTAGACCTTTTTTAAAAAGATTTATTTCCTTCAAAAGCATTTACATCCTTAAGCAGGCCTGCCTTCCCAAAGAGTTGAAATCAACTCTTAAAGTCATTTATGGCCGGTGTGAAGGGAACGACCTAAGTGGGGAACGGCTTTGACGCCAAGTATTCCAATCCACTATAATCAAAAGTGAAAAGTGATGAAAGTCCTTTTCAATGGTTGCGCGCAGTGATTAGCCTTCCCCCAGTATCCTTGAGATACGTAAAGCCTTTGTTCTAAAGGTTGGGAAGCCTCCTGAGGGAGTTTATCACTGATGGCCGAACAAGAAGCCTGATTATGAACCATAGAAATAGAACCTTTGAACTGAGTCAGTAACCAAATATTTATAACATCATAGTGCAAGGGTGGGGAAGAATCTACCCCCAAGATTACTCACCATATATCTCCCAAGATAACCACTCAAACTATGAAGCGATTCACTTTGAGTTAATTTCTAGCAAAAGGCAAAAAAATGGGCGCCCTCTAGGGGGTGACACGGCTGTTTGAGCTGACAGAGTATCAAGACTAGTGGGCTATGATGTTATTTATAACCTTTGAATAAAGAGTCTTTCTGAAGTGTATTATTCGTATCCAAACCTGTTGAAACATTGGGGATTTGAACACATCCTCGCAGAACATACACTTTTTGTTAGATTAGGCAAAATGGTTGTACTTTTTGTGTTGTACTTGCATTTATTACTTCAGAAAATCATCCATCTAAATTGAAAAACTCACGATCAAAACCAAAAATTACAGAAAAACCAACTGAAAGAAAAATCATGACAGATTAGCGCGTGAGGACAACTCCTTTGTGCATAGGGTATTTCAGTTAGCGCATCAAACCATCCAGTTAGCACGTATGTTCCAAACAGTAGCGTTTTATCCCAAAATCAAAACAGTGTTAAAACATTTAGCGCATCAGAGAAACAATCTAGCACGTGGAAGCATCAGCTTAGCACGTGGCAACCAAACATTAGCGCATCAAGTTTAAAAGTTAGCACGTCACAGACCCAGGTTAGTGCGTAACTTTTTAAAGGCAAAAAACAAATTTTTGAGCAGTCAACTCTTTAGCACGTGTCTGGGAGTAGCCTAGCGCATGTGGTCATTCTTTTAGCGCATGGAGTAATTTTGGTAGCACATTTCATCCCTGTTTTAGCGCGTGACCAAAAACATATAGACAGAGGGCAAAACAGTGAGGAATTTTTAAAATTTTTGAAAACATTTTCAAAAGCCTCTTGTTATCAACAACATTTTTCATCAAAGCGGAGTAGCAAAAACAAACCATTAAAACTATTTCTTGAGCTAAATTTGTGTCAAAACAAAAGTTGTAAAAGTCCTAAACTGATCTCACGATAAAACATATCTATCTTATCATAATCCGGAAACCTCATCATAAGTATCAATAGAATCCTTTACCATCTTACGGATTTCATCTCAAAAACACTTGTTTAAAACTTTCAGGTTGTCAAATCAAGTCTCCATATCGGGAGGCTTTTATCCATATCATTTGATACGCTTTGTCATGAAGGGGCATCTAAACCTTCATTTTGATAGAGTAAGACTTGAAATTTTTCAAACAAGATCAACTGAATCCAAACCAATCAAAGGAAACCATTGATCACTCATGCATGACTAATCCCCATATTCTGAGAAGAAAGAGCCTTTATTGTAACATCACGTTGAAGAAACAACAACCTAGTTTTTCCAAATTCATCAAGAGAAATAAATTTTTATACATCAATCGTCAACTCTTCAAATCTCATCGAGTATTCCTTCATCACATCAAATGTTATATCCAAAACAAATCCAACGAATTTGAAAAAGAGCCTTTAAAAACAAGGGCATATTGTCAAAAGTCCGCTTTTAATCAAATCATAAACTGCGGAGGAAGGATCAATCCGGCATTCTTGCCCAACGAGTGTATCACTTATAACACATCTCGACCAGAACCACCCACCCCCGAGCAACATATCAATGAGGATTTTGTCCCCTTCGTCACTGAAAGTTTCTACTAAAATGCATGTTACTCGCTCTCAAAGAAACCAACAAAGTGAGACACACACAGAGTCTAGTATGAATCGAAGGTTGTCAAATCCTTTTGAAGGTCCACACCTAGAAGAGACTAAAATTTTTGAAGTGCTTCTTCAAGAATGTCAGGAAAACCCTTCATTTCAAAAACTTGTAGAAAGGCTTATGGAAAATGACAAAGAAAAATATTTGCTCATGGTCACAAGTAAAGGCATTAAACTTCCCGAAGATTTAGACACAAACATCTTTAGAATCGGATCTCGACAATATGCATATCAAGAACAACAAAGAGAAGAGGAAACTCATAACCTTGAACAACACATACCTGAGCAACACATTCCAAAACAACATATACCAAAAATGCATATACCCGAGCTAGAAACTCCAGAGCAAAATATACCATTTAACACACCTTTTCAGCTGAGAACTAATACAAGGGAAAAGTTTCTTCCTCGGCAAAATAATGCACCTTTGGTTTCTCTTACTCAACAAATACAAATGTTACAAAGACAAATACAAGACTTGCAACAAGGGACAACAGTGTGGTACTCATTAAATGAGATCTATCCTTATCCTTTTGACAGAAGATTACACATGATCCCTTTTCCTCCAAACTCAGACATGCCTAAATTTGACAAGTATGATGGAAAAAGTGATCCCCGTTATCATGTCAGAGAATTTTGTACCATGAGTCTTGAATTTGCTCATGATGACACCTATCTGATGAGGTTATTCCCAAGAAGCCTGGAAAGGCAAACAATGGAATGGTTATCCAAAATTACACCACCTGTCAGATCATTTGATGAATTGGTTAACAAATTCATAACAAAATACTCCTATAACATTCAACACACTATAACCATGTTGGACGTCTGCAACACCAAACAAAAGAACAACGAAACATTCATGATATTCCTTCAACGCTGGCGACGTATGGTATCACGATATCCTCAAGATATTCCTGAAAAGGAGAAAATGGAAATCTTCATTGACAATTTGAATGGTGAAATGAGTTACAGGCTAAAAATCCAATGCATACCATCTTTCACTAAATTGATTGAAAATGGCATTCAAGTAGAGGAAGTGTGTGTCAAAAAGGGAACACTCAAATTCTTCAAGGAAGGAACAAACTCATCAAACTACAATAACCAGAACAACAGCAACTTAGACAAATCTTGATTTTGGACTCGAAACAAAAATGAAGGCAACAATGACTCACATGATCCCAAATCTAAGCAACCAGTGCTTGCATTATCCGGAAACCCTCAAACTACGAAAAATCCTAAAAATGCTAATCCAAATGCTAACATATATGCACCAAACACCGATCAAGGACAACTCAACACAAACAACACCAACGATACTCAAACCAAAAACACGAATCTGGGACCTAACAACAATTGACACCACAACACAAACACTTTCCAAAAGCGTATCTTCACACCACTAGGGCAATCACTAGAATCGGCATTTAGAGAACTTCTAGCAAATAAAATTCTCTCCTTGCTGGCAATCAGCAACTATGAACCCCAAATCAAACCACCTTAGTGGAATGATTCACACTATTGTGATTTCCATCGTAACAAGGGTCATCGGACGAACGATTGCATGAGATTAAAACACATTGTGCAAGACATGATTGATCAAGGTGACTTAACAGTAGATGGTCTCAAAACAAATGGTGATCACGGAGCCTTTAAAAATCCTTTTCCAAATTACAACAAGGATGGAGCTTCAACCTCGAATGATACAAGCAGAGCTCGTATCAACCATATCTACAACAACACCATAAATCACATATCAGCTGAAGATCATCAAGTAAATGTCATCAACTTTTGAGAATAGCGTGATCATGAATCTGTCAATGTGACAACCCGAACTCAGAAATATGTCTTAAAAGCGCATACTGCACCTACAAGTACTACACCAAAAATTCAATATGACTTGGTTAGCCAACTACGCAAAACTCCAGCTCAGATATCTATACTAGAATTGCTAAAACTATCACCAAGGCACAAAGACATATTGGAACAAGCGCTATTAGAAACCAATGTACCTCAAAATCTGGATACGGACAAATTTCAAGCCATGGTTGCCCATATGATAGGACCTCATAACCTCACCTTCTCAGAGCATGACAATGCTTCCTTGAGTCATCCACATAACACTCCTCTCCATATCGAAGTCATTGTTTGCAAACACCAAGTAAAAAGAGTCTTAATAGATGGAGGTGCCCGACTTAATATATGTAATTTAAAGCTTATCCATGCATTAGGCTTCTCAAAAGAGTCTATTGATCCCTACAAGAAGATTACCATAAAGGCATATGATGATGAGGAAATGTCCTCTAAAGGAACGGTGATGTTACCTATTCAAGTGGGACCAGTGCAAAACGATACTATGTGTCAAGTCTTAGACATAGATCTCACCTACAATATTTTGTTAGGATGACCCTGGATACATGAAATGCAAGCAGTACCTTCTACGTATCACCAATGTGTCAAATTTCCTTATGATGGACAAGAAATCTCCATATCTGCTGATCACAATCCATTTCAACATTGCAATGCAATGGGGGCAGCCCAAGACAGTTTGGTTCCTCATAATAGAGAAAAGCAGCGATCTTCAACATCAGATCTACAAACAGCAAAGCCCAACTCATTATCTGAAGATTTCAAGCAGCAAATGCAAATCAAAGACCAAGGTATGGGAGAATACTCTTTGGAGCCTTTATGTTTGGCCAAATTACCGACATCACCCAGATCTCATGGATTGCCTACTACATCAACACATCTGATCACTCAGCCTATCACCAAATTTGATGGTACCTTCATCCAATTGGGCACTCTAGCACATGAATCAGAAGACAAGGATATTCTTAGCTGGTTATACAAAGATGAGGAAGAAGATAACAAAGCAGCTACTCTAGACATTGTTCTACCTACACACCTATATAGAAAAGGATACTTAATCATGCAGAAAATGGGATATGATGCTAAAGGACCTATTGGGAAACGCAAAGAAGGAGTCACTGAACCCATAGATCTTCCTTCACATCCCAGTAGAGACAAAACAAGATTGGGTTGTAAGCTCCCTTTCCTATTAAGAAAGCTGCCCTGCATAACTGCAAAACCTTAATGGAAAGTAAAGAAGAAGTACAAAGAAGAATCCTGGCAGGAAGCACTCTTTGAATTAGCAGAAACAATCCGCAAGGCATGGGAATGTCAAGAATAGAAGTTACATCAGGAAAAGCTTCTAAGCCACAAGAAGGCCATATCTGCAGTAGTAGCTCATATTCAAAATCCACTATGTCAAGAACAAATAAGATCATCTTAGGATACCATTATTTCTCCTAGAGGAGGCACAGTCTATGAACAAATACAGAAAGTAGAAGAAGGATCTAACACCGAATCAACAAAAACTATCAAAATGGTATCCATCATCAAAGATTTGTTTTCACCATACAACATACCTGTTTACAGCACTGATAAAATCTGGGATGATGCCTCTGAGACTGATTCCAATGAATATGAGTGGGGTACCTACTCAAATACTACTGCAGATATCCCTAATGATATGGACACCATACCCCTTTCTCAGGATGAGCATAATGCAGAAGATAGACCTCTTGAATTTGGACCACAGAATATCTATGACGCCAAGGAAAGCAAACAGAAGCATTATGAACAAGTCTATATGGAAGATAATACCATCGAAGACCTCGATGAAATCCTGGACTTGTTTAAAACCAAGAAAAAAGATGATGAAACCTCTGTCTTAACACTTACAGTAGCAGAACTTGATCCACCTAACGATTCCTTACCACTTGTCTTTCCTAACCTCATCGACTGGGATGAACCTGAAATCCATGATATACCAATTTTCCTAGATGATGAATCTATTATCCACTACCTATGTACCATAAATCCGGAAACAGGCTCTACCAGTGCACAAGGTAACGATGTCTGCCAATCAGGGAGTGCCAAGTCTCTCAATCACAAAAGTAAACCAAATAAAAGATCTGATGCTGAAAACCAGTCAATGGCAACTCTAGATCACAAAAAACTAAAAATAAAGGATGCATCTGAAGGTGAAAACCTTTTTAAGGCACCTAATGATGGGAGACTTGACACTCTTCCTGAGCACTTTCATGAGCGATCACCCATATTGATTGAGCCCACTCAATCAATCAACATTGGTACCAAAGAAGCAGTAAAAAACATACACCTTGGAGAATCTCTGACAGAGGAGGAAAGATCAGCATTCATCATTTTCTTCAAAGAAAAGAAAATTAATTTTGCTTGGTCATATGCTGATATGCCCGGAGTAGATTCACACTTGATCATGCATCACTTGTCCATCTCTTTAGGAGTTAAGCCAGTCAAACAAAAGCTACGAAAGATGAATCCACAGGTGGCACTCATGGTCAAAACTGAACTAAAGAAACTATTAGATGTCGGATTCATCCGACCCATTGACTATGTAGAATGGATTTCCAACATCATTCCAGTATCAAAACTAGATGGTAGTACCAGAATATGCACTGACTTCAGAGATGTCAACAAAGCTTGTCCAAAAGATGACTTTCCTCTACCCAGTATTGACATAATTGTAGACCTCACAGCAGGCCATGCAATGCTCTCACTAATGGATGGTTTCTCAGGCTATAATCAAATCAAAATAGCCCCAGAAGATCAAGATAAAACCGTGTTCACCTGTTCTTGGGGAAGGTACTGTTGGAATGTTATGCCTTTTGGCTTAAAGAATGTAGGGGCCACTTATCAAAGAGAAATGACAACAATCTTTCATGACATGATGCACACATTTATGGAAGATTACGTAGATGATTTACTAGCTAAATCCTTCACTAGAGCGGAACATCTCAGCATCCTAACAAAGATCTTTGATCGATTGGAGAAATTCCAAGTCAGGCTCAACCCTAAGAAGTGTGTCTTTGGGGTTACATCAGGCAAGTTACTAGGCTACATAGTCTCAGCTAAAGGTATTGAAGTAGACCCAGCAAAGGTACAAACCATTATGGAAATGCCACCACCAAAGAATATCAGTCAACTCAGATCTCTACAAGGATGACTTCAATCAATCAGGCGATTCATCGCTCAGCTAGCAGATAAAAGTCTACCATTTAACCATTTACTACACAAAAATGTACCATTCAGATGGGAGACCAACTGTGCAGAATCTTTTTACCAAATCAAATAGTACCTAATGAATCCACCAGTTCTAGTACCACCAGTCGCAGGAAAGCCACTTATCCTATATATCTCAACAACAAATATATTGTTGGGGGAACTATTGGCAAAAGAAGATCAACAAGGAAAAGAATGAGCCATATACTATATCAGTAGGACATTGAATGGCTATGAACTCAACTATACATTCATTGAAAAGGCTTGCCTAATAGTGGTCTTTGCATCTCAGAAGTTCCGACATTATATGCTAGCACACACAATTAAGCTAGTGGCAAAAATTGATCCTCTCAAATATCTACTCAGCAAGGCAGCTCTTACAGGCAGATTGGCTAAATGGGTCATGATTCTCAGTGAATTTGATATCCAATACACAGAAAGATGAGCCATCAAAGGACAAGAAATTGCAGATCAACTAGTTGAAGCACTGCTACCAGGAAAACAAACTATGGAGATTGAATATCCGGACAGGGACGCTCTTGCTATTTCTACCAAACAATGGACCCTATACTTTGACGGATCCTACACACAACATGGTTCAGGTGCTGGTATTCTATTCATCACTCCTGAAGGACACACTATACCAAGATCATATAGGCTTATGTTCCCATGCACAAATAATGTGGCTGAATATGAGGCATTGGTTATAGGCATCAAAATGGTCGTCGAATGGAAAATCACAGAGTTAAAAGTCTACGGTGACTCATAACTAGTCGTCAATCAAATCAACAATGACTATCAGACAAAAGATGACAAGCTGCTACCCTACAAGCGAATGGTGGATGACTTCAAACAGTATTTTGTGCACATCACTTTCGAGCAAATACCAAGGTTGAACAACAAAGCAGTTGATGCAATGGCTACTATCACTTCACTACTACAAATTCCAGAGCAACAAAGTCGTTACGAGTTCCTGGTAGAGAAATTGTTCTCCCTAGCTTATGACCACTCTAAATCCCATGTTATCTATGCCTTGACTAGTTCAGATTCTCCGTTATATGGACCAATATACGACTACCTTAAGAACAATATCTTACCTATTGACCAATCTCATAACCAAAAACGTGATTTTATCTGGCAAGCTGCCCGTTATACCCTTACCGCTGATACTTTGTACCATCAAGGTCTAGATGGTACTCTTCTTCATTGCCTTGATCGTAATGATTTTGATTCCGCTTTACATGAGCTTCACGAAGGTATTTGTGGAACACATTCAAGTGGGACTACTCTTGCTAAAAAGCTTCTAAGGATGGGATACTACTGGCCTACAATGGAGAAAGATTCTTACCACTTTGCCAAGAAATGTCCTAAATGCCAAATCCATGGCAATCTGATACATGCACTAGCACAGGAACTGTAGCCATTTACAACATCGTGGCCCTTTTGTCAATGGGGACTAGACTTGGTCGGAAAAATTCATCCTTCATCTTCAAATGGACACAAGTTCATTATAACGGCAATAGAATACTTTACCAAATGGATAGAAGCAGTTCCCATGACCACAGTGACTGGGAAACAAATTGCCTCTTTTATCCTAAATTATCTGATTTGCAGATATGGTATTCCAAGTTCAATCATCACAGATAATGGACGACCTTTCAAAAATCAAGATGTACAAGAACTATGTGAAAAATTCAAAATCCAACATCGGTTCTCTACACCATACTACCCACAGGGAAATGGTCAAGCAGAAGCATCTAACAAGACAATACTAAAAATCCTAAAGAAAATAGTGAATGATGTAGGCAAAGATTGGCACGTACAACTCAATCCAGCACTTTGGGCATACTGAACCAGCATCAGTACACCTACAGGAGCAACACCATACTCATTGGTATATGGATCAGAAGCCATTTTACCCCCAGAGGTAGAAATCCCATCTCTTAGAGTATCTTTGAAAGGTTTAATCCTAGATGAAGAGTATCGAGTTAACCGACTGCAAGAACTTGAACTATTAGATGAACGTTGTCAGTATGCTTACACTCATCTCAAAGCATATCAACAACGCATGTGCAGGAGCTATAATCACAAGGTCATCCCTCACAAATTCAAAGTTGGTGACCTAGTCCTCAAAGAAAATCCAAGAAATCGGCAAGATCGAGAAAAGAAAGGGAAGTTTGAACCTAACTGGTTGGATCCCTATGTCATCATATCAATCTATGGATCAGGTGCCTATTAGCTAACAACTTCAGAAGGAGATGTGCTCGACGAACCAACTAACAACATCCATCTGAAGAAGTACTACACTTAAGTAGCCTAATGCATGGAAAAAGCCAAAACAAGCAAAAAAATCAAAAAAAAAAAAATCCAGAAAAAGCAAATAAAAAGGTACAATAAAAACAAATGGTGAAAACCTAGTAAATAGGCGTTGTTGTGAAAGAATGACTCCTCTATCTATCTCCATACCATTTTATCTGTATCCTTAAAACACTATCAGCCATCACCTGACACTCAGCACATATCCATTCAGGACATACTTAGCGTAGTCACTATCCTAGTTTATCCATATATATCCTCTTACCACATTCCACCATGGCTTGGAAATCACTGTACATATTCACATTAAGAGGCACACTTAGCTAGGGGCAATAAATCGTCAAAACTAGCAAATGTTCAAGATGTCAAAACTAGAAGCAAAACTTAGAAGCATTGCACCCAACAACCAAAACTACACTTCATCGCAAAACAAAACAAAGAAACACAAAAATACCAAGGATAGATGATTTTCTGAAGTACTAAATGTTGCATTATCGCATAAAAATCTTGACTATTTTTGCATTTTGAACTTTATTGGATTCTCTCCCTTTTCTCACTAAATAGAGATCATGCGGAACCTCCAATATTTTCTTAGTCTTCTATTTGGGAGGCAATCACTTGTACTATGTGAATACTTGTCTCGAGACGTGATACATCAAATATCACTGAAGGCATGATTCCACTTCATGCATACAAATGATTCAATCTTGTCTGTTTATACGCAATCCGCACTCAGTTCGTCCTGGTTCAATTATACCTTGATGCTTGTGCTATCTTGCAAAATCAAATATCATGTAATTTTTTCTCAGGTCATTATGGTTCAAATATACCATTGTGCTTGTATAAATTTTCAACATATCCTAAACAAATCAATGCTCAATGATGCTACCTACAAAGAAAGCAAACAACATGTGGCTATATAGGATGGCAAATACAGAATGAGGATGCTACCAAAAACAATTAGTTGCATATCATTTTACAATTAGTTGCATCTCATTTTACAATTAGTTGCATATCATTTTACACTTAGTTACATATCATTATCATACATCTCAAAGATACATTTCACAGCATATAAAATCATTAATCTCATTTTCAAGATACATCTCACAAACATATCAAAGCATACATCCTGCATCATACATTATATCATATATTTAAGCATTGCATCATCATGAAGTAAAGAAAAGAACACATAAGCACATACATCCATATAACACACCACATGATCAAAGATAATGATGCCGTGTATATATATATATATATATATATATATATATATATATATATATATATATATATATATATATATATATATATATATATATATATATATATATATATCTCCAAAAATGATCAAAATGTACAAAATCTATCATCTATGTGTCCAGTACAAAGAATACAATGATCAAAATATAACAAAGACCATGTCTCTCAAGTATGGCTATCCCCGGACGGAGATGGTCTGGCTCCAGATGTCCCAACCCCTGGATCTCCAGGGGGATCCTGTCTTGATGGCCCTGTCACACCTCAGCTCTCGGACCGCGACCCAGTATCTCAAGATTGACTGGATCTTGACTGTGTAAAGCTCTGTACTCAGTGATCCCTGGGTACCGCAGCCTCATAGTGTCGGCAGTAGTACTCCACCTCCCGAGCTCTCAAAGATAGCTCTCTCAAGGTGTCTCTCATCAGACCACCCGCCACTGCTCTCTGCATGCTTGCTACAATCTCCTCTACTCGACCCCACCACTCTATCTTTGTGTCTCGCTCAGTGGTCAACTATGCAATCTACCGCTAATATGTCAATACCTATGCGTGCAGCTGCTGTACAGTCACCTGCAGGGTCCGAATCTATGCATCCTCAACATGAGTGGGGATCCGAACCCATAGTGGTACCTGTGCAGGGGCATCCCCTCTAACTCTGCCTATCCTAGGTGCTGGAGGTGGGAGCACATCCATCCTCCTCCTTTGAGCTAGCCGTATCACCTCGTCAGTCCCCCCCACTGTAGCTAGAACCTCCCCCACCCTCCCCTCTCCACCGGCTCCAATGGCCAATCCACCTCTCCCCCTGTCCATCACCGCCCATCTAACTACTCTCTCCAAACCTCTATCTCCTCTCCTCCCTCTATCTCCCCTCCTCCCCCGATCTCCTCTCCCTCGTCGTCCTCCTCCACCATCTCCATCATCCTCATCATCTCCACCTCCCTCATCATCATCATCATCATCATCATCAAATGCTGGCCGCATCTCCTCTGGATCCGATATCCTCGCCACTGCCCGCGTGGAGAACAATCTTGTGAACTCATCTGTCATGCCCACATCCAAAATCTCTGGGGCATAATCCCATATCTGGCCTGCCAAACTAACAAACTCCTCCACCACCACCGCACTATCAATGGTCGGGCCCCAATCTGGTATGTCCTACCTCCGACGTGCATATAAACAGGCCCCCTGAGGTATACCCTACTGTCGACCAAACTATCGCAAAACTCTGGTCACCATGAACCTCTCAATAACAAATGGGGTCCTCCCAATCAGGTATCTCGTCATAAACACATAGGGCATCTTCAGCCCGTCCTCCACCCATACCTCACACCCTGTATACGATCACCATGTGACCATATCAATGTCATCCAAAACTCTCCTCCAATGCTCTAGTTTGCCCAGCTTACGCCGGACAACTAGACCCCTGTACCCATAAGCATAGGCACGTCCAACGGGCCTATCTCTGTCTGCTAATGGCCTAGCAGCCAGAATGTGTTCCCAGTACCATACCTGTAAGAGCGTCACGCCAGCTGACAAACTGCCGTAACCTAGGTATACCACCTCGTGCAAGTCCCTGTATAGATGGGCTAACATAGCCGATCCCCACGCGAACCTACGGCTCTGTGTAACCATGTCCTCTAACACCAGCCCCCATCCCACAGAGAATCCCTTTGACCTGCGATCAGGACAAAGGAATCCACCTATAAACCCTGCTAGTACTGAAGGAAGCGGTGCATAATCCAAGTCTAGGAACTCCTGCCAAGGGATCTCATATCCGCATACTGTCTCATCCTGGAATATATGGCGAAGTGCCTCTGTGCCACCCTCCTCCGACTACTCATAAGGTAGTAGTACACCTACTACTAGTATGCGTAGAATCCTGTAACAGTCCTCTGGTGTGACTGTCATCTCACCTGTGGCAAAGTGGAAGGTGTTCGTGTCATTGTGCCACCTCTCTGCGAGCACTGTAAGTAACCCTCGATTCACAGTGAACTGAGGCATATCCAACAGGGACATCAAACTGCATCTCTCAATAATATCAAGGTCGGCCTGTGTCAACAGTGGTATCAGAGTCCAAGGCCTAGGAAATTGCACACGCGACTGAACCACGCCCAATCACTCCTGTTAACCAGCAAAACAAGTCCAATATCAGTTTCCCAATCAAAACAAAGATATCAAAATCAAAATCACATCAACAACATGAAACAATTTGCTCATTTACATCAAGTTCAACATCCTATCATTTCATATCAACTTGTAACACAACTCAAGTTATCAAAAACCATATCAAAACTTGTAAAACAACTCAAGTCTCCAAATCACATAAACTTGTAAAACAACTCAAGTTTCCCACCCATATCAGCTTGTAACACAAATCAGGCTTCACACATTGAACTTGAAACAACGTGCAAAAACAAATCATGCTTTGATCAAAATAACACATTAATATCTATGCATAACTTGAAATATCACAAATCAAACCAAGTTATATCAACACTCATATTGGACAAATCAATAAAAACCATGACAAAAAAACACAACAATTGCACAAATCACCCCATCCCACAAAATTTTTCCTGATGCACTAAAATAGATTCTCCCCACTCTAAAATCCACCCATGCGCTATGCTATTTTCTCCACGTGCTTATCTATTTACCCTATGCGCTAGAATGCTTCTATGCGCTATAATTTTTCCCCCATGCACCACCCAACCTACCCCATGTGCTAAAACCTATTTATGCACTAACCTACATCATGCCGACGCTACCTATTTGACCCTATGTGCTAGGTCTACCCTATGTGCTAAAACCCCTTACCCATGCGAACCCCTGTGACCCCTATGCGCTAGGTCTTATTCATGCGCTATCCTATTAACCTGATGCGCTACCCTACGTTTGACATGCGCTACTTTCCCTCAATGCACTAACCAAGAACTTCTATGCGCTACATTATTTTGTTTCAGACGTAGCCCTAAAATTCAAACTTTATGCCCTACCTAAATTTTCGTATGCGCTAAATTACAACTTTGATGCACTAAACCGCTGAAACCGAATTTCAAAAATCTAAAACTGACCAAAAATGACAAAATCAAAAATCAAAAAAGGGTCAAAAGTGTTGACTTACTGGTGGTCCATATGCGGCAGGTCTCCGGTACCTCCGAACGCGCTCAAAACGATGCCTAGAATACGGAATAGGCATTTTGACTTCTCTCCAAATTCTCTTTCTCTAAAGTCAACAATGCACAAATGAATCAAATCAAAGCACTTTTCCCCTTTTATAGGAGAAAATTGAAATTAGGGTTAGGGAATTAGGCATGTAATTGCTTGCGGTCTCCCTTATACCCTAAACTCTGTAAATTATCAGGAGATGAATCAATTCAAACATTTCACATAGACAAAATCACACACCACACACACATCACCAAATCAAATCCAAATTTTCCAAATATTGATTCATCTCCCGAGGGGGCATCACCATCAAATATCGAATCTGGGGCATCACACATCAAATCAAATCTGGGGCACGACTTGCAAATCATAAGAGCAACACAAAAATTTCATTTGGTCATAAATCACGATAACACATCATTTTCTTTGAAATAACATGTGCACACACGTCACTTCAAAGAGGGGCAAAATGTATATTTTATGTTCATATTCCTAAATGAATATTTTATGTTCATTTCTCTATTTAATTAAATCCAATTTAATTAAATTACCTGCATTCCTCTATTTAATTAAGTAAATTACTCAATTAAATTCACTATACTCATTTAATGAATAAATCATTTTATTCAATTAAAATCCCTTCTATCCACTTTTAATTAAATTCAAATTTAATTAAATAGTTATCCTAAATTAAATAAATCTAATTTATTTAATTTCCCCAAATTGCAACCAAATTGAAGTAAATTCATTTTATTTCAATTAAATCCTATTATCCCTCCATCCACTTGCATTTTCCTACATCTCCCACTTTCTTCCTAAACCCCTTCCTAATTTCTTCTAGACCCTTTTAATCACTTCTAAATTAACCTAACCCATCTTCTAAACTTTGTCACATCCCTAAGCAAGGGGAGGTCACTTCTCAAAACCTTAAAGTCTTTGATAACCATTAAAGGCTTCAAGTCCTCAACCACTTAATTTTCCAAAGTCTCCCAAACCATTAATGGTTAACTCAACCCCCTTGCATGATTAAAGAATTTCTTTTAACTCAACCTCCATGTAACCCAAGGGTCTCATCAAGCATTCATTGCTTTGACTATGGTTATCCCTTAATCATTTGCATAAGAGTTTATCCTTGGATTAAATCTTAATCCAATGGGTAATCTTAACTTAAGCTTGACCCTTACCCTCTAGATAACCATAAGGTCTTCTCAGGCATTTAATGCCTCCAACCCCTTCTCTCAACCCAACCCTATGTTGACAATTGTCATCATTTCATTGGTGCAAATTGCAAACATGGATTCCCAACTTTCAAACTCAACCCTTGATCAACTCTTTCAATCCTGACCATCCATTGCCCTATTTTTGCTATAAATAGAGCTCTCATTCCTCCATTTTCATCATCCAAGTTTGTAGTATCATACTTATGCTCAAATACATTCAAGCTTTCATACCATTTTATGTTCATCATTTTAGCCTCTCTTTTCGATAGAAATTAATCTAAATATGCATGTTTAGAGTACTTTCTTTATCATTAGCTTAAATCATTAACTAATATAGTATGCTAGGATAGTTTGTTTACTAACCTTGTCATCTTATAGTTAGTTTATTGCATTTCTAGAATCATGCATAGCTTAGGATGCATCTCATATTAAATCAATAAAAATCATCCCTCGTTCTTGCATTTGCCATCCTTAAACCATTTTGCTCAGTGATCTGAGAGCAAAAACATTGGTTTGAGGGACCGTGTAAGATAGAGAACCATGGGACCAACCTTGGGAAGCTGAGTGATACTTCATTACTCCATAGCTTGCACCAAGAAGTCCTGTGGGTGTATGAGCAAGGCTCCATAGAGCTCCATTTTTTGCATTTTGAGTTCTATCGACTCGCTTTTCCTGCATACAATTATAAATTTTATTTTTTTTCAAATATTATTTCTCATATGCCTTCTCTCTTTCTCTATACCTATTTCTCTCTTCACCCCCTCTAGATTCCTCTATTCCTCTCTCTACCAATCTCCCGATCTCTATATTTGTATCATGAAACATGTCCATTTTATTGTGACTTTCATAAGTGACATTGTTTCTAATGTTAATTCTTTAGTTGTTGTCAATTTTACCAGATAAATTTAGAAAAATCCTATATATCATGTAACACTTATATGAAGATTCTTTAGATGCCTTTAAATTTATGACATAAGAAAATATAGTAGGTAGGATATGTTAAATGTAATTATATACAACCCACAATAATGAGTCCCTCTTAGTGTTGGTCACAAATGGATCTTGGTAGCTACAGACTACTTCACCAAGTGGACAGAGGCAGTAGCATTGAAGGATGCCACAGAGACCTCAGTGTTGGAATTCCTTGATGAAATTGTAACAAGATTCAATGTCCACTCCACCATCATATCAGATAATGCTAAGGAATTTGTTGGAGCGCAAATCAATTCTCGAGTAGTTAAGCATGATATATATACTTAAAGACATTATCCCATTAATTACCCTCAAGACAATGGATTAGTTGAATCTTCTGATAGTAACCTAATTAGGATAATCAAAAGAATAATTGAAAACAATTAGATGTTTTGGCATTATAAGTTAAGGACAACCTTATGGGTTGATAGGATCACACCCAAGAGGGTAATTGGTAACTCCCATTTCATGTTGGTATATGGGAAGGAAGGAAGAATCCCATCTTCCCTGGAGTTACCCTCTCTTGAACTAGTAGATCGGCTAGAATTAACAAAGAATGATACCATGATAGTGAGGCTAGCTAAGCTAATGGGGCTAGAGGAAGTTAGAAACTAGGCTATGCATACACTTGAGGTTCATTAAGAGAAAGTCAAAAAAAAAATTGACAAAAAGGTTACCTATAGGGTATTCAAAGAGGGAGATCTAGTTCTCAAATGGGATACAGATAGAGCCAAAGTCGGATGTCACTCCAAATTTTATGCTATCTAGAGTGTTCCATATGTCATCACCGATTGCAAAGAGGTCAATGCATTTCATCTCTCCAAGCTTGATGGTGAAGTTCTTCCAATCCCAGTGAAAGAGAGTCGTCTCAAGCCTTGCTTCTAAAGAGGGTCTTGATGACAATATAAATATTAGATTAGAGGTTTTTGTTTTTTTCATAAGTGCTTTTGTACCTACTACATTCTCTGTAGGAGGGTATGGGTTCTAGTTTCCAAATTTCCTCCAAGTGTTGGCACACACATGTTTTGGGTCATCTTAGTGATTCAGTGCCCAATGTATTCTCAAGGCTTCTAGAGCTCATGCTTAGCAGGCAAGCACTTCCTAGAGGTCGCCAAAATATTGTCATTTTATGACACCCTTTATCCACCAGTGAGAATCGATCAAAGATATGTTCCATGGACTAATTATGCCTCATTTGGTCATGTGCCAAGTCAAGAAATCATGAAAATGTTTAAGTTTTATTTTACCATGAGGTGGGCTTCGAGCCTTCCCCTTTTCCCTTGCATCTTTTCTTTGTGCCTTGGAGTCCTTTGATCCTTTTTTCTTCCCTTTCTTTTCTAATTGTACGGAATGTGAGGAACCAATCTACATGTTCCCTTTTTGGGAAGAGGTATGTCATCTCCTCAAACTCCATAACCCAGACTTCCCTTTCCTTCCAGATTACAAAATGTGAGGAACCAATCTACCCCTTCCCTCTTTGGGAAGAGGTATTCCATCTCCTCAGACTCTATAACCCAGACTTCCCTTTCCTTCAGGATTATGGAATGCGAGGAATCAGTCTACCCCTTCCCTCTTTGGCAAGAGGTATGTCATCTCCCTGGACTCCATAACCTAGACTTCCCTTTCCTTCTGGATTATGAAATGTGAGGAATTAGTCTACCCCATCCTTCTTTGGGAAGAGGTAGGTCATCTCCCCAAACTCCATAACCTGGACTTCCCTTTCCTTCCAGATTATGAAATGTAGGGAACCAGTCTACCCCTTCCCTATTTGGGAAGAGGTATGTTGTCTCCCCAAACTTCGTAACTCGTACTTCCCTTTCCTTCCAAATTATTGCATGGGGGTTCACTGGCTAGGCAATATTATATCACGTGCATTCATATTTGGGGGTTTAATATCTCAAAAAATAAGCTCAATATATTTCCTATTTGGTGAAAATAGGGGGCTTTTTAATTCGGGCTATAAAAAATGCAATATATGGTCAAAATAGGGGTTTTTTTAATTTGGGTTGTGTATTGGGAGGGGGTGACAAAAAAGGATTTTAGGACAATACTTTTTTTAAATAGGGGAATTATTTGGTATGCCATGAATGCACGAGCTATAACAAGGCTCACTAAATGAAGCCCCTGTGGATTATGGAATGTGGGGAACCGTTCTACCCCTTCCCTCTTTGGGAACATGTATGTCGTATCTGTGAACTCCATAACCCAGACTTCCCTTTCCTTTTGGATTAGGGAATGTGAGGAACCGATCTACCCTTTCCCTCTTTAGGAAGCAATATGTCTTCTCCCTAGATTTTGAAACCCGTACTTCCCTTTCCTTCTAGATTATGGAATGCAGGGAACTGGTCTACCCCTTCCCTTTTGGGAAGAGGTATAATGTGTCCTTGAACACCAAAATCTTAAGTCCTTCTATCTCCTCTCTTCTAACTCTAGGGTTCTCACCTCCTCTTCCCTTGTAGTGCTTTCCTAAATGCTTGATGTTTATCCTCTGTGACTACAACACTTCCGAATTGTGTGATCAACACTTAAGGCTCTTAATGCTCCATCAGCTCTCGCAACTTGTCTACTTCATTTAGGGAGCTACAAGGGCACATTTAATGATTTTTATAGGATCGCCATCAAGTGGAGTCCAAGGTCATGCCTATTTATAGTTACTTGATGGCCTTCATGTCAGGTCTGTACACTCTAACTTTGGAATGTCAGGCAATCTACCTTCTAGAAGTACTTTGCTTCTTGGGATTACCTTGTTAGGGTATGGATGGGTTTCTTGCACGCACAACCATGTCAGATCCATGCACTTCCCTTCATTCTCAGATTGGCATTCCTTTTTGTATGCCAAGGTCAAGGCTTCCCCTTTTTGACCATTGGTTTCTTCTATGCAACCAGTTTGCTATATATAAGTTGTTAAGCCTCACTATAAAGGGTTTTCTCCTTGTTGGCTTGAGCTACTCCCTTCTCTTTCACTTATCTTGAAGATTTGTATATTTTCTTGTATTTCTATATCTATAATTTTGGTCATTGACCTGAGGATGAATTCAAATCATCATTATTGTCTCTCTTCAACTTATGCATGTTGTGTATGTTTCCTTACTTTCATTATAAGTGTACATGTTTTGTGGATTTCTCTCATGTATATGTTGTGTTAGCTTGTTTCTGAGTGTGATTTGTGGGAAACCTTCTCCACTTTGACATTCAACAAATTCTAACCTCCATACATGTGTTTGGAGTCATTCATGTAACTGAAGTCTGTGCATCTCTAGGGTATTTCAATTGGTTCTTTGTGTCAATTTGCAGTGGGGAGAGGAACATATCTTATCTTAGTGCATCACCTTCTTTCATTTTATCATTTCCTTCTTTCCCTTTCCTCTACAAGTTGTTAGGATAGGTTTAGAAGTAGAATTTGGAGTTTTGAGTTGGTTCAACACCTGCACTTGGATTGAGAAGGAACTCAGCCTTCTTCGGAGATTCAACCCCATTGCACAAGGTCCCACACTTTAGGGTTGTTTCCATGTTTCATGAGGTTGCTGAGTTAATAGGTCAATAAGGGTGCAAACTTTTGTGACAACAATTTCTATTCATGTTCATAGTGGCTAGGAAACCAAAGAGAGTATGTGACTAAGAAAAAAAATCTCCATTAACAAGTAGTAAATTTAGAGGTGTATTATTAGCTACACTACTTAATTAGTCTATCGTGGGAAGAACTATAATGATCGATAAATAGTTTGTTATTAATTTAAATTTAAAATATTTTATAAATATTTTATTAATTTTTTAAAAAATTGGTTTAATTTTTTTTTTTTTTTAAAGGTGTTTGCTTAACATTTTCATATATATATTGTGAAATTTTTATTATAAATGTATATAATATCTACATTAAAAAGAGACCTATAATGATTACATCACATTCTATGGAATACACTCCAAGCTTTATGGAACAAATCAACACCTTATATATTTGGTTTACATAAAATAAATAACAAGAAATTTAAGCCACTTTACATAATTTTAAAGAAAAAAATTTATATACATATGTAGCCTCCAAAATTGAATTTTGAATTTGAAGCGTTTTAATAGATATTATTACCAAATATGAATATTAACATAGCAACAATACATATGAATGCACAAATTTATTTAAATTTTGATTAAAAAAAATTCATTTTTGAAATATAATATTACCTATTCAATTTTTAATTCTCTAAAGGTCAAATGATTGAAAAATATTTACCAACAACCAACACAATTAAGGCTATAATTAAAACCTAGATTAAACTATGGTGTAATGTATTTATGTTTGCCTCCTTAAATCTACAAGAATAAATCTTTGTCTCAACTTTTTCTTTTAATTTTTTTAATTATGTCATCTCCTATGTATAATCTTTACTTTTATTAATATATATTCAAGCTTTATACCTTTTAAATTATTATTTGTTTAAAAGTTTTGAATTAATAAATAATAATCTTTTAATCATCATAGATTATACATTATAATTGAATAAAAAAAATCAAACACTTATTTAACTAGTATAAATATCTTAAATACATGTATGTTGAAAGATATCAATTGAAACTATTGTTTTAATATTATTTTATTTTACTTTAAATTATATTTGTAATTTCTATTATATATACATTTTTTATTTTAATTTCTAACTTATCTAATTTTTAATATTCAAATTTTAAACTTCTTATCGCTATTTGAAAAATTCATTAAAAATAAAATTTCCTTTATAAAATTATTCTTCAACTAATTTTTTATTTTAGGTAAGTGCTATCTTATGGGGATAGCGCCTTATATTATGCTCAGAACTAAATCTTGAAATACATCACAGACAACACTTAGAAGAAGACTACATGATGACTAAGACAACGAACCATCCAAACACATATTACAAACTATACTACTACAACTACCCACCCCAAGCTCAGCTATCCCACAAAACTCCTCTCTACCAGCCTATCCTTAAATCAGATCAAATTTCTACAAAAGTAACCAATTCCTTTATAGAGAAGTAATAGCTTCCTAGGTTGGTTAGTAGAGAATGGTGTCTATTCTGAGAAGATCACTTTACACAACCTATTGTATTCATGTCGCTCAATGCACTCCTTGAAGATCAACCATATAGTCAAAGTTGAGACCTTATCCACTCCTTCATTTCCTCGAGGACTCTGGTCCCCATCTTCATCTCCAAGATGACCAAAGAATAGAGATAGAAGTTGATCTAAGTTACCTAGACCGATTTTGTAAATCTGGTCAGCCACTTTGGGCCAGAATGCCTGGGTAACAAATTCATTCCCTACTTGATACCCTATCTCAGTTGATCTCATGGCTTGGACAATAGCATGAAAGAATAAGTTGAATATGCATCCATCATGATAGTGCCCTTCTCCTAAGCACAAATCCAATATCATTTGAGGGCATTGAGAGTTTGGTCATCATCAATTATGAACAACCTTTGGTATTTTTCTTCTTTGGTCTCCTCTTCACATCTATAGCCAAATGCTTCAAAAGCCATCTCCACCCCTACTTGATTCACTCCTATCGGCTACTCAAAATATATGGCAAAAATCCCCTTAAATAGACTCTTCCCCACCGGCTCATATGATTTTTTCTGAGACTTGATGGACCAAGCCTTGAGAAAGTTGCATTGTTCCTGTCAATGTCCTGCCAACATCTCCCTTCATAACTCAAAAGATCGGCTCACATTATCTGCCAAACTGGATTCTCCTATGGAAAATTAGATTTGAGTTAAGGCCTTGTCCAACCTAACCTTCTACTGATGGTCTAAATATTCCCATCTTACTCCTAATTTTTAGTCTCCTATTAAAAATGTTACATGAAGCTTTGAGGGTCGTTGATGGTCCAAAAAATCAACCAATACCTATATGAGGTGAGTCCTCACCCTACCTCGAAGCCTTAATAATGATGGTACTTAGCTCTTCTATCAGGGATTCCTCTTCCAAAGTTATCATTTCCATACAGATTTTGATTCCCTCATTGGAAAGCCAGTCCACCACCCTATTCCCTTCTTGGTAGGTGTGGGATATGGAAAATTCTGCAAGCTTCCCAAGCTTATCTAGAACAACCTTTAATATCTGCTTCAATCTCCAATTTTCTATGTTTGACATCTGCACTACTTTGACTAGTAATAGGGAATCACCCTCAATGATTATCTAAGTAATTATTTTTCTGAAGCGTAGATCTAGACCACTCTCCAAGGCCTCCAACTCCACTTCATTATTGGTAGTGAATCTCATGAAACCCATGACTACCAAAATTATTCTCCATGTGTGATCCCTAATGATAGCACCAAAGACCTCATCCCCTTGATTTCCTTTGTTGGCTCCATCGAAGTTCAATTTAAGACAATTCCTTCCTGAATCCTTCCATTTGATAGAGTGTCTTTTAACTCTATTGCTAAGTACACCAACCAACTTTGACCTTAATATCATCCATTTCTCCTCCATCAGCTTATCCCACTTAGGAAAGAACTTAAATCTCTTGCTTGTCATCTTGCCATTAACAACCTTTGTGATTGATTCTTTTATCCTGATAATAATCATTTCTAAGTGAAGATATTCATCTTTGAACACCCTCCTATTTCTCTCTTTCTAGATTTGCCACACAATGATGTAAGGCCCAATAGTCCAGATGTCTCCCCATTTAGACTTTGATCTCTCTAGAGGTCAAGATTGACAAAAGTCTAGGAATGATACATTCCTAGCAGACTACCACTCAGTCATCTCCATGAACCAATCCCAACATCCTATAGTTACTAGGCACTAGAGGAGTAAGTGGCTAGCGGTCTCCTTTTCCTTTCTGCACATTGGACACCAATTTGAACCTTCTATACCGATTGATTTCAACATGTCCCCTGTAAGGATCCTACCGTGGAGGGAAATCCACAGAAAGGCACCCACTCTGGGGAGAGTACTTTTGTCCTAGCATAGTTGGTTGTCTAACTGGCATCTCTTCTTCTCAATCTTTGAACTGCATATCTGAGACTCACCTTGTATTTGCCATTTTTTGTAGCACACCAAATCACGCAATCTTCTTCCCCTATTATAACAACTCTCCTCTTTGCTAGAGTCTCCCTCAGCTTCTTCTCATCCTCTATGCTAATACCAGAATCAATAGCTCTTTGAACCAGCTGATGTTGTCTGATCTCACCTATATAGTCTGAGACGTATGCCCCCATTCTTTGTTATACTACCCAAATCCATTCCTGATCTTTGAACAAATCTACAATGGCTACTTCCCCATCCCATGAATCCCACCAAAACTTGTCTTTTTTCCCATTACCAATTTTCCAATTAATGTGCTCCAAAAGAATTCTCCTACTCTCCCATATGAACTTCCACACTTCTGATCCTTTTCCTGAATTAACCATGGTAAATATCCTTTCTGGATTGTTTAAGTCCAAATACTTTTTTCTCATGATTTTGCACCAAATTTTGTTAGGGGATTCATAGATTTTCCAAACTAGCTTGGCTCCGAGTGCAAGGCTCTGAAGATTCATTTTCCTTAGACCTGCACCTCCCTCTTCCTTTATCAAACAAGCAGTCTCCCAATTGATCAAATAAATCCTTCTGACATCTTTAGAGCCCTCCCATAGGAATATTTTTAATAGACTATCTATAGAACCAATTTCTTTGGCAAAGAGTCTAAAACAAGATAGAGTATAGATGGGAATAGTTGACGAGATCGATTTACTCATCAATATTCTCTCTGCCTGTGAGAGCCACTTATTCTTCCAAGTTGAGCCTTTGTCTAGCAGGAATTAATAACATCTTTGCAAAGAGTTGATTGATTTCTCCCAAGAAAAAGAGGAATGCCCAAATATTTAATTGGAAAAGAAATAATTTGAAATCCAAGAATATCCACAATCCACTTTTGGTTACTTTTGTTGGTATTGAGAAATAAAACCTAGGATTTATCTGTGTTCATATGCTGATCTGAAGCCTTAGAATATTCTTCTAGAGTAGATTTGATTATCATTGCCTCATTTACTATAGCAGCACCAAACAACACCATTTCTTTCATAAATTGAGAGTGAAATACATTGTCTAAGTCTTTATGGACTTGGATTCCTTGCCAAATGCCTTGCCTACACTTGGCTTTAATATTCCTACCCAGAATTTCAGCCATCAACACAAACAGAGAAGGGGATAATGGGTCTCCCTGACGCAAACCATTAGTCACCTCAAAAAATTTGCTAGTTGCTCCATTCACTAACACAAAGAATTTTGTAGAAGAAATACAATGGAAAATACATTCCATCCATCTCATATCAAATTTGAATCTTTTCAAAATGAACAAAATAAAATCCCAGTTAATTTGATCATATGCTTTACTAACATCATGTTTGACCACCATACCTTTGCCATTGTTAGCTTTAATTGAATGAATGGTCTTTGTCGCCAAAATATTGCTATATGTGATCTCTCTCCTGGGGGTAAATTCATTTTTCTCCTTCGAGATAATCCTACCAATGAGAGCCTTAAGCCTCTTGTTCATGGCCTTGGATATGATCTTATAGATGGAATTACATAAGGATATAGGTCTATAGTCCACCATAGAGTCACAATGATACTTTTTGGGTATCAAAGAAATGATAGTATTGTTGATCTCCTGCACAAACCTCCTCCTCATAAAGTCCTCCACCACCTCCAAAATGTCCCTTTCCATAAAATCCCAACACTTCTAGAACAATTTCATCACAAAGTCGTCTAGCCCAAGGGCCTTATTTGGGTGTAATGAGAAAGTTGTTTTTTTAACTTCCTCTAGTAAATATGGTTGGAGAAGAAAATCATTATCTACCTGTAGTACCTCCTCTTTAACAACCTCTGTCACCTTCTCTCATAGATAATAGTCTCCCTCCACTGAACCTCCTAATAGTTTTTGAAAATGCTCTACCATTGCTTTTTCAATATCCTCTGCCTTGGATCGCCAATTTCCATTCTCATCTCAAACTCCTTCAATCTTGTTAGCAGATCTCTTGGCTCTGACCAAAGAGTGAAAACATTTAATATTAAGATCACCTGAAGCTATCCACATTTCCCTAGACTTATCTCTCTAGTACATCTCTTCTCTAGCAAATAGTTTTGATAATTGCTTCGTCAACACCTTCTCTCTTGTGAAATATGCATTATTCATACCTTCCAAGATAATTTTCTCATTAAGCACTTTGAGCTCCTCCTCCATATTGATTTTTTCAAGAAAGATGTGATAAGGTTCACCTAGCCTGCTCAACACTTCACTAAGTTGATGTTGCTCAATTCCATCAACTCACTAGGCCTAGTTGCTTTCTATGATGAATACTAAGAGGGGGGGGTGAATTAGTATGCCAAAAATATTTGCACTTAAACACTTTGCTAGACTAACAGTAAACTGGTAAAATAGTTTAGCAAACAAACCGGTTAGCACACATGCAAACCAAATAGCAAATAATGCATTCACCCACAAAAGCAATACCACCATAACACAAGATATTTGATGTGGAAACCCAAATGGGAAAAACCACGGTGAGATGGAACTCACAAGTAACTATCTGCAAAATAGGAACCAGACCAGTTAAGGTCTTACAATGTTCTTTACCAGAACAGATCCTGTTAGGAATCTCAATCTTTGTTAGGAGATAAGTCCGATTAAAGACTACATTGCTAGAGGATTTTAGATCCACATATTTGAATCACCTTGTTAGAGGATTTACAAAAGGCTTTTGGGCCTACCCGATTAAGGGCTACAGACTTGTCGAAGATGTGAGTAATCAAAAAGTGACTGATCTAGCAAATAGCACAGATTGCTTGATTAAATCCTTGATAGCTCGTTACTAATGCATTCCAACATTACTTCAGTCTTCTATACATTCATACTCTCTCTGACTCCTCAACCACCTTAAACCCTAGAAACAACATCAACCTCAACAAACAACAACAACCTAAAACCCTAGACATGATGTCCTTATAAAGGAATCCGATTTCAAGTCAGTCCAATAGGTTTACAATCAAATTCCCTAGATTCAATGAACTTGGATCTACTTGGTAACACGACACAAAAAGCACCGTTAAAGTGTCGGCACCATCAACCAATCAGTGGATGGTAACTCATCACGAAATGCAGGTTGATAACTCATCAAAGAGTATTACCGGTTCATACAAAATACCGGTTGCCAGTTTGACAAATATGAAGACTGGTAAAAATGTGGTATGCCTCTTTAATCCCTCGTACCGCTTGGGATCCATGAACTGCTTAGGGTCGACATGCCACATCAAATCGGTAAACACCAATAGTCTAATGACTATAATACAACATATTTTGGTTGAGCTTAATCCTCATGCATATAAAGGAGATCTGAATGCAAGTGTGTGTCCATCAATGACAATCACATCATAAACATCAAAAATGCTAACAATCTCCCCCTTTGGCATTGATGGCAACACTTAGGAAAATAAAATTTTGACATCTAAGTGTTTTACAACAAAATCATGCCATTAGCAAAATTGCTCCCCCTAAGCATATACACTATCCCTTTAACAATACAATGTATAACTATTTTGCACATAGAGATATCAGAGCATACATCAAAATTTTAAATACCAAATACTTCTCCCCCTTAGAATACTTCTCCCCCTTTGCCAACAATGACAAAGTATAGCTGAACAACCCCTGTTTTCATTTGGTATTAAAATAATAAAAGTCTATGACAATAAGGAATAAAATTTGTCAAAAACAGATTTAAAGTCCTACAAGAATTGTTTCATAGATAAAGACCACGACTCGAGTAGGGAGGTGGCTACTTCTTTCTCTGTCTGCATCTAGGAGACCTGTTCTTCCATGGCATCAATTGTGCTCATCTCCTGTGTCACTATTAAGGCATCTAGATTTAGATAGCACTTCTGAAGAATTTGTTGACATTGGAGTAGAACCAGTTGTAGCTCCTGCTAATCTCGAGACCGGGTGCTTATCTCATGCTCTCCATTTTTGTTGTCTAGATGTGAAACTGGTGAATAGTTTGCCCATAGGCTATAAAGGAGTCATAAGGCGGCTTGAATGTGCTCATGTAGGACTGCAAATCAGATTGAAGCTTTTGCTTCTATGCAAGCACATCGTCATAGAATAGATGGGATTGGCAAATCTTGCTAAGTAGAAGATTCCCCTCATCCAAAGCGTCCCTTATATCCTTTTGTGCTTTTTGGAGTTCAATCTAGAGCTCATTTAACTTCTTCACCAGAGCAATATTTAGAGCCTTTTGATTATCTTTCTTAGCATTTGCCTCTGCTACTTCTTCTAAGCTTTGCACTTGATCATCCACTACTATGCATAGAAGCTTCAATTGGGCCAATGATGAGTTGGTACTGGTGAGGTTTGTACTGGGTAACAAACTTGTAAGTGTGTCCACCACAGCTTGGATCACATCTTCCTCCTTCTTCATTCTTAACACCTCAAGGCATTCTTGAGCAACCTTGATGCTCTACAGTAGCTCCATTTCACTTGCAGACTCAAGGTCAATGGGACTGGTGAGGTCAGCCAGTTTGGCTTGACTACCGGTTGGCTTAGGTGTCTCTATCTGCATGCTCTTTGCCGCTTCTCCTGCCTTGTCCTCCTCTATTTTCTTCTTTGCCACTTCTCTTCTCTTTTCCTCTTCCTTCTCTTCCTCTTCCTTCTTCCCTTTCTCTGTTTCCTTCCACTTCTCCTCTTCCTTATCTTCTTCTTCTTTCTTCTTCTTTTCATCTTCTTGTTTCTTTTTCTCTTCATCTTCTTCTCTTCTTTTCTTCTCATCCTCTTCCTTCTCTTCCTGTTTCCATTTCTCCTCATCTTCTTCCTTCTTCTTTTTGTCCTCTTCCTTTTTCTTCTTCTCCTCTTCATCCTTCTTCTTCTGCTCCTCTTCATCCTTCTTCTTCTTCTCCTATTCATCCTTCTTCTTCTTCTCCTCTTATGATTTCTTCTTCTCTGCTTCATCCTTTGCTTCCTCCTTTTTATCCTCAGTTTCCTTTTGCTTTATTTCTTGTTCTATCTACTTCTCCTATCCTGTAGCTTCTGATGGTGTACCCTAAGCAATATCTTCTCCATCTAGAGCATCAACATCAATAGTGTTGATAGGTTCAATAACCGGATTTCCTTCATCATCAAACACTTCATCCGATTTAGTTATTGCCAGTTATTGTTCACCCTTCCAGTTGGCTTCAGCCACTCTATGCATCTTCAGGGCTTCTAGAGCAAGGTTGTGTGTATTTTTGAGCACTTCTTTACCCTTCCCTTCCAGTAACAAGAGTCTTCTTTTTCTCATGAAGAAGAGGCCTTTGTATTTATTCGTTACTTCAAACAGTTTTGAATTTGATACATCAAGAAAATGTTCAGCAAAAACTTTCTCTCTCATTTCCTGTTCCTACTCTATGGTAATGCGCCATTTATTGTCTAAGGATTTATGCAAAGAATCTGGTATCTCAGATCTAATTTCCGAAGGTGACCAATCATTAACACATAAAAACTGAATAATTTCTTTTTCAACTACTTCCTTTTCATCATCATTAAAGTCATCAAAATAATCAATCAAATCTGTAGCGTCCTAAAATTGTGACACTTGCAATTTCGACCGCATTTGGGTCTTCACGATGGCGACGCAACACTGAACCTGAATGGAGACCCCGAAACTTGTTCACGACATCAAAAACTACATTTTCTTGCACCCTGGCCTGAACCTCCTTTGCACCCTGCTGTCCCGGGAGGTGGGACCAGGGCACCCAGTGCCCTGGTCCTTCAGGACTAGGGCGCCCAGTGCCCTGGTCCCCCAGGACCATGGTGCCCAGCGCCCTGGTCCCTGGCCCTATTTTGGGCCCAGTCTCCTATGGGACTTCGGGTCTTTTTGTTTGCAAATTGGAAAATAACATTTCCTAGTCGGCCTAAGGTCGGGAAAATCAGTCTATCAACCCTAATTGGCAAGTATATAAACTACATTTTCCTCTCTCATTTGGGGAGGTGAAAAAGGTGGAAATGATACTCAAACATTCAAGCATTCAAGCATTCAAGCATTCAAACATTCCTTCAAGCAATTGATCATCCTAAGTCTCCATTCAAGGCTAAGTTTTGCATTCAAGACAAGGATTCAACCATTGAAGAGGAGATCACATGCTACAACATACAACATACAACAAACAACAACATCTATACCTTCGCATATAAGGATACAAACATCCTTACAACAAGGTACTAGTACTTGTTTTACATTACAGTCATTTACATTTACAGCATTTCTCATTTCTTGGTTAATTCCAAAACCGGGGTTTGACCTAAGGGCAAACCCCTAATCCCTAACCCCCCAATCATCTTCGCTTTTCTGTGTGTAGGTTGCAGGTGTGCAGCTGAAATTGAAGATCTGGAATCCTTGTGCAGAGACAAACAGATCCCCCTTCGTTTCGCGGATTTTTCGGAGGACCATGTGCACGCCGGGCGCCATCGTCCCATCAACTTTTGCTCAAATTTGTAGAACAGCACCGTCCTGACATTTTACTGCTAATTCCAGGTCCGCAGCTTCATATCATATCCCTATCTCAGCTTATAAGCGAATCTTTCTCACTTTCTATGTATTCCTAGTTCAATCATTCTATCTACATTCTTTACAAAAGAGGGTAGCCTTGCTATCACAACCCTTGAAACTCATTTAGAATCCAATCTTGCATTGCGTGGAATTGGATCTTGTGGGTTTCAACCCCTCTTTTGAATGTAAAGTTTCTCCTAAGTGAAAACCATCAACCCTAGTGAATCTCCCTTCTCTCTCCTTGGAGTTGGGGAGGGGAGAACAACTAGGGTTCTATTTTTCCGCTTTACAAAATCATTTAGCACTTGTCTCCTAATGTTTTTTATAGTTCTTTGACAATGTGTCAAAGGTTTGTAGGAGGAGATGTCAATATTTACTGGTACCGATGATGCCGATTCATTCTTTGTCTTTTTCTTTGCTTGTCGTGTCTTCTTATGTTTTTCCTCAGACACAATTTCTTCTGAGTCTGGTGAGGTATTCCTTGTCTTCCTCTTTCTCTCGAACACTTTAGCAGGTGCCGCTTCCAGTTTATTTTTAGTCGGTGACTGCTTGGTCACTTTAGGACTGACTATAGTAGCCGGTGTCGATGCTAAAGGCACTTCTTTTTCCTTCTTCACTGAAGGATCTTTTCCTCTCTTTGTTGAGGTTACCTCAACCGGTGTTATCCTTTCTAGGTAGGTGTCGGTTCTTTTTGCCTTTGGATCAAGCGGTGAGGCAATAAGGGTAGAGGCATATCCTTCTAGCATATCATTCATTACTCCATAGCCCATAGGGTCCACTTCCTCCTGTCTGGCCTCAACAGCCTCCATTATGCATTGATCCACTTTAATGGTGAAACAGATATCATCTTCATATTTCTTGACAATATCACCTCATATTCTCACCCTCTGACTCATTTTGCGTCTGAACTCATGAAAGTACTTGTTTAGAACTTTAGGGTAACCGGTTCCAACTGCTTGAATGCTTTCCTTGATTTGCTTGGTTACCAGTTGGTCAACAGACCACTGGACATCACCTACTCCTTGAAAGTAGGCTTGGAAGTAAAAGAACAACCCAACCAGTAGTTGTCCAAACTTGAACATCAATGCATTATCTTGTTTGATCTATTTAAGATTCAATGGGCGTTGCCTTTGCATACTGGTGCACAAGTCAAAAGATGCATCCTCCTTGATCATCCGGTAAGTGGCATTTACCACTGCAGCAGATACAGAGTTAAGTCTGCTGGCAGAGAACATCCGGTAGCCTATCACCATGTAGGCATACTTTACTAGATCGTCCTTGATTGAATTGATGGTCATACCTCATGAATCACTTACTAAACCAGTGATTTTGGACATTTAAGTCTTTCTTACCGTCCTTAGGGCTGGCACTTCCCCTATATTGCAGAAAGTGGTGACGGCATGAATTGCTTGCGGTGTAATATCATGTGTTCTTTCCAGGTACATCTTGTCACCATGAACTCTGCTCAGAATGATCCTAATGTGATCATCTGTGAAATCCTCCAGGAAATAAATAGCATTGTGGAGCTTCTTCTTCTCCAAAATACTATACTCTGATTTGATCTTTTTATCTTGTCCACAAAATAAATCTAGCTGCGAGTGAATTGCTAGAGACACTAGGTCTTTGATTTTACAATCTATGTAATCTGAGATTTCCTCTTCTACTATCAGACCAGCTGGAACTTCTGATAGGGCATTATATCTAGACTTGCATTGAATAAAGCTTGTTGAATCTACAGATGTACTAGAGCTAGTATGCGATGCAGAAGCCATGATAGAAACTGAAAACTCAAAAAATACCTTTTGAAAATCGTGAATTTAGGGCTTTCAGATTCTTCTCCACCTCACACTCTATCGATTGCAGAATCACTGCTTTGTGTTCTTCACTGGACCATTTACAATTTGAATTTCAATCTCCTTCAAGGTTTCTAAAATTTCTTAGAATCGCAGCACAAATCACTTTTCTTCACTCTGCACTTGAAAACCTTCTTCGCTCGAAAACTGATAGTGAGAAATGATTTGAAAAATCCTTTTAAACATATTCCTCACCTACCACAAATAATGCTCAACCATTAGGGCAAAAACCCAAACTTGCCTTTTACCATTTTTGGTCTTTTGCCAAAGGATAGGTATTGCATACCGATTAAGGTATTTTACCGGTGTAAATCGGGGGTTTGAAACATTTCGTTATTTGCTCTCCCTAAGCTTTTCTAAATCTTAGTTTGCCAGTTCCGTGATTTCCACACTAGGTGCAGACACTGGTTCCTCTTGTAACACTGTTGGTTTCTTCTACCAGGTTTTGTTCATATCCACTTGAACAGTGTCAACATCAATCTTTCATTTCGGAGTGATCGGTATATCATTAGATATGTTCTTTCTTGATCTACAGTATCTGGCAATGTGACCCAGTTTGTTGCAGTGATAGCAGACCAATCCAGGTGCTCTCTAAGGTCCATTGTTCATGTTTCCATTCTTTCTTCTGCATGTTGCAATAGTGTGACCACGACCATAACAAATCCAACAGTTTTTTCTCCATCCAGTTACCGCTTGATAGCCACCACTTCTTGGCTAATGATTGAAGGCATTAAACCGGTTGTGATTTCGGTTCACAAAAGGTTTAGGACCAACTCCTTGGGTCCTCTGAGGATATCTTCCAGTGTTATTCATAACAGACCTACATTTAGATGCTCTATGCCCAAACTTGTTGCATGCATAATAGTTACCATTGAATTTATAGGATCTAGGCTTATCATTTAGAAAATAAGGAAAATTATTGTAAGCCTTACTCCTACACACATTGGCAGTATGTCCTTCTTTGACACAGTTAAAGCAAATAGGTTTAAACTTTTTCTTACCTTTATCCTTTGATGTCGGTTGATTCTTTGATGTTCCAACATTTGTACCAGAGGTCTCACCTTCCTCATGATTGGAATAACCAATTCCATCAGTATTCTTGACAAGTTTGGCAGATTCAAGCTTTTTCTCTAGCTTGACAGTACTCTTGTTGAACTTAGCAAGTATTTCCTTTGACTCAGAGAGTTATTTGGAAATAGCAGCATTTGTTTCCATCAAGTTTTCATTCTCAAAGATGGCAATGTTTAGTTCTCCTTGCATGTCTTCCTTTTCCACTTTGCTCGCATGGAGTTGAGCAGTTAGGGCACTGATCTCTTGCTTCAGCTTGGACTTTTCATGATCCTTGTCTTTGACCAAATCTTCAGCTTTCCTCTGGTTCTCAAACTCTTGGCACATTTGAATAGTTAGTCCTTCCCATTCTTTTCTCAGGTTGGAATTGGATTCATTCAGCTTTTCTACTTCTTGAATCAAGGCTTCCATGTTCGCTTCACCAGAGGAACTATTTTTAGATAGCTCCATCAACTTTTCTGCATGTTCTCTCCTTTTTGCTTGAGATGACTTATATTTGACCATAAGATCATCATAGGCTTGCTCAGAATGAGTGAGCTGATGAGTAAGTTCCCTCAATGTGTATTCCCCCATATCTCTTTCCAAGTGCTTAAAATTACAGAAAGGTAGGCTCTAATACCAATTGATGAAGACTAAGAGGGGGGGTGAATTAGTATGCCAAAAATCTTTGCACTTAAACACTTTGCCAGACTAACAGTAAACCGGTAAACCAGTTTAGCAGACAAACCGGTTAGCACACATGCAAACCAAACAACAAATATTGCATTCACCCACAGAAGCAATACCACCATAACACAAGATATTTGATGTGGAAACCCAAATGGGAAAAACCACAGTGAGATGGAACTCACAAGTAACTATATGTAGAATAGGAACCAAACAGGTTAAGGTCGGACTGGTTAAGGTCTTACAATGTTATTTACCAGAACAGATCCTGTTAGGAATCTCAATCTTTGTTAGGAGATAAGTCTGATTAAAGACTACCTTGCTAGAGGATTTTAGATCCACATATGTGAATCACCTTGTTAGAGGATTTACAAAAGGCTTTTGGGCCTACCCGGTTAAGGGCTACAGACTTGTCGAAGATGTGAGTAATCAACAAGTGACCGATCTAGCAAATAGCACAGATTGCTTGATTAGATCCTTGATAGCTCATTCCTAATGCATTCTAAAATTACTTCAATCTTCTATACATTCATACTCTTTGTGACTCCTCGACCACCTTAAACCCTAGCAACAACATCAACCTCAACAACAACAACAACCTAAAACCCTAGACATGATGTCCTCATAAAGGAATCCGATTTCATGTCAGTCCAATAGGTTTACAATCTAATTCCCTAGGTTCAATGAACTTGGACATACTTGGTAACATGACACAAAAAGCACCGTTAAAGTGTCAGCACCGTCAAATAATCGGTGGATGGTAACTCATCATGAAATGCAAGTTGGTAACTCATCACAAAGTATTACCGTTTCATACAAAATACCGGTTGTCAGTTTGACAAATATGAAGACTGGTAAAAATGTGGTATGCCTCTTTAATCCCTCGTACCACTTGGGATCCATGAACCGCTTAGGGTCGACATGCTGCATCAAACCAGTAAACACCAATAGTCTAATGACTATAATACAACATATTCTGGTTGAGCTTAATGCTCATACATATAAAGGAGATCTCAATGCAAGTGTGTGTCCATCAATGACAATCACATCATAAACATCAAAAATGCCAACAATCTCCCCCTTTGGCATTGATGGCAACACTTGGGAAAATAAAAATTTGACATCTAAGTGTTTTACAACAAAATCATGCCATTAGCCAAATTTGCTCCCCCTAAGCATATACACTATCCCTTTAACAATACAATGTATAACTATTTTGCACATAGAGATATCAGAGCATACATCAAAATTTTAAATACCAAATACTTCTCCCCCTTAGAATACTTCTCCCCCTTTGCCAACAATGACAAAGTATAGCTGAACAACCCTTGTTTTCATTTGGTATTAAAATAATAAAAGTTTATGACAATACGGAATAAAATTTGTCAAAAACAGATTTAAAGTCCTGCAAGAATTGTTTCATAGATAAAGACCAGGACTCGAGTAGGGAGGTGGCTACTTCTTTCTTTGTCTGCATCTGGGAGACCTGTTCTTCCATGGTGTCAATTGTGCTCATCTCCTATGTCACTATTAAGGCATCCAGATTTAGATAGCACTTCTGAAGAATTTGCAGACGTGGGAGTAGAACCAGTTGTAGCTCCTGCAAATCTCAAGACTGGGTGCTTATCTCATGCTCCATTTTTGTTGTCTAGGAGTCAAACAGGTTAAAAGTTTGCCCATAGGCTGTAAAGGATTCATAAGGCGGATTGAATGTGCTCATGTAAGACTGCAAATCAGATTGAAGCTTTTGCTTTTGTGCAAGCACATCGTCATAGAACAGATGGGGTTGGCAAATCTTGCTGAGTAGAAGATTCCCCTTATCCAGAGCGTCCCTTATATCCTTTTGTGCTTTTTGGAGTTTAGTCTGGAGCTCATTTAACTTCTTCACCAGAGCAATATTTAGAGCCTTTTGATGCTCTTTCTTAGCATTTTCCTTTGCTACTTCTTCTAAGCTTTGCACTTGATCATCCACTACTATGCATAGAAGCTTCAATTGGGCCAATGATGAGTTGGTACTGGTGAGGTTTGTACTGGGTAACAAACCAGTAAGTGTGTCCACTGTAGCTTGGATCACATCTTCCTCCTTCTTCCTTCTGAACACCTCAAGGCATTCTTGAGCAACCTTGATGCTCTGCAGTAGCTCCATTTCACTTGCAGACTCAAGGTCAATGGGACTGGTGAGGTCAGCCAATTTGGCTTGACTAACAGTTTGCTTAGGTGTCTCTATCTACGTGTTCTTTGCCGCTTCTCCTACCTTGTCCTCCTCTATTTTTTTCTTTGCCACTTCTCTTCTCTTTTCCTCTTCCTTCTCTTCCTCTTCCTTCTTCCTTTTCTCTGTTTCCTTCCACTTTTCCTCTTCCTTATCTTCTTCTTCTTTCTTCTTCTTTGCATCTTCTTATTTCTTTTTCTCTTCATCTTCTTCTCTTCTTTTCTTCTCATCCTCTTCCTTCTCTTCCTGTTTCCATTTCTCCTCATCTTCTTCCTTCTTCTTTTTGTCCTCTTCCTTTTTCTTCTTCTCCTCTTCATCCTTCTTCTTCTGCTCCTCTTCATCCTTCTTCTTCTTCTCCTATTCATCCTTCTTCTTCTTCTCCTCTTCTCCTTTCTTCTTTTCCGCTTCATCCTTTGCTTCCTCCTTTTTATCCTCAGTTTCCTTTTGCTTTATTTCCTGTTTTGTCTGCTTCTCCTGTTATGTAGCTTTTGATGGTGTACCCTAAGCAATATCTTCTCCATCTAGAGCATCGACATCAATAGTGTCGATAGGTTCAACAACCGGATTTCCTTCATCATCAAACACATCATCCAGTTAAGTTATTGCTTGTTATTGTTCACCCTTCCTGTTGGCTTCAGCCACTCTATGCATCTTCAGGGCTTCTAGAGCAAGATTGTGTGTATTCTTGATCACTTCTTTACCCTTCCCTTCCAATAACAGGAGTCTTCTTCTTCTCATGAAGAAGAGGCCTTTGTATTCATTCATTACTGCAAATAGTTCTGAATTTGATACATTAGGAAAATGTTCAGCAAAAACTTTCTCTCTCATTTCCTATTCCTGCTCTATGGTAATACGCCATTTATTGTCTAAGGATTTATACAAAGAATCTGGTGTCTTAGATCTAATTTCTGAAGGTGACCGGTCTTTAACACATAAATACTGAATAATTTCTTTTTCAACCGCTTCCTTTTCATCATCATTAAAGTCATCAAAACAATGAATCAAATCATTTAGCACTTTTCTCCTAATGTTTTTTATAGTTCTTTGACAATGTGTCAAAGGTTTGTAGGAGGAGATGTCAATATTTACTAGTACCGATGATGCCAGTTCATTCTTTGTCTTTTTTTTTGTTTGTTGTGTCTTCTTAGGTTTTTCCTCAGACATAATTTCTTCTGAGTCTGGTGAGGTATTCCTTGTCTTCCTCTTTCTCTCGAACACTTTAGTAGGTGCCGCTACTGGTTTCTTTTTAGCCGGTGACTGCTTGGTCACTTTAGGGCTGATTGTAGTAGCCGGTGCTAATGCTAAAGGCACTGGTTTTTCCATCTTCACTGAAGGATCTTTTCCTTTCTTTGTTGAGGTTACCTCAACTAGTGTTATCCTTTCTAGGTAGGTGCTGGTTCTTTTTGCCTTTGGATCAAGCAGTGAGGCAATAAGGGTAGAGGCATATCCTTCTAGCATATCATTCATTACTCCATAGCCCATAGGCTCCACTTCCTCCTATCTGGCCTCAACAGCCTCCATTATGCATTGATCCACTTTAATGGTGAAACAGATATCATCTTCATATTTCTTGACAATATCACCTCATATTCTCACCCTCTGACTCATTTTGTGTTTGAACTCATCAAAGTACTTGTTTAGAACTTCAGGGTAACCGATTCCAACTGCTTGAATGCTTTCCTTGATTTTCTTCTTTACCGATTGGTCAACAAACCACTGGACATCACCTACTCCTTGAAAGTAGGCTTGGAAGTAAAAGAACAACCCAACCAGTAGTTGTCCAAACTTGAACCTCAATGCATTATCTTGTTTGATCTATTTAAGATTCAACGGGAGTTGCCTTTGCATACCGGTGCATAGGTCAAAAGATGCATCCTCCTTGGTCATCCGGTAAGCGGCATTTACCACTGCAGCAGATACAGAGTTAAGTCTACTGGCAGAGAATGTCCGGTAGCCTATCACCATGTAGGCATACTTGACTAGATTGTCCTTGCTTGGCTTGACGGCCATACCTCATGAATCACTTACTAAACCAGTGAGTTTGGACATTTTAGTCTTGCTTACCAACCTTAGGGCTATCACTTCCCCTATATTGCAGAAAGTGGTGACGGTATGAATTGCTTGCGGTGTAATATCATGTGTTCTTTCCAGGTACATCTTGTCACCATGAACTCTGCTCAAACTGATCCTAATTTGATCATCTATGAAATCCTCCAGGAAATAAACAGCATTGTGGAGCTTCTTCTTCTCCAAAACACTATACTCTGATTTTATCTTTTTATCTTGTCCACAAGATAAACCTAGTTGCGAGTGAATTGCTAGAGACACTAGGTCTTTGATTTTACAATCTATGTAATCTAAGATTTCCTCTTCTACTATCACACTAGGCTGAACTTGTGATATGGCATTATATCTAGACTTGCATTGAATAAAGCTTGCTGAATCTACAGATGTACTAGAGCTAGTATGGGATTCAGAAGCCATGAGAGAAACTGAAAACTCAAAAAATACCTTTTGAAAATCATGAATTTAGGGCTTTCAGATTCTTCTCCACCTCACACTCCGTCGGTTGTAGAATCACCACTTTGTGTTCTTCACTTGACCATTTACAATTTGAATTTGAATCTCCTTCAAGGTTTCTAAAATTTCTTAGAATCATAGTACAAATCACTTTTCTTCGCTCTGCACTTGAAAACCTTCTTCGCTTGAAAACTGATAGTGAGAAATGATTTGAAAAATCCTTTTAAACATATTCCTCAACTACCAAAATTAATGCTCAACCATTAGGGCAAAAACCCTAATTTGCCTTTTACCATTTCCGGTCTTCTTCCAAAGGACAGGTATTGCATACCGGTTAAGGTCTTTTACCAGTGTAAATTAGGGGTTTGAAACATTTCATCGTTTGCTCCCCCTAAGCTTTTCTGAAGCTTAGTTTGTCGGTTTCGTGATTTCAACACTAGGTGCAGAAACTGGTTCCTCTTGTAACATTGTTGGTTACTTCTTCCAGGTTTTGTTCATATCCGCTTGAACAGTGTCAACATCAATCTTTCATTCTGGAGTGACCAGTATATCATCAGATATGTTCTTTCCTTATCTACAGTATCTGGCAATGTGCCCCAGTTTGTTGCAGTGATAGCAGACCAATCCAGGTGCTCTCTAAGGTCCATTGTTCATGTTTCCATTCTTTCTTTTGCATGTTGTAGCAATCTGACCATGACCATGACAAATCCAACAGTTTTCTCTCCATCCGGTTGTTGTAGCCACCACTTCTTGGCTGATGATTGAAGGCATTAAACCAGTTGTGATTCCGGTTCACAAAAGGTTCAGGACCAACTCCTTGTGTCCTCTGAGGATATCTTCCAATGTTATTCATAACAGACCTACATTCAGATGCTGCGTGCCCAAACTTGTTGCATGCATAACAGTTACCGTTGAATTTATAGGATCTAGGCTTATCGTTTAGAAACTAAGGAAAATTATTCTAAGCCTTACTCCTACACACATTGGCAGTATGTCCTTCTTTGACACAGTTAAAGCAAACAGGTTTAAACTTTTGCTAACCTTTATCCTTTGATGTTGGTTGATTCTTTTATGTTCCAGCATTTGTACCAGAGGTCTCACCTTCCTCACGATCAAAATAACCAAGTCCATCAATATTCTTGACAAGTTTGGCAGGTTCAAGCTTTTGCTCTAGCTTGACAGTACTCTTGTTGAACTTAGCGAGTATTTCCTTTGACTCAGAGAGTTCTTTGGAAATAGCAACATTTGTTTCCATCAGGTTTTCATTCTCAGAGATGGCAATGTTTAGTTCTCCTTGCATGTCTTCTTTTTTCCACTTTTCTTGCATGGAGCTGAGCAGTTAGGGCACTGTTCTCTTGCTTCAGCTTGGACTTTTCATGATCCTTGTCTTTGACCAAATCTTCAACTTTCCTCCGGTTCTCAAGCTCTTGGCACATTCAAATAGTTAGTCTTTCCAATTCTTTTCTCAGGTTTGAATTGGATTCATTTAGCTTTTCTACTTCTTGAATCGGGGCTTCCATGTTCGCTTCATCAAAGGAACTATTTTCAGATAGCTCCATCAACTTTTCTGCATGTTCTCTCCTTTTTGCTTGAGATGACTTGTATTTGACCATAAGATCATCATAGGCTTGCTCAGACTGAGTGAGCCGATGAGTAAGTTCCCTCAATGTGTATTCCCCCATATCTCTTTCCAAGTGGTTAAACTTACAGAAAGGTAGGCTCTGATACCAATTGATGAATACTAAGAGGGGGGGGTGAATGAGTATGCCAAAAATCTTTGCACTTAAACACTTTGCTAGACTAACAGTAAACCAGTAAAATAGTTTAGCAAACAAACTGGTTAGCACACATGCAAACCAAATAGCAAATAATGCATTCACCCACAAAAGCAATACCACCATAACACAAGATATTTGACGTGGAAACCCAAATGGGAAAAACCATGGTGAGATGGAACTCACAAGTAACTATCTGCAAAATAGGAACCAGACCGGTTAAGGTCTTACAATGTTCTTTACCAGAACAGATCCTGTTAGGAATCTCAATCTCTGTTAGTTGATAAGTCTGATTAAAGACTACCTTTCTAGAGGATTTTAGATCCACATATGTGAATCACCTTGTTAGAGGATTTACAAAAGGCTTTTGGGCCTACCCGGTTAAGGGCTACAGACTTGTCGAAGATGTGAGTAATCAACAAGTGAGTGATCTAGCAAATAGCACAGATTGCTTGATTAGATCCTTGATAGCTCATTACTAATGCATTCCAACATTACTTCAGTCTTCTATACATTCATACTCTCTCTGACTCCTCAACCACCTTAAACCCTAGCAACAACATCAACCTCAACAACAACAACAACCTAAAACCCTAGACATGATGTCCTTATAAAGGAATCCGATTTCATGTTAGTCCAATAGGTTTACAATCAAATTTCCTAGGTTCAATGAACTTGGACATACTTGGTAACATGACACAAAAAGCACCATTAAAGTGTCGGCACCATCAAACAATCGGTGGATGGTAACTCATCATAAAATCCTGGTTGGTAACTCACGACAGAGTATTACCGGTTCATACAAAATACCGGTTGTCGGTTTGACAAAAATGAAGACTGGTAAAAATGTGTTATGGCGCATTAATCCCCCATATCGCTTGGGAGCCATGAACTGCTTGGGGTCGACATGCCGCATCAGACTAGTAAACACAATCTGCAAAACACCAATAGTCTAACGACTATAATACAACATACCGATTGCAACATATTCTGGTTGAGCTTAATGCTCATACATATAATGGACATCTCAATGCAAGTTTGTGTCCATCAATGACAATAACATCATAAACATCAAAAATTCCAACATTCTATACCTCCAAGTCCCTCTCAATCTCTTCTAGGGCTTGATTCTTATCCTTACTAGGGCGTTTGCTTCATGTTTTTTGTTTAGGAACCCTATCAATCCACTTGTCATTATGACCTCCAATTGTCATAATAACCTTTAGATTTCTTACCAATTTCACAATCTTGCCTAGGAAAGGGCTACAAGGATTTAGGCCTAATTAGGCCTCCAAGACCAGTTTTCTAGGGCTTGGAGGAAAATGAATCAAAGAACCCCCAACAAGTTTAGCTTTTCTTCAATGATACACCCATTCCTAAAATATTTTTGTGGTTTTAGGCCCTAGTCTCACCGTACAAGGTATGAACCCCAAAATGAGGGCTTGTAGGGTTTTAAAGGCCTTTAACCGACAGAGACTAGGCAAGTTGGGGTTTTTCTATCAAATGGATTTGTAAAGGCTCCTCCTTGTACATGCAAGCCTTCCCCAACTCCCTGGACCCCTCCAAACTTAGAAATGATGATCTTGCATTCACCCCTGCACTCTTCACCATTTTTTCACCTCTTTATCTCTAGCTAGGTTGCTCTCGGGCTCACTTAGAGTGAGGTGACAATCATATCCAAACACTTCTTCAGCACTTGAACTTGCATATTTACAATGTACAGGAGGTGACCAACCATGGCCCAACTAGTCGTGATGGTAGCACATGTGAGACTCATGGGGCAACCATATTTACAAGCCAAAACTAGCTACTTGTGAATCAAATCACTTAAATAGTAGTAAATGCTAAATACAAAGCTTTAAAATGAAAATCCTACTCTATGTTAGGTCTCAAAGACAACTGAGAGGGAGGGGGGGGGGGGGGGGGGGGTGAATCAGTTGTCTAATAAATTTAAACCAAAAACCACTTAACCAACTTAATGCTTAATACCGTTAAACCAATTAAGTGTGTCGGTAGATAGTGTTAACAGTAAATTGCTATATCGATAAAGATTAATTCATGAAACATAAACTTAAAGTCATCCACAACACATAAAACCAATATTTGTACGTGGAAACCCTGTAAGGGAAAAAACCATGGTGTGAAACCTTACCCACAATCAGATGATACTACTGCAGATAGTAAGTGTACATAAATGGGGTCTGCACATGTAGAAAGGCCAACAACCTAGAGCTCACTGCTCAATCACAAAATGGGAGTCACACTGACTACAGTTGGATGGTTAAATCCAATAAGAATTTACTACATGAAATAGCATCTTCATATGCTAGATTCGGTACCGATGTAATGCTGATATGCTTCTACAAAAACCTAGCTTCACCTTCAAATGATGTCTTCGTGTATAGCTCTGCTTAATCTCGCATATACCTTCACACAATTCCTTTTTCGCATTCCACATCCGATATTACAAATAAGATCTTACATTTATACCATAACCTAAGACCAATGTTAGTAGGTCGGCTCTACAAGATATTATAATAAAAACATTTTACAAACAATATAATATTCGATGCAATAATTGATTAAACATGTTGGCTTAATTCATTTACAACAATAATAAATCATCTCCATAGCGTGCCATGTTGATCTGGAAAAGATAAACTTGTTGGTGTAACCCTAGGTAACCCTGGACCTATTTGCCAGTAAAAGCAAATATGCAAATATGAATATACCAATGATTCATTCTTCAAAACAAAGTGTCCACATGATGTCTTCAATATTAACAAGTGTTTTCCATATCAATTCAAGTGCTAGTGAACATTATATCCTACCGATGAACCATATACCAGTAACTATGCAATAGTTACTTGCTTGTCGATGAATGTTGTTGGATCACCAAAGTGCTAGTGTTTTAGTAGGTGTTGACATCAATGACAAAACCATACCAAAATACCAACAATCTCCCCCTTTGGCATTGATGGCAACACAAGATGGAAAAACCATCAAAGTGCCAAAACAGAAATGCCAAATACCAAAAACCAACAATCTCTCCCCTTGGGAGCAACATGTGTTTATCCAAAGTTTTATTTTCAATACCAATCTCTCCTCAAAAGATAATGTGTTTTCCATAGATATCTCTCCTCCTTTGACATCAAATGCCAAAGTTCATATACAAAATACCAATCAATTGAATATACCAACTACTTCCCCTGAGAAGTAGCTTCCTCATCAAAGACCAGAGTAAAAGATTTGTCTTTCAATTGTGCCAGTTGATGACAATCATTAACTATCTAAGTTTCTACTGGTGGTGGTATGACTCCAAGCTAATCTCTGAGATATTCAAAAGTCTCCTTAGGCAAAGGTTTTGTGAAAATATCTGCAAGTTGTTCTTTAGTATTCACATAAACCAGTTTTATCTCTTTTTCTTCAACTTTTTCCCTTAGAAAATTCAGTTTGATAGAAACATGTTTTGTTTTAGAATGTAATACCGGATTCTTAGATATATCAATTGCTGCAGTGTTATCACAATATATAGTAATAGGTTCTTTGCATTTTACCTTTATGTCTTTCAACATTTGCTTAAGCCATAGTACATGTGTATAGTTAGTTGTTGCTGCAACATATTCTGATTCTATTGTTGATAAAGATGTACAACTCTGTTTCTTACTTAACTAGGAAACTAATCTCTTTCCAAGAAAGAATGCTTCGCCGGTGGCACTTTTTCTATCATCCACATCTCTTGCCCAATTTGCATCTGTGTATGCACATAGATCAAAATTTTCATCTCTAGGATACCATAATCCAAGATTTGTAGTGCCTTGTAAGTACCAAAAAATCCATTTTACTGTCGATTCATGATTTTCCCTAGGATTACTTTGAAATCTAGAAACAATACATACTGCATTCATAATATCAAGCCTGGTTTGTGTCAAATACAGTAAACCTCCTATCATAGATTTGTATCTAGTTGGATTAATAGGTGTAGATTCATCCATTTGAGATAATTTGTCATTTGTAGTCATAGGTGTGCTTACCGGTTTAGAGTTCTCCATCCCAAATTTCTTTAGTAATTCTTTCAAGTACTTGGATTGACTCAAAAATATACCTTTATCGGTCTATGAAATCTTCAATCCTAAAAAGAATTTTATTTCTCCAATCATAGACATTTCAAATTCTTGTTGCATTTTAATAGAAAATTCTTTACATAATCCATCTTCTCCTCCAAAGATTATATCATCAACAAATTCTTCTATAATCAAAATGTCATCATTAGTTATTTTGTAATATAAATTGTTGTCTTCATTTCCTTTAGTAAAACCAATCTTTAAAAGATACTTATCCAACCTTGCATACCAAGCTCTTGGGGCTTGTTTCAATCCATACAGAGCTTTTCTTAACCTGAAAACCATATCATTGTCATCTGTCAATGAAAATCCATCAGGTTGTTCAATATATACTTCCTCTTCAAGATCTCCATTCAAAAATGCACATTTAATATCCATTTGATAAACTTTGTAGTTCTTGTGAGCTGCAAAAGCCAAGAATAATCTGACTGCCTCAATTCTAGCTACCGGTGCAAAGGTTTCATTGTAATCAACTCCTTCTTTCTGAGAATATCCCTTACACACTAGGCTTGCTTTATTTCTGACAACCTTACCATCTTCATTAAGTTTCTTTCTAAATACCCATTTGGTTTCAATTACATTTTTATCTTTAGGTCGGGGAACTAATGTTCAAGTATTATTTTTCTCATTTTGTTGTAATTCTTCTTCCATAGCTTTAATCCAAAATTTATCTTCACATGCCTCATTGATAGATGATGGTTCAATTTGAGAAATAAGACATACCTCTTCATTTGCCAATCTTCCTCTTGTCATAACTCCTTTAAATTTGTTTCCAACTATCTGATCTTCAGAATGATTCAATCTTACATACTGGGGTGTCTTAGTTTGCTTGTGTTCAATTACTGTGGAATCCTCCGATGGTACCGAGGTAACTGGATCTTCATTCTGTACTGGTGGATTTAGTGTAGGTTCATTTGTCACAATTTTTGTTGCCGATTCAGATTCTATATACCTTGAAGTTCCTCTGAATTGTTCATCAATCTTTACATTTGTACTCTCAAAAATTTTCTGCAATCTCTTATTCAAACATCTATATGCCTTGCTCTTAGATGAATAACCAAGAAATATTCCTTCATCACTTCTAGGATCAAATTTGCCAATATACTCATCTCTTCTAATATAAAATTTACTTCCAAAAATTTTGAAATACTTAAGAGTAGGAGTATTACCAAACCATAGTTAATGATGGTCTTACCGGTTTCACCTTTGATGTGAACTTTGTTGAATGTATAGATGGCTATGCTAACTGCTTCTCTCCAATATACATGTGGTAGATTTGCTTCTGATAACATACTTCTTGCTGCATCCAAGATAGTTCCATTTTTCCTTTCAACAACTCCATTTTGCTATGGTGTCCAAGGTGCTAATAATTGTCTTCTGATTCGATTCACTTCACAAAATGTATTAAAGTCCTTAGATGTGAATTCTCCTCCTTGATCTAACCTTAAACATTTGATTTTCTTACCGGTTTCATTTTTAACCATTGCTTTGAATAGTTTGAACTTTCCAAGTGCTTCTATTTTTTCTCTGAGAAAAGTAACCCAACACATTCTAGAATAATCATCAATAATTAGCATAAAATATCTATCACCTTGTAAGCTTTTAGTTCTAGCTAGACCACATAAATCTATGTGAATCAAATCAAGAGCATTATTGGATTTTTTTGGAATACTTTTGAAGCTAGCTCTAACTTGTTTTCCAAATTGACATTCCTTACAAATTGTATTCTGAGGTTTCACAATTTTAGGTAGATCTCTAACTGCCTTAGAAGTACTGATTTTTACCATGCAATCAAATTTTACATGACAGAGTCTCTTATGTCATAACCAACTTTCATCTATATGTGCAATCAAGCATGCCTTTTCACTGTTATTCAAATAAAAGATATTACCTCTAGTCTGATTACCGATTGCAATTTCCAAACCAGTTCTATTCATGATTTTGCATTTTCCATTCTTAAATTTTAACTGAAATCCCTTCTCAACTAATTGACCAACACTTAAAAGATTATGCTTTAATCCTTCAACATAGTAGACATTGTCAGTGTTATGCTTACCATCAAGAGATATTGAACCCTTACCTTTGATTGAACAGGCTTTGTCATCTCCAAATCTTACTAAACCTCCATTGTATTCTTGAAAGTTCAAGAATTTACCTTTGTCTCTTGTCATATGATGTGAGCATCCTGAGTCAATGATCCATTCATCCTTTACTTCAACTTTAGCTACTAGGGCTTGTTCTACCGGTTGAGCAGTAGGTGTCGGTTGATCTTCTTTTATGGCAACAAAAACCCATCCATTGTCTGACGGATCCTCATCAGAATCATCAGTCACACCTTCATCAGCAATGTAACAAGATTTGTCTTTGTTCTTCTTAAATCTGTATCTCTAATGTTCAAGATTAGGCTTGTATGTTCTTTTCGCTTCTTCTCTTAGTCTAGCATATCTATCAGGGCATCTCGAAGCCATATGACCAATCTTATTGTAGTTGAAACATTTAAAGGGTGCTTTACCTTCATAATTACTTCCAACTGGACCTTTTGCCATTTTCCTTGCAAATAGTGCTTCAAGTTCTTCAAGCTCTTCATTCTCCTTCCTAGTTTCTTCAAGTTCTCTTGCATAAAAGGCTTTCTAGTCTGATTTGTCAAATGATGGAGAAGATGATGTTGATGCTTTAAAGGCCAAATATGTCTTTATAGTAGCAACAGGACCAAATTCCTCAATTTCAAAAGCTGAAAGTTTTCCAATCACTGTATCCCTGGTTACTAATGTATTAGGCATTGTTCTCAACTCATTTATAGCAGTAACCTTCATTTTATATGCCAGTGGCAATCCTCTTAAGATTTTTGAAACAATTTCATCCTCACTCAAGGTTCCTCCACAACATTTAATACCCAAAACAATTTCATTTACTCTTTCCATAAAAGTAGAAATTCTTTCATCTTCTTCCATTTTCAGATGTTCATACCTGACTCAGAAGCTTTCAAGTTTTGCAATCTTGACTATGGAATCTCTTTCATTCAGTGTTTCCAAATGATCCCAAATAGCTTTAGCAGTAGACCTATCTGATAATCCCATGATTTGCTGATCTGATAATGCGCTCAAAAGTGCTTCTCTTGCTTTGCAATCATTCTCTTCATCTTTAGCTAAGGTAGTTGGAGCAGTCTAACTAGCTACAACAGCAGTATAACCATTCTTTGTAACTTCCCAGATGTCTTTACCAATGCAATTCAAATGTGTCTCCATCCTGATCTTCCATATCCCATAGTTGGTTCCATCAAGTTTAGGACTGTCCTTCCTGAAATAATTAGTAGACATTGGATCTCTTCAAGTTGTTAAATTTTTGCAAAAGGGGACTAAGCTCTGATACCAATTGTTAGGTCCCAGAGACAACTGAGAGGGGGGGGTGTGAATCAGTTGTCTAATAAATTTAAACCAAAAACCACTTAACCAACTTAATGCTTAATACTGGTAAACCAGTTAAGTGTGCCAATAGATAGTATTAATAGTAAATTTCAATACTGGTAAAGATTAATGCATGAAACATAAACATAAAGTCATCCACAACACATAACACCAATATTTGTATGTAGAAACCCTGTAAGGGGAAAAACCACAGTGGGAAACCTTACCCACAATCAAATGATACTACTGCAGATAGTAAGTGTACATAAATGGGGTATGCACATGCAGAAAGGCCAATAGCCTAGAGCTCACTGCTCAATCACAAAATGGGAGTCACACTAACTACAGTTGGATGGTTAAATCCAATAAGAATGTACTGCACAAAATAGCATCTTCATATGCTAGATTCAGTACAGGTGTAATGCTGATATGCTTCTACAAAAACCTAGCTTCACCTTCAAATGATGTCTTCGTGTATAGCTCTACTTAATCTTGCATATACCTTCACACAATTCCTTTTTTGCATTCCACATCCGATCTTACAAATAAAATCTTACATTTATACCATAACCTAAGACCAATTTTAGTAGGTCAACTCTACAAGATATTACAATAAAAATATTTTACAAACAATATAATATCCAATGCAATAACCAATTAAACATGTTGGCTTAATGCATTTACAACAATAATAAATCATCTCCATAGCATGCCATGTTGATCTGGAAAAGATAAACTTGCCAGTGTAACCCTAGGTAACCCTGGACCTATTTGCCGATAAAAGAAAATATGCAAATATGAATATACCAATGATTAATTCTTCAAAACAAAGTATCCACATGATGTATTCGATATTAACAAGTGTTTTCCATATCATTTCAAGTGTCGGTGAACATTATATCCTGTTGGTGAACCATATACCAGTAATTGTGCAATAGTTACTTGCTTGCCGGTGAATGTTGTTGGACCACCAAAGTGATAGTGTTTTATTAGGTGTTGACATCAATGAAAAAACCATACCAAAATACCAACACTCTGCAACACACTACTAAACCTCAATCCATCATTGGAGTCATGGATTCAATCCATTAAACCTTCAAAGAATGCAAAAATTGACAAAAACAATGAAAAGTGCAGTCCAAAATCTTGTATTTTGATTAGTACTTTCAAAATCCAAGTACACCAACCTTGGTAAATGTGTAAGAGGGGTTTTATATATCCTTCCCATGTGTGGAGTCCTTCCATGGCATTGATAAAGCCCTAGCTTCAACATTGAACCAATTTCAAGACAAAAGTTGTCATGACAACTTTTTGCAACTTTATGTTTTTTACATTTTTTATCTCTCCAACCTAAGAGACCTATTCCCAGTCATCACATATGACATTTCAAACATTCTTAAGACCTATTTAACCCTCTCTAAGGCTCTTGTCAATATTTGACACTTTTGACCAACAAAAGGCCAAAAAAACTACTCAAACACACCACTTACACACAAATGCAAACCTAGGTAAAATGAACTCCACCTAGCCTACATTGAAAAATTACATACCCTTAGACCCTCCTAGAGTCCTTATTTAATACTAACTTTTCTAGGGTCAGTACAAGCCAAAATTTGTAAAAACAAGAAAACTAGGACCTAGGTGCTCCTCACCTAGCCTGCTCAACACTTCACTAAGTTGATGTTGCTCAATTCCATCAACTCACCAAGAATAGTCGCTTTCTAGACCTCCATTTTCCTCTCAATCTCTTCTAGGGCTTTATTCTTGTCCTTACTAGGGTGTTTGCTTCAAGTGTTTTGGTTAGGAACCCTATCAATCCACTGTGCTTCTCAGGTGCTCAATTTTGGCCTCTTAGCCTCAACTTGTCATAATAACCTCCAATTGTTATGATATGTTGCAGAGGTGTAGTGAGGTCTTCAGATATTTTTTAGTGCATATGGAGTCCATTGGTGGGTTGAAACCTTTAGATTTATTACTGGATTCACAATCTTGCCCGGGAAAGGGCTACAAGGATTTAGGCCTAATTAGGCCTCCAAGACCGGTTTTCTAGGGCTTGGAGGAAAATGAATCAAAGAACCCCCAAAAAAGTTTAGCTTCTCTTCAATGATACACCCATTCCTAAAATATTTTGTGGTTTTAGGCCCTGATCTAACCGTACAAGGTATGAACCCCAGAATGAGGGTTTGTAGGGTTTTAAAGGCCTTTAACTGACAGAGAGTAGGCAAGTTGGGGTTTTTCTATCAAATGGATTTTTCAAGGCTCCTCCTTGCACATACATGCCTGCACCAACTCCCTAGACCCCTCCAAACTCATAAATGATAATCTTGCATTCACCCCTGCACTCTTCACCACTTTTTCACCTCTTTATCTCTAGCTGAGTTTCTCTTGGGCTCACCTAGAATGAGGTGACAGTCATATCCAAACACTTCTTCAGCACTTGACCCTGAATATTTACAATGTACAGGAGGTTTCCAACCATGACCCAATTAGCTGTGATGGCAGCATGTGTGGGACTCATGGGGCAACCATGTTTACAAGAAAGCTGCTATTTACAAGCCAAAACTAGCTACTTGTGAATCAAATCACTTAAACAGTAGTAAATGCTAAATACAAAGCTTGAAAATGAAAATCCTACTCTAAAACACACTACTAAACCTCAATCCACTATTGGATTCATGGATTCAATCCATTAAACCTTCAAAGAATGCAAAAATTGACAAAAACAATGAAAAGTGCAGTCCAAAATCTTGTATTTTGATTATTGCTTTCAAAATCCAAGTACACCAACCTTGGTAAAAATGAAAGAGAGGGTTCATATATCCTTCCCATGTGTTTATTCCTTACATGGAATTGAGAAAGCCCTAGCTTCAACATTGAACCAATTTCAGGACAAAAGTTATCATGACAACAAAAAGTTGTCATGACAACTTTTTGCAACTTTGTGTTTTTTACATTTTTTATCTCTCCAACCTAAGAGACCTATTCCCAATCATGACATATGACATTTAAAACATTCCTAAGACCTATTTAACCCTCTCTAAGGCTCTTGTCAACATTTGACACTTTTGACCAACAAAAGGCCAAAAAAACTACTCAAACACACCACTTACACACAAATGCAAACCTAGTTAAAATGAACTCCACCTAGGCTTACATTGACAAATTACATACCCTTTGACCCTCCTAGAGTCCTTATTTACTACTGACTAGGCTAGGGTTAGTGCAAGCCAAAATTTGTAAAAACAAGAAAAATAGGACCTAGGTGCTCATGCACCATTCTCCCTAACAAAATGAGATCATGTCACCTCTTGAGGAATCAATCTTGGATCAATTCCAAGCTTCTAGAACTCTGACTCCATCACCCATGTAGCCTCAGCATCTTCCATACCCTGCCATTTAATGAGGCGCTCCCAATAGGCTTGATGCCTAGTCTTCTTGGCAATTCTTGAACTTAACACCTTCTCGGCCTTAGGATGAGACTTGGCTGGTAACTGAAGGTTATGCACATCATCTAAAACCTCTAAGTGAATACATTCTACACCTTGGATTGGCCCCTTGTATGCAACCAAGTGTGCTATGTTAAAAACCAGTGACAAGCCAATGTCACTAGGTAGATCCACCTTGTATGCATTTTCACCATACATAGCTAGAATGGCACATGGACCTATCCTCCTCATCTACAACTTGTTTGGCACACCTTGCTATAGCCTTTCTTTGTTCAAGTGCACCATTACAATATCTCTCACTTGGAATTGTAGATTTCTCCTCTTTTCATCAACTTTTTGTTTGATTTTGTTTGTGTTCTCTTTCAAAGCTTGCCTAAGTGATTCATGGACCTCCTTCATGGACTGATCAAAGTCATCTACATATCCACTTTTGATTGTTGCACTTCCTAAATCCCTCAACTCAAAAATTCCTCTTGGATGCACACCATAGACTACTTCAAAAGGGCTTTTACCAGTAGTTCTATTTATGGTGTCATTGTATGCATATTCAAATTGAGCAAGTACTTGGTCCCATGTTTTCCCATACTCCTTGGTAAGGAACCTCAATAAGTTTCCCAAACTTCTATTCACCACCTCATTTTGTCCATCTGTTTGAGGATGGTAGGTTGATCCCAAAGAGAGGTTTGTGCCAAGCTTTTGCCATAATGTCTTCCAAAAATGACTCATAAATTTGGAGTCCCTATCTAAAACTATACGTAATGGTAAACCATGTATCCTTACTATTTCCTTAAAGAACAACTGAGCTATGTGGCATGCATCATGAGTGGTCTTACACAGCATAAAGTGAGCCATCTTGCTAAATCTATCCACTATGACATAAATTCTATCATATCCTTGCTTTGTCTTTGGCAAACCTACCACAAAGTCCATGATTATGCATTCCCAAGCCCTACTTGGGATGGGAAGAGGTTGATACAAACTGGTATTTGTTGAAGTACCCTTGGCTTTTTGGCAAACTATGCAAGTCTCCACATACCTCATCACATCTTGATTCATCCTTGTCCAATAATAAAATCTCTGAACCAACTCTTAAGTCTTATTGACTCCAAAATGACCACTAAGGCTACCATTATGTTTCTCTTGTATAAGATTTTCCCTCATTGATCCTTTAGGCACACAAAGTTGTCCACCTTTGAACAATAGCCCATTTTGTAAAGTGAAATCTGAGTATTCACTATGGAAATGATTTTGATACTCCTTGCATACTTGGTAGGCACTTGAGAAGTCTTCATCCTTTGCATACAAATCTTTAAAACTATCCACACCTATGCTTCTCAACTGGATTTCTTGGACTGTCAAGAGCCTCCTACTTAGTGCATCAGCTACCTGGTTTTGCTGCCCTTTCTTGTGCTTAATGGTGAATGTATAGGCCTGCATATACTCCACCCATTTCATGTGTTTGTGACTGAGTTTGTCTTGGGAATTCAAAAAACTCAATGTCTTGTTATCCGTGTACACCACAAATTCTTTGGGTAAGAGATAGTGTCTCCATTTTCTCAATTCTTGCACTAAAGCATACAACTCGAGGTCATAAGAGGAGTATTTCCTCATGGCATCACTTATCTTCTTGCTATGGAAGGCTACTGGTCTTCCTTCTTGGCTTAGGACAGCACCTACTACAATATTGCTTGCATCACACTCCACAATGAAAATTTTCTCAAAACTAGGCAACACTAGTACCGGTTGGGTAGCTATTTTCTCCTTCAAGGTTTCAAAACATTTGTTTGCTGCTTCATCCCACTAAAACTTGGCCTTCATACCACTTCTAATGGTGTATAGCATTGGGGCACATATAGCACTGAATTGCCTAATAAACTTCCTGTAGTACTAGGCTAATCCATGGAAGCTTCTCACCTCTATTGCTGATCTAGGAGTAGGCCAATTTACAATGGCTTCCACCTTTCTTGGGTTCATCTTGAGGTTTCCTTGAGACAACACAAACCCAAGATAAACCAACTCCTACTTGTCAAACTCACACTTATCCAAATTCATGGTCAGCTTTTTATCATACAATCTTTGTAATACATCTTGCAAATGACTAATGTGTGCTGCTCTATCCTCGCTGAAAATGAGAATATCATCAAGATATACTACCACAAATTTACCTATGAAGTCCTTCATCACCTCATTCATGAGTCTCGTGAATGTTCTTGGAGCATTGGATAAGCCAAATGGCATTGCAAGCCACTCATAAAGACCTTCAGTAGTCTTAAATGCAGTCTTCCATTCATCACCCTCCTTAATTTTAATTTGATGATAGCCACTCTTAAGGTCAATCTTGGTAAAGTACTTGGCTTCCCCTAAACAATCCATTAGGTCTTCTATTCTAGGAATAGGGAACCTATATTTGATGGTGATCCTATTTATGGCTCTAGAATCAGTACACAACCTCCAAGTACCACCTTTCTTTGGTGCTAACACAGTAGGGACAACACAAGGGCTAATACTCTTCCTAATTAGGCCTTGATCTAAAAGCTCTTGTACTTGTTTGGTAATCTCAATATTTTGCTAAGGAGTGATTTTGTAAGCTGCCTTGTTAGGTAAGGATGCTCTAGGAATGAAATCTTTTTGGTGGCTAATGGCTCTTTTGGGAGGTAATGTGGTTGGCTGCCCATCACTTACAATTCCTTTGAACTTCTCCAACAAATCTTGCACTTCTTTTCGTAGAACATGCTTCTCCTTCTTGCCTTCCTCTTTAGGCTTCATCACTAGTGCAAACCCTAAACCTTCACCTTCCTCAAGTGTCTTCAATAACTGTTTTTCACTCACCAAAAGAACATTAGGACCCGCTACCCTTTTTTCACCTTCCTTAAGGATAGACTGAATCTTGAATGTGACTCCATCTTTCTTGAATTAGTATGCATTCTTGCCTCCATCATGGATAGCTTTTCTATAAAATTGCCATGGTCTTCCTAATATAAGATGCATGCATCCATGGGTAGGACATCACATAGTACCTTGTCCTTATACCTTCCAATGGTAAAATCCACCCATGCTTGCTCATTAACCAGAACATGTTGGCCTTTGTTCAACCAAGTGACTCTATAAGGATTGTTGTGAGGAATCCTTTGTAATCTGAGCTTACTCACTACCTCTTCTGACACTATGTTGTCTGTGGATCCTGAATCAAAGATTACTTTGCATACCTTGTCCATTATTTTGCACTTGATCCTAAATAAGGACCATCTTTGGCTTGGTTCTTCACTAGCTGGATCCTTGATCAAGGTTCTTCTTTTCATCAAGATGTCACCTACTTCTGACTCTAAGGCAACTTTTGAAGTCTTGCTACTTGAAGACTCTTCCTGAAGATAACTCACTCTTCTCTCACCACCTTGTGGCTTCTCTGGACACCTATAAGCTGGATGACCAAGTTGGTTACATTGGTAACACTTCATTGTTGCAAAGTATGAGAAACCTCTACCTTGGCCACTGGATCTTCCTCTAGAGCCACTATTTGATCCCCTTCGTCTATTGAATCCTCCTCTACTACTGCCATTATCTTGTTGCTCAGTGAGTTTAGACTCTCCTTGTGTTCTTTGTTCAGATTTTCTTCCACCAAAGCCTCCTCTATGGCTTCTATTGTCTTTTCCTCTACCTCTGCCCCTATTGTTGCTTGAGTCATGTCTTCTTTTCATTTTTTCCTCCACCTTAAGGGAAAGTTGAAAGGTTTGATGGACTATTTTTGGGCTCATTAGATTGATTTCTTCTTGGATGTTCCACCATAGTCCATTGAGATACCTAGCAACCTTGAGACTTTTTTCCTCAACCACTTGGGATCTAAGGCTAAGTTTTTGGAACTCCTTTGTATAGATGCTAACATCAAGGTCTTTTTGTCTTAGGTTTTGTCTCTTCCTATGGATTTGTACTTCATATTCCTCAGGGAGATAGGCTTCTTTGATTTTAACCAACATTCCCTTCCAAGAGGAGATAGGTTCCTTACTTATTTTCTTCCTCTCATCTTGCACAAACTTCCACCATGTGAGAGCAATGCCTCTCATCCTAGATTTGGCCACCTTGACCTTTTGTGCCTCAGTTATACCTTCACATTCAAAATGATTCTCCATGCCTTCTATCCATTCTAGGACCACTTCCACTTCCATCTTGCTAGTGAACAATGGTACTCCTTCTAGTGACTTCCCACTCAGGGCCTTCAATACTTTGATGAAGGGTTCTTGCTCCAAAACAGGATCAGGTGTAGGTACCTTATCAATATCACCAAGCTTACTCTCCAATCTTTCCAATTTTTCCTTCAGGATCCTATTCTCTTCCTCTTGATCTTCCACTTTCCTTGCCAATTCAGCATTGGTCACCATGTTGTCTCCAAGTGACTCTCCTTACAACAAGGACATCAATCTTACTAGCCCAAATCTTGTAGGCTCTGATACCAATTTGATAGGGTTCACCTAGCCTGCTCAACACTTCACTAAGTTGATGTTGCTCAATTCCATCAACTCACCAGGCCTAGTTGCTTTCTAGGCCTCCAAGTCCCTCTCAATCTCTTCTAGGGCTTGATTCTTGTCCTTACTGGGGTGTTTGTTTTAGGTGTTTTGGTTAGGAACCCTATCAATCCACCGTGCTTCTCAGGTGCTCAATTATGGCCTCTTAGCCTCAAATTGTCATAATGACCTCTAATTGTTATGAGATGTTGCAGAGGTGTAGTGAGGTCTTCTAACATGTTTTTAGTGCATATGGAGTCCATTGGTGGGTTGCAACCTTTAGATTTCTTACCGGTTTCACAATCTGTCCCGAGAAAGGGCTACAAGGATTTAGGCCTCCAAGACCGGTTTTCTAGGGCTTGGAGGAAAATGACTCAAAGAACCCCCAAACAAGTTTAGCTTTTCTTCAATGATACACCCATTCCTAAAATATTTTTTTGGTTTTAGGCCCTGGTCTGACCATACAAGGTATGAACCCCAAAATGAGGGTTTGTAGGGTTTTAAAGGCCTTTCACCGGCAAAGAGTAGGCAAGTTGGGGTTTTTCTATCAAATAGATTTGTCAAGGCTCCTCCTTGTACATACAAGCCTGCCCCAACTCCCTGGACCCCAACAAACTTAGAAATGGTGATCTTGCATTCACCCCTGCACTCCTCACCACTTTTTCACGTCTTTATCTCTAGTCGGGTTGCTCCTGGCCTTGCCTAGAATGAGATGATAGTCATATCCAAACACTTATTCAGCACATGAACCTACATATTTACAATGTACAGGAGGTTACCAACCATGTCCCAACTAGTCGTGATGGCAGCACATGTGGGACTCATGGGGTAACCATATTTACAAGAAAGTTGCTATTTACAAGCCAAAACTGGCTACTTGTGAATCAAATCACTTAAACAATAGTAAATGCTAAATAAAAAGATTGAAAATGAAAAGCCTACTCTAGAACACACTACTAAATCTCAATTCATCATTGGATTCATGGATTCAATCCACTAAACCTTCAAAGAATGCAAAAATTGACAACCAAGAAATATTCCTTCATCACTTCTAGGATCAAATTCGCCAATATACTCATCTCTTCTAATATAGCATTTACTTCCAAATATTCTAAAATATTTAAGAGTAGGAGTAATACCAAACAATAGTTCATGAGGGGTCTTACCAGTTTCACCTTTGATGTGAACTTTGTTAAATGTATAGACTATTGTCCTTATTGCCTCTCTCCAATATACATGTTGTGGTGTCTGGGGTGCTGATAATTGTCTTTTGATTCTATTCACTTCACAAATTGTATTAAATTCCTTAGATGTGAATTCACCTCCTTAATCTAATCTCAGACATTTGATTTTCTTACATGTTTCATTTTCTACCATTGCTTTGAATAGTTTGAACTTCCCAAGTGCTTCTAATTTTTCTCAGAGAAAAGCAACCCAACACATTCTAGAATAGTCATTAATGATTAGCATGAAATATCTATCACCTTGTAAGCTTTTAGTTCTAGCTGGACCACATAAATCAGTGTGAACTAAGTCAAGAGCATTATTGGATTTTTCTGGAATACTTTTAAAAGATGCTCTAACCTGTTTTCCAAATTGACATTCCTTACATACTAGATTGTGAGGTTTAACAATCTTAGGTAAGTCTCTAACTGCCTTAGTAGTACTAATTTTTACCATGCAATCAAAATTTACATGATAGAGTCTCTTATGCCATAGCCAACTTTCATCAATGTGTGCAATTAAGCACGTCTTTTCACTGTTATTTAAATGAAAGATGTTTCCTCTAGTTTGATTACCGGTTGCAATTTCCAAACCAGCTCTGTTCATAATTTTGCATTTTCCATTCTTGAATTGTAACTAAAATCCTTTCTCAACTAATTGACCAACACTCAAAAGATTATGCTTTAAACCTTCTACATAGTAAACATTGTCAGTATTATGCTTACCATTAAGAGATATACTACTTTTTCCTTTGATCAAACAAGCTTTATCATCTCCAAATCTTACCAAACCTCCATTATATTCCTGAAAGCTCAAGAATTTACCTTTATCACTAGTCATATGATGTGAACATCCTGAATCAATGATCCATTCATCCTTAACTTCAACTTTAACTGCTAGGGCGTGCTCTACTGGTTGAATAGTAGGTGTCAATTGATCTTTTGTTATAGCAACAAAAACCCATCTATTGTCTATCGGATCTTCATCAAAATCATCAGTGACTCCTTCATTAGCAAGATAACAAGATTTATCTTTATTCTTCTTAAATCTGTATCTCTGATATTCAAGGTTAGGCTTGTATGTTCTTCTAGCTTCTTCTCTTAGTCTAGCATGTCTATCAGGGCATCTCGAAGCCATATGACCAATCTTATTACTGTTAAAACATTTAAAGGGTGCTTTACCTTCATACTTACTTCCAACTAGATCTTTAGGCATTTTCCTTGCAAATAGTGCTTCAAGTTATTCATTTTTTCTCCTGCTTTCCTCAATTTCTCTTGCATAAAAGGCTTTCCAATCAGATTTGTCAAAAGATGGTGCAGATGATGTTGATGCTTTAAAGGCTAAATCTATCTTTATAGTAGCAACAGGACCAAATTCCTCAATTTCAAAAGCTGAAAGTTTTCCAATCAATGTATCCCTAGTTGCTGATGTATTAGGCATTGTTCTCAATTCATTTATAGCAGTAACTTTCATTTTATATGTCAGTGGGAATCCTCTTAAAACTTTTGAAACAATTTCATCTTCACTTAAGGTTCCTCCGCAACATTTAATACCCAAAACAATTTCATTTACTCTTTCCATAAAAGCAGAAATCCTTTCATCTTCTTCCATTTTTAGATTTTCATACCTGACCTGGAACCTTTCAAGTTTTGCAATTTTGACTGTGGAATCTCCTTCATTCAGTGTTTCCAAATGATCCCAAATAGCTTTAGCAGTTGATCTATCTGATAATCCCATGATTTGCTTATCTGATAATGCGCTCAAAAGTGCTTCTCTTGCCTTACAATCATTTTCCTCATCTTTAGCCAAGTTAGGTGGATTAGGTTGACTTTGAGTAGGAGCAATGTAGCCATTCTTTGTAACATCCTAGATGTCCTTTCCAATGCAATTTAGATGTGTCTCCATTCTGATCTTCCATATGCCATAGTTGGTTCCAACAAATTTAGGACTGTCCTTACTGAAATAGTTAGTAGACATTGGATCTCCTCAAGCTGTTAAACTTCTGCAAAAAGAGGACTATGCTCTGATACGAATTGTTAGGTCTCGAAGATGACTGAGAGGGGGGGGGGGGGCCGAATTAGTTGTCAAATAAATTCAAACCAAAAACAACTTAACCAACCTTAATGCTTAATACTGGTAAATCAGACTTTATGTCGATAGATAGTTTATCAGTTAATTACAGTACCGGTAAAGATTAATGCATGAAATAGAAAGACAATAACATCCACTACACATAACACCAATATTTGTACGTGGAAACCCTGTAAGGGGAAAAACCACGGTGGGAAACCTTACCCACAATCAGATGATACTACTACATATAGTATGTGTATACAAATGGGGTCTACACATGCAAAAAGGCCAAGCGCCTACAGCTCACTACTCAAACACAAATAGGAGTCACACTGACTACAATTGGATGGTTAAATCCAATAATAATTTACTGTTCAAAATAGCATCTTCATATGCTAGATTCAGTACCGGTTCACTTCTGATATGCCTTCACAAAAACCTTGCTTCACCTTAAATGATGTCTGCGTGTATAGATTTTCTTATTCTCCCAAATACCCTCTTATAATTCTTTTTCCCAATTGCCTTTTGATCTTACAAATAAGATCTTACATATATACCATAACCTAAGACCAATTTTAGTAGGTCGGCTCTAAAAGATATTACAATAAAATCAATTTACAAGTAAATCAATAATCGATGCAATATTTGATTCAACATGTCCGCTTAATGCATTTATAATAGCAACAAAATCATCTTCAAAGCGTGTTGTGCTGATCTGGAATAGATAAGCCTATCGTTGATTAATCTGGACCTATTTACCGGTAACAGTAAATGTGCAAACACGAATATACCAATGAACATATCTCCAAGACAAAGTGTCCAAACAATGTCTTCGACATAACCAGATGTTTTCCATGTCATTCCAAGTGTCGGTGAACAATATATTCTATCAGTGTACTAGATTCTGGTGACTATGCATAAAGTCACTTGCTTGCCAGTGAACATAACCATTTCTCCAAAGCACCAGAGTTGATAAGTGTTGATAGGTGTTGACATCAATGACAAAACCATACCAAAATACCAACAGTTAGCTGTTAGGATGTGTAAGATGTTAGGTGCTAGAAAAATGCATTTAGAGGGAGATTCTCTTATTATCATTCTGGCATTAATGAAGATAGGAATTGAGGCATGACATCTACAAGGTTGGATCCACAACATCATCGAAGAGATGAAGCATTTTGATTATTTCCAATTAAGCCATGTTAAATGTACTCGCAATGTTGAGGCAGATATTCTTTCCAAGTGGGCTCTCACATTTAATGTAGTGGGTGATTTTAGATGGGAAGATTTTTGAAATGTCTATTTTGAGGAGGGAGCAGGTGGTGCTCATTAATGTCATAGAAAACTAAGTGTATGGATGTCAAAGGAATGTGAGATAAGGGTGGCATTTGAGTTTGGCGAGGATACTTGTTGTAGGCATCTAAAAATAGTCAATAATTGCGGTGTCATACTTTAACCTGTCTGCATTACCTTCTTTTAGGTTTTTGCATTTTACTAACACTTCCTCTATGTTGCACATTTGTTCTTTATCATTTATCAACATTGTGTCATTCTTATGCTTTCTCTTTCTATTCAATCCTATTCATTTGTTTCAATTTAAGTCTTATCAATGTCATTCTCAATTGTCATTTCATGATCATGATCAACTTTTAATGTTAATCAATCGTCATTTATCATTATCAATTTTTATCAATTTTCATCAATCCTTGTCAATTTTAATCGATTTGTCATTGATCCTTTATCAATCATCCTTTATCAAATAAACCTTGTCAATTTTGATAAATTTGTCATTGGTCTTTCTCATTATCAATTTAATAAAATTTTGGTCCTTGTCAATTATCTTCTTGATCATGATCATCATCATTCATTTATCAGATTAATTGTGTCATGACATTGTTTTGACCTATTTCATTCCTTTTCTCCTTTCTAGGGTTTAATAATCCTTTAATTATTAATCCTTTCCAACATCCTATTTATTTACCCTATGTCTTGTGTCACAATTAAATATTTTATTTAATTGGCTAATTTTTATTTGAGAAATTATTAATTATTCCCACATTTCTCTCCCTAAATTTTCTCCTAATTTTTCCATAATTTGTCATTCCTAATTTCATGCTTCTCATTTCCTATAATTTATCTCACCATTTCTCCACTAATTTGTCTCCACCTTTTGCTCAAATAATAAAGCTATTTTTGTGCTCATTTTTTTATAAATCAATGAGAAAATTTTAAGGCTAATTTGTCATAAATCATTAAGCATAAATCTCTCTTCAATTTTTCATAGTTTTACATAGCAACTTGTCAATCAATTTGTCATATTTTGTCATATTAATTATTCCATTTTGGAGACAATTTTCTCTATAAATTGATTTAATTTTTCAATTATTTGAACAACCACAATTTGAGTACATGCAAGTTATCACTTTCAAAGCCATCACTTTCAATCATCTTGCTTTCTAATCTTTTGCATTTGTAGGTAACACCAACATAATTTGGAGGAGAAAGAATAACAATTGAATCACATGGAGGAGATTCAATGTTATGGTTTGCATTTAATTTGTTTTGAATATTATCTTCATGCTTCTATTGAGTGTATTAGGATCAATTACTTAAATAATTAGGGTTTATGGTTACCTAATTGATGGATTTGATGTTTTTCATCATTCCTATGTACATTTTCTAGTGAACCCAATGTGAACATGTTTAAGCTTCTTCCTTTTGAGTTTTCCTGAGTGTTTGCAAGTTAAATTTCAAGAAAAGGAGCCTTTCTAGGGTGTTTCGAGCCTTCTACGCCTATGTGGGCTCAAATTGCGCTTGTGTGGGATCAAATTGCACCTGTGTAGAGTCGATTTGCACCTGTGTGGCCTCAATTTGCACCTATGTTGAGCCAATTTGTGCTTGTGCAAAAAAAAAATCCTCAAAAGTTGCATTGGTTAAGTTAGGACTTTAAATCATTCAAAATGGCTTAAAATGAATTCACATGGTCCTAATTAGGCCTTGGTCAATGAGCAAAAATCTTCACATTTTCAGTTTTGTGCATACAATTGCCTAAAAAGAACCCTACATCTTTCGATTTGGGATTTAAAAAGAACTATAATTCACTTATTTGGATGAAATTTCAATTAAATTAGTCTAATAAGGGCTAAAATGAACTCATATAGCCTAATTAGGATGGTTAATGGACCAAAAATTCTCACATCTAGTCATTAGGGTTTGAAATTTGTAACTTCTGCGTCTTATTTTTTAGTATCATAAATTGTTGCAAACTAAGGTTTATGGGTTGTGTGGCCTACTTCATACTTATATCTATCATGGGTCTTTTTGATTGAGCCATAATTTTTTCATCTTGTTTCATTTCTGGCTCAAATAGGTCAAATTTGTTCAAAATTAGGGTTTACATGATTTTTAGGGTTTCAATTTTGCTAAATTGACCTTCAAATTGATCAATTTTCTCTATTTTGTAGGTGCACTACACTTTTGTGCCTATGTGCCCTAATTATGAGCTTGTGTGTCCTAATTCTACACCTATGCAAGGTACTTTTATGCATGTGCAAGGTGGTTTTGCTCCTGTGTGCCCTAAAACTATGCCTATGCAAAGGCAGAACCTAAGGTATAACTGGTCAATTTTACTTGTAGAATAGGATGATTTCTCTTTGTTTCTTGTATTTTGGCTTTCTGTGTTACTAATGATTTGTGCAGCACCTTGGCAAAAATTTGATGAAGACTTATTCACAAACTACTATTGTGTTTGTTGCAGGACATGGTCAAAGAATCTTATCAAAACTAAGTGCTTGTGATTTTTAGTGTAGTTGGACACTTCAATTTCCTAAAGTTTAATGAACATCATGTTTTCCATATCTTATTTTGTTTCATGTGTGTGTTTTTACCCTTAGAAGTGGGCCTGTCTCCCAATTTGCCTGGCACTTTGCACAAGCATTGGTGAGAGGGAACGACCCAAAGTGGCAATAGCCTAAAGCCAAGCTCTTCCAAGCCACTATAATCAAATGTGTTTGCAACAAAAGTTGTAAGCAACGGGTGCTAGAATGGCATAGCGATGATTAAATTCATTAGATCTATGCCCACCTAAATGGATGTCCTGACTAAAAACCTTTGTCTTAGAGACCAAAAACCTTCTACTCATTGACTTAGGCATTGTGATACGTGCATGCCGAAGAAACCCCTTGTGTACCCTTAAATTCGAGATAGTAAATTCTTGGGAAATGATGCCCCTTGAATGCAAAGCTTGGTATGCTCGTAGAAGTGAGTGTCATGGAGGGGAGCCAGTGCTACCAAGCTTCTAACTATCTGGTTGAATGAGGTAAAGTGGATTCAACAAGTGTTCTCCTTGTCAGCCTTAGTATTTTGTCATTGAATGTGCATGAGTTTCTTTTGTCAAAGTCAAACAAACATCTTGTCTTCCATGCTTGTTGAAAGTAAATCATAAACAAAGGACATAACCAGCCTTACAAACATTGGAAAAAATAATTTTTCAAAAGAAGTCATAATCAACTTTGATCATGAAATCAAAATAATTGTCCAAAAAAAGTCAAACTTGGTCCAAAGAACTTAAAAGTATTCATCCAACAATTTGCAAATATTTTATCAACATGGCTTATCAAAAGATTTGGTACCCTTGTTTCAACATCCATGTCACTTAGGGCTAGGTTTTTCATAGCCCAACTTAGGTCTTAGGACATATTGTCATCTTCCTTCATTTAGTCCATTTCATTGAAATCAACCTCATTTTGCACTTCGGTTTAAAAATCATTTCCCTAGGTCTTCATTGCATTGTCATACCCAAGCTAGGTTTTCACTTAGGTTGCAATCTTGCATTATCATTGTCATCCCAAAATTAGATCTTCACTTAGGTCATATTATTGCCTTGCATATCCTTCTCTTTCATTAGGTCATATCATTGCAAAGTCCAAAACCCTAGGTATTTCCTTAAGTTGACATTGTCATACATTTGCATTCATATTCTTGGTTCTTATCATTTTTTCATATCATATCCTTAGATCATTTTCATATCATACCATATCCTTAGTTCATATCAAATTCTTGGTTCAAATCATACCCTAGGTCTTTGTCAATAATCATTGCCTTCTTACATTTAGTCTCAAAATTAGGTTTTGCCAAACTTTAAAGATTGAAATCTCTAGATTAAACCCTAAGTTGGTGTTAGGGAGTCTTGACCTTGTCTAAAACTTGTCTTCTTGTCAAACATGATTTTGTCAAACCTATCTTAGTATCCAAGTGTATAGGTGTGATATTGTCATTTGGTCCTTTGTCTCACTACGGTCTAGACTTCATTTCAATTTCCTAAGGTGGTGTCTTTAGGTTTTCATTTCAAAAGTTTGTCCAAAACTTGAAAAATAACAAAAACATAGGTTGGATTATCAATCACTTAAGTTGCACTTAGTTGTATTTCATTGCCATTCCAAAAATTCAAAAGTCCAAAGCATAGTTGCATTCTCATCCTTTTAGGTTGCATTAGTTGCATACATCAATCTTAAAATCAAAATCCCAAACAACAAAAAAATGCATAGTGGCATGCCTATTGAAACAAGGTCTAAGTACAAGAAATCACATGAATCAATATATCAAGTCATGTCTTTTCCAATGGATGATAACTAGTTCAGACAATCACAATTCTATCCAACACAACAACAAGAAAATATCATACAACCAAACTTCAATCCAAATGTTGGTCCACATACAAACATGCTACCAAAGTATGGAATCATTCAATTGCGACCACCACCAAATTTTGAACCAATATTCATACCAATGCAATGAGGACTTGGTAGTGTTCAACCAAGATCCCCCTCAAATCAAACAATCATTCAAAACCAAACCTCAAGTTTGCATCTAAAACGTCAAAATCTTAATTTGAACAAGATTGATTGTAGCCCACATGCAATTTGGTTAGAGAAAATGAAGAGAACTAATCAAATACCACCAATCATAAGAGAACCAGACTCAACTCAGAATCATAATCAAAATTGGAATTTGAGTCATACCAACCTTCATATTCTTATGAGACTCAACCTTAAAAAGTAATCTATCCTTCCTACCAATCCAACTTACACATGGTCCTATCATTCCAACCAATACAACCAATGGTGCAATTTCAATAATATTCTCAACCAAACACACAATGTCAATAATTGATTAAACCAAATGTGGAGTACCAACAGCAAAGTTAGCTAACAAATCAATATCAACAACTACAACCACACGTTCAAAAACCAAAGTTGCAACTCACATTAGGCCAAGTTTCAAACATGTCAGACCAATTCACACAAATCCAAAATCCAAATCCAACTATTTCAAAACCTCACAAGGATTCAAATGCATCTCCAAATAAAGGTGGCTTATTAAACAACTCTTAAAGAAGATCTTAAGTGATCCTTTTGAGAAAGTCAAAATTGTGCACCTATTTCTAGCAATGGCTCACTCCCACATAAACAAATTGACTCTCTACTGGCATTTATCCCTAAACCTTTCAAATTTTCATGAGAGCCTTCCATATCAACCACATCAAACAATATACCCAAGAATAAAATCCCCCAAGGGATATCTACAATTTATTTCCAAGCTATTCCAATTAATGATGCAATTCCCTGCCATGCTTTAGATATGCTAGACCCAATGCCTCCATGCACTTCATTTCCCATTAAACCTATTTCAGAGGATCCTATTCAAAGTCCACCTCCTTCATGTCCAAGCATTTATTCCTTTCCAGAATCCCCCACGCATGTTCAAAGTCCAACCCCATGTCAAGAGGATAATTTAGAGTATGAACAAATGAGTCCTAAAACAAGTCAAGATCAAGATCCTAAAACCTTATTATCCCATCCAATTCTCGACCAAAATCCCATCTCCCCAGACAATCATGATGATCCCCTTATTCCTATCCAAGAGTCCAATGCCTTTTCAAGTCCCATTCATATTCCATTACCTGAGAAAGATCAAGATATTCCAATCCATCGTATCCCAAATGATCCTCTTTCATTGCATGACCAAAATGTCCTTTTAAGTCCCATTGACACTCTACTCCTTAATCAAGGTCAAAATATCCCATCCATCCTTTTTGATGATCCCACTGAAATTTAAGAGCAGAGCACATTTAAAGAGGAATCTAGTGATCCTCCTTGTCAAGATCAAATTATCCCTTAACTTTCATTTGCACCACAAGATTCCTTTGTTACTCCATCTCCATGTCTTAATCCTTCATGTACACTCCAAGATCTCATTTCCTTTGATGATCCCATTATTCCTCCCATTCCATCTCATGAAGAGCCTATCACTGATTTCGATCCCCCTCATGATCTTGATCCACCTCATGATTATAATATGTTGGCACAAAATGTTCATGAAAACCCTACATGCACAATGGGTTCCTCCACTTTGGTCGAGTCTGATCCACTCATTCTCGTCACATCACATCCACTCCATAATGGACTCACATCTTCCCCCAAAAGAAAAAACTATCTTATGAGTCAAAATGTTTATAAAGACAAAGGGGTAGACCTTTATGAGAAAGAACTTCTCCATACCAAATAAAATCATAATGGTCATGGTGTCAGTAAAATTCCTCAAGACATTGGTATACCTACAAAGCCTAAATTGAAACATATGCCTTCCCCTTAATTCATTCCATCCATTTTAAGTCATTATATCCCTTCATCCTCTATGCAAGGTTAGCAAAGGTAAACATCTTTGAGAACCTTCCATCCATCTAAAAGACCTTCATATCATTCCTATCCATCCATGCATTCCTTTCCCTCTCCAAGCAATTTGGATGCCAAGCATAAAAGTTATAAGTCCAATAATCTGCATACAGTCAAGGATCAACATGTCCAATCTAATCAACATGTCAAAGCAAAGAAAAATGTGGTCCAAAAAGAAGAAAAATTATCCAAAATGCCACAAAGGACCACTGAGAAAAATAAAGAAATCAAAATCTATATGGGTTCCTAAAGCCCTTGTGCAAGCAATGCATTCCAAGGAACCACAAAAGCATGAAAAATCAAAAACCATGTGGATCCCTAAGAATCTCCTTGAAGCACAATAGTCTAAAGAAGCATCAAAATTGGCATCCAAAATTGTTATTCCATCATCTAAACCATTCAATTCTATTCCTCCATCACCTCCTTCATCCATTTTGGGTCCTTATGCCCCAAAATCCCTATCCTTTCCTCCATCAAAATCCCAATATCCAAAATCCATTTTTCCTCCATCAATCCACCACCCCTCAAGGTGTGTTCCAATGTTGATCTTGTCAGCATTTCCATCCACTCACGAACAATTCTTCCAATACCCTATCTATTATCCATCACCTCTTTTGCATCCTTTTGTCCCTCTAATCTCATCTTTTGCATAAATCCTGGCCTTAGTCCCATATCATTTCCATTTTATGATCCTACCAACGTCTTTGAGCATAATGTTGATGGTCATGGTCCATTTTCTGGGGATACTATCTAAACAACAAGATGTTTGAGTCATTTTTCCTGTATGAGATAATAACAACATAATTTGGATATTAAAAAGCTTTTGAAAATGGAGAGCTCACGTGGAGGTGGAGTAAGCAACAATGGAAGAATTCAAATTTCAAATTCTCTGCAAGGTGGTAACTCTGGTTCCAATGGTGGGAGCAGCTAGAACAATGGAGCTAGTCCTATGGGGGAGAAGGACAAGCCTCCAGATATTCTACATGCTGATGGTACTCTTCCAGAGAAGAAAGTGGATTCTGGAAACACGGTGGGGGGGTCCAGCCCACGTGAAGAGGTCTTGGAGAATGGAAAAGAATCTAGAAAATTGTAATCCCTCTTTGGAACTAGACCATTTGGAAAATCCTCCTTACCTCCTATCAAGAATATATCGGACCCTACTGGTGGTAAGTTCTCTATTTCTATCCCTGATTCGGTTATGGATCATAATATAAGTAGTATGTCGAACTCCCTGGTAGGCAAGTTTATGGGACCACACCCAAACATTGAAGTTGTAAGGGCTTATGTCAAACGGAAATGGGCTTTGAAAGGTATTGTTGAAATTTTGGCTTTGACCAAAGGCCTCCTTACCTTTTCTTTCTTATGTGAAGAAGACAAAATAAGGATCCTTTGTGGTAGTCCTTGGATGGTTGGAAAGACAACTGTGGTCCTTTGGAAATGGCATCCGAATCTAAACATGAGTGATTCACTTCTTGTGCAAGTCCAAATTTGGGCTAAGTTACTAGGTCTACCTCTTGAGTATTGGGCAGAAAGCATTTTCTCAGGAATAGAAAGTTCTTTTGATGATCTCCTCTCAATAGACCTAGTCACAGCTTCAAGAAGGAGGCTCACTCATGCCAGATTTTGTGTAGGGATAGCTCATGATGCAGATATGCCAGAATAGATAGACATAGTGTAAAAGTTGGGAACATGGAAACAACAAATAGAATACGAATCCATCCCCTTTTCTTTCTTTCACTACAAGAAAGTAGGTCATTGGGCTAAACTTTGTCCTCTCAAGCCTAAAGGGGAGCACAAGCAATCCAAACCTTCAATTGAAAGTAAAAAGGCCCCAGAAAAAAGGTATGGCAAGTCAAAAACTCAGAAAATATGGAAGCTAGCTTTGTTGATACCAACTGCTTTGGACCCTTGGGGGAAAATAAGGAAATGTTCTCCTCATCCTCTATCTCTAATCTCCCCACCCAGGAAGCCCTGAGGAAGGATCAAATGAAAGTAGACAACCCCCTGGTAGGGCGGATCCGAATAGAGGAATTAAAAGAACAGTCTAAATCTTCAAAAGAAAATGTCGAGATGGTAATTGCTGACACTTTGGCCAATAAAGAAGCACCCAATAAAGAGGAACAACCTAAGGAAGGGGAAATCACTGGCTCTCAAGAAGAAAAGATTGACTCTTCCCCACTTATGATCAGTTCTAAAATGCAAGAAGCCTAGAAATGTGCCATATTGGGTATGAACCTCTCAAATTTAGACCAAACTTCTAAAACAATCAATAGTGCTTCACATGATTCCAGATCTCCTAATTGGGTTAATGAAGAAGAAATTTCTAGAATTCTCAGTTACCCTGAAGCGGTTCTTGAGAAAGAAGCTGACTAGAAAATTCCAAAATACAGGAATAAAAAAGGATCCACTCCCTCAGCTTTCCAATTAAGGAAGTCTAGTAAAATTGCTCAAGTTGATGTTGGGTATGTCTCCTCTTTCCCAGGATGACCTTCAAACCACAAAGTTAGAGATAAGGAGGCCAGCAAGAACATAGCAGATGGGACTCAGAAGACTCTGAGGAGTTAGGAATTGGTAAGTAACTATGAAGATTATCTCTCCAAACATTAGGGGACTAAATAATCCCCACAAGTATGATATTATTAGGAATATGATAAGGGATGGTAAACCTGATATTTTTCTTATTCAAGAAACTAAGGTGAGTAGAGAAAAGGTTGAATCTTTGAAGTTCTTTAAATCTAGGAGTATCAGTGGTGGCAGCTCGGAAGGTGCCTCTAGAGGCATTGCAACTATTTGGAATCTCAATAGTGTTAAAGGTCATGTTCTTATTCAAGAAAACAATTTCTCTTGCATTAAATTTGAGCATTTAAAAGATGGAACATCGTGGGTCCTCACTAATATATATGCTCCTAATACCTTGAAAGCCAAAAGCTTTTTTTGGAAAAAACTAATGGAAATAAGGGACAGCTTCAAGAATCTTAGCTGGCTGGTCATGGGAGACTTCAACACCCCTTTAAGAGAGGAGAAAAAAATTGGTGGAAGCCCCTCTCAGCTTGAAAGTAGACTGGCCCTCATGGATTTTATAAATACTCAGGATCTTAATGATGTGGAGATACAGGGATGCAATTACACTTGGGCTAACAGGAGGACTAGAAATGACCTTATTCAAGTTCGCCTTGATAGGGCTCTTATTTCTAATGATTGGTATAGACATTATTTATGTTCTACGTCTGCTCACATCCAAGTTCGGTCTGACCATTATCCCATAACTTTTTTTGCTAAGCCCATAAATAGAAGAAGGCATTTTCCTTTTAGATTTGAAAAAATATGGACTCTTCATCCAGATCTCACCCATAAAATTCAGGAATGGTGGAACATTCAAGTTGAGGTCACTGCCATGTATAGAGTTGTGAAGAAACTCAAAAGCATCAAAGACAATATAAGGTCTTGGAACAAATCTAGCTTTGGGAATATTTTTGAGGCCAAAGGAAAAATCTAGGAAGACCTTAATAAAATATAGGTCCAAATTCAAAAGGATGGAGTCTCTACTGTGTCTATTGCTGAAGAAAATGAGATCCTTAAAAAATACCATGAAATCATTGCTAAAGAAGAAAAATTTTGGAAGCAGAGATCTAGATGTATATGGCTGAAGGAAGGAGATAAGAACACGAGATTCTTTCATATGTTGACTATCAAACATAAAGCGGCAAACAGGATCAAAAAACTGGTAGTCGACAATGGGAACCTAGTTAAGGAGGATGAGATAAGAAATGAAGCCCAAAGATTCTTCTCTGATCTTCTTTTCTTTTGATGCTAACAAATCCCCCTGACCCGATGGCTTCCCCATGTTCTTCTTCCAAGAATTCTGGGATATTGTTGGGAAAGATGTTTCCAATGGGGTCAAATAATTTTTTGGGGCTAGAAGACTTCTGAAAGAGATTAATGACACCTTCATTGCATTAATCCCTAAAATTCAAGGTGCTGACTCCATGGATAAGTTTAGGCCAATCAGCTTATGCAATTCTTTTTATAAGATAATCTCAGAGGTTCTTACTTCTAGACTCTTGACTTTCCTTCCTTCTCTCATTAATCATCAGCAAAATGGTTTTGTGCCAGGAAGACAAATTCTTGATTCCATCATAACCATCCATGAGAATATTCATTCTCTTGTTATGGCTAAGAAACAGGGTTTCATCCTCAAGCTTGATCTCTCTAAGGCCTATGACCGGGTTGATTGGTCTTTCCTCATGAAGGTTCTATTGGCTTATGGCTTCTCTATCAAATGTGTGGACCTCTTCAAGTAACTCATCACCTCGGCCTCCTTTGTTTTTCTTGTCAACGGGTCTCCCTCCTCCTTCTTTCAAACTTCTAGAGGACTGGGGCAAAGGGATCCCATTTCTCTAATCCTCTTCATTATTATGGCTGAATGTTTTGGTAGGTCTATGGAAAGTATGGTGATGAGAGGAATTTTTAAGGGTCTCCAACCTTCTTCAGCTGATCATATTTGCTCCCACCAATAGTTTGTGGATGGCACCATTGTCATGGGGGACTCAAGCATCTTGGAAGCCAGAACCCTGAAGGACACCCTTTGTAAGTGTGCTTATGCTTCCAGCCAGCTTATCAATTGGGTAAAAAGTGAAGTGTTTTTCATCAACACTCTTGAGAGAAGACAGCATAGAATCAACAGAATTCTGGAATGTCAGATTGCTAATCTTCCTGCCACTTATCTTGGTCTCCCCTTGGGCATTGCTCCACCTGATTCCTTTTGGAGTTCTCTGGTGGACAAATTTCAAAAAAAGATTGCTCGGTGGAAAGGTGCCCTCTTAAGTCAGGCTGGAAAGCTTCAACTTCTAAAAGCTTCTCTTCAAAGCATACATATTTGCGTCCTTAGCCTCTTCAGAATTCCAATTAAGTATGTTGATGCAATTGAGAAAATTCAAAAAAAAAATCTTTGGTTAGGGGTTGAGGAAAAGAAAAGAATGGCTTTAGTGGCTTGGGATAAGGTGTGTAGATCAAAAAGTAAAGGAGGTTTAGGCCTGAGAAGAATCCAAACCCTTAACGAAGCTCTCTTGTCTAAACAGGTTTAGAAACTATTCCACTCTAATAGTGAATGGTGTAAAATTTGGAGAAGTAAGTATTCCCTTTTGTCTTCTTCTCTTTCCTCTTTCATCAATTTTGATTTCAGTATTAATGGGTCCCATATCTAGAATCATGCCTCTAAGTGTAAAGACAACATTGCTAAAGGGGTTAAATGGAGAGTTGGAAATGGTAGGAAAGTTAGATTCTGGGAGGATCCCTGACTTTTTGATAAGTCTCTGATTGATATCCCTGAATGGACCCCTTTTTCTTCCCCCTGTATTAGAGTCTTTGGCTCCTTGGTTGAGGGGTATTGGATAGGTGATAAATGGTATAACATTGAAAGTATTCACCCTGAACTAATCAATCTTAAGAATCATCTTTCTTCTAATTGGCTGAACAAAGAGGAAGACTCCCTTATTTGGAAATATGAACCTAAAGGCAACATCACTGTCTCTTCAATGTATGGTGTTCTTTCCCCCGCCTTCTCAGAGAATCCTTTTTGGTCTAAAGCTTGGATAAAGGGTCTCATCCCTAAAATCATTTTTTTCTATTGGACTATCCTTCAAAATAAAATCTTGACCTTAGATAATCTTAAGGGTAGATACTTTTCTTTCCCTAATAGATGTGCTCTATGTCTTGAGGAGGAATAGTTTGTGGCCCATTTGGATATCCACCGTTCCTTCACTGTTTCAATATGGGAAATATTTCTTAAGAATTTTTGCATTGATTGGGTGTTTCCTAACACTATCAGTGAATTGTTCCATTCTTGGAGTTATCATTGGTCTAACCCCTTTTTGAGATCTTTGTGGCAGCTATCTTTCCCTCACATTCTGTGGGGGATCTAGAAAGAAAGGAACAACCATATCTTTAGGGACACTTCTCTCACCCAGGCTATTGTTTTCTAGAAAATCTAAAGGGCTATTGTGGAGGACATTGGGATCATTGGGGATCCTTGCATTTCTACCAACCCCTTGGAAACTCACATTTTAAGTTCCTAGAATCTAAAGAGTGTTGGTAGTACTGATCCCAAACTTAACAAGAGACTAGAAGCTAAATGGAACACTCCCCCTCATGGTTGGTTCAAAATCAACTTCAATGGAGCTGCCAAAGGCAATCTTGGCCCTGCAGGTTGTGGTGCAATTCTCAGAGATGAAAATGGTAATTGTAAAGAAATTATTATTGTTCCTATAGGTTGCCAAACTAACCACAAGGTAGAAGCTATGGCTTCTCTCCAAGGTATTCTCCTGGCCAAAAGACGGAATTGTCCCTATCTATGGATTGAAGGGGATTCTAACAACATCATCAAATGCCTAAAGGGAACCTCTAAGCCTTCATGGACTATCAATAACATAATAAAGACTGCTAGAGATCTCATCAACACTTTTGAGAAATGCTTCATATCTCACATTTATCATGAAGCTAATGGCTCAGCTGACTGGGCAGCCAATGTGGTGATCAATAAAAAAAAATGGTCACATAGAAGGGGGAAGAGGGTCTCCTCGATGACGTCAGATCGATCATTTTTATGGATCGATACAATAGTACCCCAAAGATCATAAATGGACAAAATAATGATAAAACAGATTAATAGGAGTGCTATGAGTAATCATAATAATTTTAGTACCATTTATTACAAGACACAAGCCACCTTTTCCCACGCTTTCTAGGTATATGTGGTAGTTTCGAGAAATTTCTTGCCTAAAGCTCTCTGCAACTCTCAGCCTTCTATTCTGAAAAGTGAAAAAATGGGAGGAAATAGATGCCACTATGAACCCAGCAACTATAAGGAGTGGAAGCAAAAGGAGGTTGTTTGGAACATTTTGTAGAAGGGCGGGTTTTCAATGTTTATGGAGAGGCTCCATGGGAGGGATGCCACAATTACTAATTTCTTCTGTAAAAACTGGAGAAAGGGCACTCTGAAGATGGGAGATCAAACAATTTCCATTGATGAAGACCTCATCACTCAGGTCACGGGTCTTCGCGGGGACGGAAGAAATTACAACAGAGACAGAAAATTGAACAAGGAGGCTATTGAGAGATATCCCGAAATGACAAAGGAGAAAAAGCACCTGGTAAAGCTAAGTAAAACTTACTATCTGCCTAGGACATTTGTTAAGCCATGGAGGGAGGTCTTATTTGCTATTATGCGCTATGTTACCTTGGATGGTAGATTCACAAAAGTGTATGGCTATCATTTTGTTTTGCTTAACCATTCAGTTATGATGAAAAAGTTAATATTCCATATTTTATGTTGTGCTCTATGAATGCTATCATTAAGGTCCACAAGGAGAACCCTAAGGGTGATACAGCCATGCATCAAGGTCTTATGGTATTAATTTATGACCACCTAAAAGCCAACAAAATTGCTTGCCCTTAGCCTTCTATCTTTGAGTCTGAGGAGGAAAGGTTGGGTTATGTTTTTTCTATGGGTGAGGAGTCAGAAAGTGATTCGATGAGTAAGTCAGAGGAGAGTCTGGATGACTCTGAAGCTAAAACTGCTAAGAAAAGAAAACAAGTGAGTACCAGGCCTTCCTCCTCGAAGGGTAAGAAAAAATCTAAAGAAAAAGTTTTCTAGATTCACTCCTCCTCAGAGGAAGAGGTCTCTAAGGATTATAAGAAGGATGAACCCCAGTCTCCTCGGAAAAAGAAAACCAAAATTTCTATTCAAACGAGGAACAAACAGAAGAGGCAGGAAAACAATGTTATGGAGCTGGAGGAACAAGTGCAGAGAAAGGATCCTGAAGTTGACCAGAATTTGGAGGAGTAGACCATCGAGGAAGGTTTTGAACAGAGGATTGATGGAAAAGTTGATAAAATTACTGGTGGTGACCTCCCCAAAAAGGAACAAGAAAATTCTGGTGAGAAAACTCCCTCCTCAAATCCTCCTCCTAAGGGTTTGAAAGGTTTTCTGGACACCATTGATTGGTTAATTACCAGTTACAAGAAAGTTGTGGAGGATAATAAGAAGCTTAACCACAGGGTCCAAATTCTAGAAACAATTAGTATTGGTGGAGGCAAATCTATCGCAGAATATGTTGAGGATTTGACCAAAACTATTGCCAGAATAGAAGAGATCAAAGATTTATTCAACCCTAGGTTTGAGCAAATTGAGGACCTAACAGAGAGAAAAACTAATGATAATGTTATGGATCAAAGAATGGCGGAAACTGATAACAAATTCAACAAAATTGAAAAATGCCTCAAAAGTATTGTTGAACAAAGCTTTAACATTATGAAGGCCTCAGCCGACAATACCAAAATCCTCATCAACAAACTGGAGGACGAGAAGGACTCCCTGGAGATAGAACCAGACATTGAAGGTACGAGAGAAGTGCAAGGACCTAGAACAAGGACTAGAGGCAAAAAGAAGGAGAAGAAGCCAAACAAGGACATGGAAGAACTCAAATCTATTGCGGCAAACTATGACCAACTAGTCAATAAGGCGGCGGATCTCCTTAAGTCTTTATAGTTGTGTCATGTTTTCTCTGGTTGTTCTGCTTTGTTGTTCCTTTCTTTTGTTGTATGTTTGGTTAACTGGCCTTTTTGCCAGTTGTTTTGTAAGTTGTTTCTAGCAGGTCTGGATGCTTTTTGATGAACTATTTTATGCTCCTATGTTAAAGGTTTCGAGTCCTTAAAACCTATTTTTCATATTAATCAGAACAAGATGTTTGAATCCTTCATACATACCTTATCAATTGTCCATTTTCTGCACAAAAGTCAAAAAGTCAAAAAAGCAAACAAAAAAAAATGAAAAAATGAAAAAGAAAAAAAAAATTGAAAAAAAAAGAGCCAAAAAAAATCAAAAAATAAGTAAAGAAAAATAATTTATCCTCTAGTAAAAACTTGGCAAAAAGGCACCTTGGGAAAGTACCATGATGAAAACCTAGCAAACAAGTGTCATGTGTAATCTATGAACATCTTGCATACCATACTTGGGGGCAATTTTTATCCTATCATATCCTTTTGCCCTTCATCCTTTCATTATCCTATCATGTCCTATTATCCTTCATTATCCTATTGTCCCTCCATTACCCTATCGTCATTTATATCCATATCTTGTTTTCCAGCTTTGATCTTGACAAGGCTGAGGATCTTCACGAGTGTCATGCATCCTATTTGTAGCTTTCAGTCTATCACAACTTTTTTTCTTTATCAATTTTATCATTACAACCTTTCATCCATATTCATTGGCCTATTGCAAGATTTTGGCACTATCCCTTAGCCTATCGTACCCTTCAGTCCATATCCATTATCCATTTTTTATCTTGCTTATCCTATTCATAATCTTATCACTATCCATACACTCTTTTTTGTCCCTTGATCTTGATCTGACATAAGGACATAAAATGCAAAAAAATAGTGTCAAAACCTCTTGACATGTCCCTCATTCCATGCTATTTCTTTACATTGTCATAACCAGTCCCTTATCCCATTGTGCGATAGCCCTTGGACATTGCATTCACTCTGTCTCCATAACAAATGGCCTTTGTCTTCCCTCTATCAACCAACATTTCAGAAAGCCTATTTATCCATTTTTCATAGTCCTTTCCTTGCTAGACACTGGGGGCAAAGTCCTAAAAAAATTAAAAAAATTAAAAAATGTCTTGAAAAAATTCAAAAAAAATCAAATAAAGTCCTAAAAAAATCCAAAAAAATCAAATAATGTCCTGAAAAAATTCAAAAAATTCAAAAAAAATAAAATAATGTCTTGAAAAAATCACTAAAATCATAAAATGTCCTAAAATAATCCAAAAAAATTGAAAAAAGTCCTAAAAAATTCAAATAATGTCCTGAAAAAAGCACAAAAAAATTAAAAAGTTCAAAAAACCCTAAAATTGGAAAACATTAAAATCCAAAAACAATCTTTTTATTTCATTTCACTAATAAAATGTCTCCCTTTGTACATAAACAAACATCTAAGCAGACGACAAACAAATAACAAAATAAACCACTATGCTTTAACGAAATCATGCAATGACAAATGAACTGTTCAGCAAACGAAGCATTCAAACTGATCGAAGTTGTCCTATCAATAAAACAACATCAACATCATCATTGGTCCTTGTCAACATTATCATGGGTCTTATATAGGGTGTCGTATACTCGAAACCAAACTGCGTCTTGTCTTAGACGAAGTACTGCATTCCTTGAAACCAAACAACATGATTGTCCTATCAACACTTTCAACTTTTTGAAAATGAAGATTAGAATGTTTGTTTGACTTGCTTGAATTTGCGAGTCTTAACTTTATTTATTTATCTTTGATCACGCTCCTGTGTTACTTGATGATGTCACTGAGTAATTTAGAGTGGTCGAGATGGTTCATGGTCATTTTTGTTTTTTGTTTTCTATTTGTGGAGTGTTTCTAGCATTTTGGGGCAAGTATGTCTTGGGTGTCTATGATAAGCATGTCTTGGGTGTCTGTGATAAGTGTGTTCTCTTTGTGAACACCACATTTACCTCTACCTTTGACACACTTAATGTCTTAGAATGTCTTGATTCATTCCTTGTCTATGAAATGTCAGCTTTACGCAAAGGGATTGCATTATCACCCTGGATTTCATTGTCATGATGTGCCGCATCCATTTTGCCATATCAAAATAAAGGTTCTCGCCTACTATTGTGCATTTGTGAAAGAAAGTTTTCTTCTCCATCTAATTTCTGCTTACTAACATTTCTTCCATCAGTCCTTGAAGTCATCCTAGTCTAGTCGTGGCATCATTTTTTACAAATTGGCCTCTTTTCTAGATTTTTCTGGCCAATTCCTCGAGGGGGAATATATATATCCTTTTCATTGTCTGGGGCATATTTCTTGATTGTTCTTTGAAATAACACTCATAATCTCATTGTCTCAAAGAGGGGCAAAATGTAGGCATCTAAAAATGATCAACACTTGCAGTGTCATACTATAACATGTCTATGTGACCTTATTTTAGGGTTTTCGCATCTTATTGACATTTCTTCTATGCCACGTGTATACACCTAAAAATGGTCTGAAGATATTTAATTAAATAAGGAATTATTTAATTAATCCCCCTCCCCAATTTAATTAAATTCATTAGCAATTTGATTTAATCCCCCTTTTCATCTACTTATTAATAAATCTAAGGATTTATTTAATAGGTTCATTTCAATTGTCTCCTTTGATTAATTAATTAATCCCTCACCATTTAAATTCAATTCTTCTAATCCTCTACTTAATTAAAACAAATCAATTTATGAGCTGTTGAGAATTAATTAGTCTTTTCCTATTGTTTGAATTTTTAAATTCAAATTACCCACATGCCTCCTAACTTCTAACCACCTAGCCTAACCATCCCTCTAACCTAACCCACTCCACCTAACCTTGGGTTTAACTAACCCTATCCTATCTTGCACATTCTAACCTCCTTATCCTAATCTCCTATTGTGTGGATATTTTCTTCTTGAGACACATGTCACTTTGGCCACATGTCTCCTCTCTTGGACACTTACCCTTTTATGAGCAAAGTTCCTTAACACTTGTCACCACAGAGATGACAAGTGTCTCTTCCTCCAACCTCTTCTCCAACCTCCTCCAATTTCACCCTTGATATCTTTAGACTTAATCTTGATCATTGATTCTTGCCACCTCACCCCTGGCATTGGAAATCCTATAAATATCCCCCATTTTGGAGCACAAAGGATCCCAAAATAGACAAGAACAACTAGCAATTGAAAAAGAAGAAACATCAGCTAAGCAACAAACACAAGCAAACATGAAATGGGAAAAGAAGCAAGCTTCAAATCAACAGGAAAAACAAACCAAAAGCACCTCCCAAGCAGCCTTAAATATCAATCAAAACAAACATGAACCCGGTATTACTCAAGGAGAGCTCATAGCAAGGTTGACAGAACTCAATCTATGTCCTGAAGAGGTTGAATATGAAAGAAGAAAAGATATAATAACAAAAGCTGAAGAAACAAATCAAACACTATATGAACAAATTTGTAGATTGTTGGCTGCAAGTGATACAGATTCTAATGAATGGGAATGGGATTCCTATCACTCTAAAGAATCAGCTAAAGAAAATTGCTTTGAAGAAGATGTAGGAGTCGATGTAGTTCACACGTATGCAGGACAAACGTTAGGAACCAGTTCATTAGAATTAGAATCACATTCGGCTGACTTGGACTTAACCGAGGATGATCAAGAGCTTCTTATGCAAGGTCATTTTGATGAGAGTATCATTCTAGACATTGACATACATATTGAAAAATTTGATACATCTATCATGACCCTGTATACCCTCGAAATATCCCAACTTGAAGATCCCTTACCTCTAATCCATCCCGAACTTATTGATTGGGAAAATGAAGGACATACTGCCATTGATACCTTTTCGAATGACAATGCCATATTTGTATATCTTAACGCAATAGAACCTGTAACAACTCTCATCAGGAATTTCAGCAATGCATCTTCTATTCAAGTGGGTGCCAAATCTCCTAGTCGCAAAAAGGAAAATAAATAAAACAATATCAGGTCTAATGCTGAAAACCATTTCTTGGCAACATTAGATTAGAAAAAATAAAAAGAAAGGATGCATCTAATGGTGAAAACCTCCTCGAGGCACTGAAAGATGGGAGATTTGACACTTTACCTATGCACTATCAAGAAAGGTCATCCATTTTGATCGAACCAACAGAGGCAGTTAACATTGAGATAACAGAGCAACCAAAGATCCTACATCTAGCAACTTCTCTGTCAGAAGAAGAAATGTAATAATATATTGAATTCTTCAAACGAAGGAAAATCAATTTTACCTGGTCATATGCAGACATGTCGGGGTTAGATCTAGAGCTTTTATGCATCACTTAAATGTTAGTCCAGGAGCCAAACCAATTAAATAGAAGTTAAGGAAAATGCATCCGCATATCGCTCTCCTAGTCAAAGTAGAACTAAAGAAATTATTGGATGTCAGATTCATCAGACCTGTAGCTTATCCTCAATGGGTATCCAACATCGTTCTTGTTTCAAAACTAGATAAAAGCATCAGAATATGCACAGACTTCAGAGATCTTAATAATCCATGTCCAAAGAATGATTTTCCTTTTCCTAACATTGACATCATTGTAGATTTAACTGATGGACATTCCATGTTTTCTTTAATGGATGGTTTCTCTAGATACAATTAGATTAAAATAGCACCTGAAGATCGAGAAAAAGACATCTATCACATGTCCATGGGGTACTTTTTTCTGGAACGTCATTCCTTTTGGACTAAAGAACGTTGGTGCTACATATCAGAGAGCTATGACAACGATATTCCATGACATGATGCATACATTTTGTTGGCATATGTGCAAGAGTATGATGACATGATGATATTGTATGTTGTCATTGATGTCAATATGCTGAGAAGTAAACCGGTATATTGAAGTTAAGCAACTAGCAAAGAGAACCAGTATGGTGGTGTAAACTGGTATATGTGCCATAAGTGAAGCAGTATGCTTGTCCAAGTGAACCAATATGATGTTGTGAACCAGAACTGGTATGTCAGAATGAGAACCGATACATGGAATGTGGTTGGACTATCGATTGGTAGTCTTAGCTTTAGGGTTTCTGGTTGAAGTATTCCAAGCTCGATGGCATTGTGTGATGAGTTAGCATTGTAATGGAGATCAGATCATGTTGTCACATCAGTCTCGTGCACGTTAAGGATCTTGCATGAAGGAGATTGATCCTATCTACCTCGGCAATGTGCAAAGTCTTTGCAAATGATGGAGAACGTGTGATGGGTTATCACTTCCATGAAGAGGTGAAGAACGAATGATGGAGAATATCTTGAGATCTGTTCAAGACCGTTGTATTCAAATGCAAAGTGCTCAATGGCCAGGATTGAACCGATCAATTGCTCAGCCTAAGCATTTAGGGTTTAGGGTTTATGTTGTCGACCTATCTGTGTGCTATAAGGTCAATGTTGTGTTTCATGTTGAGGTTGTTGGCAAATGTTGTGTGTGTATCTAAGTGCAGAGATACATGATTCTTTCCAAACTAGATAAGAGGATTGATACATGCCTAGTGTGTGTGAAGAAGGAAGGAACTAAAGTGGATCTGCATTGGCATTGAGTGCTATTACCAGATCATTGTAATACCTGTTGATCTTTAACTACTTCAACAGTTGGAAAATCCCTTAACTAGGTAGCTTTAACTAGCTTGTTGTAAATCCTTTAACAGGGTGACTCAAAGCCATTGAGTTCATAAAATCCTCAGACAAGGTAACCTCTAATAGGGTTTAACCCTTAACCGAGTATTCTAGCCATCCCTTAACTGGGTGATCCCTAACAGGATCAGTTCCTAACAGAACCTATTGTAATAGTCTTTAACCGGACTAGGCTCCTAACAGAGTGGACTTCTAAAGAGTTCAAAAATAGCTTGTGGGTATTCATCCCCACCATGGTTTTTCCCAGTTGGGTTTCCACGTGAAAAATGTGTGTGTCATGTGTGATGCCTCTTTCATGTGATCCTTTGTTATTTTCTGTCAAGCGGTGAATCATGTTATGCTAGTAAATTATTGTGTCTCTGATGATAGATTATCTATTTATGCATAAGGACAAAGTGGAAATGAGGAAGGAGGTTGTGTGGAAAGCTAAGAAGATTGACCAGTTCATGTCTTTCACAGTTGCACTGTGTTAAACTGGTAGTAGTCTAGTTTAGACCGGTGTTAGGGATTGCCAGTAGTTTATAGTCTGCAATCAAACCGGTTCAAGACAAGTTTTTTTGTTGTGCCTGTATTGATAAACCCCCCCCCCCTCTCAGTACCAGTTTGGTACTCACTTTTCATCATTGAGTTATCACATTCATGGAAGACTATGTGGATGACATCTTGGCCAAATCATACAACAGAGAAGAACATATAGAGATACTGGAAAAGATCTTTGATCGGTTAGAAAAATACAAGCTACGGCTAAATCCTAAGAAATATGCATTTGGTGTCACTTCAGAAAAGCTATTGGGATACATTGTTTCAGCTAGAGGTATCGAAGTAGATCCAACTAAGGTCAAGGCAATCATGGAGATGGCATCTCCCAAGAATATCAGTCAACTAAGATCACTCCAAAGAAGACCCCAGTCAATCAGAAGATTTGTTGCTCATCTGATAGATAAATGTCAACCATTTACACATCTATTACACAAAAATGTTCATTTCAAGTGGGACCATCAATGTGAGGATGCATTCAACAAGATCAAGGCATATCTCATGCAACCACCCATTTTAATGTCACCAATTCTAGGAAAGTCATTGTTACTCTATGTATCAACCACTGAAGTATCATTAGGGGTTCTGCTTGCATAATAGGATAATGAAGAAAAAGAACGAGCCATCTACTACATCAGTAGAACACTAGTGGGATACAAGCTCAACTATTCTCCAACAGAAAAAGCATGCTTGGCGGTAATTTTTGCTTCTCAAAAATTAAGACATTATATATTATCTCACTCAATCAAGTTGATAGCTAAAATATATCCTCTAAAGTACTTACTCATCAAGGCAACATTAACAAGATGATTAGCAAAATGGATCATGATCCTGAGTGAGTTTGATATTGAATATGTAGACCGAAAAGCTATCAAGGGGCAGGTCATTGCAGACCAACTAGCTGAGGCACCACTTCAAGATGATCATCCTTTGCAGATTGAGTTTCTAGATGCTCATATCCTAATAGTCACAACAAAAACATGGCAATTATACTTTGACAGCTCATATACACAGCATGGATCAAGAGCAGGTATTCTATTCATCACACCATGAAGTCATACAATTCCACAAGCATACAAATTAAGCTTTCCGTGCACCAACAATACAGCAGAATATGAAGCTTTGGTTACATGCATCAAAATGGCTATAGAATGGAACATTACACAACTTCAAGTCTTTGGAGACTCTCAGATCATCATTAATCAAATCAATGATGATTATCAAACAAAGGACAAAAATTTAATGCCTTATAAAAAGATGGTTGATGATATCAAGAAATACTTTGTAGAAATAACTTTTCAGCAGATTCCAAGGAATGACAACAAAGCAGCAAATGTCATGGCTACACTTGCTTCTCTCCTTCAGACACAAGAAAATTAATAGCATTATGAATTCCTGGTGGAAAAGTTGTTTTACCCTGCTCATAATTGTCCTGATTCCCAAACTATTTGTCACCTTGTTTGGCATGATTCATCCCATTATGGCCAAACTTACACATATCTGAAAGATAATATCCTCCCTCCTGACTTATCAAAAAATAAAAAGAGAAATTTTATTCGCCAATCCTCCCATTGTACTCTTGTCGTGGATACCCTATTTAAACGAGGTCTAGACGGTACTCTTTTAAGATGTCTTGAACAAGAAGAATCTAAGAAGGCCTTACATGAAGTCCATAACAGTATTTGTAGCACTCATTCAAGTGGTCTAACCCTTTTGAAAAAACTCATACACTTGGGCTATTATTGGCCGACTATGGAACGAGATTCTTTTTAGATAGCCAGAACATGCAAACAATGTTAAATCCATGGGAATTTGATTCATGCACCAGCACAAGAACTTCATGCTTTGGCAACATCTTGGCCTTTTTGCCAATGGGGTCTTGATCTAGTAGGAAAGATAAATCCTTCTTCATCTAATGATCACAAATTCATCCTTGTAGCTACAAAATATTTCACGAAATGGATTGAGGTAGTACCTCTCACAAATATAATAGGGAAACAAATTGTTACATTTATCTTGAACTACATCATCTGTCGCTATGGAATATCCATGACCATTATCACTGATAATGGGCGACTATTCAAGAATTAGGATGTACAAGAACTATGTGAGAAATTCAAGATCCAACATAGATTTTCCACACCCTACTATCCACAAGGGAATGGTCAAGTAGAAGCATCAAACAAAACTATTTTGAAAATTCTCAAAAAGACAGTGAACGATGCTGGAAGAGATTGGCATATTCAATTGAACCCTTCTCTATGGGCCTACCATACTAGTATTTGCACACCAACAGGTGCCACATCTTTCTCTCTTGTTTATGGATCAGAAATAATACTTCCAATAGAAGTAGAGGTACCTTCTCTATGAGTATCATTAAAAGGTCTTATCCCAGATAAAGAACAACGAGTATCTAGATTACAAGAGTTAGAATTGATCCATGAATGAAGACAAAATTCCTTTGATCATTTAAAGGTATATCAGCAAAGAATGTGTCAAAGTTATAATCACAGGGTTAAACCACGAGTCTTTCAAGTTGGAGAACTAGTACTAAAGGAAAATCCATTCAACCAGGAAGATCGAGAAAAGAAAGGAAAGTTTGAACCAAATTGGTTAGGTCTGTTTGTGGTCACAACAATATTTGGGTCAGGAGCATATCAACTATCAACATAGGATGGAGATCAGCTCGACAAACCCATCAATAGCATGCATGTGCAAAAATTTTATGTCTGAAAAAGAAGAAAAATAAAAAATAGTGAAAAAGCAAAAAAAAAAAAAAGTGAAAAAGTAGAAAATCCGAAAAAAAATCAAATATGAGAAAAAGAGCAATAAAAATAGATGGTGAAAACCTAGAAAATAGGTGCTATCTGTCTGCTAGCTCTTCGATCTATTAGTCCATGCATCCTTCTTCTTGTATTCATTCATTTTCCATCAGCATTGTTCATATCCATCATAATGCCTTATGCATATGCAGGCATCCCGAGTGGCTTCTCACCATAGTTGGATCATTGGGTATATCATGATGAATTTGTTTCTAGGCTTGGGGCAAAATCCTGCACCTAGTTGGGGGCAAAATTTTTGATCATTTGAGTTTAATCAATCAAAAAGAACAACAGTTAGACAACTCTTATCAAGCAAACACTGAGACACATCCAACATTGAACACGAGATCAAATTATCAACCATCAAACTATCACAAAGTCAGTCTAAGCACATTTGCACGCTTGTCAATGGATGATCTCTTTTGGATAATGATTTTAACATGCTTGTTCAAACTTTTCTATCATGATTTTTGCTATCATGATTTCTGAGTAACTCTAGGATGTCTCTGACTAGAGGAACAAGGAAGGAACATGATAGTTTTCTTGACTGATGTCTGTAAATTAATCATTAATATGTGCAAATTTGTCTTAGGACATGATCGTCAAAGTATCATCGAAGATATATCCAATTTGCATATTGAAATGATTAATACTGCTTGTTTTACGCAAGCAACACTCAGGTCATCTCAGTTCAATTATACCTCGACGCTTGTGCTAAGTTTCCATATCAAAATCCAAGAAAATTGTGCTCAGGTCGTCATGGTTTAATTATACCATTGATGTTTGCACTCACTTCCCACATTTTAAAAATCTCAATGATGACAAAACGCAATAACCCAGTGACTGGTCTAGTCGTAGCTTTGCATTTTCATTGGCATTTTCATTTGCATTTAGCTTGCATTTCATTCTTGCATGGGATCCCACATGCTCGTTGTTAGTTTTTGATTAAGTAAAAAATAGGTTTTAAGGGACCCGAAACCTGATTACATTTGAAAGATATTCAAGAAGGAAACAAAACAAGACAGCTGCAAAAGACCAGCAAAAAACCCAACAACAAAGAAAAGGACAGCAAGAGGCCAGTAAGAAATTGACCCCAAGCCCAACAATACAAGAAAATTAAAAACTCTTCATAGTTTCCTCAGCATTCTGTACCAAGAACATCATCACCTTGGTCACTTCCCTCAGAACGTTGTTTTCCTGTCCAATCTGACTCTCTTTCATTTTGGTATCCTTCTCAATAGTGGCCTGCCTAGTTCTACGCCTAGGGTTCTAGTGGGTAGGGCTAGAGGTTGGAGCATCTTCTATAATTACCAGGTTCTTATCCTGATTTTTCTTTTCCAAATGATGCACCAGCGCGTTCATATTCTGGGAAGAAACTTTAAGGACCTAGAGGTTGTGGTTCATAAGGCTTTTCAAAGCCTTCTCATTACGGGCAATCCGGGTGTTGACATTGTCTTTGTCCTCCTCCACCTATTCTTTCATAGTTCTAATAACATCCTCCAAATGTTTCAGGTCCCCTTTAATCAGATCTTTCTCCAGCCAGTCATCCATCTCCATTTCCTCCTCCGCTTCACTGTTTTCCATATCCTCATTCTGTTTCCCAGAGTCAGACCTCTTAATCAGCTTATTTATCTTATCTTCCAGCTCCCTTTGCTTACCCTACATACTGGTGGTGTTTTCAACAACCCATTTATGGAAATTGAAGAATTCAGGAGTGCAGTTGCAGGCAATGTCTAAGATGGTGTCCGTAGAGTCCTTGCCCTATTCGATCTCCTCAGCATTAGGGTTGTCATACTCCTTAGGATTCAAAGCCTCATTCTCGCTTCTTGAACCCTTAGGGTTAGAGTGAGGGTTTTCAAAATTACCCCCTTCCTCCCCTTCACCATATTTCTCACCCTTTTTTATCTCCATCTCAGTGTCAGTGTCCTTATCCTTTTTCTCTTCTTCATCACAATGCACATCCTTTTCTTCATGCTCTATTTCAACTTTCCTTTTTTTATGGGTATGGGTGTTGGGCTGATCCCCATTTGAGTCAGAGTCTTTGCAACTCTCAAATATATGGGTGTTAATGATCAAAGGATCATCCTTGGTTGTCTTAGCCTTATCCTTAATATGTTCATATATTAGCAGAATGAGCCCCTGGTGGGCTAAAGGGTAAGAATTAGGCTTTTTAGCATGGTCTGCAAGGCTCTCATTTAGAGAGGAGGCTAAATAGAAGGGAAGGGATATTTTAGCCCCATGACAAAAATGGTTCAGGATAGCGAAATGATAGTTATAATTTTTTGTAAATCTGCCATCCACAGTCAAATATTCCATCAAAGTCCTATGAACTTTTTGCCAGAAAGGCTTTATCTGCTAGGGAGTGTAGTAGGAGATGTTGTCCTTCTTTGCAAGCTTGCCCTTCTCATCCTCTGACTTTGGGAAATTTTTGAAAGCTTCAGCTGCATACTTCTGATCCCTATAGAATTTAGTCCCCTCCGTCTTGAGCCCCGTGACCTCTACAATCAAGTTTTCATCGATTTGCCAAATCTCCCCAAACAGGGTGGCTCTGTTGTTACTCTAGCTTTTAGCAAAACCGTAAGACACAAAATTTTTGCTTCCGTGAAGCTTTTCCATATAGTCAGTGAAGCCATGTCTATGGAGCCTTCTAAGACCTTTCGTTCACTCTTACAATTCTCGCATCCTGGAGGCTCGTTCTTGTTTAGGTTACTGCCCATTCTAAATTCCAAGTAAAGATAACCACTACTGCAGTTCTCAATCCACAGATAAAACTCTGAAAACTTGTTATTTTTGGACTTCCCGTGTAAAGACTCTTTGTAATTTTGAAATTGCTGCTTATGGCCGCACAAACCCAGCTATTATTACTATAATCTTTCGCACACATATGATCTTGGATATGATGCTGAAAAACACTCATAATCTGACAATTAATCCACCCCCAAAATCTATTTTTGGAACTCGTTGCCCAGAAATTAATCATGAATTTAACTTGACCCATTGATGCGATCAAAGTATAATTGCTCTTTAACCTCCCATTTGATGTGAGTTTCTCCAATGTATTTGACATCCTTCTCCAAATTGACCCCTTCATTGGCTAGGATATCCGCAACCTTATTACCCTCTCTAAAGGTATGAGTTATACTAATACTAATATAGTTATTTAGAATATCTTTAGCATTTTTTATTAAATTGGTAATATTCCAAGAAACAAAACTTGTACCTTTGAGGGCTTGTATGATGTTTGAAGAGTCCCCTTCAAGCCAATTTTTTTTGAATTTGAATTCCTGAGCTAGCTGGAGGCTCTTTAGCATTGCCAGAGCTTCAGCCACATGGTTATTTTGGACCCCAAAAGGAGAAGCAAAAGTAGCAATACAAATTCCTTGAGCATTTCTAATAACTCCTCCTCCACCAGCCTTTCTAGGGTTCCCTTTAGCAGCCCCGTCAAAATTAACCTTTATCCAGTCATATTCAAGAAACCACCATACAATGTTATCTCTCTTATTCTTATTTTCTGATCTATAGACCTTATGCATTAGGTTCCATTCAATAAGGATGTCTTTTCCATATCATTCATATCAGTAATAGACCATTGTTGATGATTCTTGTGAGGAATGTTGATATTCTCCTTTATAGCCCTGCATATTTTTTCAAATACCACCTGAGTATTACACTTAGCTTCCCTAAATATCCTATTATTTCTTTCTTTCCAAATGCCCCAGCATATCATGGGGAGGGTCAAAGACCAAAGATTCTTGATGATTTGGCATTTGGTTGGAAAATTCCATTGCCAGATAATATCCTTGATGCTCTTGTTCATGACCCAATTAACTTTCCATTTTTCCCACATTTTGCACCAAATCTCCCAGGTAAAGGAGCGGTGAAAAAAGAGATGATCAACTAATTCCCCCTCCTTCTGGCAAAGCTCACATCTATTAGGGAATTTGAAACCTCTTCGGATTAAATTGTCAAGAGTAAGGGTGCTATTACGAGAAGCAAGCCAAAAGAAAATGTTGACTTTAGGGATCAGAATGTTGTTCCAAACTTTACTCCAAATGGGATTGCTGGTTTGAGAACAAGTATTTTTATAGGCAGAGGCAATCGTAAATTCACATTTAGGATCACGTTTCCAGAGGAAAACATCATCATAGCCTTTGTTAGGGGAAAAGGACAGCAACTCCTTCTGGAGAGAGGAAAATCCATAATGTATGTCATCAAGCCTAACCCATTTGTCCTCCTTCCAGTAGTCACATACCATAAGCCCAAACCTCCTTTTACACTCCTCAATAATTTGACTATTGTTTTGATCATAAAGGACTTCATTCTTCATCTAGGGGTCTTCCCAAAACCCTATTCTGTCACATTTTCCAAGGACCCATCCAGCCCCAGCTTTTGCCACTTTTATGGATTTGGTAATGCTATTCTAGATGAAGGATCCAACAGGGATATCTTCAGAGTTAAGGATCCCTTGGATAGTGTGATTCTAAATGTATTTGTCAAACCAAATTTGGTTCCAATCTTTCTTAGTATCATAGGCTCTCCATAATTGTTTAGCAAGAAGAGATTTGTTAAAGGTTTTTAGAGCTTTAATCCTCAACCCTCCTTTGATCTTTGGTCTACACACTTTGTCCAAGGAAACCAAGGGTATTCTCTTTTTTTCTTCCACTCCTGACCATAAAAATCTCTTCTGGATTCTTTCCATATCTTTAGCAAATTTAACCGGTATACCAAACAGGCTGAGTGCATAAACAGGGAGATTTTGAAGGGTAGCTGGAAGGAGCTGCAGTTTCCCAACCTAAGATAACATTGAGCCTTTCCATCTAGCAAGTCTTTTATTAATTTTATTAATAAGCATTTTCCAGAAGGAATTTGGGGGAGCTAACCCCAAGGGAAGGCCCAGATAGGTGGAAGGGAGCATTTCCACTTTGCAACCAATAATTTTAGCAATTTTTGTTGTCTTATGACCAGAGTATTGAGGAAGTACATAGCTGATTTGTCCCAATTGACTTGATGCCCAGTAGCCAAAGCATAGGAGTTCAGAGCTGTTTTGAAGGCATCAACCTCCTTGACCGAAGAATATCCCATGAGGATAGTGTCATCAACAAACTGTTGGTGAGTGCAAAAAAAATTAGCAGAGGAAGGTTGAAGACCTTTCATAGTTTTGCTTTGTTTCAAATTATGAATCAATCTACTCATACTTTCAGCCAATATGGTAAAAAGGATAGGAGATATGGGATCTCCTTGTCTGAGCCCTCTTGAAGTTTTAAAAAAATTTGTAGGAGATCCATTAATCAGTATAGAGAACATAGGAGTAGTGATCAATTCTCTGATTATTTTGATAACCTTATCATCAAAACCAAAGGCCCCCATGATTTTGAAGAGAACATCCCACTCAACTCTATCATAAGCCTTTGCCAAATCCAACTTTATCAAGAAACCTTCTTTTTTAGCAGCACTGAGGGAATGAATGTTCTCATGAACAAGAATAATTGAGTCCAGGATCTGCCTACCAGGAACAAAACCTTTTTGCTCCTCAGAGATGATGAAGGGAAGCACTACCAAAATTCTAGTGGTCATAACTTTGGATATGATTTTGTAGAAAGAGTTGCATAGGCTAATTGGCCTAAAGTTTCCCATAGAGTCTGCCCCAACAACTTTGGGGATTAAGGCTATAAAAGTGGAATTAAGTTCCTTAAGGATTCTTCTAGATCCAAAGAATTCTTTGACCGCATTAACCGTGTCCTCCCCCACAATATGCCAGAAATCTTGGAAGAAAAACATAGGGAAATCGTCAGGACCCAGAGCTTTGTCCCCTTGAAATGAAAAGACAGCTTTTTTGATTTCTCCAGCAGACGGGATAGCAGTAAGGGCTTTATTCTGAATAGGGTTAATGACCTTAGGAATAATATTAACCAAATTGAGTTGATGGGTCTGATCAATGTCCTTGTTACTAGAAAGGAGCTGCTTGCAGAATCTAACAACTTCATCCCTGATTTCATCCTTATTAAGCAGAGTACTATTTTCAACAACCAGTCATGTGATTCTATTCACTGCCTTGTGTTTTAGGGAAGTCATGTGGAAAATTTTAGTGTTTCTGTCCCCTGCCTTCAACCATATAGCCCTATATCTTTGCCTCCAATAGATTTCTTCCCTAGAAATAATGTTGTGGATTTTGACTAGAACATCATCTTCCATGGCTTTGGAATACTTTTTGTAGCCTTCTTTTTGGATTGAGTTTTGTATCTGGTCCAGTTCCTCCTTAAATTTTTTCTTTTAATCAAAGATATCACTAAAGACCTTCTTGTTCCAAGTCTTAATGTTGGTTTTGATGTTTTTAAGTTTTTTGGCAACTTTATACATGGACATTCCATTAACATCAAGATTCCACCAGTTAGCAATAGATTTTTCAAGATTAAGGTGGGAGGTCCACATCTTTTCGAACCGAAAAGGGAATCTCTGATTATTCTTAAAATTCTCAGCAACAAAAGAGATGGGATAATGATCTGACCCAATTCTATTAATAACAAAAAGGGAGCATCTATGAGAAAGAATCCAATCATTAGAGAGAAGGGATCTATCAAGTCTTACCTGGATAAGATATTCACCATCCCTTCAATTAGACCAAGTGTAGGAAGCCCCGTTGAGATCCATATCAATGAGAGCATTGTCATTAATAAAGTCCATCAGGTCAAATCTGTTGTCTGGTTGAGCTTGACTGCCTCCAAATTTTTCAATGTCTTGTAGAGGAGTATTGAAATCTCCCATCACAACCCAACTATTCAGAGGGAAGGAATTTCTTTTATGCTGAATTTTATTCCAGAATTTGCTTCTAGCGAATTTGGAGTTAGGGGCATAGATATTAGTGATAACGAATTCCTTACCATCAAGGATGCTTTTAGCTTTTAGGGATAAAATATTGCCATCAACATCAATCATATCTCCAGAGGTTGTGCTTTTATTCCAAAATATAGCAACCCCTCCAGAGGCTCCATTTGAGCTACTGCCACAAGCCCCTCTATTTTTGAAAAACTTTAATTTCTCCACTTTCTCTTTACTCATTTTGGTTTCCTGAACTAGGATAATATCTGGATTTTGATCTCGAATGAGGTTCCTTAATATATCCTATTTATTGAGATCATTTAGGCCTTTGATATTCCAAGATATTACCTTCATTTGGAAACCTGAGGGCAGGATTCCTTGATAGTTCGCTACCTTCCATCAGCTATATTTTGCTTACTCTCTTGGTCCCTATGCCATTTCATAGTTTTGCATCTCGGTGGGGATCTTGAAGCCCCAAAATCAGCCTTGGATCTGGTTCTGGTTTTTACTCCATTAAGGCCTCCTACTTTCTTGGTTTTAATTTTCTTTCCATTTCCTATTGTGTTTTCTTCTTGTTGTTCTGCTCTAGACTCATATTGCATATCGCTCCATAGGTCTTCTCTTTTCTGGGATGAAGTGGTCATATCAACTTCTATATTCTGGAATAAGGTATTTAAGTTTGCTTGCGGTGACCCAAACTTGTTACTCCTTCCCTATTTTATTTCATGTTCTTGAAACTCATCCTCTAAACAGTATTCATCTTTTTTTGATATAGGTTCATGAAAATCCTCAGGATGAGAATCAGTGATATTCTCAATCTCACCATCTTCAAGTGTCTCTTCACTGATTTCATTCTCCTTCACCTGTGACTATAGAGCCTCAAAGGTATTGTCTGTTTTGATCTCAAATTACCTGGTTTCATTCTTTTTAATCCCCTTCAAGGGGGGGTTCTTAGGAGGGTCAGTGCTATTTGCTTCCAGGTGTTCTGGTGTCTTCACCAAGTTTCCACTTTTTTCTTCTAACTTGTTGCAATCTTTGTTATTATTTTTTTCTTTCCATATCGGTTTGTGAATATTTTTTTCTTTCATCACAGGTTTTTTAGGGTGGCTGGGGCAAGCCTTAGCCCAGTGACCTGCTTTTTTGCAAGAGAAGCAAAAAAATGGGAGAGATTTGAATTCAATGGATTGTTCCCATAACCCAAGTTTGGAGTTTATGTCAATAGTACTTGGGAGATCCATATTATGTGATATGTTGACGTAGATGCGTGCATACACCAATCTCTTGCGAGTTGCTGTCATTGGGTCTATCGCAACAAGCTCCCCAAAGGAGTTAGTGATTCCTGAGAAAACATCCTCCACCCAGTATTCCAGTGGCAGCGCAGGCAACCTAACCCACACCGGAGCAGATTCAAAGAAAGAATCATTGAGTTCCATGTTAGGGGACCATTTTCTAATAGAAAGAGAGGATTTGCCAAACATCCAGGGGCCGCTACTTAAAGCAACTTCCATATCTTCCCCACATGAGAAAGAGAAAACAAAAAAGCCTCTAGGCAGGGCAGAGACATCAACCTGTCCTTTCATTCTCCATTTTCTCTTAACAAAGGACCTAACATCCTCAATATTAGGTCGAGATCCAACAAATTTCCCCACCAAAGAAAAAGACATTAGAGAGATGCTATGATCAATAACTAAATCAGGAATCTCAATCGCAAGTTTACCTATTCTATTATCTGATATATCCTTCACAAAGGGGAAAGATGATTTACCAATCGGTTTACCATATTCTTGTCTTGCAAAGAGACTATTCTAGGGTTTAGGTATTTGCCCCTCCTTGATATTTTCTGAGTCAATCTTCACCACCTCAGGGCTTTAATCTTGAGAATCTTTTAAGTTTTCGGGGTCAGCAGGAGGGTCCCATATTCATGGGTCCCCATCCTGCCTTCCATCCTCATCATCAGATGCTTGTCCTTGAGCTACAGTGGAATCAGAACCAGAGGATCCAGCAACGTTGTTCCCTCCATTTCTCAATTTCAAATTTCCCACTGCAAACATTGTTCCCTCCATTGTTCCCTCTATTTTCCCGCTCCAATATTCATTGTTAGTTAAGATGAGAGGGGGGGTGAATCATAAAAACTCACAATACAATATATTCACCAAATTCAACCTCGGTAGCCTTTACTGATATACAACTATGACTATAAATATTTCAATACTCATAAATAGATACACTTAAAATATCATAACACATTTAACACCAGATTTAACGTGGAAACCCAAATAGGGAAAAACCACTATGGGATTTCGGACCCACTAAGAAATATACCCTTCTAGAGTATGCTCAGTTAAAAGCTAATCCAGTTATAGATTACAAAAACACATTGCTAGATGTGACCCAGTTAAGGGATTTCCCTCAGACTTGTTAGAGTCTTTCACTTTGTTAGAAGTGACCTTGTCAAAGGATTTCAAACACTCATTTAGAATGTTACCTTACTAGAGGGTTTACAAATAAGACTGTTAAGTCCACTCGGTTAAGAGATTTCCTGTCACTTACAAAATAAATAACAGTAATAAAATATATCTGCAACTTCACATCTAAAATGCTAAAGAAGATTCTATATGCTCAAAACAATCTTGTCATAAGACTTATCTTGCTTCTTGTTGGGCTTCTCAATCTGTTCTTCAATCAAATCTTTAATCTTTTGTGCTCGGTGATCACTACTATCGTGTCACTGTTCTCCTATTTTGCCTGCATGCATTGTTCATCAACAGTTTCTTATTTATGAACAATACCTAACCGCTTAATCTCCTTGATCACATTTCCCATGATCAATCTTAGTCGTTAGATCTTAAAACATGACTAGGTTCATTGTATCCTTTGATCTGAAAATGTTTTACCTTGCCTTGGAACTTGTGCTAGGTTATGACCATTCAATCTATGTTGTAGATCTTTTCTCTTGTATTTTTTATGTCGTTGATCCTCAACAAACTTCTTGCATGACATACCAATCATCTGATCAACTCCAGCTCATTGGTATTCTACATTTAATAATGTATTTATCCATCCAATGCATTATGTTATTACTCGGTTGTTACTCGGTAAATATTGAACTTTACTCAGTAGATATTTTGCCTTCTTTAACTGATAGTGATAACCTTAAGGTTTACCGACTAGCATCTTGCTTGGTAACATAGAACAGTAACAAGCCTTAACTAATTCTATAGCTTGAAATATTTTCTCCTTCTTGTTCAGTCTTTAAATACTCATATATAGGATATCAAAAACAATCAAAACAACATAATCTCATCACTGTCTAAACTCAGTAATAGTTGCCCATTGAATAACTTATTATTCCCCTTTTATTTTCACATTCATTCTGTGTCTCTTACCGACATCTTTATACTTATCAAAGCATACTCATTAAGATATGGCAACATCATACTGAATCAGAAAATCAATTGCTTGACATCAATGACAAAATAATATTATTAAGATAGTAATCATCCTTTCTCAATTATATCAATAATCTCCAACAACCTTCTCCATATCCTCATACCAACAAACTTACTAAGATGCTAACAATCTCCTTCTGTGAAAATGCTAACACTCATTTTATCCAAGGTTAAATCTATCGTGGGAATCATCAAGGCATCATCATAAGTGTATACACAATCAGAATGATGACTCATCTCTCTCCAAATATTATCGACCCATTGAAAATCTTATGCTACCCTCTCAACAGAACCAACATCAGCATATCAAAATCTTCCTGCAAATTGATATCAACAAACTGTCAGTTCCTTTATCCAATCAATCTTATCAATTCTATTAATCAATTGCATCTAAATAAATCCTCTCATGTCTTATACATGAGGTATCTTTCCTGAAACTAGACATTCTGATCATGTCTTATACAAGATATATCATTCCTGAAACCAGATGCTTTGATCATCTTTGTCTTATACAGGAGGTGTCATTCCTGAAACCAGACTGAATCTTGATCTTATCAATCTAACCAATCAAGCTTTATCAATAATCAAGAATCGCCATAATTGTAGAAATCAAATCATTTCTAATCGGGATATCAATTATCTCAATTAATCTCTCGAGGGGGCATCATCATACCACAATTTATCAATCAATATCTGGGGCATCCTATTGAACCAATATCACATCAACATCATCACAATGAGATTATTCTTTGAATCAACATGTCATCACACCTTGCTTCAAAGAGGGGCAAAATGTATACACCTAAAAAATGGTCTGAAGATATTTAATTAAATAAGAAATTATTTAATTAATGCCCCTCCCCATTTTAATTAAATTCATTAGCAGTTTGATTAAATCCTACCTTTCATCTACTTATTAATAAATCTAAGGATTTATTTAATAGGTTCATTTCAATTGTCCCCTTTGATTAATTAATTCAAATTAATTAATCCCTCCCCATTTAAATTCAATTCTTCTAATCCTCTAATTAATTAAAACAAATCAATTTATGAGTTGTTGAAAATTAATTAGTCTTTTCCTATTATTTGAATTTTTACATTCAAATTACCCACATGCCTCCTAACTTCTAACCACCTAACCTAACCATCCCTCTAACCTAACCCATTCCACCTAACCTTGGTTTAACTAACCCTATCCTATCTTGTACATTCTAACCTCCTTATCCTAACCTCCTATGGTGTGGATATTTTATTCTTGAGACACATGGCACTTTGGCCACATGTCTCCTCTCTTGGACACTTGCCCTTTTATGAGAAAATCTCCTTAAAACTTGTCACCACAGAGATGACAAGTGTCTCTTCCTCCAACCTCTTCTCCAACCTCCTCCAATTTCACCCTTGATATCATTAGACTCAATCTTGACTGTTGATTCCTGCCACCTCACCCCTGGCCTTGGAAATCCTATAAATATCCCCCATTTTGGAGCACAAAGGATCCCATCTCATTTCATCTTATGCATTGTTACTATAGGCATATATCTCTTAGCATATCATTTGAGAATTGTTATTATAGGCAACTGCATCTTAGATTTAGTTTAATTTGATCATTTCCTAGCATAATTGTTGAATCATGTAGCTTAATCAATCTCTTTTCTAATTGCATCATCATCATAGCTTAATCATGCACATCATTAGCTTAATTAGTCTCTTGGATCAACCTAGCTTAATCAATCTCATCTTTGCATATCATTATCATTTGAAATCTTCCATCCAGGTGTAGTCAAGTCACTGGGGTTTCTTATCCAAATCTGAGAGAAAATCCATACTCGCATCTCTTAGGAGGCGATAGGTCACTTTGTCATGGTTTTATCTTTCTTTTGTTTATGATTTTCTAACCATGCTTGTAATGATCTATTGATTGTTTTGTGTTTCAACTGCAGGTATCACACTTCACAGGCACGACATTGTGCACTTGATTTTTATCATTTCTTGGTATTTTATCATTCCTCTGCATTTCTTTCTCTTTTGATTGTCTTTGTCACATTTTCAATTAGATCTTGTCGATATCATCATGAATTTAAATCTTTGATTGTTATCAATCATTTTGTCTTGTCAATTGGGCATCGTCACCCCTTCTCGATGTCAAATCAGGGTTTTGTCCTTAATCTTTATCATGGTCAATCTGATCTTGTCAATTGGGCATCATCAACCCTTCTCAATGTTGAATTAGGTTTTTGTCCTTAATCTTTATCATTATCAATACAATCTTGTCGATTCAGCATCGTCAACCTTTCTCAATTGTCAAATCAGGGTTTTGTCCTTGGTCTTTGTCAATTTCAAACAATATTTGATCAACCATTGTCATGCTGGATCACCTTATGTCATCAATTTTTCAATTCCTAATCAATTTGTGACTGATTTGTCATTGGTCTTTTGTCATGTGACCTTCATCAAGTCGACCATTGTATCAATCTTTAATCAATTGTCATTATTTTGGATCCTCTTTTCAATTGTCATTTGTCAGTTAATCTTCTCAATTTGTGATTGATTCATCATCGGTCTTCATCAATCTTGGCATCATGTTATTCAACCTTTCATCAACTCAACCTTTTATCAATCTTTAATTAATTTATCATCAGTCTCAATCAATCATCAAATCTTTGTTAATTTTTGGATCTATTAGTCATTGATCTTTTGTCTTTTGTCATCTATCAATTTTGTCCTTTTGTCAAGTATCAATCAATTGGTCATCAATATTTTTCAATCAACATCGACACTTTATCAATTATCAATCCTCTTCATTTAATCATGATTGAATTGACCTTACATCAATTTATTTTTTGTCATGACCTAATTGTTGTCTTTTCATTTCTAATCTTTCTTTTAGGGTTTAATTATTTAATCCTTCTAACTTGTCTCTTTAGGTTAAATGGATTAAATCCATTTATCCTAGGTCCCTCTTGTCGTAATTAAATATTTCATTTAATTGGCTAATTATGTCCTCTTTGTGAATTAATTAATTAATGAATATTGTTAACAAGTTATGATTCCAATTGTTAGAATGAACTAGAGGAAAACTGAGAGGGGAGGGTAAATCAGTTTTCCAGAAGTTAAAAAATTATTGCAAATTATAAACCTTCTACTAGAGCACAATGAAAATAGAAAAGTGAAAGATAAAGCCTGAAAGTACAGAACACACAACACCAATATTTTTGACGTGGAAAACCCAGTGAAGGGAAAACCACGGTGGGAAACCCTACCCACAATCAGATAATACTTCTACAATAGTATGTGAAATATTACATTGGGGATTGCACTTGCAATCAGGCCAACCACCTAGAGCGCACTGCTTAACACAAAAGGGAAGTCTCACTAACTTACATAAACATCGGACTACAATTCGGAGGAAATGAACTAGGGAAATAGCATCTCCTAATGCTTGATACATTTTCGGTTAAGCACAGATGTCTGCCCTACAATACCAAACTCTCCTCAAACCTTCATTGAATGATATAACCTTGTTCACACATAAACCACTCTCTGCTAATGTAGACATAACCATACCATACCATACAAATTACATGAATATATCACCTATATATATACAAATTATCAACCTTGATAAACAAGGTCGACTAAACCCTAAACCCATAACTCATAATTATATAAATTACATCACATGATACCATCAGACCAATATTATGATTTACATTACATAGCATGAACCTAATTAAAATTCTCAAACAATTATAACCACTAGAAATTTTGCTAAGACCAAATGCAACACGTTATACCAACCAGTAGAAACCCCCAGTGTCAATAACACAAAATAACCAACCGGATCCAAATAGGATCATCATGCTAGCCAATGCAAAGCCACAAAACAATTAGGACATGATCAAGAACACCTTCAGCATGTTATGAACCATTTCTAGAAGTCGGACCAAAACCAATTAACCATTTCATCAAATATCACCAACTGGTATCGCCAACCGGTACCAAGAATATCAACCAGCAAACCAGAACATAAATGATAGCTTCCAGAGAACCAAATCATGAACCAAATTAATATGACAAGCATATAATCATATTGAATAACCATCTGAAACCAAATCCAATAATCTGATCATACCAAATCAGAATCTCTAATAAACTCAGCCAAAACCATGTCCAACCGAAATAGGTCAGCAGCCAACCGGAGCAGCTCAGTAACCAACCGAACTAGTGTTGACATCGATGACAACACATAATCAATTCCCTCATATTTCCAACACATTTGTTAATTAATTTTACTTAATTTCCTCATTTTCTAATTTGCTAATTTCTAATTCCCCATTTTCCACCTAAATTGCTAATTTTCATATTTCAAATCCCATTAATTTCCCTCCTAACTTTTCCTACTAATTTCTCTCCTTTTTGTGCTCAATCATGTCATAATTAATGAAGCTATTTTATCTCCAATTTGTCATTCAATCAATGAGAAAATTTTATGGGTAATTTTTCATAAATCAAGTGGCTATTTTCCCCCTCAATCATGTCATAAATCAAGAAGCATAAATCTCTCTTCAATTTGACATATTTTCACATAGCAACTTGTCAATCAATTTGTCATAATTTGTCATCCAAACATGCCTTTTTCAATTCAATTTGCCAATTTTCAAATGAAGTTTCTTCTTCCATTTTCAATCATGCTAATTTCTTGTCTTCACCAATTTGTCTATAAATTGACTTCTCTTTTCAATCATTTAAACAACCACAATTTGAGTACCCTCATATTGTCTCTTTCGAATCCATCACTTGCAATCATCTTGCTTGCTAATCTTTCACATTTGTAGGTGACACCAACATAATTTGGAGGAGAAAGAATAACAATGGAATCACTTGGAGGAGATTCAACATTATCGTTTGCATTTAATTTATTTTGAATCTTGTACTCATGCTTTTATTGAGTGTATTAGGATCAATTCCTTATCTAATTAGGGTTTGTGGTTACCTAGTTGATGGCTTTGATGTTTTTCATGATTCCTATGTAGATTTTCTTGTCATTGCTGATCAATTGGCCTTTGGATTTTTCCGACCAATTCCTCAAGGGGGCATGCATATCTCCTTGTCATTGTCTAGGCCATATTTCTTGATTGTTCTTTGAAACAACGCTCAAAATTGTATTGTCTCAAAGAGGGGAAAAATGTAGGCGTCTAAAAACGGTCAATGCTTGTGATGCCATACTCTAACATGTCAGTGTGACCTTATTTTAGGGTTTTTGCATTAGTTAACATTTCTTCTATGTCACACACTTGATCTTTATCATTTGTCAACATTTTGTCATTCCTATGCATCTCTTTCTCTTTCGATTGCCTTTCTCACATTTTCAATTAGGTCTTGTCTATATCATCATGACTTTCAATCTTTGGTCGTTATTAATCATTTTGTCTTGTCAATTGGGCATCGTCAACCCTTCTCGATGTCAAATTAGGGTTTTCTCCTCAATCTTTATCATTGTCAATCCGATCTTGTCAATTCGGCATTTTCAACCTTTCTCGATTGTCAAATCAAGGTTTTCTCCTTGGTCTTTATCAATTTCAAACAATCTTTGATCAACCATTGTCATTCTGGATCATCTTATGTCATCAATTTGTCATTCCTCATCAATTTGCAACCAATTTTTCATTGGTCTTTTTCCATGTGACCTTCATCAAGTTGACCATTTTATCAATTTTTAATCAATTGTCATCATTTTGGATCCTCTTTTCAATTGTTAGTTGTCAGTCAATCTTGTCAATTTACGATCGATTCATCATCGATCTTCATCAATCTCGGCATCATGTTATTCGACTTTTCATCAACTTGACCTTTTATCAATATTTGATCGATTTGTCATCGGTTTTAATCAATCATCAAATATTTGTCAATTTTTGGATCGATTAGTCATTTATCTTTTTTCTTTTGTCATCTATCAACTTTGTCCTTTTGTCAATTATCAATCAATTAGTCATCAATCTTTGTCAATCAATATCAACACTTTATCAATTATCAGTCCTCGTCATTTAATCATGATTGAATCAACTTTATATCAATTGATTTTTTTCATGACCTAATTGTTGTCTTTTAATTTCTAATCATAAATTTAGCATGATTATGACAAAATTATGATAAATTGAATCACCAATTTCATGACAAGTTTCTATGTGAAAATATGACAAATTGAGAGCAATTTGTACTCATCAATTATGACATGATAGAGAGACAAAATAGCCACTTGATTATATGACAAATTGAAGAGAAAATAGCTTCATTAATTATGACATGATTAAGCACAAAAAGGGGAGAAATTAGTGGGAGAAGCTAGGAGGGAAAATTAAAATAAATTTGAAATTCAAAAATTAGCAAATTAGGTGGAAAATGGGGAATTAGAAATTAGAAAATTAGAAAATGAGGAAATTAAGTGAAACTAATTAAAAAACATTCATTCATTAATTAATTCACAAAGAGGACATAATTATCTAATTAAATGAAACAATTAATTGTGACAAGAGGGACCTAGGATAAATGGAAATAATCCATTTAACCTAAAGAGACAAGTTAGAAGGATTAAATCATTAAATCATTAAACCCTAAAAGAAAGATTAGAAATGAAAAGACAACAATTAGGTCATGACAAAAAAGCAATTGATGTAAGGTCGATTCAATCATGATTAAATGACAAGAACTGATAATTGATAAAGTGTTGATGTTGATTGACAAACATTGATGACCAATTGATTGATGATTGACAAAAGGAAAAAATTGATAGATAACAAATGAAAAAAGAACAATGACTAATCAATCCAAAAATTACAAAGATTTGATGATTGATTGAGACCGATGACAAAGCGATCAAAGATTGATAAAAGGTCGAGTTGATGAAAAGTCGAATAACATGATGCTGAGATTGATGAAGACCGATAACGAATCGATCGTAAACTAACAAGATTGACCGACAACTAACAATTGAAAAGAGGATCCAAAATGATGACAATTGATTAAAGATTGATAAAATGGTCGACTTGATGAAGGCCGCATGACAAAAGACCAATGACAAATTGGTCGCAAATTAATTAGGAATTAACAAATAGGTGACATAAGATGATCTAAAATGACAATGGTTGATCAAAGATTGTTTGAAATTGACAAAGACCAAGGACAAAACCCTAATTCAACAATCAAGAAGGGTTGACGATGCCAAATTGACAAGATCGGATTGACAATGATAACTATTGAGGACAAAACCCTAATTCAACATCAAGAAGGGTTCACGATGTCCAATTGACAAGACAAAATGATTGATAGCGACCAATGATTGAAAGTCATGATAATATCGACAAGACCTAATTGAAAATGCGAGAAACACAATCGAAAGAGCAAGAGATGCAGAGGAATGACAAAATGTCAACAAATGATAAACATCAAGTGCGCGACATAAAATAAATATTAATTGATGCGAAAATCCTAAAATAAGGTCACGCTGACATGTTAGAGTATGGCATTGCAAGCGTTCACCATTTTTAGACGCCTACATTTTGCCCCTCTTTGAGACAATGTAATTGTGAGAGTTAATTCAAAGAACAATCAATTAATATGCCCTAGACGATGACAAGGAGATATGTATACCCCCTCAAGGAATTGGCCAAAAAATCCAAAAAAGAGGCCAATTGATCAACAATGATGATAGGAAGGCAATGATTCGAACGGACTAAAAATCAAAGATCGGATGTAGAAGATACAAGCATCGCAAGGCACAAAAGACCACGACCAACACAATGTGAGGAAGGTGCACGTCCATCTAGACACTTAGAAGAGCTATAAAAGAGGTGGGAAAGGTGAAAATGACTCATTTGCACTCGCGAGCATAGGAAATTTTGTGCTCTGGACAAAGGATCTTGTAGAGAGATGGCAAACATTCTAGTGGTGGATCACCTTGGGGAAGGTGTACGCATCTTCAGACAACTGATCGATGCGAGAGCACTGGTAAGTGGCTCAAAAATCCATTTTTTTGCTTTGGTCAATTGCACATAGATCTAGGACATTGTGGGGGGGTTTCGAGGACCGGCCAACAGAACTGCACCTATGTGGGTGGGTTATGCACCTATGTGAGGAAGTTTTGTGCTTGCGTGACCTGTATAAGCACAGGAGTTGCTAGGAGGCAATTTTGAGCACTAAAAAGCATGCTACTGAAGCCAAAATGGGAGATAGGACTTAGGAGACTTAAAAGTAGTATAATAGGACATAAATGCATCGATGTGACACATAAAATAATGAAATGCAAATGTTAGGATGAAACCCTAAAAACTAACAAAATGGTGCCCCTTTGTGAAAATACGTAGAATGACTACCATTGATCACACAAGAGAACAAACTTGACTTCTTTGAGTTGTGCCACAGATTAAGGACAAGAGATAGAGACATGTTAGAGGTACTAGGGTTACAGTATATCATGTTCATGCCCGAGATTAGGGAAAACACAAGACTGTTGACCGCCTTGGCAGAGCGTTGGCACTCAAAGACATCATCATTTCATCTCCCGATAGGTGAGGCGACAGTCACACTATAGGATGTATGGTGCATCCTATGAATTCTAATTTAGGGTGAGAGAGTGATCTATGATCCATCAACAGGGATAGATGTATTGTGTAGACTATTTGAGTGCAGTGTTGATGACATAGAGGTCTCAGGGCGAGAAATTCGCTGGGAGGCGATGGCGGCATGGTTTGACAGACAATATGTGGTGATTGGGGTAGTAACAGCATGTATGTAAGTGCCAGATAGATGAGGACATGAATTACCCTATAGGATGGGGTAGAGTGCTTGAGCGGATGTGTACAGAGAGTGTGACATACTCATGGGGACCTTGCATGCTTGCCATGTTATACTTCTCGCTCCACCAGATTGCTTACCAGGGCATTCAGACACTTACCTGTGGGTGACATTATTATAGGTATGGGCATTTGAGCACATAGCAGTGTTTAGACCAATTGCAGAGAGATAAGTTATAGCACGCAGGCCATATGCATACTACTATAGTGGTGCATTGAGTCAAGCACCATATTGGTACACATTATATTGGCGACATGAGTTGGATAGACTAAGAGAGTTCACATGGAGACCATATAGAGGGTTCCCCAGATGGCCAAAAGATGATGAGCATCTATCTTACGAATAGGAGAGGTACTTGATAGGATGGTCACTAAACCATTAGAGAGTTATAGAGATCTATCTGCCTAAGAGGGTGAGATGATAGTTTGGTGAGCAGCAGGAAGTCCCGACAGGGAGCACATACTTTGCTTGATCATCTAGAGAGACTAGAGAGTGGGGGAGGATGATACAGACCCACATTGCTTATAGTGATATCACACAGCTACAACCCAGATAGTGGGATTGGGGGTCAGATGTGGATGATACAGGGACTACTGATAGTTATGCCAAATGGCTTGCATAGCATCACTCGATACCATTGACAGATCCAGATATCACAGTTCCTAGGAGACAAGGAGACTTACTAGAGAAGGAGGAGGAGGATGAGGATGAGGATGACAAGGATTATGAGGTAAATGAGGAGGATGAGGATGATGGCGAGGAGGACAGAGAGGAGGAAGAGAGCCCTATATAGGTAGATCAGGCAGAGGATGAGCCATTATAGGATATACCCATTGGGGATGACATAGCCTAGATGGAGGAGCTTCAGACACAGATGGCACAGCTAGAGAGGTAGATTATTGAGCTTTAGCTAGAGAGGGAGTAGTTAGCAGCTGAGAGGAGACAGTGGATTGGTGATAGAGAGCAGTGGGCAGTTGAGAGGGATGATTATATAGTAGAGATAGCTAGTCTGATAGCTACTTAAGAAACAACGATATCCAAGGCTCGGAGATCAAAGGAGGCTCTGCAGAGATACATCAGTTCGATCAGAGACAATAGCATACGAGAAATGGCACAAATGCTAGTTGATTCAGGAGATGAGATGCGACATTGGAGAGTGCTATATGAGAGCATTGTACCACCAGAGTAGAGGGCAACATCATATCAGGGATGGTCACAATCTAGGACAGAGAGTCGATCATGCTCTTAGAGGACACAGAGCAAAATGGGAGTGATTGGGCCAAGGAAGCCTCTAGAGCTAGGACTGGGGACAAGAGGAGCTTCATCCTCAAGAGAATACAAAGATGACGAGGACAGAGGGAGTAAACAGTGACATGGGCACACTTTCTCATTATGCTTTAGACATCTTTTGCTCTTATGTAGTTATCTTGCGGGTCATACTTGGGACAGACAGTTTGATTTTATACTCTGACACTTTTGATATATATATGATGTGATATGTAGCTATGCATTTGTGCTTCTTTCTATATGATGCTATGTATGGATGCATTATGTACATTTTATATGATACAATGAATGGAATATGTGCTTATGTGTTGTTCTATTTCTGATACGTAATAAAATGCAATGAATAACAATGTTATGCAAAATGCTTTTATTTTTTTGATTTTGTGATTATGCAAAATGATAATAATGTCTAAATGCTTTGTTTGTTTTTTTGATGTAATAATGCAATAAATGATTATGATATTCAAATGTACTAACCAATGAATGCAGGATGCAAATGTTTTTGGTATATCAGAGCACTAGACCGAACTGACTGCGAGGACTAATGGAAGAAATGTTAGTAAGCATAAATTAGATGAAGAAGAGTTAGTGATGAAGAAAAGCTTGCTTTCACAAATGCACAGTAGTAGGTGAAAACCTTTATTTGATATGGCAAAACGGATGTGGCACACCATGGAAATGAAGGCCAGGGCGATAATGCAATCCCTGTGCATAAAGAAGACATTTTGCAGACAAAGAATGAGTCAAAACACCCTAAGACATAATGTGTGTCAAGGGTCAAGGTATGTGTGATGTTCACCAAACAAACTTACTTATCACAAACACCCAATACATACATGTGCCAGAATGCTAATAAACATTCTGCAAACAGAAAACAAAAACAAAAACTGACCATGAACCATCTCGGCCATTCTAAATCACTCAGTGACATCATCGAGCAACATAGGAACATGATCAAAGACAAATCAATGAAAGATAAGACTCACCAATTCAAACAAGTCAAACAAACATCCTGATCTGCATTGCCAAAGTAAGAGTGTTATGTTGAGAGGATGATCATGTTGTTTGGTTTTAGGGAATGTTGTACCTTGTATAAGACCCATGATAATGTTGACAAAGGGACTGATAATGTTGATGTTGTTGATTGATACGATAACTTTGATCAGTTTGAATGCTTTCTCGGTTGAACAGTTCATCTGTTGATACGTGATTTTGTTTAAGTGCAATATTTATCGTGTTTCTATTTGACGCCTACTCAAATGTTTGTCTATGTACAAAAGGGATAGTTTATTGGCGAAATGAAATGAAAATGATTGTTTTTAGATTTCAATGTTTTCCAATTTTTAGGGTTTTGAAATTTATTTATTTTTGTGCTTTTTTCAAGACATTTACGATTTTTTGTGTTTATTTCAGGTCATTTTTCAAATTTTTAGTGATTATTTCAAGATATTTTACAATTTTTTTGGGATTTTTTCATGACTTTATTTGATTTTTTTAATTTTTTAAAGACATTATTTGAATTTTTTGTATTTTTTCAAGACATTTTTGCAATTGTTTTGAATTTTTGAAGTTTTTCATGATTTTTCCCCCAATGTCTAGCAAGGCAGGGAATATGATAGATGGATAAACAAGCTTGCTGAAATGTTGGTGGATAGATGGAAGACAAAGGTCATTTATGATGGAGATAAAACATATTCGATTTCCAAGGGCTATTGCATGATGGGATAAGAGACTAGATATGACAATTTAAAGCAATGACATGGATTGAGGGACATGTCAAGAGGATTCTGAAACCGTGTTTTTCAATTTCACGTCCTTATGTCAGATCAAGATCAAGGGATGGAAAGGAGTGTATGGATGATGATAGGATATGGATAGGATAAGCAAGATAAAAAAATGGATAAGGGACATGAATAGGATAAGGATGTGATAGGCTAAGGGATAATGACAAAAGGTTGTAATAAGCCAAAGACTATGGATGAAAAGTTGTAATAAGCCAATGGATAAAAACTAAAAGTTGTGATAGACGGAAAGCTGCAAATAGGAAGCATGATGCTCATGAAGATCCTCAGCCTTGTCAAGATCAAACATGGAAAAGAGAATATGGACAGGAAGGATGATAGGATAATGGAGGATATGACAGGGTATGATAGGATAATGAAGGACATGATGGGGGTATGATCGGATAGGATAGAAAGAACAAAATTTCCCAAGTATAGTATGCAAGAAGTTCATGGATTACATATGGCACCTATTTGCCAGGTTTTCATCATGGTTCTTGCCCAAGGCGCCTGTTTGCTAGGTTTTCACCATAGGTTGAATATTTTTTTTCTCTTTTCTTTATTTTTTGCAAAAAAAATTGGTATTTTTTGCTTCTTTTAACGAATGACTCAAAAACCTTGTTGTTTAGAGAGTAACCTTGAAGATAGACCATGACTTTTATAAGTATTTCTCAAAAGACACTGGTAGGATATTGACATGGAAATGAGAAGGAACTAAGGATTTAGGACAAGGATTGGATCTAGGATGGATGAAAGGATGGAAAAGAGGTGTTGGATAATGGATAGGGTATTGGAAAAGTTGGGCTTGAGGGGATGGAAATTCTGGCAAGATCAACATTGGCACACACCTTGAGGGGTGGTGGATTGATAGAGGAAAAATGCATTTGGGATATCGAGATTTTAAAGGAGGAAAGGATGGGATTTTGGGACATAAGGGCCCAAAATGGATGATGGAGGCGATGGAGGAATAGCAATTTTGGATGCTAATTTTGGTTCTTCTTTAGACTATTGTGCTTTAAAGAGTTGCTTAAGAATCCACATAGTTTTTTATTTTTCATGTTTTTGTGGTTCCTTGGAATGCATAGCTTGCACAAGAGATTTAGGAACCCATATAGATTTTTTATTTTCTTTTGGAGCAATGGGCCTTTGTGGCCTTTTGAATTTTTATTTTTCTTTCTGGATCATATTTTTCTTCACTTTGACATGTTGATTAGACTGGACATGTTGATCCTTAAATACATGTGGATTTTTAGACTTACTTTTATACTTGACATCCAAATTGCTTGGAGAAGGAAAGGAATGTGTGGATGGATAGGGATGAAGTGAAGGCCACTTGGATGGATGGAAGGTTCTCAAAGATGTTAGCCTTTGTTGACCCTGCATAGGAGACGGAAGGATATAAGGACCTAAAATGGATGGAAGGGATTTAAGGGAAGGTGTATGTTTGGATTTGGGTTTAGGGACACCAACACCTTGAGAATGAATTGTGTAGCTATGACCATTAAGATTTTCTTTAACATGGAGAGGTTCTTTCTCCTAAAGGTCTACCACTTTTCCTTTGTAAATATTTTGACCTGTAGGAGACTATTTCCTTCAGGAAGATGATGTGAGTCCATTATGAGGTGGATATGACATGATGAGATCACGAAATGAATCAAACTAGACCAAAGTGAAGGAGCCCATTGTGCATATGGGGCATTTGTGAACATCTTGCACCAACATGTTAGGATAAATGAGGGGGACTAGGATCAATGAAAAGCTTTTCATGAGATGGAATGGGAGGAATAATGGGATCATCTAGGGAGATGAAATCTTGTGGGGGATTTAAAGGGATGATGGGGTCTTGTGGTGGACATGAGTTTGGAAGGGTACTTTGATCTTGAAAAGGAGGAAGACCATTCGACTCCTCTTTGAAGATACTCTTCTCTTGGATTTCAATGGGATTATTAGAAAAGATGGAGGGGACATCTTGACCTTTCTCAGGGAGTAGAATGTCAATGGGACTTAAAAGGACATTTTGGTCATGTAGTGGAAGGGGATCATTTGGGATAGGATGGAGTGAGATATCTTGATCTTTCTTAGAGAGTGGAATGTCAATAGGACTTTGGATAGGATGGTCAGGGATGGTGGGAACATTATGAGTGTCTGGGAAGATGGGATCTTGGTCAACAATTAGATGAAATAGTAATGTTTTATGATCTTAATCTTGACTTTTTTTAGGACTCATTTGTTCATGCTCTAAATTATCCTCTTGTCATGGGATTGGAATTTGAACATACATGGGGGATTCCGGTAAGGAAACAATGCTTTGACACGAGGGAGTTGGACTTTGAATGCGATCTTTTTTAATGGGTTTGATGGGAAATGAAGCACATGGTGGCATTGGGTCTAGAATTTATAAATTATGGCAATGATTTGCATCGTGAATTGGATTATCTTGGCAATCAATTATGGAGAGCCCTTGGGGAATTTCATCCTTGGGTGTATCATTTGACAAGGATGATATGGAAGGCTCATGCACATCTTTAAAAGGTATAGGAATAGATGTCACTGGAGATTCAATTTTCTTATGAGGGGACGAGCCATTTCTAGACATAGGTATATGATTTTTATCTTTCTCATAAGGATCACTTAAGAGTTTCTTTAAGAGTTGTGTAATAAAGCCACATTTCTTTGGAGATACATTTGAATCCTTGCGAGGTTTTGACATGATTGGGTTTTTTATTTTGGATTTATTTTCATTGCAATTTAGGTTTGTGGTTGCTTACTTTCTTATTGCTTTGATGCTTTACTTATTTTCCTACCTCACATTTTTTGGTGAACCCAACATAGACATGTTTAATCTTCTACCTTTTGAGTTTTCTTGAGTGTTTGCAGGTTAAATTTCAAGAAAAAGAGCCTTTCTGGGGTGTTTCAGGCCTTCCACGCTTGTGTGGGCTCAAATTGTGCATGTGTGGGCTCAAATTGCGCCTGTGTGGGATCAAATTGCGCATGTGTTGAGTCAATTTGCACCTGTGTGGGCTCAATTTGCGCCTGTGTTGAGCCAATTTGCGCTTCTAAAAACAAATCCTCAAAAGTTGCATTGGTTAAGTTAGGACTTTAAATCATTCAAAATGTCTTAAAATGAATTCACAACAATCTTCACATTTTCAGTTTTGTGCATACAATTGGCTAAAAAGAACCCTACATCTTTCGATTTGGGCTTTAAAAAGAACCCTAATTCACTTATTTGGATACAATTTCAATGGCATTAGTCTAATAAGGGCTATAATTAACTCATATATCCTAATTAGGATGGTTAATGAACCACAAATTCTCACATCTAGTCATTAGGGTTTAAAATTTGCAACTTTTGCATCTTGTTTTTTAGTATGATAAACTATTGCAAACTAGGGTTTATGGATTACATGGCCTATTTCATACTTATATTTGTCATGGGTCTTTGTGATTGAGCCATAATTTTGTCATCTTGTTTCATTTCTGGCTCAAATAGGTCAAATTTGTTCAAAATTAGGGTTTACATGCTTTCTAGGATTTCAATTTTGCTATATTGACCTTTAGATTGATCAATTTTATTTGTTTTGTAGGTGCATTACACTTCTGCACCTGTGTCCTAATTTTATGCCTGTATGCCTTGATTTCACACCTATGCAAGATACTTTTTTGCCTGTGCAAGGTAGTTTTGCACCTGTGTGCGCTAAAAGTGCACCTTTGCAAGGACATAACCTAAGGTATAATTTGCCAATTTTATTTGTAGAATATGATCATTTCTTTCTATTTCATGCATTTTGGCTTTCTGTGTTATTGATTATTTGTGCAGCACCTTGGTGAAATGTTTGACGAAGACTTATTCACAAACTAGTAATGTGTTTGTTGAAGGACGCGACTAAAGAATTTCATCAAAACTGAGTGTCTACGATTTTTAGAGTAGTTGCACAGTTTGATTTCCTAAAGGTTAATGAACACCATGTTTTCTATGTCTGGTTTTGTTTTGTGTGTGTGTTTTTACCCTTAGAAGTGGGTCTACCTCCCAATTTTCCCAACACTTCGCACAAGCATTGGTGAGAGGGAACAACCCAAAGTGGCAACAGGCTAAATCCAATCTCTTCCAAGACATTATAATCAAATGTGTTTGTGATGAAAGTTGCAAGCAACGGGTGTTGGAATGGCATAGCGACGATTAAATTCATCAGATCTATGCCCACCCGAATGGATGCCCTGACTAAAAACCTTTGTGCTTAGAGACCAAAAACCTTCTATTTGTTGACTCTGGTGTTGTGATACATGCATGTCAAAGAAACCCCTCATGTGCCCTTCAATTTGAGATAGTAAATTCTTGGGAAGTGATGCCCCCTGAATTCAAAGCTTGATATGCTCGTACAAGTGAGTGCCATGGGACTAAGGCTTTGATTTTTTTCATGATTCTTATCTACATCTTTGAGAACCTTCCATCTATCCAAATGACCTCCATTTCATTCATATCCATCCACACATTCACTTCCAAGTAATTTGGATGCCAAGCATACAAGTTATAAGTCCAGCAATCCACATGTATTCAAGGATCAACATGTCCCATCTAATCAACATGTCAAAGTGAAGAAAAATATAATCCAAAAAGAAAAAGAAATGTCCAAAAGGCCACAAAGTCCCACTGAGAAAAAGAAATAAAAGTCAAAATGTATATGGGTTCCTAAATCTCTTGTGCAAGATATGTGTTCCAAGGAACCACAAAAGCATGAAAAATCAAAAACTATGTGGATTCATAAGCGGCTCCTTGAAGAACAACAATCTAAAGAAGCACCAAAATTAGCATCCAAAATTTCTATTCCTCCATCCAAACCTTTCAAATCTATTCCTCCATCACCTCCTGCATTCATTTTTGGGCCCTTATGTCCCAAAATCCCCATCCTTTCCTCCATTAAAATCTTGATATCTCCAATACATTTTTCCACCATCAGTCCACCACCCCTCAAGGTGTGTGTCAATGTTGATCTTTCCAACATTTCCATCCCCTCAAGCCCAACTTTTCCAATACCCTATCCATTATCCAATGCATATTTTTCATCCTTCCATCCCTCTAATCCAATCCTTTACATAAATCCTAGCCTTAATCCCATATCATTTCCATGGCATTATCTTGTCAACATCTTTGAGCATACTTTTCATGGTCATTGTCCATTTTTCAAGGCTAGTATCCAAACAAAAAGATTCTTAAGTCCTTCTTCCATCGCCTATCATGTGTGTATTTTTTGCTAAAAAGGCAAAAAAGCAAGAGAGAGAGAGAGAGAGAGAGAGAGAGAAATTGAAAAAATTAGAAAAAAAAAAAAAAAAAAAAGCAAAAATTTGAAGAAAACAAAACAAAACAAAAAAAGTAAAGAAAAATAATTCATCCTCAAGTGAAAACTTGGCAAACAAGCGCCTTGGGCAAGTACCATGATGAAAACCTGGCAAACAGGCACACTTCTTGCATACCATACTTGGGGGCAAGTTTCACCCTTCACTATCCTATCATCCTTCATATCCTATAGCCCTCCATTATCCTCTCATCTCTCATGTCCATATCCCCTTTTCCACCTTTGATCTTGACAAGGCTAAGGATCTTCACGAGCGTCATGTATCCCATTCACAGCTTTCAGTCTATCATAGCTTTTGGTTTTTATCCATTAGCTTATTACAACCTTTTGTCCATATCCCTTGGCTTAATACAAACCTTTTTTCACCATCCCTTAGCCTATCACAACCTTCAGTCCACGACCCTTATCTATTTTTCAATCTTGCTTATCCTATTCATAATCCTATCACTGTCCATACACTCTTTCTTGTCCCTTGATTTTGATATGACATAAGGATGTAAAATGCACAACATGGTTTCAAATACCTCTTGACATGTCCCTCATGGCATTCCATTACTTTACATTGTCATATCTAGTCCTTTATCCCATCGCGCAATAGCCCTTGGACATTGCATATGTGTTGTCTCCATAATAAATGTATTTTGTCTTCCCTCTATCCACCAACATTTTAGCAAGCTTGTTTATCCATCTATCATACTCCTTGCCTTGCTAGACATGGGGGAAAAAATCCTAAAAAATAACAAAAAAATCAAATAAGGTCCTGAAAAAATCTCAAAAAAATTAAAATTGTCCTGAAAAAAATTTAAAAAATCGAAAAATGTCATGAAAAAATCCCTAAAAAGCAAATAAAGTCCTGAAAAAATCCCTAAAAATCAAATAAATGACTTGAAAAAAATCCATAAAAATCAAATAAAGTCTTGAAAAAAACAACTAAAAATCAAATAATGTCCTGAAAAAAAAAATTCAAAAAAAAACAAAAAAACGTCCTGAAATAATCCAAAAAAAATCATAAAATGTCCTGAAAAATCAAAAAAACATTGTAAAATGTCCTGAAAAAAGAAAAAAAAATCAAAAAACACTAAAAATTAGAAAACATAAAAAATCCAAAAACAATCCTTTCATTTCATTTCGCCAATAAACTATCATTTTTGTATATAAACAATCGCTTTTGTTCATTTCCTCCATAAATTGTCCCTTTTGTACATAACCAATCGCTTTTGTTTTATTTTGCCAATAAAATGTCCCTTTTGTGCATAGACAAACATTTGAGCAAACGTTAGATAGATAACACATTAAAACACTGCGCTTGAACAAATCATGTATCAACAGATGAACTTTTCCACTAAGCAAGCTTTCAAACTGATCAAAGTTGTCTCATCAATCAAAACAACGTCAATATCAACATTATCAGTCCTTTGTCAACCATTATCATGGGTCTTATACAGAGTGTGGTATACTTGAAACTAGAATGTGTCCTATCTTAGACAGGGTACTGCACTCCCTAAAACCAGACTACATGATCGTCCCTTTGTCACAATGTTATCACTTTGGCAATGAAGATTAGAATGTTTGTTTGACTTGCTTGAATTTGTGAGTCTCTTCTTTCTATGATTTATCTTTGATCATGTTCCTATGATGCACGATGATGTCACTGAGTGATTTAGAGTGGTTGGGATGGTTCATGGTCATTTTTGTTTTGTTTTCTATTTGCGAAGTGTTTCATAATTCTGGGGCAAGTATGTCTTGGGTGTCTATGATAAGTACGTTCACTTTGTGAATGTCGCACATCCCTCAACCCTTGACACACGTAATGTCTTAGGTTGTTTTTTATTCATTCCTTATCTGCAATGTGTCTGTTTTATGCAAAGGGATTGCATTATCGCCCTAGCCTTCATTACCATGGTGTGCTACATCCGTTTTTCCATATTAAATAAAGGCTCTCACCTACATTTGTGCATTTGTAAAAGCAAGTTTTCCTCACCACTAACTATTCTTCGTCTAATTTCCGCTTACTAACATTTCTTTCGTCGGTCCTTGAAGTCATCTTGGTCTAGTCTTGGCATTATTTTTGATAAATCGACCTCTTTTCTAAATTTTTCGCCCACTTTCTCTAGGGGGCACCCTTGTAGTCCACCATTGTTGGGGCAATGTTTTATGCGATTGTTCTTTACTATTCTTTGAAACAACACTCATAATCTCATTGTCTCAAAGAGGGGCAAAATGTAGGCATCTAAAAATGGTCAATGCTTGTGGTGTCATACTTTAACATGTTCACGTTACCTTCTTTTAGATTTTTGCATTTTACTAACACTTCCTCTATGTTGCACATTTGGTCTTTATCATTTATCAACATCATGTCATTCTTATGCTTTCTCTTGCTATTTGATCCTATTCATTTGTTTCAATTTAGGTCTTATCAATGTCATTCTCAATTGTCATTTCATGATCATGATCGACTTTTAATGTTAATTAATCATCATTTATCATTATCATTGTTTGTCAGTTTCCATCAATCCTTGTCAATTTTAATCAATTTGTCATTGATCCTTTATCAATCATCCTTTATCAAATAAACCTTGTCAATTTTGATCATTTTGTCATTGGTCTTTGTCATTATCAATTTAATAAACTTTTGGTCCTTGTTAATTATCTTCTTGATCATGATCATCATAATTCATTTATCAGGTTAATTGTGTCATGACATTGTTTTGACCTATTTCATTCCTTTTCTCCTTTCTAGGGTTTAATAATTTTTTAATTATTAATCCTTTCCAACATCCTGTTTATTTACCCTATGTCTTGTGTCACAATTAAATATTTTATTTAATTGGCTAATTTTCCTTTGAGAAATTATTAATTATTCCCACATTTCTCTCCCTTTATTTTTTCATAATTTTGTCATAATTTGTCATTCCTAATTTTATGATTCTCATTTCCTATAATTTACACCACCATTTCTCCACTAATTTGTCTCCACCTTTTGCTCAAATCATGAAGCTATTTTTGTGCTCGATTTGTCATAAATCAATGAGAAAACTTTAAGGCCAATTTGTCATAAATCATGAAGCATAAATCTCTCCTCAATTTGTCATATTTTCACATAGCAACTTGTCAACCAATTTCTCATATTTTGTCATATCAATTATGCCATTTTTAATGAATTTGCCTCTTCCATTTGCCATGACTTTCTCATGTCATTTTGGAGACAATTTTCTCTATAAATTGATTTAAATTTTCAATCATTTGAACAACCACAATTCGAGTACCCTCATGCTGTCACTTTTGAATCCATCACTTGCAATCATCTTGCTTGCTAATCTTTCGCATTTGTCGGTGACACCAACATAATTTGGAGGAGAAAGAATAACAATGGAATCACATGGAGGAGATTCAGCGTTATGGTTTGCAATTACTTTCTTTTGAATCTTGTCGTCATGCTTCTATTGAGTGTATTAGGATCAATTTCTTAGCTAATTAGGGTTTTTGGTTACCTAATTGATGGCTTTGATGTTTTTCATGATTCCTATGTACACTTGTAAATGATGATTTTTAAGTTTTATGAATTGCCATTTATTTCATTCCCTTCCTTCTCAAGGCTTCAATAAGACAATAACCACAGTTTTTGCAGAGCTTTGAGAAGTTAACAGACATTAATTTAAGAGGTGGTGAAGTGGGAAGTGGGGCGAGAATGGAGGCCAACTTCACTCTTTGAAGCAGGAGACGAGTTTACTCTTTCTTCAGGGAGATTACTATGAGTCAGTTGCAAAAGATGTTCAAATCTTCCGACGAGTTGTTAGCCCAGAGTGTGGCAATTGTGGTCGGGGGTGCCTTCAATCTATGCAAAAAGGATTAGAAAATCTGTTTGATAGCAACACACACAAGAGCACAAGAAACAAACGTTAGTGTTAGCAACAAAAGATTATCCTAAACAGGCATATCAAGAGAGATATTAAGCATGAAATAGAAAGCATATAAGCATAGAATAAAATAGCTAATCAAGATGCTCATAGTTGCTCCTCCCTTGTTCCTCTCCTCTCCAAGTCCCAAATGAGTGTAGCTCTCAGCAGCTTTTTGCACTATGGATGCTTATGGAGGATTGAGATTTAATATTAAGCTTCAAATATGAAATGAAAAGCTAAATACTATGCTATTGATGTTAAAATGATTGATTTTACCAAAAAGACAAGATTTTAGTTATGCTATGCTAAATGCTCTCTAAAAATGTCTATAGCCTAAATGCATACAAGTTTTCAGGATCTAGATTATGAAGGAATGGGCTCTATTTATAGGAAAAATGGAGCAATGGATGGCCAGGATTGAAAGGTTTAATCAAGGGTCAAGCTTGAAAGTTGGGGATCCATGTGCACAATTTGCACCAATGAAATGGTGACAAGTGTCAACATAAGATTGGGTTGAGAGAAGAGGTTGGAGGCATTAAATGCCTGAGGAGACCTCATGGTTATCTAGAAGGTAAGGGTCAAGCCTAAATTAGGATTACCCACTGGATTAGGAGTTAATGCAAGGATAAACCTTTGTGCAAATGATTAAGAGATAATCATGGTCAAAGCATTAAAGGCTTGATGAGACCCTTGGGTTGGGTAGAGGTTGAGTCAAAACAAATGTTTTAACCATGTGGGAGGGTTTGAGGTAACCATTAATGGTTATTGGAGACTTTGGGGATTAAGTGGTTGAAGGTTGAAAGCCTTCAATGGTTATCAAAGACTTTGAGCCATTTAGTGGTTGAAGGTTGGAAGCTTTCAAAGGTTATCCAAGACTTTGAGACATTTAGTGGTTGAAGGTTGAAAGCCTTTAATGGTTATCAAAGACTTTTAGGCTTTGAGAAGTGACTCCATTTTGCTTAGGAATGTGACAATAATTAGGGGATGGATTAAGTTAATTAGGAAGGGGTTAGAAGAATCTAGAAGGGGATTAGATTTTGCAAGTGGATTTGGTGGGTGAGGGAAAATAGGATTTTATTAAAATAAAAATTCATTTATTTCAATAAATGTGTGTAAGTTGTATTTGGATAAATATTCAAATAAATATTAATTTATTTAAATGAGAAAAAGGAAGATAAAGCATTAAAATGCTTGAAGACTTTGAGGGGAACCATTAAAGGCTTGAAGACTTTAAGGAAAACCATTAAAGTCTTAAGAAGACTATAGAAGGAAGCCATCAAGTTTGAAGACTTTAAAGCCATCAAGTTTGAATACTTTAAGGGAAACCATTAAAGGTTTCAAGTGGGTGAGGATAAATAGGATTTTAAATAAATAATTTATTTAAAATAGTTGTGCAACTTGCTTTTGTAGGAAAATACAAGTGGGTGGAGGATAAAGGTGATTTAAATAAATTATTTATTTAAAATAATTGTGCAACTTGCTTTTGTAGGAAAATACAAGTGGGTGGAGGATAAAGGTGATTTAAATAAATGATTTATTTATTTAAATGTGAGAGGTGGGATTTTGGGGGATTTAAATAAATATTAATTTATTTAAATGTGAGAGGTGGGATTTTGGGGGATTTAAATAAATATTAATTTATTTAAATGTGAGAGAAGATTTAATTAAACAAATATGTTTTATTTATTTAATTAATGGTATGAATTTGGTTAAGTGAATTAAATCAAATAAATTGAATAATTTATTTAATTAATAGGAGAACAGGGTTAAGATGAATTAATTAAATATTAATTTAATTAATTATTAATTGATGGTTAAATAATCAAATAAATACTAAGTATTCATTTAATTAAGTGGACAGATTTATGTGACTACATTTGCCCCTCTTTGAGACGGTGCAATTTATCGCGTCGTTTCAAAGAAAGAAAAATAGGTGTGAAGAAATGCCCCATAAAATGTAAATTTAATGGGTGGTATGCCCCCTCGAGAGATGGGCCGAATTTTATTTTGAAAAATCAGGTGATCTCTCGAAAAAGAATGCAAAGTGGAGGGGAGGTAGAATAGAAGAAATTAGAACTAATGATGAAAGAATGGGAGAAAATGGAGTGAATATGAAGAAACAACAAGCCAGCGAGTACCCTGAGGTAATGCAAGAGATACATAGCAGATGTAGTGTGGGGTTTGGATTGATGCTATACAATTGATCAAAATTGGTTGGACAATCTGGTGCAATCGGTTTAATTGCCCCGGTCAAGTCAAAGCATGACAGTTGATGTCAGTTGGTTGCTTGGACATGATAAAGTCTGAGTAAGTGAATCAAAGTGACCTGATGTGACTTAGACAATTGATGTAATTGCCCGATGAAGTCAAGGTATATGAAGCAAAATACTCATTGAGACTTAGACAATTGATGTAATTGTCCATTGGATTGTGTTTGATTGGTTGATCAATTGATAGTGTGTGTGTGGGATGGATGATTGTGGTGAATCATAGCAGCCCCGTTGAGACTAGGTCATTATGATAAATGCCTGATGTAGTCTAGGATTACCATGATCGATTACCTATTGAGACCCGAAGATACTTGATCAGAGTATCTGTTGATAGTCTAGGTGTGTGGGAGTCAATGTATCTATGCAGATAGAGTAACTTTCTTGACTTATTGGATGACTTAGGATAGGAAACCCCCTTGGATAGAACCCCTATAATGTTAAATTATAGCTACAATAGAGTCTCCTTTGCACCTATCAAAATGCTGACAAAAAAACACTTTTGTATTACCTTTTGGGGGATCAAATGAATTCAATTAGAATTTATATTTTGTAAGTATGTAGTCCTTATCATAATCTTTCCAAAAGTTGTAATTTTGAATATATTTAATTTCATTAATATGCTTATTTTTTCAATTTATCGTGAATGTAGATTTTTCATCAAACATTAAGGTCTTTGTTTCACACATGTGGAAAAGTAGGAAAATATATTTAAAAAATGTAAAAAAATATATCTTCCCTAGGTATTGATATTCTCATTCTAACACAAAAATAAGAAGTTAATTCAAATGCATACCAAAAAGTCATGCATGATGACATACATGTCTATACAGATTACAATTACTCTGAATTCAAAAATTAACTAAAAAAAACATATGCAACAAATAACTATAAAAAAATATCCATACTCTAGATATTGGTGTAATTAATTATTGTGAGATCACTTAAGTTAGCTTGGGGGTTCTTGAGACCAATTTGACTATGTTTTGCACCTAGAGACTCGTCAGGACTAGGGTCTCTAGCCCTAGTGTCCAACCATTTTGAGCCCTAATTTCAAACACGAGTTCCTCTTTGTATCCCCTTTCCAATTCTATACATCTTAAATCATTTTCAAATCTACATTTGTTTATTTATGTTAATTATTGTCAATATTGCACCATTAAACCTAGTTCTTGAATTTTAACATCTAAATCATTAATCAATCAATCAAATTATAAAAGAGAATAGTCTATCATTGTGTCCAACTCTCCCAAGGGTTTTAAGTTGGGCCTATTGGTTTCTCTCCAATGTAATTGATGGGATTGGGTTTGATTCCTAGTTTGCATAGGGTAGTGAATCCCCCATTTTTCCTACATCACAGTGGCAATTATTGGAATCAATGAATGTCTAATAAATTTAGATCAAGATAAAAGATACAAAGCACTACATAAGTGACATCAAGTACACTACTCAACCATGAATATACAAATGGCATGAAGGAAAAAAACTATGTGAAGTTGAAGATGTAAACAATGGTATGATCAAGGAGCACAAGTGTGTACTACATGAGTGGCCCACAATACACTATTAAATGTGTAGGGTTGTCTAGATAAGTACCAAAGTCTCACAAATTATGATCAACTAAAAATGTAGAAGGTTGCTCCACTACTCTATTAAAACCAAGGAAGAATTAGCATAACCATCTGATGATACTCTCATTAATGATGATAAAGGATTCAAGGTATTAGAAGATTAACTAAAGTGTGGCACGTGTGCAAGAGAGTGTATAATGTGCTATCAAGTTCAATATAATGTACAAAAAATTATAAAGGGTGTGCAAAAAACTAAGGCAAGAGTCATTAGGATTCATTATTGTCATGGAGGGGCACTCACTTGACAAAGGTGTGATGGAAGAAAGTAATAAAACCCCCATGACACTTTATAATGTAGTAAAAGTATAAAAGATGCATAATATAAGTGTAAAACTCTCCCTAAAAAACAAAAAAAAAAGTTTTTAACACTTTATATGAGAGCATTTACAAACATATGTTCTTAGACTTCTTACGAGGGTTCTTAAAATGAATGATTTCAATTTATGTCATGAGGTGGAAAAAATAATAAATAAAGTTAGCATGTCTTACAACCTCAAAAATGACAAAAACATAAAAAATTAAAAACCATTTTATTCAATACATGAACCCCACATAATTTTTAAATGATGTGTCACTTTATATGTGTAGCGTCATAAATTGTCATGGGGCCAATTTACACCTCATGTTTGTGCTCCTACTTTAGCGTGTCTTCTCCTCATCTTCTATTTGGGTTCGTTTAGTGCCTTACTCTAGTTTTGATGTCTCATACACCTACCCAATGACTCCTTGGAGGTGTATCCTCCCCGGGCCCTAATTTTGGTCCCTAATTAGGGAGGACTAGGGCAGTGAAAACCTGGTCCTGGACCAGAGTGCCCAGCACCCTAGTCCCCCTCATTGGGGCCCAATTTTCAAGGGAGGTATGTGACCTATCTCTCCAATGGGAAATGAATTTAGTGGCTCTATATGACCATTGTGACGAATAATGATGAACAATAAATACCCAACAGATACTAAGAGGGGGGGTGAATCAGTATAGACAAAAACTTCTTTAACAACTTAAACTGCAAAGACTGCACTAACTAGTAAACAGCATCACTGATCTAAATCAAGGCAATATCGGTAAAACACAGCGACTATAAGAGTCATAAACTGGTAACACTTAGATCTTCACAAAACCTAATATCTCATTTCCACTTCACCCATATGCTTAAACAAGTAATACATCAGAAATATAATGACCCCTGGATCAACTTGCATTACTGCTTAATAGAAAACACTAAAACATTACATGAAAAAGCATCACACATGACACATTGCTTTTTCACGTGGAAACCCAACTAGGAAAAACCATGATGGGGATGAATACCCACAAGTTGTTCTTGAACTCTTCTGAAGTTCGCTCTGTTAGGAGCCTAGTCTGGTTAAAGACTTTACAACAGGTTCTGCTAGGAACCGATCCTGCTACGGATCACCCGGTTAAGGGATGGCTAAATACCCGGTTAGAGGTTAAAACCCTGTTAAAGGTTACCTTGTCAGAGGATTTCAAGAACTCAATGATTTTGAGTCACCCTGTTAAAAGATTTACAAAAATCTTGTTAAAGCTACCCGATAAAGGGATTTTCCATCTGCTGAAATGGTTAGAAGTCAACAGGTAATACACTTATATGATAACAACACTTAATGCTAAGGCAGATCCACTTCAGTTCCTTTACATCTACAATCACACTCTACAAATATCTACTCACTGCTCCGGTCTAGCAAGAATCACTTCACACACATTCATTTGCCAACAACTTCAAATGAAAATCATCATCGACCTTATAGACAACAATTAGGTCGGTAGCCAAAACCTAAAACCCCAAGCATCTAGGTTAACAATACAGTCGGTCCAATCCTGACTATTCAAACACATTACATAGAGTAAAACAATCTTGAACAAATCTCAAGACGTTCTCCATCATTCATTCTTCACCGCTTTTGGAAGTTGATAACCCATCACGCGCTCTCCATCGTTTACTAAGATTTTGCACATTCCTGAGGTAGATAGAATCAATCTTCTTCATGCAAGATCCTCAAGGATATTCTTCACATGCACAAGGATGATGTGGTAGCACAATCTAATCTTCATTTCAATGCTAACTCATCATAGGATGTCGTCGGTCAAATCACATAGACTTGGAATGCATCAACTAGAAACCCTGAAGCTGAGACTACCAATCAGTAGTCATATCAAATGAAACTCCAATACAAACTTTGCATATACCAGTTCACATTCCAACATACCTATTCACCTTTTCGCATATACCAGTTCACTTCATACCATCATATCGGTTCTCTTGCCAGTTTGCTTACTTCAATATACTGGTTCATACTTCAGCATATTGACATCAATGACAACATACAATCCTATCATGTCATCAAACTCTGCACATATGCCAACAATCTCCCCCTTTGGCATTGATGGAAATACACAAAGATATCTCAACATCTTCTTCCATATTATATATCTTCAATACTGCAGATATCTTCTCTGCTTCACATCTTCTCCCCCTTTGACAACAATGCCAAAGTGGAGGCACAAACATCCAAGTTCCACTATGCCACTCCCCCTGAGGAGTAGCATCCTTCAACACATCAATCTTGAAAAGATTTGTCAATGCAATACCTAACTGATGTGGAGCACATACCTTTAGTTCACCTCTTGAAGGGGCAGCACCCCTAAATCACCTCTTAAATAGGTAAATGTAGCCTTCGGTAGAGGCTTGGTCAAAATATCTACTAACTGCTCCTTACTGGAAACATGTTCCAATACAACCTCTTTGTATTGAACTTTCTCCCTCAAGAAATGATAAGCATGCCATACCGGATTGTTGGAAATATTAATTGCACTTGTGTTGTCACAAAATATACTCATTGGTTCAGATACAGGGACTTTGAAACCACTTAATACATGCTTCATCCAAATTGTCTGAGTGCAGTTCATAAATGCTGCTACATATTCTTCTTCTACTGTGGACTGAGAGATACAACTCTACTTCTTACTCATCCATGAGACAAGTCTACCACCAAGAAATAATGCACCATCGGTTGTGCTCTTCCAGTCGTTCACATTACCAGCCCAATCGACATTGGTAAATACTTTAAGATTGAAATCATTATTGTAAGATACCACCATCCATAATCTATAGTTCCCTTCAGATATCTAAGAATCTGCTTGACTGCTACCAAGTGGGATTCTCTTGGACTTTTCTGAAAACATGCAGCAATGCCTACTGCATGTGCTATGTCCGGTCTGCTGTGTACTACATAGTGCAACTTACCAATCATTGACCGGTATTCCTTCTCATTCACCAATGCTGAGTCATCTTCTTTTGACAATTTACAACCGGTCATCATAGGTGTACCAACTGGTTTGCTGTCTTCCATGCCAAAGGTCTTCAACACCTCTTTGACATACTTGGACTGAGTGATAAAGATATCATCTTTCATTTGTTGAATTTGTAGTCCAATGAAGAACTTAATCTCTTCGATTAGTGACATCTCAAATTCCTTCTTCATCTCATCTGCAAACGCATGGCTCATCTTGTCATCTCCACCAAAAATTATGTCATCAACAAATACTTCACATATCAGAATCTGATCTCCTTCTAACTTGAGATAGGTATTATTGTCTTCACTTGTTCTTTTAAATCCAATCTTCACAAGATGGGAGTGTAAATGTTCATCCATGCTCTAGGTGCTTGCTTCAATCCATACAAGGCTTTATGTAGCCTACATACCATATCACTGTCTTTTGATAGGGCAAACCCATTTGGTTGCTCTATATACACTTCCTCTTCAAGTATTCCATTCAAGAATGCAGATTTTACATCCATCTAATACACTTTGAATCCCTTGAAGGTTGCATATGCAAGCAGCATTTGAACTCCTTCCAATCTAGCTACTAGAGCAAAGGTTTCTCCATAGTCTTCTCCTTCTTCTTGAGAATGTCCCTTACATACCAATCTTGCTTTGTTTCTTACCACTGTGCCATCTTCATTCATCTTGTTTCTAAAAACCCATTTGGTGCCAATAATATTTTTATGCTTAGGTCTGGGTACCAAAGACCATGTACCATTCTTTTCTATCTGGTCAAGTTCCTCTTCCATAGCCTTAATCAGTCTTCATCTGTGTGTGCCTCTTTAAATGTTTTGGGCTCAAATTCAGAAATCATGCAAGAATTTTCTCTGACCTTTCTTCTTGTAAGAATTCTTGCATCCTTATCTCCTATGATCTGCTTTGGATCATGATGCAGCTTTACATACCTAGGAATGATCTTGGCTGATTCCTCTTGCTTTTCCTCTTCATCCTCATCTTCATCTTCATCTACATCAGCATCTACTCATGTAGGAGCACTGTTACTTGTACTTGGTTGTTTTGCAACCGGTTCCGAGAAGGTTACATCTGGTTCATCTACCGCTTGCTCACTATCGGTTTCCTCACGTTTCTCAGCAGTCTCATCAATTCTAACATTGATACTTTCAACAATTCTCTGAGTCCTATTGTTAAAACACTTGAGAGCTTTGCTCTTGGTGGAATATCCTAGGAATATTCCCTCATCACATTTAGCATCAAACTTGCTTTGGTGTTCACTTCTCTTAATATAACACTTGCTACCAAACACTCTAAAGTAGCTTACTATTGGAGTCTTACTAGTCCAATACTCATAAGGAGTTTTATCTTTACCTTTCTTGATGAGTACCTGGTTCATAGTGTAGATTGCAGTGCTCACCGCTTCTCTCCAAAAAGTGTGAGCAACCTTCCCTTGAATCAACATCATTCTGGCTACTTCAACTACAATCTAGTTGTTCCTTTCTGCTAGGCCATTCTGCTATGGAGTCTGGGGGGCAGACAGTTGCCTCTTGATGTCATTCTCTTCACAGTACTTATTGAACTCACCTCCTTGGTCAGTTCTAAAATATTTAATCCTCTTACCACTTTCCTTTTCAACTAGTGCTCTGAAGGCTTTAAACTTTGCAAAAGCTTCAGACTTGTCTTTCAAGAATGTGACCCACATCATTCTAGAGAAATCATCAGTAAGAATCATAAAGTACCTATCTCCCTGAACACTCCTAGTTTTCATAGGACCACACAAATCAATATGTACAAGATCAAGTAAATTATCTGTTGTGAAAGATTTACCTTTGAAGGTTGAGGAAGACATTTTCTCGAGTTGACATTCTCTGCACAAAGGATTCTCCAGTTTGTTCAGCACAGGAAATCCTCTAACTGCCTTGATCTTACTGGCCTTCACAATATTATCAAAATTTACATGGTAGAGTCTCCTATGCCATATCCAATTGTCATCAAACTTAGCCATTAGACATTGACTGATATTTGTATTTAACTGAAATAAGTTACCTCTGGTCTGCATACCGGTGGCCATCAGTTCACCACTCTTTCCTTTTATTTTGCATACTCCATCTTTGAATTCCAGAGTGAGTCCTTTATCATTCAGCTGGGCAACACTCGAAAGGTTATGCATGAGACCTTCTATCCAATACACATTATTAGCACTGTTTTTTCCATTTAGAGAGATGGACCCTTTTCCTTTTACCATACATGGTGCATCATTACCAAATCGGACTACACCTCCATCATACTCTTCCAAAGACAGAAACTTTCTCCGGTCACCAGTCATGTGGTGAGAAAAACCACTATCAATAATCCACACATTAGAATTATCAAAGCGGGAGACAAGAGCCTTTTTGTCTGACACATCTTCCTTAATGGCTACAAACACTATGTCTTTGCTTTCTTCATCTTCTGATGCATCATCAGTGACACCTTCATCAACTGCAACAAGATAGTTTCTCCTATTTCCTCCATTGAACTTTTTGAACTTCTCTGGTTTGTCCTTATTATCACTATTGGGACAATTTAAAAAAATGTACCCTATCCTATTACAAGAAAAACATTTCAAAGGGAACTTACCTCTATATTTTCTAGTTCCCTTAGGAAGTCTCTTGGCCAGAATAGCTTCAAATTCCATCAGGATCTCCTCATCATCCATATCTCTGCTTTGTCTAGGTTCACAGCTGGTACTAACCTCTTTTCCCTTTCTAGATAGTGCAACAGATGATCTAAAGGCTAATTTAGTCTTCTGAACACTGCCATCATAACTGTTTAGCTCATATGCGGTCAACTTAGCAATGATAGAATCAAGGGATACCTTTGTCTTGTCAATAGATCTCAACTCCTGAATAGCGGCAACCCTTATTGCATAGACCGGTAATAAGGATCTCAAAACTTTGCTAACAATGGTGGAATCATCCATTGTACCCCTGCACTCTTGATGTCTCCAACAACAGTTTTAATCCTTATCCCATATTGTTGAATGGTCTCTCCTTCAACCATCTGCATGTCTTCAAATTTTCCTCTAAGGCTTTCTTCCTTAGCTTGCTTCACATGTTCATCACCACCGTAGATAGACTACAGAGTATCCCATACATCTTTGGGATTGTCTTTGTCTTGAACATCTATAAACTCAATATCAGATAGATTGTTGATAAGAGTTTCCATGACTTTCCCATTCTCCTAAATTTCTCTTCTTTGATCATCGGTGAGAGTATCGGTAGGGACAACATAAGTATTCTCAACATAGTTCCAATGTTGAACACCCATGCTTTTAATGCAAATCTTCATTCTGTCCTTCCATATCTCAAAGTTATCTCTGTTGAACTTAGGACCTTCCCTCTTCATCATTAGAATAGGATCTTTTCCTCAAGCGGTTAAGCTTATAACACAGAGGACCTAGAGGATGCTCTGATACCAATTGATAAATAATGATGAATAGTAAATACCCAACAAATACTGAGAGGGGGGGGGTGAATCAGTATAGACAAAAAATTCTTTAACAACTTAAACTACAAAGACTACACTAACTAGTAAACAACATCACCGATCTAAATCAAGGCAATACCGGTAAAACACAATGACTGTAAGAGTCATAAACCGGTAACACTTAGATCTTCACAAAACCTAATATCTCATTTCCACTTCACCCATATGCTTAAACAAGTAATACATCAGAAATATAATGACCCCTGGATCAACTTGCATTACTGCTTAACTGAAAACACTAAAACATCACATGAAAAAGCATCACACATGACACATTGATTTTCACGTGGAAACCCACCTAGGAAAAACCACGGTGGGGATGAATACCCACAAGTTGTTCTTGAACTCTTTTGAAGTTCGCTCTGTTAGGAGCCTAGTCCGGTTAAAGACTTTACAACGGGTTTTGCTAGGAACCGGTCCTGCTAGGGATCACCCGGTTAAGGGATGGCTAAATACCCAGTTAGAGGTTAAAACCCTCTTAAAGGTTACCTTGTCAGAGGATTTCAAGAACTCAATGATTTTGAGTCACCCTATTAAAGGATTTACAAAAATCCTATTAAAGCTACCCAGTAAAGGGATTTTCCATCTACTGAAATGGTTAAAAGTCAACAGGTAATACACTGATATGATAAAAACACTTAATGTTAAGGCAGATCCACTTCAATTCTCTTACATCTACAATCACACTCTATAGATCTCTACTCACTACTCCGGTCTGGCAAGAATCACTTCACACACATTGATTTTCCAACAACTTCAAATGAAAATCATCATCGACCTTATAGACAACAATTAGTTCGGTGGCCAAAACCTAAAACCGTAAGCATCTAGGTTAACAATACAGTCAGTCCAATCCTGACCGTTCAAACACATTACATAGAGTAAAACAATCTTGAACAAATCTCAAGACGTTCTCCATCGTTTGTTCTTCACCGCTTCTGGAAGCTGATAACCCATCACGCGCTCTCCACCATTTACTAAGATTTTGCACATTCCCGAGGTAGATAGAATCAATCTTCTTCATGCAAGATGCTCAAGGAGATTCTTCATGTGCACAAGGCTGACGTGGTAGCACAATCTAATCTTCATTTAAATGCTAACTCATCACAGGATGTCGTCAGTCAAATCACACAGACTTGGAATGCATCAACCAAAAACCCTAAAGCTGAGACTACCAACCGGTAGTCATATCAAATGAAACCCTGATACAAACTTTGCATATACCGGTTCACATTCCAACATACCTGTTCACCTTTTCGCATATACCGGTTCACTTCATACCATCATACCGGTTCTCTTGCCAGTTTGCTTACTTTAATATACTAGTTCATACTTCAACATATTGACATCAATGACAACATACAATCCTATCATGTCATCAAACTCTGCACATATGCCAACACGTTGGAGGTTGGCCTAATTGGTAAATTGACCTAGGATCTCATTTATAAAGACATTTGATCAACTTAATTTCATAGATCCATTCGAGCATTCGAGCATTGAAGTTTTCACAATCAAGCATTTTCAGAGGTCTTCAAGGTTGCATATTCTTCATTCAATCTTTGTGGAGAAAAATTACATCATTGATATTTAAGAATGTGTGTGTGATTAGGGTTTTGTCATGTTTATGTCATTTCATACAACATATGTGAGTACATTCAAGAAGCAAAGCATCATTATCAGTCATTAAGAATTTGAGGTATATCTTTCCATTATTTATTTCAGTATTTGCAATATTTCATTCCAGGTTAATTCCTAAATCGGGGTTTCACTTATGCAAACCCTTATTTCCAACCTATTTCCCCTTCTTTCTATGTGTAGGAATCAGGTATGGAGCTACGATCTTGAGAATTGACTTTATTTGCAATGATGAAGAGATCCCCATTGGAGTGTGAAAAGTGTGGAGGACCAGAGCAAACACCATCCCAGTCCCAATATTTTAGGAGCTCTTTTAGGGAGAAAGTCCAAATACTCTTATATTTCTCAGATCGAAGTTTGTGGCTCAATCTGATGACTACAGCTCACTATTTTTCCGTTTTTACCTTCATTTTAACACATTTACCCTAGTTTCAGCAATTTAATTTAATGAGGTTTAATCAATTCCACTCCCCAAAAGAAAATTCAATAATAACTCTTAGCCCTATCTTTTTTAATTTGTGGCTAGATATATTAGGTTTTCACCTCTTTTAATATAATGGTCCCCAAGTGAAAATTAGTGGTTTTCATACATATAATTATTGCAACCCTAATTTCACCACGTTACATTTTGGTGAAACTAACTCCTTACACCTTTATTTCTTATTTATGCTTTCATATCTGAGTGTTGATGCATTTTAAAATTCAAATTTACATTTACAAGTTTAATTTCCAATTGAAAATTAAAAATTTATAGGTTAAATTCCCAAAACCCTATTTTTTAATTCTAAAATTGAGCTTGTGAGTTGTCTAATTTGGATTAATTGTTTTAGATCTGATTTGTGAATATTTTAAATTTTAAATTTTAAAATTGGCATTCATAGATATTACTTTAATTAATTGACATAAATTTAGAGGTTTAAATCATAAAAACCCTAATTTATTTTGGTTAATTGGGTTTGTGGGTTGCATAATTTTTTAAATCCATTTTCAGATCTGATCTTTATGATATGTTATGCTATGATTTAGAGGCATTCATCTTTCAAATTCACAAACCGAATTGCTTAATTAATTGGTTAATCAATCACTTTTACAAAATTTTGCATTGTTTAATCATTATTTTTAAATTTGAAATTCAAAATTTCTCTCCTTTATTCAATTTTCCATGCATATATTGAGTGAAAATTACTTTGTTTACATGCCATATGATTTTTTTGTTTGATCATAAGTGCATATGGAGTTCTTATCTTATTTTGCTAGTTCAATTTCAAGTTACATTAAAGACGTTCATGATGTTCGCTTTTGAATGCATATGATGATAACTTAGTTCTCCCTTTCATTCATAGCTATGATCTACCCTCTCCCCAAATTGGTCCCATTAATGAGGGAACACTGGTACAAAAAGAGAATATGAACACTTCTTTCAAAGATCTCCCTCCTAAAGATGAATCTTTGGAGAATTATGTCCATCCTTCTCCTAAAATGTACCTCCCCCATAAGGATTATTTGGTGAAAGAGGATGATATTGTGACTACTTTTCCTAGCGATACCAAACCTTTTTTTCATGATCTCCCCCCTAGAGATGAAGCATAATGACATATGATGGTCCCTTTCCTAAAAAAATTTGTACTCATGATGATACTTTAGAGAAAGAGGATGATACCACTTCTCATCATTATAATATTTCCAATTCTCTCTCTCCCAAAAATGAAAAACCTAACAAAAAATAAATTGATGCCATTCATATATTGAGAACCCTAACATTGTCCACCTTGATCAAGATGTATCCCAATCTCAAAAAAAACCAAAAATTGTTCTTGATTATCATGTAGTACCTTACACATATAATAATGAAGTGTTTGCTTTGGAAAATGATGAAAACATATGAATTGAAGCACAATATACTTTGTTAGTTTCTACAACCATCTCTCCAATTCAAAAAAATACACCATCTCCTACTAAAGAAGTTCCTAAAGAAGAACTCTTGGAGGATGATTAGGGGTATTTGGATTGCACACCTTCTTTTTGTAAAAAATCTAAGATGCCTAAATTTCATGCTCAATTGTTTTCTCCTAACACATGTCTATAAATTGATTGGGCCTCTTTAAACTTCAATCCAAATCCACCTAATAGAAAACCCTCTCCTGATCCTACACAAGGATACAACGGAAAATTTGTAGGATGTGTAACAAAATCTTGAAAGTCATGAGAAATCACACTTTTCTAATGAAAAGCTAGGTTTCCAACCTCTTCCTTTGACAACATCCCCTCCTTCATCATCTATTGAATCCACATCTTGTCATTCCAATATGGTATTACAAAAAGATAATCTTTTGTCTGAACTTCTTCACACCAATTTAATCTCACTTATTTGGTCTAAAAGAAGAAGGAATCATAGACAACATCTTGAAAATTCTTCTTTTTGCAACTATCATCAAATTCATGGCCATTCTACTTAAGAGTGTCAAGCTTTGAAAACAAAAATACAACATTATATTGGTTCACACATCATAAAAATAAAATTTGATAATGAATGACATATTTCTCATAATCATTTCAACTAACATTCAAGGGTATGCTAAAAATGGGAGACCAGACTGTTGAAATTGATGAAGATCTTATTGCCCAAGCCACAGGCCTTAGAAGGGAAGGATGCAACTTCTACAGAGACAAGAAAGTCAGTAAGGAGGCCATTGATAGATATCCAGAAACTGAGAAGGAGAAAAAATGCTTGGTGAAGTTAAGTAAACTTACTACCCACCTAGGGCTTTTGTTAAACCCTAGCGGGAGGTCCTCTTTGTTTTAATGCACTGCATTACATTAGATGGTAGGTTTACAAAAGTTTATGGTCACCATTTCATCCTACTAAATTATTTTAGGCACGATGAGAAGGTTAATTTTCCTTATTTTCTACTTTGCTCGATGAATGCCACTATTAAGGCCTACAAAGATAACCCTATGCGGGACACAACCATGCATCAAGGCTTAATGGTCCTTATTTATGACCATCTCAAGGCCAATCAAATAGCCTGCATGCAGCCCTCTATCTAAGGAAGATGGATCTGACTCTACCTTTTATGTGGATGAGGAGTCTGACAGTGACCCATCGAGTGATTTTGAGGAGAGAATGGATGTTTTGGATTATGAAATTGGAAAGAAGAGGAAACACATCAAAACAAGACCTTCTTCCTCTAAGGGTAAAAAACCTAAAGGCAGAATCCCCTAGATTAGCCTTTCCTCAGAGGAGGAGGTCTCTAAAGACTCAGAGAAGGAGAACCCTCAAGGGTCGCTGAAAAAGAAGACTAAACTTTACACCCAGACCATAAATAAGCACAAGAGGAAGGAGGAGAATGTTAAGGAGCTCGAGCTTTATAAGCAGGAAAGGACCTTGGAAGCCAAACAGAAACCGGAGAAGGTGACCATGGATGAGGCTCTTAGGGTTGAAGACACAACTACTATTTGGGACACCCTAAAAAAGGAACAGGATATCCCTGGTAAGGCTGATCCTCCCCCTAACCCTCCTCCAAACGGTATGCAAGGTTTCATAGATACTATGGAGTGGCTTATAACTGGTTACAAGAAAGTTGTGGACGACAACAAAAAACTCTGCAACAGAATTCAGATTTTGGAAACCATCAACACTGGGGAAGGGAAGACCATGGCTGACTACATAGAGGACCTAAAAAATACCATTGCTAAAGCCAAAAACATAAGAGACGCCTTCAACCCCAGGTTTGAGAAAATAGAGAAATATTTGCTGGAAAGGAAAAATCTTGTTGACGGTAATGACCAAACTATCTCGGATACTGTCATGTAAAGTTGACAAAATTGAGGAGTGTCTGAAGAGCATTATTGAACAGAGTTTAAGCATCCTGAAGATTTCTACTAGCAACACTAATACTCTCATCAGCAAACTGGATGAAGAGAAGGAGATCTCGGATATTGACCCAGACACTAAAGGTATAGGGGAAGCTCAAGGACCCAGAACTCGTACCAGAGGCAAAAAGAAAGAAAAGAAACCTAACAAGGACCTAGAAGATCTCAAAGCTATTGGGGCCACCTATGACCAACTGGTGAAAAAGGCAGAGGACCTGCTGAAGACTATAGTTGTGTAGTGCTTTCCTTGTTTCTTTGTTGCTTTTATCTTAGCCGTCTTTTTGGTTTGCTGGCCTTTTTGCCAATCATTTTATAAGTGGTTCTTAAGCTTTGGAATTTTTAGTGTCTTATCTTAATCTCCTCTGTTAAAGGTTTCGGGTCCTGAAAACCTATTTTTCTAATTAATCAAAACATTCAAGTTCCTATTCTGTTTCTCCTCACTATGAGACATTGTTAGCCTACCTATTGGGGGCTCATTGTCATTCATGGTGGTACAATTTTAGATGCAATCATAATTAGTGAGCAACATAATAATCTATTTATTCTTGTCTCTATGCTTAGGGGGCAAGAATATTATCTTTCCTCTTTCTAATATTTCACTATTTCATTTATAGATTGCCTTCTTCATAGCTTGATGCCCTTTCTTGCATACAATTATCCTTTATGTGAATACATGTGTGTTCCTTGGTTTGGAGCTATTCTTTGTTTGAAATGGTATGTCTCTTATGAATAATATTTCCTTAGGGAATGTGTGATCCTTCACCATAATTTGTCCTTGTCCTCTTGCTTAGGGGGTAGGGATAGAATTTTCCTTCTCTCTCTTCTTTTTAGGGATTACCTCTTCTTTTATGTTGCATTTTTTGTAAATTGATGTTCTTTCTTTCATGGAATTATCTTTCATGCAAGTACATATGTGTTCTTCTTTGCTTGAAATGAAACATCTCTTATGAATAATCTCTCTTTGGAAGTTGTGTAATCCTTCTCATTATCCCTATATTTGGGGGGCAATGATTCCTCTCTTATCCTTTCTAAGGATACACTTTTCCTTTGTTGAGTGGTGTTTGCTTATGATTTGATATCATTCCTTGTGTGAATTTATTGTTTGCTCAAAGATTCTCTCTTATGAAAGAGGTGTATATCCTTGAATACAACCTCTTTTTCACTTGGCAATGTATATCTATTATAAAATTAACCCTCACATTGGGTCAAAAGTGTGTCATCCTTCATCAAGAATCCCATTCACCTAGAAATAGGGGGAAGGTATGTGTAATATTACCACTAATTTTTTCATTTTTTATCACAACAAATACTACAATGCACTTGTTAAAGTTAGGAAATATAATCTCCGTACTGCTGAAAGTAACCCTTCCACTTTTTGATCACCAAGAGCCCAATGTGGGAAGGTGAGAGAATATGATGATAAGGGGTTCGTTAGCTCACTGATCTACTAGAAATTACAATGCAAGTACAATATTGGGTGGCAAGCTAGCCCCTTCAACTTTTCAGCGGGATGAAGACCAAGAACTTGGCGATAAACCAACCAAGGCAACAAGAGCATAACTTGAACCAAATCACTCTACCACTTATGCAGTGGGAGGACAATATCACTCAACCACTTTTTCAGTGGGAGGACAAAGTTGAATTACAAAACATGATGGCGGCTAAGCCATCCTCTTCTGCTTGTTCAGTGGGAAATACCATATAATGCAACTAGAATGATTGATCAGTACTACTAAAACAATCTTACAAAGATAGAGATGCGAGAGAAGATAGAGTTAAGTACATATCTCAAGTATTCAATATAAAATTCACACAACAAAATCACTACTTGTTGTTCTGAAATCAGAGTCGATAAAATGTAGAACCAACCACACCCAAATCCACTAAAATGCTCGTAACTTTCTCAAAACTAAATGAAATCATGCCAAACCAATTGAAAATGAATAGTATAACTTAGTTCAATACCTTAAAACAACAACTAGAGAGCCATAGGAGCGATGCATGAAACCCAATGCAAATCTAGAAATGGTGATTTAGCTGAATATTTTGATTTGCAATCATAAATTGGAGAGTTCCCCAAATGCCACGCCAATATAGAAGAACTACTGTCTCTCCAATATGCTTCTAATGAGTCTTCACCCAGAACGATGCACCCAACATGCAGATAGCTATGAACAAAATACACTTCCAGCCAACACACACCAGCAACTCCAAAAAAATGCAACAGCACACAACTCTTCAAAAGTACACCCAATGCAATCCCAAGTACACCAAGTAGTTCACAAATTCGAACCACAGATAGGAGTGATATCTCACACTCAAAACTAGAAAGAAAGATCTATGAGGTTTTCACCCCCGAAGAAGTCTGGAGTCATTCCGACAGCATAACGATATATTTTCTCTGGATAATCAAATGAGGAGCCAAACACCTGTATATATAGCTTTTAAAGTCTGGAATTCAAATGAAATTGCCTCCAAATTCACCTCATTAAAATTGCATTTCGTTTCAAGTGGTGGACCCAAGTATGGCACCCACTTCCCAAGTCAAAAATCGCACTTAGGAGAGAGGACCATGATTTTGGCATAAAATAACTTTGATGTATAAAATAAAGTCTCCTTTCAATCATCAAATAATTCGCCCAAGCATGACTTAGGAAGAATATCACATTATGCACAATTCCCCATAACATCAATAGTAATAGAATAATTAAATATTAAACCTTAGGATAAGGAAATAATATTTAATTAAATCGCTTATAACTCCAATACTGATTATCAATAAAATTTGGATGAGGCTGAGCAATGAGGATCACTGAACTGTGTTGGATCAGGACCAAATCCAGGACTGCCAAAAATAGAATGCCCAAATTGCCACTTAATAAAAATAGTAAGTTCACATTCTACCCCTAACAAGCTTGGTCAGAACTCCATAGAATATGGAAACCCTAATTTCTCCTTTCCACATAGCCTACAGGTCTCTGGAATAGGCCAATGGACCACTGAATGCATCATCACAAGGAAGGGGACATTACGATTCACCCTTCCCAAAATTGCTTGTCCTCAAGCAATCACAAGCCAGGATGTTGTAAAATCTCCTCTCTCCCATGTAGCATCCTCCATCGGTAAGTCTTTCCACTTAACCAAATACTGATGGTCCTCCTCCTCAACAATCATTCTTTGACATCAAGGATGGCCTTAGGAACTAGCACCAATTCTCCTTCTTCATCCAAAGGAGGAAAATTAGAAGATACTATCACATTGTGCCCAAGCACCTTTTTGAGGCGTGACACATGGAAGACATTATGTAATCGACTACTTGTTGGTAGCTCCAACTCATAAGCCACAACTCCCACTCTCATGATGACCCTGAATGGTCCATAAAAACATGGCTTGAGTTTTTTTTGCTCCACTCTTCTTGAGAGTAGACTGTTTGAAGGGTTGGAGTCTCAGGTAGACCATATCATCAACCTCAAATGATCACTCAATATGCTGCTAATCAGCATATAACTTATGTCAATTTGTGCAATCTGGAGGTTGTCCTTCAATGCCTTCAAAAAATCCTAACACTGTTGAACCATATCCCTAGCCTGAGGTGCTCTTCTATCTCCAAACACCAAATCAACAAAACTAGGGGCCTCATAACCGTCTAGTGCCATGAAAGGTTACATCCTAATGGAAATGTGATAAGTGGAATTATAGTAGTATTCACCAAGATGTAGCCATCTTACCCATGCCTTTTGCTGCTCTGAAACGTAGTTCCTCAAGTAACCTTCCAACCACTTATTTACTATCTCCATTTGTCTGTCTATTTGGGGATGGTAACTCATGCTTGGCGTGAGCACAATACCACATGATCTGAAAATCTCTTGCCAGAAGGAGCTTAGGAACTTGTTGTCCCTATCACTCACAATATTTTTAGGCAGTCCATGTAGCCTAAACACCTCATGGAAGAAGAAATCAGCAACTTGAGTTGTTGTAAATGAGTTGGTGATGGCAAAAAAATGAGCACATTTTGTTAATCTATACACCACCACATAGATACAATCCTTCCCACTAGCCTTTGGCAACCCAGTGATGAAATCCATAGAGACACTTTCCCAATTTTGACTGGGAATTGGAAATGGTTGCAATAAACCAGCGGGTGTTGTGTGTTCGTCCTTGTTATTCTGACAAGTATGGCATTCCCTAATGTACTTCAAGACATCTCTCTTCAGCCCTTTCCAAGAGAATCTCTCTCGGATCTACTTGTAAGTCTTAAAAAAACCTTGGTGACTAGCCAGAGGGATGTCATGAAAATTTTGTAATACCTTCTCCTTCAACTTAGATTCTGGTAGAAGAAGGATCCTTCCCTTATACAAAATTAATCCATCAACCAAACTATACTTTTCATCATGAAAAGTGCCTTCAACAATGCTAGTTGCAAACTGATTTTTGGCATAATCAGCAAGCAATAGGTCCCTCCAATCAGTAGTGAGCTCACATATAGAGCTTAGATGGGGTCTCTGTGAAAGTGCATTTGCCACTATGTTGTTCTTCCCTTTGACATACTCAATATCAAAGTCATAAGCTTGCAGATTACTAACCCACTTATGTTGCCTTTAATTCAAGTCTTTCTGGTGCATGAAATGCTTAAGACTGATATGATCAGTCTTAACAACGAACCTAATTCCCACCAGATACTGCCTGAACTTTGCAAGGGCATGAATTATGGCAAGAATCTCCTTGTCATAAGATGAATATAGCCTTTAAGGTCCTCTCAACTTCTGATTTTCAAAGACAATAGGATGCTTGTCTTGCATAAGGATTGCACCAACACCTTCTCCTGACGCATTACACTATAGTTCAAAAGGCTTGGTGAAATCTGGTAAGGCTAAAACTGAGCATGAGCTCATGATCTCCTTAAATTGATCAAACATTGTTTGTGCCTTTGTCGACCACTCAAAGGCTCCTTTCTTAGTGAGATTTGTGAGGGGGGCAGCCAACTGAGAGTAACCCTTCACAAACCTTTTATAAAAACCACATAAAATCAAGAATCCCTTCAAATGAGTTATGTTCTCAAGTGGTGGCCAATCAAGGATAGCTCTAATATTTTTAGGATCCACCTTCACACCTCCTGCACCGATGATGTGCCTCAAGTAGAGCAGCTCCTTCATTCCAAACTCACACTTAGATTCTTTGGAAAATAATGATTCAGATTCCAGAATGCTAATAATTTCATCTAAGTGTTGTAAGTGCTCCTTCCAAGACTTGCTGAAGATCAAGATGTCATCAAAGAATATGAGCACAAACTTCCTCAATTGCTTCTGAAATATTTCATTCATGTAGGACTAAAATGTGGCAGGAGCATTAGTCAAACCAAAAGCCATGACTAGACATTTGAAATTCCCAAAGTGGCATCTAAAATTAGTCTTCTCAACATCAGAAGCCCTCATTCTGAATTGATGGTAGCCCGATCTAAGATCTATCTTGGAGAAGTACACTACACCATGTAGCTCATCAATGAGCTCATCAATCCTCGGAATGGGGTACCGATTCTTGATGGTTTTCTGATTTAGGGCTCGATAATCCACGCACATACGCATGGTCCCATCCTTCTTTTTCACCAATACAACAATCAAAGCAAAAGGGCTCTTGCTTGGCCTAATGTAACCCATGTCTAGAAGCAACTTAATGGCTTTCTCAATCTCATCCTTCTACTTCTTTGGGTAATGGTAAGGAGTAGTCATGATAAGCTTAGTACCTTCTTCTAGCTTAATAATGTGTTCAGTACCACACTCAGGTGGCCTACCCGGGGGTGGAATCTCAAACACCTTGCTCTTCTTTGAAATCAAAGCCTAAATGTCTTCAAGATAGCTTATCTTTTCTTCAAGTGAGTTAGATGGCATGACCATACACTCAGGAGGTCTTCTAAGTGGCAGATTTCCAAAGACCTTGCTCTTGTTTGTGATTAGAGCTTGAATATCAGTAGTGTAGATGCCCTTGTCTTCTAATGGGTTTGATGGCATTATCAAACATTTTGCTACCCACTCCACTTGGTTATGATAGATCAGCCTCTCCATCCTCTTCAGGGATACAATCCGCAAGCCTCCATTAGACATCCCTCACAAAACCACCTCCTTTCCTTCAGTCATGAACTTTAACTCCATGGTTTGCAAGTTAAGAGTGATCTCTCCAAGAGATCACAACCACTGATTTCCAAGGACCACATCATCAGTCCCTCCAATATTGACAACATAGAAGTCATCCTTGACTTCATAATTACCAAGATGCATTGACATGTTTGACACCATCCATTTACAACAAATGGTTGATCCATCAGCCACCATGACCTTGAAGTCTTCAACATCATTAGTGATAAGGCCTCTCTTGGCGACAATCCTAGCATTAATGAAGTTGTGAGTTTCTCTGGTATCAATTAGAGCAACAAGTCGATGCTCTCCCAATCCTCCTCAAACTTTGAATGATTCATTCTTGTGGAAGCTAGAGAGTTGGGAAACTATCCCCTTATCATCTTGATCACTTTCAGGCCCTTCTGGAGCCTCTTCATATTCACTTCCCTCTGAATCAAGCTATTGTTTTGAATTTTTAGAATCTGATCCATCAGCTGAATATGCTTCCATTTTTTTAGCATTACCCTTCCCATGGCATCTATGAACTGGAACCCAAGTTTCCTTGCATGAATAACACAAATTCTTCCTTTGAAGCTCTTGATAGAGCTCATCATCCATCCAAGAAGGGAAATTCTTAGGATGATTAATAAATTTCTTCTTGTCTTTACTGAATGGGGAAGGTTTTGACTAAAATCTAGACTTAGGGGCAACCAACTCCATGATTCTAGCCTTCTTGATTGCCTCAGCCAAGATGGGTGGGTCAAAGGCTTTTAACCAACCTTTCAACATTTCTTCAAGTTCACTAACCTTTTCTCCAAGATACTACTAACCATAACTGAAAAACTTTGAAACTGAGTTATGAAGGTGTCCACAAAACCCTGTTGTTTGAGTTGTGCAAGCTCTCTAAACTTCACCTCTGGATCCTTGGTATCAAATCTTTTTATCAATTTGGTGAATTCAGCATAGGTATGGATCAAGTTATGACCAAGGGTGATCAACCCATGGTACCACCATTCATGAGAAACTCCATCTAAGTGCAAGGTGGCGAACTTGATGGCCTCTTCTTCGGGCATAGGTCTCAAGGACAAGTAATTGTCCAACTTCTGCACCCAAGCTCTAGTTGTGCTCATACTACTTTCATCAAAGTGTGCTAGAGTAACCTTCCCAAGAGCTTGTTGATAATATCTTGGAGTGAAGTAACGATTATCATATCTTCCTTCCCTTCTCTTCTTTTGATTCATGTATTGGTCAAGAGACAAAGCATTTCTAATCTCTTAGGGAAATGTTGCATACTCCACAAAATTGGCCTGAATCTCCTCAGCTATAAGGACTTCAACTTCAGAAGGCGGTGTACCCCTTGGAAGGAAAAAGGGTTGCAATGGCCTAGTCACTAATACAATAGGCATTCCATTACTATTGTTGTCATGTCTATTACCACTCATATTCAGATTTAGATCTTGATTATGCCCTCCTCCAGCACTCTTCCTAAAGGTGGCTATCATTTGGGACATCATTTCCATCATAGTGTCAAACTTCTTCTCTAATTTCTCTACAACCATAGTTGTTTTATTCTATCCAAATAGTCTTTCCCCCATTGAATCTGCTAAGTCAACTGAATCAACTTCCTTATATTTGTTTCTCAGGACTTCTGAAAAAGTCTCTTCAAAAGGCACTGCAGGAATTTGATACTGCTAGCGTCTTTGTTCTCTATTGTAGTAATGAACGCCTTTGTCACTCATGGAGAACTCTGTTCACTCTAACTTCACAGGCTAGCAGGAAAACCAACTCTGATACCACTATAATATACCCACTAATTTTTTCATTTTTTTATCACAACAAATACTACAATGCACCTGTTAAAGTTAGGAAATATAATCTCAATACTGCTAAAAGTAACCCTTCCATTTTCTGATCACCAAGAGCCCAATGTGGGAAGGTAAGAGCATACAATGATAAGGGGTTCATTAGCTCACTGATCTGCTATAAATTACAATGCAAGTACAATACTAGGTGGCAAGCTAGCCCCTTCCACTTTTCAGCGAGATTTAGACCAAGAACTTGGTGGTAAACCAACCAAGGCAACAAGAGCATAACCAGAACCAAGTCAATCTACCGCTTATGAATCGGGAGGAATTTTACATAAAAACTATCACTCAACCACAAATTTCAACAGGAGGACAATATCACTCAACTACTTTCTTAGTGGGAGGACAAAGTTGAATTACAAAACATGAAGGTGGCTAAGCCATCCTCTTCCAATTCTTCAATGGGAAATACCATATAATGCAACTAGAATGATTGATCAGTACTACTAAAACAATTTTACAAAGATAGAGATGCGAGAGAAGATAGAGTTAAGTACACCTCTCAAGTATTCAATATCAAATTCACACAACAAAATCACTACTTGTTGTTTTGAAATCAGAGTCGATAAAATGCAGAACCAACCACACCCAAATCCACTAAAATGCTCGTAACTTTCTCAAAACTAAATGAAATCATTCCAAACCCATTGCAAATGAATAGTATAACTTAGGTGATCGGTTCAATACCTTAAAACAACAACTAGAGAGCCATATGAGTGATGCATGCAACCCAATGCAAATCTAGAAATGGCGATTTAGCTGAATATTTAGATTTGCAATCATAAATTGGAGAGTTCCCCAAATTCCATACCAATGTAGAAGAACTATTGTCTCTCCAATATGCTTCTAATGATCCTTCACCTAGAACGATGCACCCAACACGCAGATAGCTGCGAACAAAATACACTTTCAACCAACACACACCAGTAACTCCAAAAAATTGCAGCAGCACACAACTCTTCAAAAGCACACCCAATGCAATCCCAAGTACACCAAGTAGTTCACAAATTCAAACCACAGCTACGAGTGATATCTCACACTCAAAACTGGAAAGAAAGATCTAGGAAATTTTCACCCTCGAAGAAGTCTGGAGTCATTTCAACAGCATAATGATATATTTTCTCTAGATAATCAAATGAGGAGCCAAACACCTGTATATATAGCTTTTCAAGTCTAGAATTCAAATGAAATTTCCTCCAAATTCACCTCATTCAAATTGCATTTTGTTTCAAGTGGTGGACCCAAGTATGGCACCCACTTCCCAAGTCAAAAATTGTGCCTAGGAGAGAGGACCACGATTTTGGCATAAAATAACTTTGATGTATATAATAAAGTCTCCTTTCAATCATCAAATAATTTGCCCAGGCATGACTTAGGAAGAACATCACATTATGCACAATTCCCCATAACATCAATAGTAATAAAATAATTAAATATTAAACCTTAGGATAAGGAAATAATATTTAATTAAATTGCTTATAACTCCAATATTGATTATCAACAAAATTTGGATGAGGCTGAGCAATGAGCATCACTGAATTGTGCTGGATCGGGACCAAATCTAGGACTGCCAAAAATAGAATGCCCAAATTGTCACTTACTAAAAATAGTAAGTCATGAAATAATGCTCTGAAAAATCATGATCATCGCAACTTGAGAAAGAGCTTTGCAAGCTTTGTAACACTACACCATCCAGATAGCCAAATCCTAACTTACTAAAAATAGTAAGTTCACATTCCACCCCTGACAAGCTTGGTCAGAACTCCATAGAATATGGAAACTCTAATTTCTCCTTTCCGCATAGCCTACAGGTCTTCGGAATAGGCCAATGGACCACTGAATGCATCATCACAAGGAAGGGGACATTATAGTATGCATACTAAGGCGAGTGCTAACGTAAGTGTGAAATTGTACCACCCTAGCAAGGGTGTATAATTTATGACACTACATTTAGCTCCCACTTTAGTGGTCATATGACACTATGTGCATATGCAAGATAAAGTACAAAAAAGTAAACATCATTTGAAAAACAATATATCTATAAGTTGTCGAACGAAGCCCCCAACGGTATCTGCAGTACATAGTTAGGAACCACACCCTACAAAACCACATGTTAGATCACAAAATCATCTAATGCTTACTAAGGAAGGTGATGAAATTCGCAAGTAGCTATATGCCCCCTATTTCGACTTGCTTATTAGTGAGGTGAAACAGGGTATCATGTTTACCATAACGAATTGTGATAAAGATTTTGACGAAGCAAGTTCACAACAAGGATTGATTACTCATCCAAGCACATTATGGAACTAATGCAGAGTGAGAGGGTGAACTCACTATTCCAACACCACCGATGGTGTGAGAATCGGAGCTTCCTAGCTCAAGATATGATAGATTGAAGAAAAAGTGCACAAATTAGGGTTTTAACTTAAAAACATAAAGTCAAAAAAGTGCATAGCACATAAATATGAAAGTGACACCTTCATTTGTCACTTTCTAACTTTTTGGCACTATTCACTATAGAGGAGCCCACATACAAACCATTATGCCTCGACGCCGATCTGAGCAACCTACATGGATGGAGATCTTGCGCCAGTCCATACTCGTCAATCGACTGCTCGACGAGGTGAGTTGACTTTTTGTTGACTGTATTTGACTTTGTCATGTTTTCATAGTTTTTAGAAGTGATGATGTTATCGCTTAGTCTAGGTCGTGGCCCTCCCTTTGGACACCTAGGAGTCCTAGGGTGCCCTGGTCCTCCTAGGGTGTCATGGTCCCCTCTAGGTGCCATGGTCCTAGTAGGGCATCATGGTCCCAGTAGGGTACTCTGATCCACTTAGGGCGCCCTAGTCCCTGTTTGGGGCAACCGACAATGACACAAGATCGGGCGATGAATGCTATAAATGATAGACTAATTACATTGATTAGATGATGATAGATGATTGATCAATTACTGATGATAGATTGATTTGCATTTTGCAGACACTACCGTACATCCACAAGAATATCATCAGTCTCACATTTCGGAGCCTTCAGGAGTATATCCTGAGGCTGACGACAAGAGAGGGATTTGCTACATGCAGTGGGTTTGTGGGATGCGATGACCATGTCGATCATCCGATTCCATTCAGCTATGCTGATGGTGTTGATGGAGAGGTGGGATACAGATACCTCAACATTCTCACTACCTGTGAGGGAGATGATAGTTACTCTTGAGGATGTATACCACATTCTGTGCCTACCCATTAGAGGAAATACTATTAGATATCGATCTGACCGTACAAAGGAGGATTACAGAAGAGAGTAGGTATATGTTGTGGGGAGAGTGATACACAACAAGATGAGGGGTTGCATTATGGTCAGCTAGCAACTGCACCTTACAGGTGAGGTTCCATTGGTGAGGTGACTCATGATTGTGACCCTTGCAGTAGTTGTGTTCCCTAATGGGAATGACACACATATGCACAGAGGAATCATCTATGCCATACAAGTCATGGAGAGACACACAAGAGTATACTCTTGGGGTTGGAGCATGCTTGCACATCTTTATCATGACCTTGGAGAGTATGTGTTCAGACAGGGATGCAACCTGATGACATGCACACTACTACAGGTGTGGATGTTTCAGAATATTACATGCATTAGACCTGGTGAAGCCCCTATAGAGCTAGACCTAGAGAATCCTAGGGTATATGCTTATCCCCTTAACCGTGAGTGGTGATTCGATGATCTCTTGTATTGGAGGTTAAGCGTGGATAGATTGACTGCGGGCGGGATCATATGGAGACCCTACCTCAAGATGTCCATGTGGGCAGGGCTATGTAGACATATGTTCAGTATGCAAAGGAACCATCTACTAGAGGGACAGTATAGCCACATAGTCATTCCCTTCTACTTCGACTGAGTTTGGTGATAGTTTGGGTTCAAACAGTGTGTTCCTACTGACATTCTTGTATACATCCAACACTCATGAGTGATGCCAAGGCTAGGAGCCATTCCTAGGCCTACGAGTGATGATATCAACATCACAGATTCAAATGGGTCAGATCGGGACATAGTGACAGATTATAGAGATGATTCAGGCACACATTGATGGTACATCACATGGTTGGGGAGAACATACCCTGGAGCTATTTTCCCAGTAGGCTTCCCTAAAGGGAACCCTGGACCATGGAGATAGTCGGGAAACATAGAGGAATCTGATGCATCCGAGGAGGATTCAAATGATCAGGGTGATGACAAAGAGCAGGAGGCAAGCGAAGATGGAGGTGATCTTGATACTAGAGAGGGAGATCAGGATGAAGATGATGAGGAGGATGAGGAGGATGAGGATGAGGATGAGGACAAGGACGAGGAGGATGAGGATGAGGATGAGTCAGGTACAGTTCATCACTCCAGAGAGGATACTAGAGCCCTAGATCCATCGAGTCTCCCACTATGGGCAAAGAGAGATCCCATAAGGGGTCTTGATCCTGATCCCCATCAGCCCACACTGACTATACAAAGACAGTACAAGCGGGGAGAGCCTAGCGGGTCCCAATCTCAGGCAGTTGTTGTCCACAATCCTCACTGGTGAGAGGGAGATCCAGGTAATGTGCCCTGTTATTGATTAACATATGCATCCTACTTGCTTTAGATTTGATGATATAGAATGTTAGCGATGAAAAATTTATCTCTATCTTGTTGCTACCGTCTAGGAGTGCCATTCTCTGATTCAGAATGCAGTGATAGACCTTATTGTGACTGCGCACATTCTGAGTTCCTCATAGATAGCACATAGATCTTAGAGGAAGGAAGGATGACACGAGGACCTTTTCTCCTCTATTCGGACGAAGGTGGAGTTCCTACGAGAGAGATTACGATAGACAGAGCATGACCTAGTGGCATCACAAATAGAGGCAGCCACAGACCGAGGGATCATGATGGAGAGGGATCATAGGAGCTCCTCACAGAGTCACTCACGGTGCATATCATAATACACCCCTATGGGGCCACTCCCATGGCCAGATCAGGAGGGGGCATCTAGCCACCATCCTCCAGCTACTAGTCCTAGGGATAGGAGATGATTTTGATGTATTGATGTATATATGATGACACTCATGATTATGTTATTTTTAATGCTTAAACAATGTACGCATTGCTTAGATTAGAAGTAACATATTTAGTAATGAGCATGTATATCTCATTTAATTTCCATGTTATTGATTTCTCAATACTTCATGATTAAATTGATACATGTGTGATTTAATTAAATAACTAAGTATTTAATCAAATGCTTCTTTGATGATGTAAAAGACAAACATATTAAGCCTAAGAACAATATAAAAAATGTGATTGAATTAACTCTAATTAAACAAAACACGATATAATTCTACTTAACACATAAGAAATTGTATAACATGCTAGCACATATGAAATGTAAATCCATTACAATTTACATAAAAAGAATTGAAGACAAACAATATAGTAATGAAACATGCTAGTCAAGAATGAAGTAATGTAGACCAAACAATATAACATCAATTAATCTTACATACTTTAATGAAGACATGCTAACATATTACCCAATTTTGCAGAAAAAGATATAAAGAGAGAACAAAAAGAAGACTAGAGGGAGAGAGAGAGACAGAGAGGAAAAAATAGAACTAGGCATAGTATCTATGAAGGTGCATAGAATTTATGGGTTCCTTGAGAGGCGTACCTTCCACATCTGCTATCCCGTAAGCACCTGATCCATAGACCTCCACACATGATGTATGGTCCAAGCCAATTAGGATTGAACTTTCCTTTCTCCTCAGGTAAGGCATTCACATTGCGCTGATTCTCATAAAGGACTAAATCCCCTACCGAGAAGGAATGTTGAATAACCTTATCATTGTAGCTTTGTTGCAAAGTTTTATGATACACTTGAATATGCTCGAGGGCATTTATATGCCATTGATCGAGCATCTCAAGTTGTTGAAGTTTTTGCTCTCTATAGGAGACATCATCCACTATACCCCTAAGAGAAACTCTCAAAGAAGGAATTTCTAACTCCAAAGGCATAATGACATTAGCACCATAAACAAGATTATAAGGGGTACAACCCGTAGCAACACATACACTCGTGCGATAGGCCCATAGAGCATAGGTTAATTGAGTATGCCAATCCTTACCATGCTTGTTTACAATTTTTCGAAGAATTTGCTCAATTATTCTATTAGAAGACTCAACTTGACCATTTGATTGAGGATAGTAAGGTGTAGAAAATTTATGTTGAATATGATATTTTTTGAGAAACTTCTTCACATCCTTATTTTTGAATGACGTTCCATTATCTGAAACTAAGGCGAAAGGTATCCCAAATCAAGAAATAATGTTTTCCAAAATGAATTGACAAATTACTTCAGCAGTAGTGGATCGAAGAGGAACGAATTCCACCCACTTCGTAAAGTAATAAGTGGCAATTATGATGAAGGTATGTCCTTGAGATGAAGGAGGAGATATTTTACCAACAAGATCCAAACCCCATGTAGAAAAGGGCCAAGATGTCACGTGTGATCGAAGCTCTTGGGTAGGGGCATTTATCAAATTTCTATGTTGCTGACACTGATGACATCGTTTAACAAATGTAAAGGAATCCTATTCCATGGTTTACCAATAATATCCCATTTGGAGCAATCTCTCAACTAAAGACCTACCCCCAAAATGCTCCCCGCAAGCACTTGAATGCACTTCTTCAAGAGCAATAGGGACTTTAGCCTTGTTTAAGCATCGAATGAGAAGACCATTATAACCCCTCCTATAAAGAACATTAGAAAAAGTAATGTATCTAGCAACCAATTTGTGAACCCTAGCCCTGGTATTCTTATTCGCGGAGTTAGGAAAGGTACCATCACTCAAATATCTCACAACATGCGAGTACTATTCGTCAGAATCTATAATGCAACAATATGCCACATCACTAGGATTATCAGCAATAGCCGGAGTAGTAAGGTTGTGAATAGTGAATTTAAGATCTACCAAGGGGTCCTTTAGAGATACAAGAGAGGCAACACATGCCATCGCATCAACATGTCGATTATCTTTTCGAGGAACGGGCTCCATGGTATAAGAATCAAATTTTTGTAACAAGGATAAAGATAGATCTTTATATTGTGATAGTTTGTCTTGTTTAGCTTGAGAAACTCCTATCACTTGTCTTATGATTAGTTGAGAATCTCCATAAATATGTAGATTTTTCACACTCAACGCCAAGGCTTCTTTAATTCTAGCTATAAGAGCTTCATATTCAACAATGTTGTTGGTACATAAGAAATTGAGATGATATGATAAAGGAATAGGCTTCTTTTTAGGAGAGATTAAGACCACCCCTACCCCCGATCCTGTACGACACTTAGAGCCATCAAAGTACAATTCCCAAGTCTCATCAACCTCGATGGAAAGAATTTATTCATCAGGAAAAAGACTCTGGATTAGGTAGGGAGAAGGGTAAAGGAGCATCAACTAAATGATCAGTCAACACTTGACCCTTTATTTCCCTTTGTGAGACAAACTTAAGGTCAAACTTAGTCAATATCATAACCCACTTAACTAAGCGTCTGGAAAGATTAGTTTTGGAGAAAAGATGTTTAAGAGGATCGAATTTAATGATAACATGGATCTTAGCATTCAAGAGATAATGCCTCAACTTCTGGATCGCAAAGACTAAAGGAAGGCATTATCGTTCTATCACAAAATATTGGACTTCGTAATCAAGTAGAGTGCGGCTTATATAATAAACCAAACATTCTCTACCATCCTTATCACATTGTGCCAATAAGGCTGCAAGAGCTTGAGGGGAAGCAACGATGTGTAGAAGGAAAGGCTTAGTAGGATCACCAGGCTGAAGAATGGGAGGATTGGCCAAATAAGTTTTTAAGTCTTTGAATGCTTGATGACAATCCTCATTCCATTGGAAAGTGATATTATTTTTAAGCAATTGTTTGAAGGGAAAGGTACGACCCACAAGTTGAGAGACGAACCTACGAATAGCTTGGATATTTCCTTGCAAACTTTTTAGTTGGGAAACATTCTTAGGAGGTGGAATGTTAACAATAGCATCTATCTTCTTTGTATCCACCTCAACGCCATGATGTGAAACTATGAATCCTAATAGTTTTCCACTATCTACACCAAAAACAAATTTTTGGGCATTCAAACGCCCGTTGTACTTACGAATTCTCTCAAAGATTTGATGAAGGATCTTAACATGATCTGTACGAAGAACAGATTTGGCTAAGATGTCATCTACGTATCTTCTAAGGTCTCATGCATATAGTCATGGAAAATAAGAGTCATAGCACACTGATAGGTTGCGCCTGCATTTTTCAATCCAAAAGGCATCACAATTCAACAAAACATACCCCAAGAAGTGGTGAAGGCAGTTTTATATTGATCTTGGGGATTGATGAAAATTTGATTATATCCTGAGAAACCATCCATAAAGGATAGTAAAGCATGCCCTGCTACCGAATCTACTATCATATCGATATTCGAGAGAGGAAAGTCATCCTTTGAAGAGGTGTTGTTTAAATCACAAAAAATCATACACATCCTAATCTATTTTCAGCTTTAGCCACAACCACAATGTTTGAAATCCATTGGGAATAATTGATAGGACGGATGAATCCAGAATCCAACAATTTTTCAATCTCAGCTTTAACAAGTAATGCCACCTTAGGGTGAATCTTTCGAATCTTCTGATTCACAATTTTAACATCAGGAATTAGGACAATGTTATGAGTGACAATCTTAGGATTTATGCCAGGCATGTTAGAATATATCCAAGCAAAGATCTCAGGGAATTCGTGTAACAACTCAGCATATTGTTTTTGCTCTTCTTTGTCAAGACATTTCCCTATCTTGATGATCTTATCTTCAACACAAGGATCCATCTTGATATCAATGGTGTCATTTATTAGGAGATTGCTTTGTTGAGGAGCATATCCCAATTGAGGAAATTATTTAACTATCTGAGCGTTATTTCTTTCTTTCCTAAAGTAAGCTTCCGTATTTAGACAATAGGGAAAACTGTGGTTATGGTGATAACGAGAAAGGTTGTCATAAGCTCCCAAGAACTCAGCTAAGGAATCATCGGTAGAAAAAACATCCAAAGCAAAGACAAAATAAGGACCAAAGTCAATATGTTCCGGATATTTTAGTGAGAGAGAATCAGAAATGACATTAACACTAATAGATGGTCTCTTAAAGGCTTTAGGATGCTTAAAAGAATCATAACCAGGCCCAAATGTCATATCACGAAAGTTGTTTTCCAATTGAACCTTAATCCCTTGTTCTTGAGCACCACATCCATTTCCATTATATCCACACCTAGCCAGGATGTGAAAAAAAGGACCATAAAGGTTAGTCATTTCCGAAGAAGAAGGAGGATTTTCAAAAAGTGAAGGATCAAAATCCTCTAGACCAACAATTAAGGGAGATGAAATCTGAGAAGCCGCCACAAAGTTATTACTCAATGGCCTAGAAGTAGATTGCTTTTTAGGTTCTTCTTCTTCTTTCTTCTTTTCGACCTTAGGTTCTCTAGGGGAAATTTTGTATTCCCCTACGAAAGTAGGGTTGAGATAAAGGGATCCCTAATCATCTTCTGCAAGAATTTGTTCAGGAGAGAAAGTATTCTCAATAGTAGAGTCAAGCTGAGAAGACTCTTCCTCAAGAACCTTAGGTCCACTTGAGGAAGTATCAGGGGTCGATCCAGATCTAGGAGATAGGTTCGATGAACTAGTCACACTAATCAGAGTAGAAGCTTTAGAATAATTATCTAAGATAGTTGGGGAAGAATTGATTGAAGAGGATTTAGAACTTGAAGTTTGTAAACAAGCCTGAAATCTCGTGTCTCCTAACAAGGTGTATGGTGTATTGTTGTAAATGAATTTGATTTGCCTATGCAATGTAGAGGGAACAACTTGCATGCTATGAATCTAAGGTCTCCCTAGCAACAAGTTGTATGTCAACTCTCCATATATGGCATGGATAGGAGTAGGTAAAGTAACATGACCTACCTTAACAGGCAAGGTGATGATACCTAGTGAGGATTTAGCAACATTATCGAAGCCACGGATGGTGAGAGAATCAGGTTTAATAAGAGATGTATCAACACTGATCTTATATAACAAGTTAATGATACAAACATTAAGGCTAGAACCATTGTCCAGTAATGTTCTCCTTATCACACTATCATTTATGATAACCACAATCATTAAGGGATCATATTGTTGTTGAATTTCGCTAGAAGACAACTCATCTTGTGTAAACAGAATCTGAGACTTAGGTGATGTAATAGAGTGAATCAAGGAAGCCATATTATTGGATGTCACTGCGGGTGGGACATTAAATGTTTTCAAGACATCTTGTAGTATTCCATGATAAGTTGAGGAAGTTTGAAGCAAATCCCAAAGGGATATCTTGGCAGGAGTAGCTTTAAGTTGTTTGACAAGATCATATTCCTTACCAAGGGTTTGTGAAATACGAGGTGCTTGAGGAAGAATGAGTTGAGGATCAGGTAGAGGAGTCAGAACAACCGAAGGAGGGTTAGGTTGCCTATTGTTTCTCATGTTATAGGTATGGGCAACTGCATTATAACTCTCCTTATTTAGTTGTCTAACATTGATAGAAGGACTCTTAGTGGGATTCCTTCCTTGAACTGTAATGATAGGTTTGTTTAGAGTGCTACAAGAATCATGACCATATCCACCTTGAACCATGAAAAGAGGTTGATTTGGAGAAGGACAAGCACCTTGGACAACAAAAAGTGGTTTGCTATTTTTATTCACATTGGTCATATTGATTAACCTTTTAGATGCATTATTCTTGTTTGAAAGTTTAGGCAAAGACATAAAGTCATCAAGGGCATCATCCAATAAAGCATGATCATAGTGATTGAAAGGCTTATCTTTGGACTCAAAAGGAGACATTACATCATAGAGAGAATCATCGGAATCAACTATGTTGCTAGATCTAGTGGAGGAGTTGATAGGATTGTACCCATTAGAGGAATCATTCAACTTATCTTTCTCATCACTGTTAAATGGCATAGTAACAAGGTTGATTAGTTTTTTGCAAAATGAGGGTTTAGAAGGCTTAGGGTTAAAAAACTCATCTAGAGCTTCATCTAATTCATCCTTACTAAACTCATAATCAACAAATTGCATACATCATCAAAAGTATGAACATCTCGTAAATAGAAATCTGACATTTTGAAATGAAAATTGCATGAAACTTAAACACAATGCAAGGAAAATTAAAGAAACCTACCTCTCTCTTTTTTTCCCCTTTTTCTATTTTTTTTTAATGTTTTGAAAGCAAATGAAATAAAATAGATCTAGATATAACAATGCAATGCACTTAAAATGAAATAAACTAGATCTAGATATAACAATGCAATGCAATTAAAATGAAATTGGATTCATGTCGGGTTCACCAAAGATGTGTAGGGGAAAAAGTGAGACTAAGTATGGAAACCCTAATCCCACTCTCTTACACACTCATGGAGTACGAAAAAGCCTAGGGAGGTAACACACGTTGGCTACTTCTTATGAGAAAGAGAGATTTGTGGATTACCTCTTAGATTTTCTATTCCTTTGTTGTAAATGAGAGAGAGGAATGATGCAAAATGCAATCTAACCTAGAAAGCAAAGCAAGCAAATCCTAATTTGAGAATGCAGATAAAAGAACAACTGATACACTGCTGAAAAGTACAGATTAGAAGGCAAAATCACCTGTGTCTAAAATCTAAGCATAAATATCCGGGACCAGGGTGCCATGCCACTGTCCCGATTATGTAATTCTGGAGTTGCAACTGACAGGAGGGATTCTAAGATATGTAAAGTACTGTTTTGTCAAGTCCCGCTGACAGAGGGAAAGACCATGGCGCTACGCCACTATCCTAGGCAGGACCAGGGTGCCATGCCCCTATCGTTGATAGATTTCTACACTTTTGAGACTTTTGGGTGGTGTTGATGCCTAAATTGGGTGAATTCACAATAATGGTTCCCACTTTTTTGCCACTTTTGACACTGAGATGTACATTTTAAAAATAATCTTCAACTTTCGAGAACTATAAATTTTAAACTATTAAAAATTTGAAGATGATGTAAATTAGTGATTTCTAGCATTTTGTTTGTAGATTCTATATACATTTTTTTCAAATTTTTTTGAAGGATTTTTTTTCAAATTTTCCATCTCCCTCGAAAAGTAGTTTTTTACAACAAACTACATATTTTAAGAGTGATGTGCCTCCCGAAATGCATAACTTTTTTTCTATAAATGATAAAAACTCAATTATTTCGAATTTTGGTTTGTAACATCAATATCCAAGGCTTGCATTTGGTTTTATAGTGATATGTTCAATATTTTTCATTTTATAAAGTTTTGAAGTCCGACTAGTCATAATTCAAACATAGGTTTACGTTTGAACACATAACTTGTTCTATATAAATCAAAAATCAATTCTATTATTTTTGTTAGAAAGAAGACATCAATACCAGGGGCATAGATATTTTTCAGAATTTTTTTGAATTAGTTTCTTATTTTTCCCAATGCGTTGAACAGAGAAGTTCATGTTCAATGAAAAACCAATTTTCCATAAATTTAAAAAAACAAGAACATAATAAATTCAAAATATAACAAAATTATACTTGTTGGAAAGCTTGCTCCAAGTACTACCATCTAATATTTTTGGGTTATCAAGATTATTTCATTCGTGCTTTGAACCAGAGCTCCAAAGTCATTAATTCTTCAGAACTCTGAAATTTTTTGGGAGAAACCTTTAATTTGAGGGTTCGAATGAACAGCAGTTCGAGCGAATTGGGTTCGCTCAAACCAATGGGCTCGATATTGGCATGCACATTTTTGTAACGGTCATGTTCGAGTGAACCCAACCATTTTTAACTGTCGGGTTTCGTTCGAACTCTGGCCAACGCATTTTTTTTTTATTTTTTTCATTTGTGGAGTCGTATAAATGTCCATAATTTTTTTCATTTTTTATCACACAAATGATTGAAATAATTTGCATTTTTGGATGAGAGAAGACATTTGAAAATTATTTTGAGGGCAATAATTTGAAGGTTTTTTGTAAAAGCATGGGGAACAAGAAGAGAAGGCAAAATAAGACTTCAAGGAATTATTCTCTCGAAACGGAAGAAAGATATCGAGAAAAAAGAAGACAAAGATATCATGATGCAAGTATGTATTTTTAATTTTATTTCTATTTAATTTAATATGTATTACGTATCAATTAATTAGAACTCAATATTTTTTATCTAATATTTTTAATGAAAATTAATTTAAAAATTCTTAATTAAATTAATTGGAAATAATAGGATTAAAAATAATTTTGTTTTAATTGGAAAGCATAATTAATTTGAGATAATACATGTGTATTTGCAAATTTCAAATTCCATCAACTTGCTTGTTGTGTAATTGCATTTTTCTCCTATATAATTAAGTCCATTTATAATAGATAAGACCTATTAAGTCATAAAATTAATAAGACCTATTATGTCATAATTTCTAGGTTCTAAATTATATATATTGAATATTTAATCTACATGTACAAGTAATTTCATGTGATAGGTCCTTTAATATCACATAATATATCTGTCTTAAGGGTAGTTAACTATATTAAATGTGAAATGTTTTTTCATACGTGGTCATATTGATTTTAATAATAAGGCCTATTAGGACTATTACATTGATTATAGGTCTTAAATGTGACATAAATTTATAACCTATTAAACATGTTGAATAATTTAGGTGAACTATTTATATTCAACTTCACGTACATGCAAAAACATTTCAGATTAGGAGGTCTATTATGCAATAATAGGTCTTAAATATACACAAATGTGACAAATTATAGTCCACCTACATTATGGTCCATAACAAATTAATATGAGGTCACCTAAGTTATCGTATGCATGCATCAAAATATTTGTACTTTTAATTTTCAAAATTGGAATTTCTAATTTATCAACATTTTATTTTATGTGTTAAATTAGTGCTCAAAATTAGAGATTGAACTTTAATCCTAACCTGAGAACAAATTGAACTTTAAACCTAAACAGGTAATTTAATTAGAGTTATAACAATAAGGTCCTGAAAGTAATTAAATTTAATAAACCAAATTGAATGGGCTAATTTTAACATGTAAAGCTTTAAGCCAAATTCACCCCTATTCTTAAACCTAATTGAATAATCTCTGATTAATTCAAGAACCTTACACAAACTCTTAAATTATGTGCAGAACGGGCAAATGAACCTATTGAAGAACACAATATAGTTGATGAACATAGGGAGGAGATTGTCCAAATTGAACCAATGGAGACCTTTGAAGGAGAGGGGTCAGGCTCCTTACCTCCTACCACTGATATGGATGAGCATATTGTGGATCTAGCTAAACAGGTGAAGAAAAATATTTCTTATAAAAATTTAGATCATTTACTTGAAATGGATGTGGATGAGTTGAAACGTCTTAGTGAAGAACCTAGACATACTAAAAGGAGGTCAATGAATAAAAGTGGAAAAGAAATAATGTCTCATTTCAACAATCTTGATACTACACTAGAAAAAGCTCAATTGTTATCAATTGTACTTACTCATAAAGACTTAATAGATCCAATGAAATTGTTGGGTATAGATACAACAAGTCAAAAGAGGAAATCTTCTCAGCTACAAAAATCTATTGTTGATAATGTTAAGAAAGGTTTGGTGAACATTGGTAAAAAATCTCGAAAAACTAGATAAGACCATTTCAAGAAGAGTGATGTTGACATCTTTAGTAAATGAAAGATTGCCTCAAAAAAGACAAATCTCTTCACTATCATCTGAGTTTGGCTCTATTAGAAGGACAATATCTAAATATGTTAAAAGGAGAAAGATTTTGGATGATACTACCTCAGAAGGGAATTGGGCAATTATGTGTAGAGCTCCTTGTTCTGATAGAATTGAAGATGTTGTTAGGAACTTTGTGACAAGTTTTTGGAATGATAATACTCGTCCTTCATCAAATAGTAGAGATGTTATTAAGCAAAGGATTGGTCCTGATCATTATGATCTCCATGTAAAACATTGGATAGACACAACAAAACATGAATTGTATGTATTGTTTACTAAAACAAACCCTCATATAAAGATTGGACAAACCATGTTTGAACAGTTAAGGCCATATTATGTGAAGTTAAACAAAGTTTTCGAAACTTGTTGTTGTCGTTATCACATTGAATTTGACTTGTACTATCAGGTGTTTTGAAAGATTAGAGAAGATAGTGATGGTTATGAAAATGCTCCTCCTAAACGAACAAGTCAATTCATAGCATCCATCTTATGTGATAAATCAGATGATAATGCAACCGGTCAAATAAATTGCATAAGAGGAATTTGTGGAACATGAGGGGACTTGGCTAAATTGCCTTTGAGAGATGAAGATATTGACATGAGGAAGATGGTAAATTGCAAGAGCTACAAGTACAAAAAATTTGAAACAAAATTTGGAAAGGAATCTACAAGGCTAGATTATGTAGAAGAGGAAATACCTATTGGAACATTTATGGAAAATTTTCGTAAGTTGATAAAACCATACATATGCCATGGTTTTTTTGCCAAGTGGAAAGCAAAACAATTTAAAAGATTAAGAGACACTTTCCCACTTGGAACTATTCTATCTGTAGTTGACTTCGCAGAGAATTACTCTTTTGCACATCAAAAAGAGATTCAATCAAAGTATTACTTTTCAAAGCAAATCACTATTTTCATGCATGTGTGTTATCGACATGCACAAATGAATTTGGATGGTATTGATAGTACATTTGAAAATTGTGTCATTAAGAAAGAGTACCACTTCTATATCAGTGATGATAAGGAGCATGACACACTTTTTGTACAACATTGCTTTAAGAAGTTTTTTGAATATTTGAAAGATAGAGGCATAACAATAGTTAAACATTTTGTTTGGTCTGATGGATGTGCGACACAATTCAAATCTTTGAGGCAATTTTATGCACTATGTAGATATCATCGAAATGACAAAATACCACATGTTTGGAGTTTTTTTGAGAGTGGTCATGGAAAGGGTGAACATGATGGTGCAGGAGCTTGTATCAAACGTGCTCTAAGAAAGCATCAAATAAAGTACACAGGAGAATGTATAGAAGATGCACATGATGTTGTTGAATGGTGTAAGAAACACTTTGAGCAACCTAATTATCCTGGGGAATCATCATCGAGAACATATAGGCCCATTCCATATAGAGTGTTTTGGGAGATAACCAGTACGTGTTCTCTTTTAGTATTTTATTTAATTTTTTTTAATTTAACAACTTGATCTACATGTACATTCTTAGTTCCTAGTTCAAATGTTTCAATTTAACAACTTGATCTACATGTACATTCTTGTACACATGTACATTTTGCAGATGTGGATAGAAAATCAATGCATGGATGCAAGAGTGTGGAGAGGACAAGATCTTTGCATTGTGTCATGAGTACAGATAATCGCCCATGGACATTATACACTAGGGATTATTCATGTTTTTGTTCTGAATGCATTTTTGAAAACTATGTTGATTGCAAGAACCAAGAGCTTGGATATGTTAGTGAATGGAAAATGGTGCCACTAGATGTTTCTGACACATACGAGGATTCAAATGAGGATGAAAACTTTGAAGACATTCCTTTGATTTCTGGTGATTACGATCATATTTCAGGATTGATTAAAAAAGGTACATACATGACGTACACATGTAAACATTTCCTTAAAAATGACATATAACTTAGAATTTATTTAACTTGTGTCAAATTGCAGGAGATATTTTTGCAGTCATAGCAGAAGATGGAAATATAGAAGGTGTTAGTTATTATTTATTGCGTTACACAGAAGAGAGAAATAAGTTATCAAAATCTGAGATGAGTGATGGAATGTCATTTCCCATAGGTTTGAGTTCTGATTTGAATATGTACATGTACAAATCGCTTATGTGAAATTTTTTAATTTCTCACATTTCTTATATACATGTACATGCAGGATCAGTTGTAGTGCAAGGGACATATTTCAAACAAGTTAAAATTGTTCAACATGGGATTCATTTCACTGAATACCAAATTGACAACAAGGTATATCAGTATAGTCACTTGGTCATTGCTGTTGGCCTAATTCTTCAAACAGTTCCACATCGAGGGCGGTATCAAAAGTGGAGACTAGATAGTGAAGATCATGACAAAATATTAAGTGTTATTGAAGAGCGTTGTGAACCACTTGATGTGGTATGAACTATATATACATTTAGTAATCCAAACTACACGTGGTTCAACCCACATGAATTGAATTTTAATGTACTCAAGATAAATTCTAGATCTCAAGTAACTTGTTTTGAAACTAAAGGATAAATATTTTTTAAGTTTATTTATACATTATATCAAATTAGGATGTATTCTAAGTTAATTCAAGTACAACTACACGTGTTTAAATGTGCATATTTAATTGTATGTAATTGTATTTGTATTTAATTAAAAAATGCATATTCAAATTAGAATATAATATGTACATTTGTAAAATTGATATTTAATATGGAATTAGGACATTTGTAATTAGGACATGTACATGTTATGAACTATTTAACTACAATATACATACCTAGAAGCTCACATACCTACAATATACATACCTATGTAATATACATACCATGTGAACTATTCAATACATGACCTATTAAGTTTAGTTTGTTCATTTCATACATACTCTTTTGTTTGAAAATCAAACATGTATAATCATACATACTCTTTTGTTTGAAATACATTTCATATAATCAAACATGTATAATCTGATCAAACACAAATCAGGTATAAAGTATAATCTAGAGTCTAAACTTCATTGTACATGCATGAAATATACAATCTAATCAAACATGTATTTAAATCTAATCTAATCAAACATGTATAAATCTAATATAATCAAACATGTATAATCTAATCAAACACAAACTAGGTATAAAGTATAATCTAGAGTCTAAACTTCGTTGTACATGCATGAAATATACAATCTAATCAAACATGTATTCAAATCTAATCTAATCAAACATCATGTATAAATCTAATATAATCAAACATGTATAAAACTTGTAAAGTATAATCTAGAGTCTAAACTCCATGTATAAAGTATAATCTAGAGTCAAACACAAACCAGGTATAAAGTATAATCTAGAGTCTAAACTCCATGTACGTGCATGAATATATATAATATGAAAGTATATAAAAAGATAAATGTAAATGAGCTATAAAGTCTGGAGCAAATCAACAGGGATCATGTCGGCTACGAACTGAGCGACCATCTGAGGGGGAGTCCTACAAAAGTAGAATTTATTTAAATATTAAATATAATATATCTACCTCTCTAGACATGCATGTACATCAAATCCAAGTAGAGTTAAATAAAAATTTAAATATAAATTGTAACGTGCATGTACATACATACATGTACATATATGTACCAAAAACCATAACTAACCTGTACACTAACAGCATCTAAAGAATCTCTCCTACGCACATGCTCAGAGCTCAAGGAAGGAGTGACATGAGCTAATTGTCAATTTAAGGATTAGTCCACAATCAATTTAAATGATCTACAAATTAAAACTTAGAACTCTAGATTATTTATTAAACATGAATCTATATATATAGATTTATCCTACAAATTTGCAACATGTATACATATCTTCTAAAAATTTAAATGCACATGTACATGTACATACCTATGTATCACCTGGAGTAGGTTGTATAGTCTAATCTTGTCCCGTGATCATATCAACAACATCACTCATGCCTGCATATCTCTCTCTAGCTGTACGTATCACTAAGGAGTGCAAGGGGTTAACTAGATGAGTGGGCATTGTGGATGAAGTGCCTGACTGTAGTAGCATGTCCATAAATCCAGTATGGCTCAAATCTCTCAGCTGATCCTCAAATGAGTCCAAACCCTCATCTGTGATATGGACCTGATCAGTTCGTATCTCCTCCTCAAATGAATCCAACTGGCCCTCATCTGTGATATGGAGTTGATCAGCTCGTAGCTCCTCCTCTGCAGCAATAGAGTGATCTGTAAGTGGGTCAGTGCCTGGAGCATGCGTAGAGTGATGAGAATGTTGTGACTACCTCAGGGTATGCATCGATGCCGCTGTAGCCTAACCATCTTTGAGAATCTCCTCTCTAACATCAGCCAATGGTATCCCAAGTCGAGATGAAATAAAACTATAAGCATGTAGTAGGTCCTCGGCTAAATACTGCGACATCTGTACATGTCTACTACCTCCGACTATAGCTGCTACCTCATCTGGGGAGGGGATGCCAGCAAAAATATACTGATCATCTGAATCTGAAGCCCCCCCATGACTAGAAGATGCATGATCTGTGGATGATCGTGAACATGGTCGACTCATCATATATCTGCCCACCCTGTCAGAAGATATGGTGGCTGTTGTTGATGCAATCTGTCCAATCCTATCAATTGCTTCTCTCTGAGAAGCAATCACAATGTGATCCGCTATGGGTGCCATGGCTAGGACTACTGTAGGAAATCTCTGGCCAACAAGGTCCCTGTGTCTAGGCGAAGCTCTATCACGCCTACGATATGCATCTCTATCAGCAATCCTGCCCCTCCCCTGCCCATAATATCCTGGAATATCAAGGTAGTTTGGTTTCATCTGATAATGAACCTCAGCAAATACTTGTTGTGCAAAGTATAATGGAATCTGGTCGTTATTAGGATAACGACTATGGGCAGCTAAGAATCGTGGGTAAATCAGTGATGCAACCTGTGGGTCGATACATCTGGTAACCTGATATCCCCTCACCTTACTCTTCTCCTAATATTGTGGGAAGCATCTCTCCTTGATAATCTCCTTCGAGACCACCCCCACCACATCAACAAAAGAATGAGGATCCCCTCACCTCACTCCTCAACTGTCTATATATATCCTCTATAACCTCAGGTGAGAATGAGGTATGAGATACTAAGCGGTCCCTCAATGTCTGCAAACTATCAAAAATGGACGTGCATGTACTCTTGTACATGCCATCAGTACGAGGGTCATCTAGTATGGCCCTCAACCTATGCAACTCCTGATCACTGTAATGAAAAATAGTAGCAATGTCGGGCAAGGGGGGATCCTGCTGTGGAGGATCCTACTATGGTGGCTCCTGATGTGGAGCCTGCGTAGGTGGATCCTGATCAGGAGCCTGTGAAGGTTAATCCTGATCAGGAGCCTGCGAAGGTATATCCTGGGATGCCATCTATCTAGGTACATGTCATAAAGTTAAAATAAATACGTAAGCAGAGAGAGAGAGATCATTTTCATGAGAGAGAGAGAGATTATATAATGTATATAAATCTTCATGAGAGAGAGAGATCATTTTCATTTTCAAAAAATACATATAAAAATTTCAAATATTTCAGTGAGAGAGAGAGAGAGAACATATATTTCAGATCTAGAGATAACATATATTTCAGAGAGCTAGAGAGATCTAACACGTGTACATATTTAAATCTTTGACATACATAAAAAATTCAAGAATAGAGAGATCTAACACGTGTATATTTAAATCTTTGACATACATATTTAAATCTTAGGACCACATACGACCCCTTAGGACACTATGTGATGAACTAAGGGGTATGTCATTCACACTAGGATTTTATAAGGGGTCATATGTGGTTCTAACCACATATGACCCCTTAGGACACTATATGATCCTAAGGGGAATGTCATATGTACAGTAGGATGTTAAAAGGGGTCATATGTGACCTACTAAGGGGTCATGCATGTGTCAATGCATGCGTGACCCCTTAGGACCACATACAACCCCTTATGACACTATGTGATGAACTAAGGGGTATGTCGTTCACACTAGGATTTTATAAGGGGTCATATGTGGTTCTAACCACATATGACCCCTTAGGACACTATATGATCCTAAGGGGAATGTCATATGTACAATAGGATGTTATAAGGGGTCATATGTGACCTACTAAGGGGTCACGCATGTGTTAATGCATGTGTGACCCCTTAGGACAACATACGACCCCTTAAGACACTATGTGATGGACTAAGGGGTATGTCGTTCACACTAGGATTTTATAAGGGGTCATATGCGGTTCTAAGGGGTCATGCATATGTTATAACACATGCATGACCCCTCAGGACCACATATGACCCCTTAGGACACTATGTGATCCTAAGGGGAATGTCATATGTACAGTAGGATGTTATAAGGGGTCCTATGTGACCTACTAAGGGGTCACACGTGTTAATGCATGCATGACCCCTTAGGACCACATACGACCCCTTAAGACACTATGTGATGGACTAAGGGGTATGTCATTCACACTAGGATTTTATAAAGGGTCATATGTGGTTGTAATGGGTCACACATGTGTTAAGACACTATTTGATGGACTAAGGGGTATGTCGTTCACACTACAATTTTATAAGGGGTCATATGTTGTTCTAAGGGGTCACGCATGTGTTATAACACATGTGTGACCCCTTAGGACCACGTATGACCCCTTAGGACACTAGATGTGATCCTAAAGGGAATGACATACATGTACACTAGTATGTTATATGTGATCCTCTATGACCTCCTAAGGGAACGTATAGTGTCATCAGGGCATATATGGTCTTAAGGGGTCATGTTGTGCGTGTAATAGGATGTGAAAATGGGTCACATTGTAGAGGAAAATTATTTTGCCTAATTTGTTTAAATTTGTTATCTAAATTTTCTAATGTTTATTTAAATTAAAATTTATTAATTTTTCTAATGTTTAATTTATTATATTTACGTTTGCAACATTTTTCTAATTTTCTTTTTTTGCTAATGTTTTTCTAAGTTCTGATTTACTACCTTAGTTTTCTATGTTTTTCATAACAATTTTTTAAAATGTTGAAAAAAATATACATCTATACAATTATGTAATTTTAAAAACAAATTGACACATTTCAGTCAAAACATTAAATTATCAAACATTTTTCTAAAATAATGGAAAACAATAAATTATCAAACATTTTTCTAAAATGTTGAAAAACAATAACTATATACAATTATTTAATTAAAAAATAAATTAACAAACAAATTATTTACAAATTTAATAAAAAAAGACATTATTAAACCAAACAAAGGGTTATTTTGTGCACCTAATATAATAAAGGTCAAAAACTGAAATAGGAAAGATACTAGCTGCTACAGACAAAGCTCGGTGACGTGATGCTGACGACTGGTTCGATCCAACCCCCACCAGACAGAAAAAGACAAATTTGATAATGACCTTTTAACTGTCATTTTCGCTATTTATAAATTAAAAAAAAACCCTAACCGAAAAGGGTTCGAGCGAATGGGGGGTTCGGTCGAACCCATTAAAATACTAATATTAAAGTGGGTTTGCTCAAACCCAAAAGTTACCCGTGGTTCGAGCGAACCCAGGTCCGCAATTGGGTTCGCTCGGACTCCCAGGGGTAGTCCGAGCGAACAGTGCCATTTCGCTCGAACACCGAGAAAATCGAAGTTCCCACTTTCGCCAAATTCCTTCGTTGGCAAAAGTGGGAACCAACTTTGTGAATTCACCCCTTTTCTAGATCTAAAACTGCCTTTGGATGCCTGTTTCTGCACTTGCAATTGAAAAGGGAAGGTTTGGGGTGGCTATATAGGGTTTTGCCTTAGTCAAACCCCCATGTTGGTGATTTCCACCTCCACAAATAGCCAATAATGTACTGAAAATGTGTATGCAAGAACCTTGTGTATATGTAAGATCCTAAGAATGAAAGTAAAAAACCTAGAGCAAACCTCAAGAGTAAACCCTAATTGCTTATAATTGACAAAGTAAATGCTCTAAATCCACAATGCAAAATGATCTAAATCATGAATTTGAATCAAAATTAAGCTTATTCAAAGACATGAAAACAACATGAAATCATACCCAACCCCAAGGGAGAGGTACAAGCCAATCATCAGTCAATGATAAAATGATAAAATGATGCTTGATGAATGTTTGATGAATGAATGTTGAATGTTGTTGAAGGCTTCAAAGATCCACTCTTTCGCTGCAAAGAAGGCTCTAATACTCCAAAACCTTCTCTTAGATTCTTAGAAGAAGTCCCCTTCAAATGAAGAAAGAGAGCTCTTAAGTATGAAATCCTAGATCTTAATTTCATGTTTAGGCCAACCTAGGATTCGAATTTCCCGCTGATATTTCGGGGTTAAGCATTATCATATCATAGGATTGTGCTCCCAAAATTTTGGGAAAAAAGTCGCGGACCATGTGCATTCCCGCCATGGTCTAACCAACTTTTCATTTAATTTTCGAGGCCGTTAGATATGATGATATTAGAGTGCATCCCAAAGATACAACTGATTTTGAGATGTCTTGATATGCGAAATCGGGCCTAAATGGTCAAAATAAGACATAATTAGGGTTTATGATTAAATGATTCATTGGAGGAATACAATGAAAATGGGCACACTTAGGGTAAAGGGCCCAACTTTGTAATGTGTAAAGTGATGAGACATGACCTTATATTTAATTTAATTAATTAATTAAATTCTTAAAGGGGAATGAGAAATGCAAGATGCAAGACACACTAAGGCAGGTGCTAACCTAAGTGTGAAATTGTACCACCCTAGCAAAGGTGTACAATTTACAACACTACAATTATATACTTGAAACTAAACATCACTTGCACACATGCACGAGGATGAGTGGAACTAGAAAAATACATCTAGACTATTCCTACTCTCCTCCCTAACATGGATCACCCAGAAAAACACATCTAGAGTGTGTATCCATGTCCTCTCTCATTATTCTCATGGACCACCTAGAAAAACACATCTAGAGTGTGTATCCATGCTTTTTCCTCCTTCTTCTCATGAGCTCATAGCTTGGCTATTTGTAGTTCATGGATGATGTGTGATTTTCTCTCGTATGTTATCACTTGTGTCCTTGAGATGGCATTTTTCAAGAATGATATTAGTGGTTGAGACAGTTTGATATCAAGGTCTCTTCGGCTAGTTGACTTGATGTCTCAATAGCTTGGATTTATGACATTGTTGCCTAAAGAATATATCCTTGGTGTTGAAAGTGGGTATCCTTGTTTCTAGCTTCCTTAAGACATCAACGTAGGTCTATGTTGACATCTTAAGGGGGGACACCCATATTGCCCTCTTTGTATCACACTGTACCATATCTTTGCATGTCTTAAACGTGGCGTTCAAACTCAAAACCAGAGCAAAAAAACTCATATATGAGATAATTCATGCCTGAAACCAAACACAACAATGATATATGTCTTAGATAGGGTCATCGAAACTAGAGAAAAAAAACTCTTGCACAAGATGACCTTGAAACCAGGCATATATCTATCTTAAATGAGGTTACACATTCTCAAAACTAGAGAAAACAAACTCTTATACGAGATGTTCTCAAAGACAGAAATTTGCCCCTTGGCATTTGCATTTTCATTATATGTCTTAAACAAGTTGAAGCATGCTTGAAACTAGAGAAAACAAACTCTTATACGAGATGCTATATACTTGAAACCAGACATCACTTGCACACACACACGAGGATGAGTGAAACTAACAAAATATAGCTAGATTATTCCTACTCTCCTCCCTAACATGGATCACCCAGAAAAACACATCTAGAGTGTGTATCCACATCCTCTCTCATTCTTCTCATGAATAACCTATAAAAACACATCTAGAGTTTGTATCCATGCTTTCTCCTCCTTCTTATAAGCTCATAGCTTGGCTATTTGTAGTTCATGGATGATGCATGCTTTGCTCTTGTATGTGATCACTTGTGTTCTTGAGATGCATTTTTCAAGAATGATATTAGTGGTTGAGACGGTTTGATATCGAAGTCTCTTCGGCTAGTTGACTTGAGGTCTTATATTTCAGTCTTTAGCTTTTGATTATGTGTCTTTTGTCTTGTTTTGTGTGACCTTGCATGCATTTGAGTAAGTTAAGATTCTAAGATTGGGGGCTTGGTTCTCAAAATTAGCGATGTCGTATATCCCTTGTGATTATGCTCCTAGTTGCTCCTTTCTTCCATATCCTTCATCTCTCTTTCGTCTACTTTACTGTGAGTACTTGCATAGGCTCATACTCTTGTTAAAGTGGGGACCAAATGTAGTGTCATAAATTATCATTGAGCCAATTTACACCTCATGTTTGTGCTCCTACTTTAGCATATCTCCTCCTCATCTCCTATCCAGGTCTGTTCAGTGCCTTAGATCCATTTTTGATGCCTCATACACCTACCAAATGACTCCTTGGAGGTGTGTCATCCTCCCTGTTCCCTAATTTTGGTCCCTGATTGAGGAGGACCAGGGCGGTGGCACCCTGATCTTGGAATAGAGCACCCAATGCCCTGGTCCCCCTCAATGGGGCCCAATTTTCAAGGGAGAGATGTGAGCTATCTCTCCAATGAGAAATGAATTTGGTGGCTCTATATGATCGTTGGAGGTCGGCCTAATTGATAAATTGACCTAGGATCTCATATATAAAGACATTTGATCAACTTAATTTCATAAATCCATTCAAGACTTAGACCTAAAGCATACAAGCATTGAAGTGTTCATCATCAAGCATTTTCAGAGGTCTTTAAGGCTACATATTCTCCATTCAATCATTGTGGAGCAAAATTACATCATTCATATGCAAGCATGTGCATGTGATTAGGGGTTTTTCATGTTCATGCCATTTCATACAACATATGTGATTACATTAAAGAAACAAAGCATCATTATCAGTCATTGTAGATTTGAGGTATATCTTTCCATTATTTATTTCTGTATTTGTAATATTTTATTCAAGGCCAATTCCTAAACTGGGGTTTGACTTAGGCAAACCCCTATTTCCAACCTATTTCCCCTTCTTTCTATGTGTAGGAAGCATGTACGAAGCTGCGATATTTAGAATCGACTTTATTTACAATGACAAAGAGATCCCCCATTGGAGTACGCAAAGTGTGGAGTAAAGCGACCACCATCCCGATCCTGACATTTTAGGAGCTCTTTCTAGGAGTAGGCTTAAATACTCTTATATTTCTCAGATCCGGGTTTATGGCTCAATCTGACAACTGTAGCTCATTATTTTTCGCATTTTTACCTTCATTTCAACACAGTTACCCTAATTTCACCAATTCAATTTAAAAGAGGTTTAATCAATTCCACTCCCTAAAAGAAAATACAATAAGAATTCTTAGCCCTATCCTTGTTGATTTGTGGCTAATTCTATTGGGTTTGTACCTCTTTTAATGTAATGGTCCCCAAGTGAAAATTAGTGTTTTTCATACATCTAATTGTGGCAACTCTAATTTCACCACATTACAATATGTAGTGCATTTACAATTGCAACAACATGGATTTGATGAAATATATTTATAAATACTCAAAAAGAGGTAATGTTCTAAAATTAATTTCTAAAATATAGTAAAAAAAAACTAATTGCATTATTGTACAATAGTAAAAAAATAGGTAGGTTTAAATGTTGTTCTTCTTCTTGTGGTAAAACTTTGGGTGTCTTCACTTGCTTCAAAGACTCTTTTGTATTGATTTTGGGTCTTGCCTTAGCATGTGGAGATTCACATTGAGCCTTTTCATCTAGAAGATATGTTTTGGGCTAACTTGTGGTTTATTGCTTGGTGTATCTACACGTTATCTTGTTGTTGACCTTGGAGGATGTGTGACAGCATGTGAATTGTTTTGAACTACTTAGAAAGAAGTGATATGATGTTTTTAGGTCATATATATCTCCTAGATTGGACCACATTCACTACAATTATGTTTTGGTGGCCGACTTGATAGGACCTATGCTTGTCCCCTATTCTAGCTGACCTAATTGATATTTTCAATGAAGAAGATGGTATCAAATTGATGTTGATGGTGTATATGAGTGTGTGGATCGATATATGTGGTGCACTTACATGATTATATCATTTGCAAAAGTTAGTGATGTGAAGTTGTGATAGAGAAAGTGTGTGGTGCTTGCTGTGAATTTGGCTCCTTGAGATAGAGATTCAAGGACAACCTCATTTATGGAGATTGTCATTAGAGGTTGTGTCGTCAAAGGCCTATTCATTCTTGATTCATATACTCATGTACCTTGCTTGAAGATAGTGTGTCTTCACTGCAAGCTCTGTATCTTGCTCTGAGGCAATGTGTCTCAGCCTACAAGTCATTTGTATCTTGCCCTAGGATAGTACATCTCAGCCTACAAATTCTATAGGGAGCAGTGAGCCTAAAACAAAATTCTAATAATTTCTTATATTGTGAGTTAACTCTCGTTATGGTTTTTCCAAGTAAATATGGTGTTCTCTTGTGCACATTGTTTCATTATTTAATCTTTCATCACTGCTTATAAGTAAAATGTTAAATTGACTATGGATTGTGGAATAAAGTTTAAGTATTTGGTGTCGGCTGATTCACCCCCCTCTTCTCAATCCTAAAGTGTGTTCAACAACTAGTATCTCTTGCGAAATCAAATAAAACTTCCACAAATAAGAACATGCAAATGAAATCAACTATCATATGTAACAACATGCAAAATGTACAAAAGAGTTTGGTATATAAAGGCAAGGATAAGGAAGTGAGAAAGTAGGAGTGAACCTCTTACTACCCCTCTAAGAGTGAAACACATGTAAGACCCCATGGACAAGTGTTGGGACACTTGGTGAATCCAAATGAGGTGAAACAAAAAGTGATATTTCTCCCAAGTGAGCTTAAGGGTATTGTGAATATGACCCTCCTAGATTAGCTAATAGCTAAATAGTTTGATAATAGTTCTTTTCACACTAACATTCTTAACGCTTGCATACCCTATTTGCATGACACTATTTCTCGCAAGGAAAATAATGACAATGATAAGGAGTACATGGAGGCTTATAATGTGAAGTTGGAAGTTTAAGACTTTCTTAAGTACCTTAGTCAAGCTCGAATACTAAGTTAACATTAATATAAAAATAGGTAAGGGGTGACAAGGATGTCGATGTGAGGTGACATTAGATGTTGTTGAGTAGATTGCTAATTATTTGATAAAGATCGGTGCAAAACGATGAATGATTATGTTAGAGAATATAGATGGAGCGTGCTTTGATAACGAATGTTGATTATTGATTGTTAAAGACTGTTGAATGATTCTTGTAAATAGAGAAACACTTTTAATACTTTATCAAATATACTTTTGATCATTTGAGAATTTTAGAGTGTCCTAGAGTGATACCTTTAAATACACAACCCTAATACATAATTCAAACTTTTGACACTCACATTTATGAGTAATGATCAAATCTTATAAATATTGGTCTTAAAAATAATTAATTTGAAATTTGAAAACAAAAAGATACAATCACATCTACAACCTTATCTAAAAAACATAATTACATCTACAATCCAATAAAAATTATATCAAATAATCTAACAAAATATAAATATATTAAAATACTAAATTTAATCTTGAATCAATAAAAATACCAAAACAGTTAATTGTGTGTTAATATGATAGATCAGTGATATTGACCAAAGCAAAAAAGTGCGGGCTATAAATTTTCCACTTCAGATTTGAAAAAACGAAAAAAACAAAAAAACACCTCGGAAGATTTGTCTCCAGCTATGACTATGCTTAAAATATGCCACAGGCCTTTTTCCAACCTAACTCGAAGAAGCTCTGCAATATCCATCCAATTCTTCACAGCTCATAAACATTGTTTTTTATTCATCCTTGCCCAATCCTCAAAGTACAGCGAATCAACATCATCTTATCTCTGGATTGTGAACCTGGATTGTGTCTATTCATCGCCCACTAACAACCACAATTGTGAAAAGTAAGCTTACACTCAAACGCAATAGTAAATATAGTAAGATTTCAATCGCAGTCCACTCAAGCAAGTACCCAATCAAAATCTGTTTGTCCCATGATGGGCAGGCTGAAAATGGTAGATCGGTACAAACATTTCCTTGATAATTGTTTGGTCCTCTCAGAAAAGTCCCAAAACTCCAATTTTGAAAATGAATGCTGGCCAATGGGCATATCCGATAATGGTATGCTGCTTATTTTTCAAATTCAGTCATCCCCACTTACTTTATTTTTATTTGGGTATTTTATGATGTGAACGTTTCATAATCATCTACTTTCTAGAATTAAAAGCCTGAAAGTTCTAAACTTTCACAGACCGTGGAAAGTGTTATAGCATATCAACGTGGCTTAAAAAGTGGTTATGCATGGTGTAGAATGATAAAAGATTCATTCCACATATATAGAACTATTCTACAGCATTCAAACTTCAGTGCATCCTGTTTTTAAGCCAAGAAAGAATCTAACTGAATTTAAATCCAGACATGTGAATATACCAATCAACCAGTGATTCATTGCACATAAGAAGCCAAAACTACCCTGCAAATTTTATACAAAAGGTAACTAATTTTACTGGAAGTAAAAAACCCATATAGTGGACGGCACAAAGATAAAAGGTCAACAGGTGCCCATCAGAAGAGGGAGTCGAAGAAATACAGTAAATTGTGTTTAATAATGAGAACATGATCTTAATCTGAAGCTATAAAAAGGGTTCTCATGGAAACTTTGGCGAGTGAGTTTAACGAGTGCAAACAATACAATTCAAAAATGAGGTGTTATTTGGACATAAGTATTGGAGGAGAACTAGAAGGGAGGATAGTGGTGGAACTGTATTCAGATATTGTGCCAAAGACTGCTGAGAATTTCAGAGCCCTGTGTACCGGAGAAAAGGGAACTGGGCCTCATACTGGTGCTCCTCTGCACTACAAAGTAATTTCATTTTTCAAGACAATCTCTAAGGGGACGGTTATGTTTTTCTTTTTGTATTTGTTTTGGTGTTTATAGTTTTGATCAATAGAATTTTTTAGGATTCTTTTGATTATTTCAACCTGGGTTGCAATTGAATAGGCTAATTAAGCTATCAATCAATTAAAATCAGCCTTGGGATCTGTAGCCAAAGAAGTTTTGGTTAGTTCAAAGCGTGAAAGAATTTTTTATCGAATGTCTATGATTGTTATACCAGATTACATGTAGGGATTGTGGATTCTTTCATTGAAATTTCATAAATACACCTACCTTGAATTTTGGCGGTACCTCACACCCACCAACCTCAATTTTTTGTGGTTAACTTGTTTCCGGATATTAGAAGAGAAATCCGCCCAATTGACATTCTTGTACAGACATCCAAATAACTCATCTTAAGTTGACGTGATTAAAAAATATGGAGAGTTTGACCTGAGAATGAAACATTCTGTAGTATATGGGCTTCATAATTTTTTCCATGCCAATTAGAATACCGAAATTCGATCATGATGAACCCCAGTTTGGTCTTTTGGATCATGATGAACCCCAGTTTGGTGACATCCTCAAGTAGCGGGACTTTGATTGTATGATTATGCATTTTTAAATCAGGACAGGTCCTGTTGGACCTTAGGTTTCTAGCACATAGCCGATCATGCTTAACATTTGCTGGCTAAGATTGGCTCAGTGAGTAACTATTTCATTGTCTGTTGCTTGCCCAAATGCCCCATCTAATGGAGATTCAATGGCTAAGTGGATACTTATTTTTCTTCGACTGTTTTTTTGATATAGTCAATTCTGTTTTTTTGCTTTGAAATGGCATAATCTAACAAGCTGCATGAAATGACTCTTTTTTTTCAAATAATTTCAGGGAGTTCCATTCCATCGTTTGATGAGAGGTTTCATAATACAAGGTGGAGACATTTCTGCTCATGATGGTACAGGAGGTGAGTCAATTTATGGATTGAATTTTGAGGATGAAAATTTTATCTTGAAACATGAGCGCAAAGGGATGCTGTCAATGGCAAATTCTGGACCTAACACCAATGGCTCAAAGTTTATGATCACAACAACACGGACCTCCCATCTAGATGGAAAGCATGTGGTATTTGGAAAAGTAATAAAAGGAAAGGGAGTAATAAGGGCAATTGAGCACATTTCTACTGGTGACAATGATTGTCCCACGGTTGATATCATAATTGCAGACTGTGGAGAGATACCAGAAGGTGAAGATGATGGTGTTGTTAACTTCTTTAAAGATGGAGACATATATCCAGATTGGCCGTGTGATCTGGATGTGAAACATGAAGAGCTATCATGGTGGATATCTGTAGTGGACTCTGCTAAAAGTTTTGGAAATGAGCACTTCAAGGTGATTTAGCAACTTTACATGCTTTTTTTTGCCTTATGTTTTGTAATCTTGCCCCTTAAACCCTGAATTAAGTGTAGCAATTTCTTGAACTTTTTTCCTTTTTATTTGATTGATTTTGGATCTTTTGGAAGAATAGTAGTTCTAGGCTATTAATTTTAGGTGTCAAGTGTAGAATTTTCCAATTTAAGCACTGAAAGTTATCAATCTTTTCATCAGAGTTTTACCCCTTATATTACGGGTCCTAGAATTGCTGCAATGGAAATTAATTCTACTGAAGCTTTGCAATTAATGAAACAGCACTTTATCTGATAACATGTGTTTTTGTGGCGCTGGTGAGTTCCAAGCTGCCCACCAAGATTGAAAATCTTATGCCATGTAGCCAAATGGATGAGGCCAGATGCAAGCCCTGGGTGGATTTTGGCAGAATATGAATCCCTCAGACCTGGCAGCTTGTCAAAGGGAATGATTATAATTTATGTTTCAATACAGTTTTTATCTTGGGTTGATGTTTGAATCCTGATATCTCTATTTTCAGTTTGTATGAATTCATCTCAAGTGCTAAGATTAATACTATTTTGAATGGTATTGATATGAGGCACATCTCTTTGGTTAAAATCTATGCTTTCCAATTGATATTCAATTCCAGCACGAGATTAGTTGTATCTTGCTTGATTTTACCATGCGTGTATGGTATAAAGTACACCAAGCACCCTACAACATTCATGTTTCCAAAGAATAAGTTTGGTTCAATGTATCTTCCTCTTTGTCAATTTGCCAGAATGGCTGAACTTTGATTCTGTTTTTGTAATTTTGCAGAAAGGGGATTACAAGATGGCATTGAGAAAATACAGGAAGGCTCTGCATTATCTTGATATTTGTTGGGAGAAAGAAGAGATTGATGAGGGTATTCTTTACTGCTACTCTGCAGTATTTTCTCTGTTACTTAGTTGCTATGGGTGTAATACAATTGCTTCTAATTCTCCAGTTATATTCTCAAAAGTCAAAACAGCTTTATAGTGGCATGCATATGTCAGTGTTGTATGTGAGATCAATTATCCATTTGATATGTCAGGGCAGTTTCTTTTCATAGTATTTGCTAAGAGATATATTATCTTAGAGAATTTTCATTTTGGTTTTATAGTTGCCTTTTTTATATACAATGTAAAAATGATGCATGTTCGAGTTGCATGACAAGAATATAATTTTTAGTGTATTCTTAGAATATTTTGTTCATTTTACATGCTTGCTATTCTACAGAAAAAACAGGGCAGACTCTTTAAAATATGATTTCCTTTTTTCATCTATAATTAATGAATTTCAATGGTTTGGAACGATATTTAGTTGTAATTCTGTGGCAGGTCTGACAAATTAGTGTTGGGTTGACAGAGACAAGCAAACGGTTAAGGAAGACAAAGTCGCAGATATTGACTAACAGTTCTGTAAGTGTTTCTTGGCGAATTTTGTGGGAAGTATTTTCTTACTATTTAAGTCCTTAGATAGATGGGTACTTATGTTTCTCATAGTTTTTTTTGTTGCAACTTTGTGATTCAATATTTGTAATCTTATCTTGGAGGATCTAATTGGGCTGCTATCATAGTATGATAAGACGCTTGCATTGATAATATGCACGCATTTATAATGTCAGGAATTGCTCTCCAAAGTGGTGCTGAATTCAATTTTAATAATATTCGATCCATACAGGTGTTCCCTTACTTCTAACCTATAAGTTGTCAGCAGCTTTTCATTTTGCTGCCTTTATGTGGCTTAGTAGCCTGATATTCAGTCATTTCTGATATGGGATGATCATTTGCGAACTGATCAAAATTTTAGATATGTCGAAGTGGACAATAAGGTCAGTCTGTTGGACATAAAAACTTATGTAGCGTGTGCATGAAATATTTTGGATCCCATTAAGGATCAATTTAACGCCACAGATGGACCTGACTAAGATTGATAAATTGGTGTGGACACTCATTCAGAGTACTACTAATCAATGCAAGTGGCTTCTGTTTTCTTGGTTTTCTTTTTATCTTTGTCATATCTGGTAATGCTTTTGAAACATACCAAAGGAGAATCCAAGAGAATTAACATTATAAGTTATTGACAGCGCTGAAAAAAATTACCTGGCAGCCTGAGAATTAATGTTCTGATTACTAGAAATAGAGTGGGTTTGTTTTAAGAAGCCCTGAAAATTGGCTCTTTGGCTGCTCTGTGAAGAACTTGGGTCCATTACCTGGACAGTGAAAAAATACACTTTTTGCAATTTAATTGTTTCAACAAGCATCAATGTCATTTCTATTTTAATATTTTATCGCATTATTTGTCAACAAGAAATTTAAGGGTACATGGTAGATTAGTGTAAATTGACTATAGAAGCCTTTGATTTTTTAGGCTTGCAAGTTAAGATTGGGAGATGCCAAGGGAGCTCTATTGGATACCGAGTTTGCAATTCACACTGGCGAGGATAATGTCAAAGCTTTTTTTCGTCAGGGTAAGGTATGTCATTAATAATTTAATAACATAGAATGGTGTCAAGGATGAAGAAACCCATAAAACATTAAAAACCCATGCTAAGGATTTCTGGTTAATTAATTGTTGGTATGTATATGTGTCTACCATGTTGAATATCGCATATGGATGTTATCTACTGAATAATACACATTATGGGTTAGAACAATTTACTTTATCAGTTGTGCTCAATTTTCAGATCACGAGTTCCTTAAATATTGAAGTGGTACTTATTGACTAGATGCCACTGTGTATCTTGTGTTATCTTCTGTATTTATGTGTCAATATATCACTAAAACTAGGTAGACACATTATTATAGTAACACAACTTTATCATGCTTCTGAATTAGAGAAAGTCTAACTGTTAAAAGCTTTTTTAGCAATTTCCTAGTCTAGCTTACATTAGATTTGCATTTACTCTTCTTGCCTTTCCCAGGTAGGGATATTATGTTTAGTACAGATGTTCTTCTTTATAGTTTTAGAGCTTTTTTCTTTTTAAAAAAATTAGAGATTTGGAACAATTTTTATATAGTCATCCTTTGATAACATTATGTTTTATAAAAAGTTACAATTTATTCATTTTCCTCTAATTCTATTAGCAGTATTTTTCAAATTTTATGATAGGTGACTATTTTGATATAACTTTTTCTGATAGATATACCTGAGCAAGTTTTTGTTTTTTGCTGAAAGTGCGTAGGGCCAAGGGCCCCTACACCCAATTTTTTTTGGGAAGATATGAAGACCAAGGAATTGTTAGTTACTAGTCAAACTGGAAAAATAATAAAACAACAAGAATTTAAAACATCAAATTTGAGCATTTGCTTCTTTTTTTCCACGTGGCAATCTTTCTTAAATAGCTCCAAACGAATTTCAAATGCTAGAAAGTTGGCAAAAATAAAAGCTAGTGGATTTCATAATTTATCCATCGGAATCTTTCTTCTTTATCATTCTCCTCTGTTCGATTCAATCATGAAAAGGCACTACTAAGTGCACGTGGGGACAATTCTTATCCACAAACTCTTTCTTCTTTTCAATCCTGAGTTTTTCAGTTTTCAACCAAGAGTGATCTCTTCAACTTTGGTACTATTTTCTGACTTCAAATTTATTTCTATTGAGGGAAAAGAGTGAGTAAAGAGATTTTTGTTCCACTTTTCCGCCACTCAATTGACTGCTATACGATTTTAAATGAATCTGTCACATTGGTTTATGGGACCAGCAATCTCATTTAAGTTGCTTACTAGACATATGAAGACAAGACTCACCTGAAGAATAAGACAACAAATGATTTGTAAGAAAACTTAGAGGTGGACAGTTCAAGGGAAACCACAAAGGTGATCCAGACACCTATATTGGCTAACTAATAGCTAAACACTTCCATCACTGACAAGTTTGACTGCAATTGAATATGCCGATATCAGAATAGCCTGCAGGCAATGTGTTTGACTGTGATCAAAACCATCGCCTACAATAAGAAGATGCAGACAAAACCAAGAACAGAGAAGTGAGCATTATTTGGAGATATTGGGGACATAGGGCTTTGTCAAACTCTTGCAACTGAAAGATAGGCTATAACAATCCTTTGATAACTTATAGAATGGATTGCTTTCATGCTATTGGAATATCATTGTGCATTCCAGAGCAATGTAAGAGATTTGTATGAGTGTTAGCACAATCAGAAGGTTTGAGAGTAGTGTCTTTATGTTGTTATAGGTGTTTGGATGCCAATTCATGTTGTAAGATGTACATGGAGCTCTCAAGAAGACAGTAATCCTTGTGATCAGTTTTAGGAAATAGTGTCACAGGGGGATTTGAGATTCGCTTTCCTGGATTTTTCATGCACATTAGATTTCTCTAGGTCAATCTTATGTTGTGGTTCATCTTCATGCCATTTGTGCTGTCCTTTTACTATTCATTATCTTCCTTAATGTTGTTTTGATAAGACAACTTCTAAGGCTCTTAGGATTTTCATACACAATTCTGAGTTCTAGAACAAGAAGTTTACTAGTCTTTAATTGATTGGAGCACTTAAGATATTTGTTGATAAAGCAAGGAGTGGAATATCCACCCTGATTATGAATCAGATTGGTATCAGAGTTGAGTTTTCTTATTCTATTTAATGTGGTCTTGTGTGGTGTATTAGTAGTTTTCAAATTTACAGTTATATGCCCATCATGAGATCAGAAGCAGAGAAGATTATTTGGTTCCTTTGCAACCAGAGGCAAGAACAAGAAAGTGGTTACAACTTCAAATTTTACAACCACAGTTTACAAACTCTGTGTGTGCTCTATTTTTTTTGCTCTGCGAGTTTTTACAAGTTTAATTCATGAGTTTTTATAGACACAACAAAAACATGGATAAAAATGTCAACGTGGCTAAAATGTTGGTTTAAACACATTTGTCACATGTTTTTGTGGCTAAAAAACCGCGCATTTTCTCTTTTTAGATATCAATTTTTAATTTAGTACATTTTGTAATTGAATTTTGCAAAAAGTATATGTTTTTTTTAAGAAATTTTAATTTTTAGTACTCTCTAAGTTACCAAGTTTTTGTTGAATACTCGCTGAGTTTTTGCCTATTCGAAAATTTTGGGCTTGCCAAGTAGAGTCTGAGTCTGTGAACTATGGTTATAATAACTTGGAAGCATGAGCTTTGAAGTGAGGCAAGACTCAACAAATTGTAAGAGGATGACACTAGCATCTCTTAGACTATGGAAAAGCTTGAAAAAATGGAAAAAATAATAGAAGTGCTCATGGGGAAGCTTATAGTATCCATAGAAATGCCAAAACTAGAAGAGTTCAGGAATCAAGAACCTGAAAATGATTATCCTTCCTCCTCCTAAGCTCCAACTCCTTTCAAAATGGACCTGAGACCAAGATGGATATCTCTTCATATGACTGTGATATTGATCCTGAAAAACTCAACCATTAGCTACCTCAATTAGACATGTATTTCAGTTATACCTTGTTAGTGAGGAACAGTGAATTTCTTTTGCAAGTTTGAAGCCAGGAGGTTATGCTTTAACCTGGTTTAAGAGCTATGCGTATTCCTTGAACATGAGAAAGCTAGTATCAATAAGCAAATGGACTGATTTTAAGGCTTTATTAGGAAATAATTTTACCCTATTTTACTATGAAGAGGATAGATATATTGATTGGCAATACCTAATATAGAAGAAAGGTAAAAGTGTGCAGGAAGGCAATTTAAATGGGTAGAGATGTCATTAGTTGTGATGTAGTTATGAAGCAGATTTGTGGGGTACACAGTCATAAAAAGAGGCTAATATTGATGATCATAATTCATACCTAAGGAAATTGACGAGGGTTGTTCTCAAGCTCATTATCTTGAGTTGGATAAGATAAATTGTTCTTCATTGTCTTCAAGTCAGGCAAAATAACAACAAAAATAAGTTGGAATTTCAAATCCCGATGAAAAGGACAAAGGAAAAGCTAAGCATAATACAACTGCTACTTTTGCAAAGAAGGAAATGAAAATACATTGTGGGCATTGCATCCTTGGAAAAACAAGAAGAGTAAGAAAGCTATGAATTCTCTTCAAGAACAAGAGATACAATGTGATTCAGAGGTGATGAGAGGCTGGTTTACATTTCAGTCCATAAAGAAGTATGTGTGAATAACAATAATGCTTTGGCATGAATGAACTTTAATAAAACTTTTTCATAGCAAAATCAAAATTAGGAAGTCCATGGTTGATGCACTTTTTAATTCTCTCACAAGAAAATCTGATTTGTAAGGAGTTGGTATGGAAGTACACGATCATCCTAATATTGTTGGTATGGGTGAAACAAGGAATTACGAAAAGAGGATGGAAGATATGTTGCAGCAGATCATAGAGTTGTTTGAAGAACCTAACAGGCTGCCCACTATAAGAGCTATAGATCATGAGATTCAGTTGCTACCAAATAGCTCTCTCCTTAACATTAGAGTTTATTGGCAACAAGGTAAAAACACAATTGCAACTTTTGATAGACCAAGGCATAATCCATCCCGATACTTAACCATTTGATTCTTTTATTGTTTCAATACCTAAGAAAGATGGTTCTTCGAGAATTGTGCTGATTATTGTGCATTTAATAAGATAATCATCAAGAATGAGATCCATCTTCCACAAATTGATGTTCTATTTGATCAGCTAAAGCATGATCAATATTTTACTGATTTTGATTTGAATCTCAAGTATCACCATTTGCATTCAAGACAAGGCAATGGCTGTATAAATGGATGGCTCTATTTTTTGGGATATGCAATGTATTGGATGATTTTGCGAGTCTTATGAATGACATGCTTAGACCATTTGTGGAACCTTGCATTTTTCTTCACTATGATGAATTTCTAATTTTTATCAAGAATTTTGATGAGCATCTAAACCATGACGTGAAACAAGTTCTACAGGGTTTAAAGGAGAACAATTTTCTCTTGAATGAGAACAAGTATGAGTTTGCATAACAATCACATGTCTACTCGGAGCGTGTGGTTAGAGATGAGGAAATTTTCATTATCTAACAAAGGTGGAGGCCATTTTGAATTGATCCAAGACTTCCATTCTAACCAAAACAGTTTTTTGGGTGCATTTAGTATTTAAGGAAGTTCATTCTATATTTCTCAAGTGTAGAAGTACCTTTTATGCTATCATATCAGTTAGTAAGCCCTTTAATCAGAATGTCAAACAGAAAACATCATTTGATGAGTTTAAGAAGAGTATTAGCCATGCATCAGTCTTAGTTTTGTCTAATCTGCAGCAGCCTTTTGAGCTAGAAACTGATTTAAGTGACTATGTCATGGGGGATGCCCTACTTCAAGGAGGTATGCTTGTGCATTATCATTCAAAACTCTTTCATGATTTGGTTTTGAACTATTGCACCTATGATGAGGAGCTTTAGATTCTTGTTCAAGTAGTTAACAAGTGGAGGCATCATTTGATAGCTAAGGAAACTATTTTCTTATGGATGATTAGCCACTCCAATATTTGCAAGCTTAAATTAAATTGCAACAAACTAGGTATAATTAAATTGGTTTCATGCAATCTTTCAATTTGGTGATCTTAGATCTAGGATAAAAGATGCATTTGAGGTGCCATTGTCTTTAGAAGATTAATCATGGAAGGATACTTTTTGTAAAGTGTATCCATAAGGGCTAGGTTGGTTTTGAGTGCGAGTAATAGTTTTAGATGTAATAATTTGAGAAGTAGAGATAGCAGAAATCATAATTTAGAAGTTGGGGATGGTTCTAGTATAGTTGATTATTCTTTTCTTCACTTTTATCTTAGGTATCTCTTGCTCTATTTGGTGAATTCTTTGTTCATATAAGTCAAGGTTGGCATCATAGTCAATATTGAGATCTTTAAGGTCAATGTTTTGACTCCTAATAACTTTAGGAAGCAATATTTTCTTAGTCATGATCATGTTTTTAGGATATTGTTGGCTCAAAGCTGAATGTTGGATGGTGGTCTTTGGTTCTGAACTAAATAATCCAGCCTCATATTGGTTGACTTTTCTGTTGACCAATATTTAGAATTATCCAAGTTCCTAAGGAGTATGTATGACTAAATAAGGAAGTTTATGAGGACAGATAGTTTTGGAATGCTCAAGAAGATGATTTGACCGATTTTCTCGTGAGACATTCCAACTCTTGAAGGATGTATCCTCTTTAGGATGGTTTTGGTTTTGCTCTACAATGAGGTCTTCATAAATGGAAAGGCAAGAGAGGTCAATTAGGATTGATTTGTTTACCAAGAAGAATGGCTTGGGAATCAAGGCAATAAAATCATAAAGATTTGTGTTTATGTTAGGTTACCACATAATTATGCAAATAAAATTTATAAGTCAAAAGAACACAATTTTTCAAAGGACAAGCTCAAAAAGATCAAGACTCAAGGGATTGTTTGGCATTACCTTTTATCAAATTCTTCTTGATCTTGGTACTTATTGGCAGTTTGAAGTTGTTCATTGAGGATTTGAAATTGTTGATGAGGAGATAGGGAAAGGGAAAATTAGTTGCTAGATCAACTTCTAAATATTTTTTCACACTATCTTGGATATATTTGTATTGGCAAGCTCATGTTCTAAAGGGAATTGACCAGCTTTGAGGGGGTTTTCTTTCCCAAGAATAGCTATAAAATGATTGGAAATGGATAAATTGGTAAGTATAAATCTCGGAAAATCTTACCAAAGACCATGTTGGAAGGTGAAAAGGATGGGATTAGTGTTCATTAGTCTAAACATGCAAACTAGGAATGATTTCCAATCCTATCATTCATTGGAGAATAATCAAATAGGCCCAATTTTAGTTCCTTAGAAGAGTTGGGCATTGTGGTTGATTGTTCGCCTTCTGAGTTGATATGATTGGATATGATGAAGACAAGAAATGATGTAAGAACTAGGTAAAGTGCTAGGGAATTGACAAGAATCAACATAAACAGAAAGATATAGAACTGGAGATCAAAATGTAAGTTGAGATCTGGAAATGAGATACAAAAAGGAACTTGTCATTGAAATCTGGGCCTAAAAGTGCTGATTTGAGTGAGGCACCCTAGACCTGAAGGTGTCTTTGTCAACTTTAATGTTCAAATTCTAAATCATGGTGCTCTATAGATCATTCTGCCGAAATCTCAGCAAAAACGTGTCGGTCTATGGAGCGACTCTCCATTGACCAGGGGTTTTCGCCTATTCAAAATTTAGAACTATATGTCTCAATCTGCTCCCTACGAATTTGCAACTCTCTACTGTTTGATCTGGAACATGCACACTGAAAAGCGAGGAAAAAATGTTGTGTTGTATAGGAGCTTGCCTAAGTCAAATCCCAGGTAGGAATCAACCTCCACTACAACAATGATGATTAGAGAAGAGATCTTACCGCTGGTAGGGCAGAGGTTGGAAATCTTAAGGAAACGCAAAATTGACAAATGACACCTTTTCTATGATCTTCTTGCCTTGAAACCTCATAAAAGGTTAATGTTGTTTGATAGGAGTTAATGCATGCCTTCATTCATGGAGGAACACATAAAATTGGTCATGGATGCTAACTTGAATGCTTGATTTTAGATCTCTCCTTCACTACCTTGAAGATGCCTGATTGCTTTGCTCAATTGGAGTGTGAATTGGAATTGAATGCTTGTAAATAGATGTTCAAAAGAGGGGTTGGGAGTTGTATTTATACAACTTCACGTTTTGTGTTGAAATTTTGAGAAGGTCAACATTGGGGAACACTTTCCCAGTTAACAATTCCCCTATCATTGGAGGCTTAAATTTGGGTTTATAATGGTTGGACTAGGGTGCTAGGCACCATAGTCTAGGAGGTCTGTGGTGCTAGGCGCTATAGTCCTGGCATTATGGCCAAAATTTGAGGTCAGTGAGCATAGAATTGTGTTGAGCTTCTAGAATTGGCTATGGCTTGGGCACACTCGATCATGAATTAGGGGCATGAGGAAAACCACCAAAGTGAGTCCAAAATGAGTGTGAATTATACGAGGATACTATCTATGACACTACATTTTGCTCCCACTTTAGCGGGAGTATGGCCTTATGCTCATACTCTCAGTAAAGTATAGGATAGCATCAAAATACTCTCACCAAGACATTAAAGAGATAAGGTAACACCAAGCCCCCAGGATTTAGGATTTTATTGGTCTAAAATATCAAGGAGCAACATGATCAACATAGGTTACTGTTGACGTGTATTTCATACACAATCATACACAGAATAAAATACCCAAATGCATCTTATCCTCTTTTGAATAAAGTCGCTAACTGCTGAAGATTTCGCAAGAAGGATCAGTTAGGATGACTCCAATGTTCTTTTTGGTAGGGTCTCTACGTGTGGATAAGCACCAGTGGTCGTTGTGATTTGCTGTGTCCTCAAGGGGCCTTACGTTGCCGAAAATTTTACTAAACTAGAGAAGCTTTTACAAAAAAATAACAAAAGGATAGGGTTTTGCAAGAGGTCTAATCTAGTCTAACCCTAAGAATGACTTCATGTGGACAAGACTTGGCAAGAATCTACCAACTTCAATTTTGCCATAAAGTAACAACTCAATTGAAATTGATGCGATCTTCTAAGGTAACAAATGGTTCTTCAACACATCAAAGATTAAAGACACTACCACGAAGGTACATATCCAAGATACAATAACGATTGAAGGTTTAGTGATTCGAGTATTCTCCAGTCGACCACGCAAGGCGTTCCTACAATCAGCAAGAAGCTAGTGGTTTGGAAAGCGAATCCTACCAAAGATCAAGTCCAACACTTTGTCCTTCGAATTAATACACTACTTTGATTGAGAATGATTCAAGAAAATTGAACAACCATGAAGATAACCAAGAAAATTGCAACAAAACACCATAACTTCAATATTTCATTGACTTCAAAGTCATCATGTACAACAATTGTTTGAATTCTTTCTTCAAAGCTCAATCTTGCTACAAAAGTAAAATGCTTCTAAACTCTAATCTCTCTCTAATACTGATTTTCTAGCTATCTCTCTAATTCTTATTATGAAAATGAAATGAAATGAGGGTATAAATAGCATCCTCAATTACAATGAATGGTCCAGATCAAAAGCAGATCAATGGTCAAGATCATGACACCTAAACCCTAATTAGGGTTTGTTACAAAAGTTCCCCTTTTATTGCACAACATTAAATGCATAGCCAATTATTAAATTTGGCACGAAAATCTAGGAGACATAAACCAATGACAACTAAGGTGCCATGTCATCTATAACAACCTCTCATCTAGAATCTTATTCCCTTTCCAATTCTCTTTTTTAGCATATGCAATGAATCTTGACACGATTCCTTCGATCTCAGCAATTGGAATCTCGGGAAGATTCTTCATTCTTTCTTCCAAGTGGATGACCTGATCAAATGCATCTAGAAGAGCTGCGTCCCATGTAAGTTCAAGTTCTTTAGTCTTTTCAATCAGGAGCATGGTAGCAAACATCTGGTCCTGTTGCTCATCTGTGATATTAGCGTCCTTGCAAAAGATGACCTTGATTCTATCCTCCAATTCCTGCAAATCCACATCTGTCTCAACTTCGATCCTCCTGCCAAGAATGGTACGTAGTACCTCAAATACTCTGTCCTGGATCGGATTGATCACCTCCTCAACATGGCTACATCTAGTACTGATGTCCTCAAGGAGAACTTCCTTCATCTGGAGTAAGGTTGACCACTGAAGCAAACTATGAGGTCCTCCATCCATGATCTTTTCCTGTGCTAAGACTTTCCTTGATGTTTGTCTGATTACCTTCAAGACAGGAATGATAACCTCTTTGGTATGAGCAAAAGCAGCTATTGTTATCATCAAATTGTGGATAATCTCAAGAACCTGGATAGCCCTATGAATAGTCTTCATCATCCTTGTTGCAAATTCTACGGCAACTGTATGAGATTTGTCCATCCAAGTACTCATACGCTGGACCATACTCCTGAATCTCTCTGCCTCACCAATTGACTGAAGGGGAAGTGCCTGTATGGGTGATCTTGCTGGATCCTGACGTCCTAAAGGTTGATTGAGATGGCTGAAATATGTTCTCCATGCACCAACCTCTCTCTCAAGCTTCCTATTCTTCTCCATTTCTTCCCTAAGCTTGTCTTTCAAGGCCTCAAATGAATCAGTGGCATCATCTAGTGTCTGCTCAGCTGTGGATGGACCTAGTTCAAATGTCTCTATATCATATTCTTCTGCTAAAATCTCACCTTCATACTTGTCCACTGCCGGTGTAGCTATCTGCAATTTTCTGGATCCAGTTTCATCTCTAATCATCTTGGACATCTTGGTAGCCTTCCTCTTTTCTGTCACTTCCTGGGAATGTCCGACAAGGCTCTCCAAGTCAATTACATTGTCTTCGTCTTCAATCATGATCACCTTGGTTAATCTTTCCTTCAACCAATCTGGGATGGCAGATCTTGTCTCTTTAACCTGTATTTCCTTGGGCAATTCTTCTTCTCTGGGAGAAGATGTTACTTCATTATCTTCCCCATCTTCATGCAACTCATTGTCTTGAAGAGATCCACCTGTTGCCTGTCCTTCTTTATCATTCTGTACCATTGACTCCATAGAATCTTCCACTTCAAGTGTCCTCTTCTCAGGTCGAGAAGATGTGCCGGATGAACGATCTCGGTTGGCCCCTTGCTTCTTCTTGGAAGATTCTCTCTTTCCTCTTCGAGCCTCTTGGATGGAGATCGCCTTCACTTGCACTTCGAAGGTTGCCTTCATTTGTATTTCTGGGATTAGGATTACCTTCGCTCACACTAGCTCCACCTTCGGCTGGTTTCTCTTCCAAAGTGAAAGTCATAACTATGCCTTGCTCTCTCAACTTCTGATGCTGCACATCAACCCATCTGCGAGTACAAGACAAGACTGGAGCCATCAAAGCATCTAGATCCACGACCTCGGGCTCATTCCAATCTAACTTTACTAATTTGCTTTCTCGGTCATAGGATGACTGGAGATGTCTGCCACTGTCTTGAGCTTGGTCGGCCACTCTGTAAATCTTGCATTTCCTGATGAAATCCAAAGGCAATCTAGAATGCATCTTTCTTTTCACTTCAAGATCGTCTAAGAGATTCATCATAAAATCTTCTATCTGAAACTCATGCTTAAACTTCCTACCGACTGTCTCCTCTATATATCCATGTGGATCAAAGCTTTCTCTCAAGGCAAAGGATGAAAAAGAATACAAAGCTAACTCCTTCTCTGCGTCATCCATGGCTAAAGCATTAGGACATACCTCAACTGAATTGCCTAAGATGATAGGTACAGGAACCCCATTTCCATGTCTGTGTTTGAATGCCTTCGCATAAGCTGCCAACTGTCTTGTTACCTCAAGTAACACTATTCTGTCTGCGGGATATCTCGGCAACATGCATGGAGGTGAAGGACATCCATGAACTCTGATATAAGTAAACTTCGGAAATTGGATAAACCAAGCACCGTACCTCTTTACTAGTTCCTGTGCATCCTGAGATAATCTGTTGTGAATCCCACCTTGCAACGTCCTCGTGATGTTCATCGTGAAGGTATCATTAACTAACTTGTAATTGCTTCCTGGCGGATGATGCAAGTGGACATAGGAATCACAAACTCTGACCTCGTCGGGTCCTCTTCCAATCACTCCTCTGTGAGGTAGTCCTGCGTACTCAAAGCTCCTGATTAAAGCATATACGACGTATGAACTCATGTGGAAGGACTTGGTAGCCTTGAGTCTCCTTAACTGTACGTCCAAGCAATGGCTAATCATTCTGGCCCAATGAATTGTTCCTTTTCCCTGAACTATCACCTGGATAAAGTAGAACATCCACCTCTCAAAGTAGAAGGCTTGAGGAGCTCCTGTGACTCGGTTGAGCATTGTAATCAAATCTCTGTACTCCTCCTGGAAATCGATCCTATGTGGTGTGTTCGGTATCTTGCTCAGGCGAGGACGACTCTTGAGTAACCAGTTCTTGTTAATGATGCTTAGGCAAGCATCTGGATCATCTTCGTACATTGACCTGGCTCCTTCTATGCTCTTGTAGACCATATCTCTGTGCTCTGGAAGATGGAAAGCCTCACTTATAGCCTCTTCTGAAAGATAAGCTAAAGTGTTTCCTTCCTTGGACACGATTGTTCTGGATTGAGGATCATAATGACGAGCACACTCGATCATCAACTCATGGCATTGTACTGCTGGAGGGAAGCCGGCCGCCTTAATGATGCCACTTTCGATTATCCTCCTGGCGACAGGTGATGGCTTGCCAATGTAAGGGACCTCTCGAAACTTCTTCGTGCTGAAGTTGCCCAAGTTAGTATCTCCAATGTTGCTCCACTTCGACGCGATCTTGGTCTCCACTTCTTCGGTCTTTTGATCTTCCTTCATGAGAGCTGGACGACTGGTGGATGCTCCCGCCTTCGGGGTCGCCATACCTACACAACATTTCATAATAAGTAACTAGATATTGCAGTGCATAACATAGATTAGATTAAAGATTAGGAAACTTCATGATAAGTCTTTGAGTTATCATTTCCTAAAAACGATTGAGCTACTGGAATTCAAAATTTCAAAATTCAAAATTTGAAGCTATGATGATCAAAATTCAAAATTCAAAATTCAAAATTAGGGATCTTCGCCATACCTCACTTGAGAGTTTAACTCTAAAATGCAAAAAAGAAGAAAATCGCCTAGGCAAAACTCAAAATTTGGTGGCTTCAACGTGATCTCCTTCAAATGAACGTCCTCTTTATCAATTGGCCACCCTTGGGGATGTCTTTGACGTGATCTTCAATGTCCTTGGCAAGTTCGCTCAATATGGAAACTAAGGTTCGCACCTCCTTTGAATGATGCTTCGTACCTTCCTTTGCTAAATTCGCACTCTCAAAACACAATTCGCACTTCTCCTTCCAAGATCGCATGTGAGATGATAAAATGATAACGTGAATATGAAAATTTTCACCCTCCCTTTATAAGCGCTCACCTCATATTCACCTCTAGGCCGACTTTTACAAAATGAGGCAATTTAAAACGATTTTTTAAATAAATAACAAAGGCCGACCTTTATAAAATAAACCCAAACGCTTCATTTTTTATAATAATAAATTAATTAATTGCCTTTATAATTAATTTTTTCGATTTTTAAATAGGCAAAATTAATTAATTAAATATCCAAGCGCCATTTTTTATTATATAAAACAATAATTAATTAAATGCCATCGTTTTTTAATTAATAAACTCGATTTTTTAAAAGGCAAAAATCAATTAATTAATGTTTTAGCACAATTTTAAATGCTATTTAATTGAATTTTCAAACTTATCGATTTTTAGCATTTAAAATAAATTCAAAAAAAAATGTTTGTTAGCGCCAAAATTTGAAGGTGGAAAAGTACAAACCTCATCGCCCTGGTCCCTGACTGAGGGACAGGAGCGATCTACCATTTTAGCCTGGAATCTCGTGTTTTTGACGTTCAAAATCTCCATCCTTACGTTGAAATTGGCATTTTTGCTAGGAATTTCAAACTTGGTTATCTTGACCTTGTAAATGAATGCCTCCTGAGGTGATATCGCCCTGGTCCCTTGGAGAGGGACAGGAGCGATCTAGGTGTTTTCTCCTTGATCTTGCTTGTTCGATCACCAATTTTTATCATAAGGCAAACGAGAACGTTGTTTCTTCATTCTACCTTTACTTCACTTGGTTTCTACAAGGCACTTTGATGCTTAAATAGATTATCGCCCTGGTCCCTTGGTGAGGGACAGGAGCGAACCTTGTATCTTAGCCTAAATTGGTAATATTTTGACGTTCACTTCTCTTGTGTCGCCTTCCAAATGATATCCTTGATCTTATGTACCTTGGCTTTGACGTGACCTTGAAGGAAATGAGTGATTTAATGAAAAATCGCCCTGGTCCCTGATTGAGGGATAGGAGCGATATAGCTTCCTTGTTCAAATTGATCACCATTTGACGCTTAATTTCTTCTCATATCATCTTCTTAAGATACCTTTGATATTTTGTGACCTCGCATAACCTTGTCTTGGCATGATTTTTGAATGAATTGGCAAATATAGTAAATATCGCCCTGGTCCCTGACTGAGGGACAGGAGCGATCTTCAATGTCCTGGGCTCATGCTTGCTTTCATCAACTTGCTTTCATCGTGCAAAATAAAGTCCTTTGATCCCTCTTGGTCACTTGATACGCGATCAACTTTCAAAATCTAAGCCGTTGTGAAGATTTCGCTCTGGTCCCTACCTGAGGGACAGGAGCGAACTAGGATATTTGGTACAATTCTTTCAATATTGGCGACCTTTAATACTTCGTTCTTCATTGAGACGCTTCAAAATGTCCTCGCCACCTTTCACCTTGACTTGGAGTGGTTTGAACTTGGAGGAAAGGCATCATAACTAACATATCGCCTTGGTCCCTGACTGAGGGACAGGAGCGAATTTAGACTTGTAGGCTCCATCACACTTTGCCAACTTCCAATTTTATCTTCAACGGTCTTGTAATGCATCCTTTCATTCATCTTTGGTTTGGAATTCATCCAAACTTGGCAGGAAATTGACCTAAGGCAAAAATCGCTCTGGTCCCTGACTGAGGGACAGGAGCGCCTAGGCCAATTTGAGTCTCCTATTGATGTCCTGTAATCTTCAATTTGTCTTCAACGGGTCCATTACACCTCCTTTTCTTGCCTCAAACTTGAAACTTGCTCAATCTTCACCCAAATTTTGCCTTATGAGGAATTTCGCTCTGGTCCCTGGGAGAGGGACGGGAGCTACATTGAATTTTGCCTTGGTCCCTGACTGAGGGACAGGAGCGAATTTACATTTTTGGTTCATTTTTCCTCTTGTTGGCGTTTCCAAATTATATTCAATTGATGAAATGTATCTCTTTTGATCTCTTCAAATCGTCAAGTTGTTCAAATCCTGCAAGGACAAGGTGATGTTTGATTTTGAGCTTCGGTCCTTCACTGAGGTACAGGAGCGATTTTTACTCCTGGGACATTTCCACGCTTGTGAAATTCTTCAAATTATATTCAACGGAAAGATTATGCCTCCCTTTATCACTTCCACTTTGAAATTCGTTTGGATCCTGCAAGGATAGTAAGATTTTTGAAAACGAGCTCCGATCCTTCAGTGAGGGACAGGAGCGATTTTGCTCCTACAGGCCAAAAAATCATGATTTCGGGACTACAATCACTTCACAAGGCAAAAACAAGACCTTTCCAATGCCCGGGATCAAATATCAAAATTTTCAAAATTTGGTCAAAATCACTCAATTGGACAAAATTCGCAATTTCATCATTCACTCCTAGACAAATTTGTTCAAAATTCCAATTAAAAATAGACCAACTTACTTAGCTTCTGGCGAATTCACTTTGCTCAAAATTGCATCCTGCGAGAGGAAGCTTGAAAAACTCTCAAGATTGACTGGACTCTGGCCTAAAAACGACAAAATAGAAACCCTAAGGCCTGACCCTTAAATCCAGACAACTGACAAACTACCAAAACCCTAAAAGCAGAGAAAAAGAACAGGCAAAACGAGCAAAAAAGAAGGGGCCCCCATTCGCATGGGGCGATGTGTGAAATGGTCACAACAGTTACACATACACATGGAGCATACAAGAACAAAGAAGGGTATGGCATCTAGGACTAGTAAGGGCTGGTTACTAGGAACCATAAGAGAAGGGAGAGTCAAATAGGTCTGGCAAGGTGCATTATGCTAGTTGACTCTTGCAAAAGATTACAAAGCAAAATCTGCATTTGGTAGATAATCTAGAAGAAGTGACTACAAAATGGGTGTTGCAATGTGGACCAAACACAAAGATTACAAAACAATGCCTTTGTTTGTTAGGTAATCCAAAAATGTGACTGCAAAATGGGTGTTGCAATGTGCACCAAACATATCATGGTGTGCGGTCAAAGTGTACAAACCAAACTCGTGGTGTGTGCACAAAGTGTAACATATAGCAGAGTGTATGCCCCCACATTAAAGTGATTGCTTATGCCTTACTGAGAGAAATTGCTCTAGGGTAGCATAACTGCATCCGAAAGACAAGCACGTCACAACAATGAAATGCCCCCAAACCTATCAATTCAAAGGCAATAGTAACAAGACATGAAAGAACACATAAGGGATCCACTATCTGGGGTTAGCATGCGCATCAGATAAATCATGTATATCAAGTATGATTATTTTGAATTGACCTCATCCCCCAAAGGTAGTGGAACTACAAGCAAAATGGAAGAAGAGCACATAGGATGAACAAAATTTCTTTTTGGGTCAACATGGAAGAGACCAAAAAATTCTCAATGCTTTGCATTATCCCCAAGTAGACAACACATTTGCATAATTACAACAAAATCACATTGATGACATAACATGTATACAACATATAGAAGAATGATGATGCAAATAGAAGAATATTACAGCAGGGCTGGTCCCTTTGTAGCCTTTTGCTAACGAAGTAATCAAGGGTCATCCAAAGAGATTAACAAACACAAAGACACACCAAGTATCACATTACATGCAAGCAAATACACAAAAGAATCTATTGCACGAGCGAGCTAGTCTAGTAGATCATTCCCCTCCCAATCTTGGTCAACATCATTTAGAGATGGTGGACAAAATTCCAAAGGAGATACGACTACTATAGTAGATGGAGCTATCTCTAGTGCCAAACAAGGATCATGCTCTAATGATGAATTACTATGTGTGTCACTAGGAGCTAGAGTTAAATCTTTTGAAAACATGGAAAATAGATCATTGTTAGTATTATTAACATCCTCAACTATATCATCAAATTCATCATCTAAATTGATCACAATAGGAGGTTTGATGCGAGGAGAAGAAGAAGAATCATTTTGAATCAACAACTTCAACTTTTGGCAAGGTTGGTTAAGGTAATGCTCCTCTCTAGGATTGGGTGAAGGCTAAGAAGACGAGATCAAATCAGCATTTGACTTCTTAGGAGAAGAATCACTTTTAGAAGCAAGCTCATGAGCCTTGGCATGACATCTTCGTTGGCTTTCTCGTGCACTACGATTTTGTTTGTTACAACTCGAAGCTTGTGTAGAAGATGGTTGGGGATCACTCAACATTGATTTCTTTTCTTCCTTTTCTCTAGGAATGGAAAGAACCACTAAAGCTTGAGAGATAGAAGATGTTAAGCATTTTTCTCTATCCTTTATATGATTTTGGACGTGGAACCACAATATATATAATAGTTGTAGGAAGGAGTCTCGGTCCAGGACGTGGAGCAAGATGAGTTGCTTTCATATCTATAGAAGATGAAGGATCCTTAGGGAGAGCAGTTGAAGCATATCCTGAAGGATTACCTAAGGAAGCTATCCTATTGGCTTTAAAATTTTGATAAGAAAGGAATAGGATATCTTGACGAGGTTTAAGTGGTTGAGGTTTTTGAAGCCAAAAGAAATCAAGGGTAAATTTTCCATGATTAGCTAAGGGCTGGAAAAGAATATGATTTATAGTTATAACTTTCCCATTGTGAGGAAATTTTAAACAATTTTGGATGTTAGAAGGGACTGTCTTCATGGATGTGAGCCAAGGATGACCCAACTTCACATGAAATTGGTCTAAGGTAGGGATAACAACAAAGGTAACATCTAAGCACTTAGAGCTAACTTATACAAGAAGGGTGATGGAACATATGGTGGGACAAGTCAAACCACCATGCACCTTAATCAAGACTTTGGATTTATCATATGTGTCTTAATGTAATCGTTGCGTGTAAAGATGTTCATTAGTAATAACATTCACCCTACATACTAGATCAATAAGCAATCGTGAGAGTTTATCTTTGATTTTCACAGTAATGTATAATGGACCATCTGGTACTTTTATGATATCACTTGGGATAAAGGTAATGTTAGGATCACACTTAGGCTTAGGTTTCTCTTGGTCAATCAAGTTCACAACATTGTTGGCTTTATTAGATATATCATCAATAGCTATATCGCCATTATCTTTATGCTTGACAACATTGGTGGAATGGGAAGGCAAAGGATTAGTAAAGATTTGCAAGTAAATATTGAATGAATGCATCTACCAATTGCTGAAAATATTAGCAAAGGATTAGTAAAGATTTGCAAGTAAATAGTGAATGATTTGCAAGTTTTGATTAGGAGGTTCACAACATTGAATGAATGCATCTACCAATTGCTGAAAATTAACAATTGAATAACTAGGCAAGGAGCAAAACCATTCCAAAGGTATATCTTTTAAGGAACGAGGGAAGATTTTTGCAAGGAGTTTGTCATCATTGAAGAAATCACTACATAAAGTGGAAATTTTTTAACATGTGTGGGGGTCACCTTTCCATGATATTTCTCAAAACGATGGACCTCAATGTGTAGTGGAAGTGGATTACAAAGGATCTTAATGGAAAGTGGGCTACTTGTGGAATATGTAGGGATAGTTGATTTGGATTGGGTTAGATTGGCCAATTGTTGTTGTAAAGATGACACACTTTGCAGCAAATGATTTATGTTAGCTTCGGTGGATGAATTGGATTGGGAAAAGTTGGATTGCAATGGAGGAGTCGAAGGTTTAGCATGCTAAGTAGGTGGAACATTGTGTTAGGTGGGTGGAGGAGATGGTTGATGCATGTTTTGAGAAACAAAAGGGAGATTGGTTGAAGGTGGCATATAAGCATATTGATTGATAGGATTCCCCCCCACTACTAACATGGATAGCATTACCATTTTGTGCAACAATAGCCATGATAGAAGATGTGTATGTAGGAACATTGGCTATAGATGTAGGAATAGGCATGAATATCTCAACTTGGGTTGGAGGAATGGAATGTCCAAGCACTTACGCACAACTAGCCAACTTCATAATGTTGTCATCTACTATTTGAGCTATACCATGTAGAACATCCACACCATGTTCATCATTTTGAATCAACCTTCTTAAACCTTCAATCAAGGGGTTGTCTCTCCAGCCAAGTGCTCTTGACTCACAAATTGTTGAAGATCTTCCAATTTCTTGTCAATCTTCCCCAATTGTTCAATAGACACTTGTGTTGAAGAGTCACCCTCATCATGAGAAGCATGAAGGGAAGGATTCTCAACAATGGTAGGCAAGGTAGGTGTTGGATTAAGAGAAGAGGATTCACCCAAGTTCCTAGGCGGGAATAAGTCAACCATCTCAGGCTCAACACCTTTAGTGTTTAAACCACGGGAAGCCATGAGTCTATAACTTCTCATATGGATATTGGATTCAGAACAATGGGTTATGAAACTCGTACACAAGTACAAGCTCCAACAACACACAATTGCTCTTTGGAAACAAAGAAGGAAGGCCAGAGGCCAAGGAAAAGGAATTGGTTTAAACTTTCAATGCCTTTTATACAATTGTGAATGAAAAATGCAAGCAACTAACAAATGAAATGCAATTATAGCAATGAAACAAGTGATTAAGCAATGCAATATAGCAATGAAAAGATCAATTTACCACCTATTTAAGCAATTTGAGCTAAGAAAATGATGATTAACTAATGAATGCAAGCACGCAAAAGATGAATTTCAGAAATTAATGCCTCTAATTTTAAAAAATGTACAATTAAACTCAGATTTGAACGTCCCCAAAAAAATTATGCAAGCAATGTCAGGTTCACTAAAATGAAAAGGATGGCATATTGTTCACTAGTCTAAACATGCAAACTAGGAATTATTTCCAATCCCATAATTAATTGGAGAACAATCAATTAGGCCCAACTTCAGTCCCTTAGGAGAGCTAGGCATTGTGGTTGGTTGTTCTCCTTTTGAGTTGATATGATTGGATATGATGAAGACAAGAAATGATGCAAGAACTAGGTAAAGTCCTAGGAAATTGACAAGAGTCAATATAAACTGAAAGATACAACACTGGAGATCAAAATGTAAGCTTAGATTTGGAAATGAACAAAAAGGAACTTATCACTGAAATCTGGGCCTAAAAGTGTTGCTCTATGGAGTGAGGCACCCTAGACCTGAGGGTGTCTTCGTTAGCTTTAATGTTCAGATTTCGGATTGGGGTGCTTTGTAGATCGTTCTTCCAAAATTTCAGCAAAAAGGTGTTGGTCTATGGAATGATGCTCCATAGGCTAGGGGTTTTCACTTCTTCAAAATCTTGAATTGTATTTCTCAATATGCACTCTACGAATCTATAACTCTTTGTTGTCAAATCTGGAATCTACACACAAAAAATAGAAGAAAAGTGTAGTGATGTATAGGAGCTTGCCTAAGTCAAACCCCGAGTAGGAATTAACCTCCAATACAACAATGATCTTTTGAAAAGAGAGCTTACCCCTAGCAAGGTAGAGGCTGAAAACCTTAAGGAAATACAAAATTGACAAATGATACCTTTGCTATGATCTTCTTGCCTTGAAGCCACATGAAAGGTTGATGTTGCTTGATAGGAGTTAATGCATGCTTCATTCATGGAGGAACACATAAACTTGATTGTGGATGCTAACTTGAATGCTTGACTTTAGATCTCTCCTTCACTGCCTTGAAGATGCTTGATTGCTTAGCTCAATTGGAGTGTGAATTGGAATTGAATTCTTGTAGATAGATGTTCAAATGAGGTGGGAGTTCTATTTTTACACAACTTCACACGATTCATGTTGAAATTGTGAAGAAGGCTGACATCGGGGAGCACTTTCCTACTTAACAATTTTCCGACCGTTGGAGGTTCAAAATTGGGCTTAAAATGGTTGGACTAGGGCGCTAGACACCAAGTCTAGGAGGTCTATGGCGCTAGGGACCATAGTCCTAGCATTCTGGCATGAATTTGAGGTCAATGAGCATATAATTGTGTTGAGCTTCCAAACAGTAACTCAATAATAAAGAATAGCATAGAATTGTGTTGAGCATTCTTGGAAAGATTGTAATAAAGAATAGGTTAGTTAGAGTAGCTAGCTTGGAAAGATGGAAAGAGTAACTCAATGCCTCCAAACAATCTAACGCAAACCAAAAAAAATTCAAGACATGCTACAAACTTGAGCAATTGAGAGGAAAGGAAAGGAAGAAAACAACAAATAATTTACCCATGAATGCTGATTTGCAAAATTAGAAAAGAAAAAAAACTATGTCCTTAGCTCATCTCGGTTCGTTAAAAAAATAAGCAACAACAAATCTACTTGAATAAATGAAAAAAGAAGGAAAGAGGCATGGTTGTGACGTGTTGATGTGTGTTTTACGCACATACAAACACATAATAAAATACTGAAGTATTTTACCCTCTTGAACAAAATCACCTTAGATGCTAAATATTTGATCAACTAAGACGATTCCAAGGTTTCTACGGTCAGTTCTTGACATGTGGGTAGCTCAATGGCTTGATGTGATATTGTTGTTTTCACTTGGGGACTTACACAATTGTTCGGATCAATCTTATCATATCATGGATCTGGAATAGGCTATGCCGATAACTTAAGATTTTGCAATGAAGTTCTTGATTCTAATCTAACAGGGGTTCCTAAAAAAAGGACAAAAGGAATGGGGTTTAGGAATTCTAATCTAAAACCTAGAATGCAAGAAATAGTGAATGATTCAATGGAATCCTACTAGGCAAGGTCTCACCATCAATGAACAATTTGACACAAGCTTAGTGCAATCATCTAAGCCTAAGGTATATTTCATAGATGTTCAAATTATTACACCATCAAACGTTGATACCATCAAAGCAATGCATAACAATGGACGCATAACAATTGAAGTTAAGTTCGCATAAAGTTCTAGTTGACCATGCAAGACACACTTACAATCAGGAAGAGGCTAGTGGTATGGATTAAATGGATTTCACACAAATGCATTCAACAACTCTTTCATTCAATCTAAAATACTTGAAAACAAATTCTAAATTTAAAATTCTAATCTACCTTGGAGGCAATGAGAACCACAAATGCATACAACACTATAACAAAAATCACCAAACTTCAATGATTTATATTCAAATTTGCAGCATGTAGATGACAATTCTCAAAAATATCTCTCTTACAAATGAGAGGCAATCCGGTTTATATAGAACCTCAAAAGAAATGAATGACCAAGATTCATTCAAAATCAAGGGCCAAGATCATGCCAACACAGCCCTAAAGTTGCCCTAATTAGGGTTTACATCAAAAATAGAGCCACCAACTTGTGACCCAATGGAATGATGCCCGGTCATTAAGTAGGGAATCTTCTAGAAGATTCTGGCCTGCATTCCTCTCTCTAGCAGCATATTCGAGGAATCTAGCCAATATTGAATCTAACTCCATGGTAATGCTGGGCAAAACCTCTTGCTGGGCATCAATCACATCCAATACATCAGAACAAACATCCAAAGTATTCTCCCAATCCAACATAAGCTTCTGCGAATTATGGACATGAATCAACAAGGAAATCAAATCATCTATTTGATTCTTCTTCAAGAATCCAACTAGCTGAAATTCATCTTATCTCTCAATTATTCTAAGTGTAGACTGCTGGAAGCACTGGCATCTACCCCTAACAATTCTTCAATGGATGTAAGGATCTTCGATTGTAGCTCTTGAATTGATCCTTCCATCTCTGCACAATCTCTTCGTGCATGCTCATATGTGGATTTATGCATGGCCAATGAGCAATACCAACCCTGAAAATCATATCTATCTCTTGCGTGCACAACTCTCTTATGGACCAACGTGGACATCGAAATTTTCTTCAACACTTCGAGGTGGGGAATGGTCTTCTCCTGAATAGGCTGAAATTCATCCCAAAATCCTTCCAAATACTGAATCCTGAATGCAAGCATTGATGTTCTGTCAAATGCTTGGACAAACTAAGTAAGGAAATCATCCGCCTGTTTAGTCACCTCTTCGTGTTGATTTTCTTACAATACTAGGATCACAAGAAGATGACCATGCACAGTAATCATAGGGTGTGCTCATTTAACCACGAGCAATGATTCAAATCATTGTTGCCCTCCCTACCATAGACGATATACTGCTATCGTCTCGCCCGAGCACAAAATTATGTCTCTAATATATATATTTCAAATATGAACAGCAAGATGCTTTTACAATGATCAAGTACAAAGGCCAATGTGATTCGCTTCACTCCTTGAAGTTATATGCTCAGATCAATTTACAATGTACAACTGTATATGCAATCTGTACTGCATTAATGTTTTCAACCTATAAAGAATGTGTTTGATCAGCCAAGTAGTGTATTCGCTCTCCAAAGGAATGATTTCGCTGAAGATGATTGAATTCAATCTGCAATATATATGAAGGTCGATCTTCTATCTATATGTCCCTGACTGAAGATACCGATCACAGAATGAGAATGTGTGCCTGAAGATGAGATCAATTTCTTTGCACAAAATTGTTCATGAACTGGTTAGATGATAATCCTATCTGCTGATAGTCTGATCTGCATATGATAACAATGTTCGATCTTTATGGGGAGAGCACGATCTGCTGTATATTAATCGATTAATGGTTATTATACTGACCATATAAAATGTGTAAGGCCAATAGGCCATTCACACATTTTCATGTGCTATGTCGGCTTGAAGGATCCAACCGTAGCTATTACATTAACACTCCCTCTTAGCTAGGGAGGAATCCTTCTCGATATCTGAGTCACAAAGTGACATCCACCATGGCTACTTCCAGAGGGTGGATCCATCATGGCTACACCCATGGGTGAAGAAAGAATAGATATCACCTCACCGTGATATAAACCATCATGGCTTATCCCTGGATATCACCTCACGTGATATCCACCATTATGGCTTATCCATAGATATAACCTCACATGATATCCACCATAGAGATATCCTCAAGTAATATCCACCATTATGGCTTATCCATAGATATCACTTCACATGATATCCACCATTATGGCATATCCATAGACATCACCTCAAGAGATATCAATCATTATGGCATATCCATAGATATCACGTCACATGATATCCACCATAATGATATATGCAACCATTATTGTGAGATCGTCACCTTACAATAATTGTGAGATGTACAAGTGTTCATCATTATGAGATCATCACCTCACAATGATATTCACTATGGCTCATCGAGAGGGTGAGCACACAAGTACAAGAAAATCATCACAGACTCTCTCACATGACGTTGTCATGGAGTCACACACATGACATCCATTATGAACCATAGCAAAGGGTGGAGAAAAGGGCTTACACCTCAAGTCTCTCTCAAAGAGAGATGCATTAATCAAGAGTTTACACTTTAAACATCTTTTGAAAATAAGAATACATTAGTATATATATAAACAAATCAATGAAGCAGAGACTCAATCTCAGCTAGGGCTTCATTCTCCACCATACCAAGCTTACCTCGAAAGTACACAAACTTTATTCTGGAGAGAGGCTTGGTGAGAATGTATGCCATTTGCTCATTAGTACTAATGTATCTTAACTGAATAACATTCCTTTCCACCACGTCTTTAACATAGTGATACTTGATCTCCACATGCTTCGTTTTGTAATGAAACACAAGATTGACAGAAAGCTTCACACAACTTTGGTTATCACAATGAATAATTGCAGGCTCCAATGATTGTACAAACAATCCTACAAGGAGCTTTTGAAGCCACACTGCTTCATGAGCTGCCACACAAACTGCAAACCAATGAATCTATATTGGTTCACACATGAATTGACTGAGAGTACTCACTGCAAAGCAGATATGTGGTCTAGTGTTGACCAAATACATCAATGATCTAATCAACTGACAATACATAGAGGGATCTACCAGATCTGAATTGGAAGCTGACTCGCTCAACTTCTCCAGAATTATATCCATCAGCGTAGACATGGACTTATAGTCCATCATGCCAAATCTCTTCAGAATGTCTATAGTGTACTTCCCCTGACTCAAGAAGATCTCATGTGGTCTTTGCCAAACTTCCAATCTCAGGAAGTAGTGCATAACTCCCTCTGACACTGAATGATGAGCTTCTCTGCCCCAGTGAGAAATAAGTCATCAACATAAAGGACCAAAATCAATGCCTCACCATCAACAACCTTTGTGTAAAGGTTGGAATCTGCATCACTCTTGGTGAATCCCAGACTCACCAAGTATTCATCGATCCAGGAATATCACGACCTAGGTGATAGCATAAAACCTTCCAGCCTACACACATGGGACTCCATCCATGAATCATAGAGTCCTTTGACTGCTGATCACTAGAGAAACCATCTTGACATGGTCCACTCCCTCTGAACAAATATGACCAAGATCCTCAGAAGTCAATTGAAGCAGATCCTCTAGCTGCTCCCTCTATCACAGAAGCATACCCTTCGAAGTCCGCTCCCTCTTACTAGGAGAACCCTCTTGTCTTGACTTTGCTTTGTAATCCTCGATATAGTTCGACTACTCGCGGCTCGGCTCGGCTCGACTGGCCAAGCCACTGAGAAAAGAACTCGGGAAAAACTCGGGAAAAACTCAGCGAAAAACTCGGCAACGTAAAAACATGCTTAATTTTAATAAAAAATGCTTTTTTTTTGCAAAATTTAATGAGAAGATGCATCCAATGAGTCAATAAATGATAACACAAAATTAACAAGCTGATTTTAGATATATTTAAATGCAAAGTGTCTACAAAATCGCATCCTCATGAGGAATGCTGATGGCTGGAAGCAAAATAGTAAATAGTTTTTGTAAAACCAAAAGTAAATACATCATTACAAATTACAATTACAACTTCCTCTTCCCAGCTCTAGCTAAAACTAGGGAAGAGGTAAAACTAGAGGGTCTAGTCCTAGAAGTTTGTAGTGGGCGTGATTGCGCCTCCTCGCTCGGTATGGCTGGCTCATCCTCCATCCTGGATGAAGCTATGTCTCCACCTGCTTGTGGCACTGGCAATGACTCCTCATCCTCATCCTCTTCCTCCTCAATGTCATCCAGCGTGAAACCAAAGCCACCCCCCTCCTCCTCCACACCTTGCCTCTCCAAATCAGTGTTGTCATCCTCAGAAAACAATGGAGGCTGCTCCTATGATGTCCAATCATTGTAAGGATCTATATCATCCAAGTCAAGTGGACCACCTGCTACTTCCTCTACCTTCCTTACGCGCAATCGAAGATTATATTGCACAAAGACAAGGTCATTGAGGTGTTTTTGAGCTAGCTTGCTCCTCTTCTTCGTGTTGATGGCTTCAAACAAGCTCTAATTGTGCTCACAACTGGATGAACTACAAGGTTGACATAAGATTCTGAGGGCAAATTTTTTGAGATTTGGGGTATTTCCACCCCAACTTTGCCACCAAGCATCTGCAAATTAAAATTAGGTTGAAAGTAGCACCCCTCGCCGGGGTCTGAGGGTGAGAAAAAGAGGGGTAGAGAGATAGGCCTAGATCTTGGTGGAGATCTACAAACGCACAATATTTGAAATTTCATCATTCATACTCATAGTTTCAAATTTTCAACTCTAAAATGTATAATACCAGGATTTTTTCAATGCTAATTATGTTGTTATATGGAGCCTAATCAGATTCGGGGGTTAAATTTTCCCTACTTCCATCAGTGCAGTTTCCCCCTATATTTTTCGAAAGGGGGTTTGGGGGCAGCGCCCCCAAGTTGGGGTCAAGGGGCATTGCCACTTATACTTAAATGTTATATTTCATGTGTATATTCTGATGAAGAGAATGAAACTGACTCGAAAAAACAAAAATTGATAATTTTTTGACATGTTTGGGCCTCTTTTTTTTGTCTAGTCGAGTTTTAAAAAGAAACTCGCCGAGTTTTTGCAAAAAAATCGGCGAGTTTTTGCTGCGAGTTAAAGTCGTAAAAACTTGCAGAGCTCAAAAACTTGGTGAGTTTTTGAAACTTGCCGAGTACTCTGCGAGGGTTCCATCTATGATCCTCGATGCTGTCATTACCTGCACAAATGCCTCAACAACATTCATAACGTATCATTCTTCTTTTCCTGCATTAAAAAAAACCATCCTCGAGGGCCAAGGAAAAGAACAAGAGCATAACTTTTATAGTACATATAGGAATATGGATAAGAGGCTGACTATGACAAGCAAATAAAAGTAATACTCAAGAGATAATAACCAAGAAAAATACTTATCTCATTATCCAAGCTCCATCTGGGTTTGGATAAACTTGCAACCCTTGCAAGTAGTATAACAGCAGGCAAGCCTTAACTACTAAGGTCTTCAAGTGTCCCCTTCAATCACACATGCACTTGCACATACACTTGTAATAATCTGCTGTTAAACATAGCTCATGATAATGATAAATTAGATATCTTAAATTGTATGTAATCATAGCTAAGGGCTATAGTACTAAACCTTACACATGGGCAGTTCTAGTCTCATGAACAAGAAGGCAACCATTAGTCCCAAGCATACAATAGACAAATAACATTAGCATAAGCAATGCACCACAAACTATCAAATAAATGTGGTAGTGGGGAGAAGACTTATCTAATCAATTTGGTCCTTTCATCCAATGAGGTCCTGATCTCATATTTCAATTGCCTTCGACAGATGCAAATCTGCAGAGTTTCCAAGGCTGAAGATAGAAATGTCACTTCTATGAAGAGAATCATCAAAGTCTAGCTGGAAAGAAGTGGCCCCAACTTCCTTCTCATTATTCTTGGCATCGTTTGCAATTATAACGTGATTCAAGAATTTCTCTCAACTCAAACTAAAGATGATCTCTATCCCCTGACATATCTTTCCACTCTTAAGCTCAAGCTCTTCCTCGAGACAAAGGGGATGCACTAATTGTGGTAATGGCTCTTCAAGAATCTGCTCTGATATCATGTTGATTTTGTTACAATACTAGGATCACAAGAAGTGCTCGTTTAACCACGGGCAATGATTCAAATCATTGTTGCCCTCCCTACCATAGACGATATACTGTTATCTTCTCCCCCGAGCACGAAATTATGTCTCTAATATATATATATTTCAAATACGAACAACAAGATGCTTTTACAATGATCAAGTACAAAGGCCAATGTGAATTGTTTCACTCCTTGAAGTTATATGCTCAAATCAATTTACAATGTATAGCTGCATATGCAATCCGTACTGCATTAATGTCTTCAACCTATGAAGAATGTGTTTGATCAGCCAAGTAGTGTATTCGCTCTCCAAAGGAATGATTTTGCTGAAGATGATTGAATTTGATCTGCAATATATATGAAGATCTATCTCTATCTATATGTCCCTGACTGAAGATACCGATCACAAAATGAGAATGTGTGCCTGAAGATGAGATCAATTTCTTTGCACAAAATTGTTCATGAGCTGGTTAGATGATAATCCTATCTGCTGATAGTTTGATCTGCATATGATAACAATGTTCGATCTTTATGTGGAGAGCACGATCTGCTGTATATTAATCGATTAATGGTTATTATACTGACCATATAAAATGTGTAAGGCCAATAGGCCATTCACGCATTTTCATGTGCTAGGTCGGCCTGAAGGATCCGATCGTAGCTATTACATTAACACTTCGATCCATTTACCAAACTCTGCATGTGTATTCCTCGCTGCCTCATGATCAAAATGAAGTCCACGGTCAACTGCGATAGGCAAGACAAAGGTGGGATCCTCATGCCTCATCCCTGCAATATACTCCTTAAGCTTGATATTCTCTTATACATATTTTTCTTCTCAATCTCCCTATCTAACCTTGCATTGATTACCCTGATTGTATCACCAAGTTCCTAGAATTCTTGTTCTTTTGTAGTCTGTCCAAGGGCAACCAAAGTGATTTGGAAATCCATGGGAGTTGCCACATCTCTGGTCACATCACCAATCGAGATAGCCACCTATGCAATCCACATTCCAATTTCATCTCTAGCTAAATGGGAAAGTATCTTAGCCTTCTTAGATGCTTTCTCTTTATCATTCTTGGCTAAGTAGTCATCAATGTCATCAATAGGATGTATCTCTACCATCTTACTTTTCTCCATGCTCCATAGTAACCAATCGGGAATGGTGGACATTTCCATACCATCACCAAGACACATTTCCCGATCAAGTCCCCTCAATGCAAATATAACATCATCATCATCCTTGACCTTAGTCAAATTATAAACATTATTGCCCAAACTAACCTCCAACTGGACAGTAGGAGATCCCGACCGCTCATCATCTTTATGCCACAATGCTGATGTTGTTGTAGCATGTAGTTCCTAAATATTCTCTGGCAAAATCACTGTATTAGAGCATTGTTCAAATTCCTTGCTCTTTTTCGACACATCTATCTCCTTCACTGATGGGGAACTAAGGGGAGACAAAGGAGTGCTAGGCTTTTGCTTCTTCTTTATTTGCTTACCAACTATCTCCTTCCCCTTGGTCTTGGATTCTCCAGGCATACTCTTCCTTTGTTTAGGAGCATGACTCTCCTCATCTGCATGAATCCTCACATCATTGATTGTTCTTTGATCATCTTCAAGAGAGGACTCCTCTTGTTTCATTTTCTCATAAGTGAAGACAATGCCCATATCTATCAATTTGTTCATTTGCTTGTCTACCCACTCTCTAGAGAAATCAATAACATCTCTCATAAGCACATTCAAATCTATTACTTCTGGTTGTGACCAATTAGGCAAAAGGATAGATTTCTTCATTTCATTCTCATACTATGGATGAGTATGATCACTATCATCTACAATTTGATCCAGAATGAGAAAGAGTTCACATTTCCTTGTGAAATCCACTGACATCCTGGACCACATCCTCTTCTTCACTGTTTGTTCATCCATTAGATTTGCCTAGTAATCCTCAATGTCAACCTTGTGTATGAATCTTTCTCCTCTGATCCTTTCAACATTCTTCTGTAGATCAAATCTGTCTCTGCTCTTGTAAGTTCCAAGGCGATAGAATGCAATCTCATCAATCATTGTACTAGCTGCAGCGACAGTGTGGCACACTTCCAAAGTTTTCCCTATCGCAATAGGAAAAGTCATCCTTGTTCTATGTTTCTCCTTCTGGATGAAATCGAATTCTAGAAGTTGTCTCACCACCTCAAGTAGGATCATTCTATCTGTAGGATACCTAAGAAGCTTGTATGGTTCGGATCTGAATCCTTGAATCCTTAGGTATGTGAAGGTGGGAAACTGTACGCACCACGATCCATATTGTTCAACTAACTCCGTTGCCACTTTGGACAACCTCTTGTGGATTCCACCTTGCAACATCCTTGTAATATACATGGTGAAAGCATCATTCATCCTCTTGTAGTCTTCAATTCTATGCATATCAAGTTGTGGATAACATTCATAACTTCTATACTGTCTTGGTCCATTCTCGACTTCGCCCTTGCATATTAGTCCTTTGTATGTGACAAATCTTGCATGTATACAAGGTAGGAAGTCATGCTAAATGACTTAGTCTTCTCCACATTCCTTAATTGAAAATCCAGATTGTTACTGATAATCTTTGCCCAATTGATCATTTTTCCTCTCATACAATCTCGGATAAAGTAATACGTGCATCCTCCGAACTGTTGTTTTTAGATCAGATTTATAGCATTTAAATCAAATTAACACAGTGAACAAGGAGAACACCAAAATACCCTGGGAAAACCTTCCTCTTGAAGGTGAAAAACCCAACAATCGAATCTCAGATTATATTTGACAAGAACATATATGTCTTTACAAGATCGCTTCACTCCATGAAGCTGAATGAACAGATCAATTCACAATACACAACTGTACTTGCAGTTCGAACTGCGTTAGGCATCCAACTTGTGCAATCTGCAATGATCCAATCTGCTGTAAGATTCACGAATCCGATATGCGATTTGCAGATGATATGTCTTCGGTCTGCCAAAGTGAAGTATTTGATCTGCCAAATAATGTATTCGCTGATGGATGAAGTTCGCTTGACTGGGATATGAATTTGCTTTGCTGAAAGTGTGTAGTGATTTGCTGATTCAATTATTTTAGGAATGAACTTGCACTTCATATATGTATGAGGGAGAGGCACCCTTTCACAAGGGGTCGGCCCTCAAAGCAATATTATATTTCACAAGGGTTGGTGAACATATATGAGGTCGGCCAGATAAGATATAATCACAATTACAAATGCAATTAATACATCGGTGAATATTAGTGTCCATAACTCGGACCTATAATTGTCTAAGGTCGATAGGCCAATTAGACAATTATATAAGCTATGTCGGCCATAGAAGGATCCAACCATAGCTACAACATCAACACAAACAAGGTACCCTATGACATCCCCATCACTCGGTTGAGTAGGGATATCAAATCACTATATTCCTCTTTGAAATCTGTACACACAAGTGTCTTTGGCACCTTGGAATGATGAGGCCTTGGCTCAATCATCCATTCCTTGTTCACAAAAGTCTTGCATGCATCCACCTTCAATTTGTATTTTGCTTCATATTCATCCTTCGTTCTTTCTTTCATATCTCCACTACGAGGAATTCCAAACACTTCTGTAATTGCATCTTCAGCGAGGTAGGCAATGGTTATCCCCTTTGGGAGTCTGGATCATCTAAGATAATGGATCATAATGCCTTGTGCATTCTAGAACAAGCTCATTGCACTGTATGGATTGAGGAAACCTAGCGGCGTGATAAATGCCACTCCTCATGATGTTGGCTGAAAGGGGAGAAGGAATCTGGTTCTTTGTTCCGAACATCCTTTGTCGCATCCACTCCATATTTAGGAACTCCATGTTTGTTTCTGTGACTCCCTTCCATCGGGAGGACAATTGGGAATCCGAATAGAATTCCTCTTGAACAATCTTCAATTGCTCCTTCCGAGCTACAAACCCAGTTTTAGACATGGTACTTGTACGAAACTCGAAGTCAATAACTTGGAAAAATTATCCTGATAACCTATTTTCAGAATTGAATAAGTTCTGATTTTTCATGATTTGGACAAAATTAGGAACTAAAAACAAGAACTTTATCCATAATTATCACGAATTCTGAAAATAGAATGAAATTGACAAGAATAGGGTCTAAAACCCTCATAAAACCCTTAGGAAACCCTCATTTTCAGACTTATATGAGGTCTGATATAAAAAATTAAGTCTGAAGACACCTTGTATACTTAGAAAATTATCAAAAATGAAGTCAAAGAGGATACCAAAATCTGGAATTGCTTCAAAAGGGTGTAAAAAGTCGGATTTTTCACTCTTAGATGTCTAAAGACACCCCTCCAAACTCAATAATGGCTGCCCAATGTCTGAAGACAACCTGCAACTTATAAAAATCAGTCATTTAAGCTTGTCGCAGTCATAGGAAACATTGTATTTGATGAATTTTACCTCCCTAAAGTAAAAATGGTCAAGTCCGGGCACAAACAAGGGGCTGGAAATGAATCAAGTCTGAAGACAAAATCTGAAAATGAAGTTTCAGACTTAGATCAGTAATGGAAGCCCTAAAAAAACCACTAAAATGATGCACAAGTGAAATCGCTCAACTGTAGAGGTGGTTGGAAATGAAAAGTTAGTCTAAAGACAACCTGAAAATGAAGCTTCAAACTCCGTACTTAGAAAATGCCTCCAAACCAGAATTACCTCAAAATGACCTTCAATCAAAATTGCCTTAGTATGTGTCTGCTGGAAATGAAGAAATGAGTCTAAAAACAAAGTTTCCAGCCAACCATGGAATAAAAATCACTTCTAGCAATGGTGCCCAGCAAGGTCTGATATCAATGGCAGCCAACTAGCAGCAATGGCATTCAACAATATGATAAAAAAATCACCCAAAGTTTGAAGCAAACAACCTTAAAACAAAATCACCCCTCCAATAATGGCGCCAATCTTGGAAATGCTTCAAATCGCCAAAAATGGTGGTCCAATCAGCTACCTAAATCACTGCAACCTCTTCCCTCAATGGGGCGCCAAGGTAGAAATGGGCAAAATCGCCCTTCAATTTGCAACTCCAGCTCTCCAAAATTGTGTCCAATGGACACTTGACAAAAATCGCCTAGCTGGAAACCAATAACTTGCCCTCAATCTGCCACTTAGCTGTCACAATCAGCACATATAATAATATTTTAATGTTGGGTAGGCACTTTTAAACTTGTTTTCACCTTGATGTTTCACCACACAAGCAATGTGGGATAAAACTTTGCCTTTATAGCCTGCTTGGGAAAATCGATTTGCATCTAGAAAATATTTAATTATTAAATGATCATTGCAAATCATTAAATAATTGTATTTGATAATTAAATAATCATTGTCAAATGCAAAAACAATTAAATTTGGGCCCACTTGTATTAAATTTATTTCATTTTCACCAAAATTGGCCACATGGGGGAAAATTGCCCCATATCTGGATAAAAATACAAATGAAAAATTATCATCAATCACCTTAAAGCTCTCTCGGGAAAAAACGACCCCTTTCTGGATAAAAAATCCAAATCAAAACTCATCAAAATGCCATTGAGGGAAAATCGATCTTCATCTGGACTCCAAAAATCACTTCATTTTTTTCCTTAAGTCCAAAAATTCACTCTTGGGGAAAATCGATCCCCATTTGGATAAAATCTAGATCAAAAATTCATCAAAAATCACACTTGGGAAATTCACCATTCATCAGGACAATCATCCGCATAAAAATCCATCAAATTTGATCATAAACTAACTTGTGGGAAAACCGCCCCTCATCTAGATAGGAAATTTCGTTCAGATAAAATTCATCTGCATTCTAGGGGAAAAACGTGGGTCATTAGGATAATTTCCAACACTTAGTCAAAATTTTGGCCTCCTGGTGGAAAACCACCCTCCATCAGGATTTTGAGTGGGGGAAAATAATGGGTCATCAGAAATTTGGGGGGTAAGGCATCCCTCATCAGGATTTTTGACCTTTACACAATTAAAACATAGATTTTCATCAAGAATTCAATGATTCCTCCACTCAAAAACATCTAAACAAGTTAAATTTCATCATTATGCATCGGGACTTAGCCAAATTTATCAAAATTTGAGTGAGAAAATAGGGATTCCATCTAGATAAAGTGCAATTTTGACTTGAATTACCTTCTAGGAGCAAGAAAATATTCCCTAAAGGACCTCTTGATGCTTAGGCACAAAAATATCTCTGACTTAGACACATTAAACTCAATCACGCTCAAAAGTCTATACTTAGACAAAATTAGGATCACCTAGACATTTGACATTTTACTCGCATTTGATCCTATTCAAACCTCAAAAACCCTAACAGCACTCAGGCATGATCACATTTCAAAACTCGAGACTTAGGCACTTGAAGCTTAAAATTGTAGTCTATTGCCAAAACCCTAGACTAACAAGATGCAAAAGGCAAGAAAGAGGGGGTCCCTGTTTGCAATGGGGTGATGTGTGAAAAGGTCACAACATGACGTTTTCACACATCATTCCATTCCAAATGGGGACTTGTTGTGATGTTTTCACACATCACCCCATTGCAAGTGGGGACCCCCACTTTTTTTTGCTTTCTAGGTTAGTTTTTGAGTCTTTTAGCTATTTGCCTCTCATTTGAAGAAGTGTAGTTGGTCAAGAGCCAATCAAGTTAAGTCTCTCTCTAGTAAGGTTAGTCAGTTTTCAAGGTTTAGGAGGTGAATGGTTCACATCTTTGCTCGCTCTAATCAAAATTCGAAATAAAGAAAATTTGGCTAAGGCATAGAAAACAAGTTTGTCGTTCTAGGCTAGAACACGAGTCGTTCCAAGCTAGAACACTGGTCGTTCTAAGCTAGAATGCTTGTTGTTCTAGCCTAGAATGCCTTGTCCTTTGATCGAAACCACTTGTTCTAGGCTAGAACACCTTGTCCTTTGACCGTGATGATCTATGAATGGAGTGATCCTAGCTAACCCTGCCTTGAAATGAGGATAGAGGTGATTGCCTTGAACCTCAAAACAATGCAGGTCATTTAATGAATGCAATGCGAAAAGGAAAACATTTAAAAATCGGTGACTTCGATTTAATTCAATCAATGCAAGACATTTAATTTGATATAGCCGGCTATTCATAATTAAAGTTTTAATTTTAAAATACCATGCCAGGTTATAGATGATAATTATAATGCATTTATTATGGGGCATTCACATTTTTTAAAGATGGTTGCAGGGTGATCATGGATTTCAAGTTCAAAGTTCAAAGTTTCTTATTAATAACAATGCATTGCATTTAATGTGAGTCGCTACATGAGAGAGGGGTGTTCAAGTTAATGATAGTGAATTGATATGACCAATGCAACATATTAAAGATCACAGAGCTAGGCAATTGCATTTGATGAGTAATGTGCAAAATTCGAAATCCCTTATTGGTAGCGATTGTAACACACTCAATGTATGGCGATTCCATTTAATATGAGTGGTGAATTAGAACAAATATATTTCAAATCGATCCCACGATTTTGTAACAACAAGCTTACATTTAAATCTGGAATGGACAACTACGAAACATTAAATGAATGTATTCAAAACGAGTTCTTACGATACATTGAATGAAATTGCCACCCGTTAATGTACCAAGATTTCTCTAAATCACCATAAACAAGTGTTGATCATTTCATTTGATCAACGCCTAATCGATATTGCTTCTGATTTCAATTGATTCCAGCGCTTTCATCAGCAAATTAGTCACTGAGCGAACTCATTGTGAGCATCGATTTATGTTTGTCTAAAGCGATATTGAATTTGTGTGATCTTCATTGAAACTATGACCAGTTTGTGGGTAGAGCGATTCTGATTTTAGGATCAGTGATTTGTGTTTGATCAAAACAAAGTGCAGTTAGTATTCGGTTATCATCCATCCCAAGACGAATTACACATGGTCAAAGCGATTTTCAGGTTCAGGGCGATTGGTAATTAAAGCCTCTTCACAGCAAATTAATCCCAAGGGTCCAGCGATGCTAATCTTAAGCATGTGTTGTCACGTTTGCCATTAAAAACATTACAGCGAATTGCCTTATAAAGGGAATTGATTTTTAACACAGCAACATTAGCAAATACAAGTGCAAATATCGAATGTGAAGGGAACTCTCACGCCTACACCAGAATTCGGCAAGATCCAACAGTCAACTAAAGGGCAATTTCCCTCAAAGACATACAATTGCATCCAAAGAAAAATCGAATTGATATATCAGTTCACTTGGAAACAAGTTGTAGGTCTGAAATAGAGTATATTTCCTCAAGTTGAAATTGGAACGGGCCTTATCTATGTTCAATTTGGCCTCTCTTTATTAAGTTTTGTTTTAAGAGGCTTTGTTTAATGCATTTTGATCACCTTAGAGCTTTTTATGAGGAATTTTCATTAGCTTAGGATGATCATATTTGATTGAGGGCTAGAGATGCAACCTAGGCTTTTAGACTTATTGTTCTAAGGTTAGGAATTCCTAGTCTAGATGGTTAAGTTTTATTTCCAAATAGAATATCACTTCACAAAACTAATTTGACAAACTCTCATCAAGGAAGACATTGCACTTCAAGGTGTCCTAGCCAATGACAGGGTCCGTCCTAGACAAGAACGATGTCCATCCAAGGCAATGACACAAGGCGTCTTGGATAAGAACAGGGTTTGATGCAAGTGAGATGATATGCAAAACATGTGATGAAGATCAGCTCCAAGATGAAGGAACATCAACTCACATACAATATCTAGATTTCATCACCTAAGCAAAGACAAGGATCAAGGAAGACATTGCATCACGTCAAGTCTCCTACTCATAGAAGGCAGCTGATAGCAATCAACGTCAAGCACTTAATCTGGAAATTTTCACAATCTTAAATTTCCTTTAGAAATCCAAGAATCATTGTCAGTATAGCCAGATGGAAGCTCAAGAATGGAAGTGATCAAGACAAGACAAGTTTCAGAAGAGTTAATCAAAGTTAGAAGATAAACTTGAGCAAAGTCATCATCACGTCAAGAGCTTGGAAATGTTGAGTATCTAGAGATATGCCTCATTCATTTACAATTACAACTTGTGATGAGTTACAAAGATTGAGCTAGCTAAGGTGGCGCCCAATCATCACTGATCCAATCATATCATTTCAAGATAAGGTGTCTAGATTCAATGAACCTAACTCATCCATCAAAAGAGGATAACTACCACATGGGCACAAAGCTCGATGCACCTATTGTCGTCATCTATTGGTTTAATTTTCAAGGAAGGATATGTGTCCTATAAAAGGTAATTCTATCATTGGTCAAGCATTAAATGCTTTGTAATGGGTTCAAAAAACCCTAATTAGGGTTTCTATCTTTCGATTTTGGCTATTGAGTGTGAATCAATTTGTGCCATCGAATTGTAATGAGAGTACTAGAAAAGGCTCCACTTCTCCATTTGTAATAGCGAATAGTGAATAGAGTAAAAAATAGCAAATAGTTAGAGTAGGAAGAGAAGGCAAAGATTGTTGCCAAGACATTGTTGCAAAAGGCATGTAAAATTCATTGAAGATATGGTGAAATTGATATGTTGATTCAACAATTTGCATGATCTCTACTTCTCATTTGATTTTCATGTCATTTAGATGAATATAAGACTTTGTGTATGATCAATGGTGAAATTCATACATCCTTACTACTAACACCTTGCTGATGGTAAAGTGCCTTGCATAGTCAACTGGATCCATCTTAGCCAAAGCTTAACTTCAATTATCGCTTCTTCATTGATATGCATCAACTTGATGGTGTCTATGCTTTTGGTGATGATTTGAAAATCATAAAGCTATCCTTAGGAGATTGCACTAGCCTTGTGGAAATGTTCGTTGCATGTCAAAGCAAGACTTAGTTTGGATTTCATCAAAGATTTGTCTATTGCTCTTACATTCCTAGAGTTAGATTACTCTTCTCAACCCATATCCTTTTTTCATTTTTTTAAATCAAGTGAAATCCCACATTCCAGCATCATTCGAGCATTCAAGTATTCAACATAAGTCCACCTTGTGATTCCAGTAATATCACATCATATGCAACTGAGTCTATCCAAGAGCACGTCAAGACTTGACATTTGAGAACCTTGGAGTCGTCCCACTTGATCATGCATCTTCAGCATTTGGGAGTCTTTGTTCAAGAGAGGATAGGATACTTAAGTATTTTATTCTGTGTTGCATAGTGCGTAAAAACACCATCAACAGGACCCCCTACTTTTTAGGTCCTCTTAGTCTTTTTGTTTTGGTTCTTTGGGTCTTTTCGCAGCAATCCTTTCGGTCTCCCTAGTTTGCAAGTGTTTTTGATTGACTTTGATCAAGTCTGCAAGTGTTTTGAGCAAATTTGACTAAGTCTGGAACCTGTTTTGCCCTATTTTAAGGTTTTTCTCTTTAGACTTAGGTTTGAGGTCTTTTCCTTAGGGTTTTAAGAAATTTGAATGTTGCAATGAAGTCAAAGCCCTTCAAGGAAGCTACTAGTGAGATTTGAGCAAATTTTGAGCACTTATTATTTTTAGTAAGTTTCACTGCATCCCGGATTGGCTTTATATTGCCAAAAATCAAACTTACTTTTTTTAGTAGTTTCTAATTTTAGTAAGTCAATTTTTAGTGTCACCTGCCTTGGTTTCCCCTAATTTGATGATTTGAAGTACTTACTATTTTTTATAAGTCTATTTTTGGCAGGTCCATCTCAAGTAGTGATCAAAATACTGAAAGTGGAGCATTCCTAAAAATCTAAATCCAAATGTGGAAAGTTGAAAAAGTAGGCATTTGATCAGAAAAATGGCTAAGTATGAAGTTCTTTCCTAAAGTGGAAAAAGCATGAAAAATCTACTTCATTCCAGAAATGGCACCCAAATCCAGATGATGAGCAAAAATGGACAAGTCAAGAAAAGAAATTCCTCCATCATCAAGAAATTCCATCCAAGGATGAGAATAGGTGCCAAAATGGTATGATGGAGGAAAAGCAACAAAAGTCCAAAATTCCTCTTGCATAGCAATTTCCGCCCAAACATGAGAGAGGGCACCAAAATGGGGTAGGGAAGGAATTTTCCTTCCAAGACTAAATTCTTACACACTAGTAAAATCCCGCCCAAGTTGATGAGTAAGTGCTAGACAAGGGGTAAGGAGGAATTTTCCTCCAAAGCACATTTTCCTGCATCATATGGAAATAATGCTCTAGCTTGAGCATGGGCGCCAAACTTGGGTCAAGGAGGAATTCCTTGAAACATCAAAATTCCTCCTTTGCATGGAAATTTTGCCCAAAGACAAGATAGGGCACCAAATCAGGGTGAGGAAGGAATTTCCTTCCAAAGGTCAATTCCTCCTGCATGTGGAATTGGTGCCCAAACAAGTGATGGAGCGCCAAAATGAAGAAGAGGAGGAATTCCAAGTTTTTTTCCAAAATGCTCCACAAGGTAGAAATAGTGCCCAAGGTTGAATTCATTTCTCAAGGATAAATTACGCCGAAGTATGCAAAATTCCAAGAAAGTAAAAAACTGGCTAAGTGTTGGAAATTCCTTCCTTCAAGACAAAATTCTTGGAAATAGTAAAAATTGTCCAAGGCATGAAGAATTTCCTTCCTTAGGGGCAAAGTAGAATCAAGGTCAAGGTTGGGCGCCAAAATGAGGTTAAGGAGGAATTTTCCTCCACATCAAAAATTCCTTCACCATGGAGAAAATGTGCTCTAGGAAAGGAATGAACGCCAAAGTGACATCAAGGAAGAAAAGTCTAATTTTCCAGAATTTCTCCACCCCCTTAGAAATGCACTCCAGGACAAGTAGAAAATGCAAAAACATGGTCAAGAAGGAAAATGCCAATTCCAAATAAATCTTTCACCACCTTCAAAATGTGCCCAAGGACAAAATAGAACATGGAATTCAAGGCTAAGGAGGAAAATTTAAAATTTCAAAAAATTCCTTCCTCGGGGAAGAAATGCGCCCAAGGTGAAGAATTTCAAGGCACAAGGAAAATTGGCTAAGAGAGGATTTTCTCTCTCCAAGAACTCCAGACAGGATACAATGTCCCAAACATGGAAGAAATGGTTAGTTGATGAAAAAATCTCCCTCAGAACAAGATGTGCACTAGAATGCAAAAAAATTCCTTTAGGACAAAAAATCTCTCTACAAAGATTTTCTCTCTCCTAGAATTGCAGACGTATAGGAATCCTTCAAAAGTGGAAAAGATTGTTAAAATTTTTCCAAGGTAGGAAAAGCTTCCAAAATGTCTTTTGTGAGCCTGGAATGGAAAGATTCTTGTAAAGAATGAGTTGGCGACATGCAAAGAGAATATATTGAGTGCATGGCGGCATGATGGCACATTTATTGCTGGGGAGTATTTGACCAAGTAGCGGCTGATCAATTGCATGGTGGCTACCATATTCTAGGAAGTAATGGCTGATTAATTGCATGGCGGCTAGGCACTTATAAGGAGATAGTGGCTCATCAATGCATGTTGGGCGATTTTTGATGTAGTGGTGCATTTAATACATTATGGGTGCCATTTTGAGCAAAGGGTAAATAATGTATAGTTGGGGAGATTCCTCATTTATGACTCTCCCCACTATTTGGTGTCATGTATTTGGGAATCTATTGGTCAAACCCTAATTAGGGTTTTGCATGTTCAATCTTAGCCATTGATTGGTTTGTAATCTAGGCCGCCCATTTTCCTCCTGGAGGCCTATAAAAGGGGTTCACCCTTCATTTGTAAAAGGGGGGAGATCGTATGTAATTGAGATAATAACACTGATACATTGTTCTTTGATGGTGTTCACTTATGTTATTTTTCAAATCTTGTATGGTTTCACCTTCCTCACTTAGAGTAGAATTTTATTTTCCAAGCAGTTAGATGAACAAAGTTGACTACAATGTTTTAAGGTGAAGATCGCTTGCTCATACCTTTTGTTGATAGATGATTTTAATCAACAGTGCAAGGTTGGACTGAGCTATTTTGTGTGTGTGCTTAATCTAAATTGTTGGATGAACATTGCTCTCTGAGGTGTTCATCAATTGTTTAGAATCTTTCAAACACAACATCTGAAGATTGCACCCACTTCATGTAGTTGTCTTCTAGTGGCGAAGTGAAGTGTGGTTGATCTCATCCGAAGCATTGCTATCTATTGAGTTCTTAGATTTAGCTTAGTCTTCCTAAACCTTTTCTCCTTTAATTTCAGTTCATGCCAGTTTAGTTCATTTGAAGTGGAAGCATCACAAAATTGCCATCTCCGATGATGAAGTTCTAGCCACAACAAAGAAGTGAAAGAATGATCAAACGTAAGTCCCCTTGGATTACCAACATTTCACATCAAGCCAATTGAGTTCACATCCATTGCATAATCGGAACCTTGGAGTCAATTGTATGAACTTGTCACAATCTTAGCATACATTGGACTTTGATCAAGAGAGGATAAAGTGACCATTGGAAAACTTTATTTTGTGTTGGTGTGGTCACAAAACACCGCGTCAACAGGCATGTGTGTCCGTTTTATCTTATCATGTTGTTTTTATATGCAAATAGACAAAGCAGTATGCAATTCATTCACAAATTTTCCAAATGAATTATTCCCAAGAAAATGATATATCTCTAAACATATGAAGTTAGCCAAAAGATTCCTAATGCATATTTATTACTTGTGTTAAAATCACTTTGAATATGAGAAATGGTGTCTATACATTTTTTTAAGTTGAAAGCAACAAGTAATGCACACTAATGATGATTGTGAATTTCGAATTGCAATTCAAGAAAGTTTGATTTGAGCAACTTGCATTCCTTTTTCGTATGTTATAGTGAAGAATGAAGCTAATTTGAAATGTTAACAATATGAATAACACTGATATGCTAGCCATGTGAATGTGGAAATTGTTCACATTGTTTTCAGTTAAAGTCCGTGGGTGAGTTTTTGATCGGGATGTTTCTTTTCTTTCTTTAGCTTTCCAGCTGCGCTTGACGTACGGGCCAAGTGTCATCTCGGCGTTGCCCCAACAGCCCGTGTTTTATGTTTCAAAGTCTCAAAGAGTGCGGAGGTGACAAATGGATCGGGTCTGGTGACTCGGCTTTCCTTTTGGCCCCCGCCTTGTGGTTTGAGAAAGTTGGAGACACCTGGCATCTCCGCGCTGTTGGCAGTATTTCGGTTGGGAGGCTCTCCCATAGAGTTCCCTCCATTCTTCCGCGTGTCCTCCGGTGTGTGTGGTCTGTCAGGTAGTGCCACGACATGGTTTTTCTGTTCAGACGGATTTGAAGATCGTTGCGACTAGGTGGGAGTAACAACTTCGGAGGCCATTTTGCTGGGCGTGTTCTAGGTGGTGCCACGACATGGTTTTTTTTGTTTCAGGGTCGGTTGTGCTTGGCTGGAAGATGTTTGGGCCGTTAGCAGAGCCGTGGGGTCTATTTATGCTTGTTTTTTCCCTGTTAGGGGGGTTCAAAACTTTCAAAAAGAAACAATTAGGTTTTCTTAGTTATAATCTTTGGCCTTTTAGCTGTTACTGTTTTTCTGAAGAAGGTTAATCAAATTGTGCCTGCGGCCTTTGTGATCCCTCTTTTCAGCATGCTTTGATGGTTTTCTGTGCTTTCATTGTGATTCTGATAACTTTGGAAATATATATCTAAGACTTTGCCGATTAAACTATGTTTTGCACTTGTTATCGGGTAGATGCATGATTGATATTTTTTTATGTTGCAAAGGATTTTGATTGTATCTTAGTTGTGGTTTTGTTTAGATATGTAGATTGTTGAATGTGCTTTAAAACCACATGTCTTTGGGTTTTATATGTTGTTAATGTTTTTATAAGAGGCTCTGGTGTATCGCCTCAATAGTTTAGATCTTGTTGTTTTGAGTATTTTTCTCTTCCCGTTTTCTCAAAACCATAAGGAAGAGCCGGCTTCTCAAACCCGGAGGTCATTCAATGAGTCTCGTGCAATTGGTCCCCCATCACTGAATTTCCCATAAGGCTGTTTGCTTTCAGAGTAAAATTTAGAATCAACAGAAACAACTTGAGAATACATTGAAAAGTGCAAGTATAATAGGATGCTAGTGAGAAAAAAATGTAAACCCTTCCTTTTAAAGCTTCTAAGATGCACATTTGATGCTCCTAATGCCAAAAAATGCACAAAAAAGGAGATCCATGTTCCTCAAGTATTTTCAATAATGCAAATGAGATGTTGGCCAACTGAGGATCTAGATCAAAATCGTATCATAGAGCTCATGGATGCAAGAAAGAATACCGAAGTATTGAAAAATTGTCAATAAGAGAGTCCTCAATTCTGGGAATTCAATGCAAATTTCAAAGAAACTATATGATGCTCAAATTATATATCCTTGCATTATTTGTATTCAAATCAATACATCATAGTATCATTAATATTTAGATGATGGCATATTCCTCATAGCCAATCGCATTGATAATTTATTATAAATACTTGCAAATAGTAAAATTAAGTTGGGTCATCCTCAATATGATTGAGAGCATGTAATGGTCACTTTCTATATGGCACATGCCATTACATACTGATTTCAATCTTTAACTTCATGAAAACTAGTTTGCCTTTCATGGGGCATTCATAGAGATGCTATATTGCAGATTTTGCCTTGAAGGTTTCAATTCACCTCAATTTTTATATTAGCACAACCCCCCACTGCCGCTCCTTCATTGTCCCCCCACCACTTCTCCATCGCCATCCCCAAATTTAGGCACTTGGTTCCCCCATCCCCGCATCCCCTTGTCAGGAAACTCTGTGGAACTATGTATATTTCAGACTTTTCTGATACAAGGAACAATCTCCTTGATTGATCCTTATAAATGATCTGAATTGCTAATTTGTTCTTATTCCAAATAGATGTCTTGCATACTGTTGTGACGTTTTCACACATCGCCCCATTGCAAATGGGGACCCTTGCTTTTTTGCTTTTTAGGGTTTGTTCTTTAGGTTTTTGTTAGCTGGCCTTTGCATTTTGAGTGTCGCCCAGGGGATCACATGGATAGCAAGTCCGGCTTGAGTGATGTCTTGATCCTAAAATTTGGCTAAGTCTGGAATGTCCTGATCCTGAATTTGACTAAGTCTGGAAACTGAAAAACCTCAAAAAATTAGATTTTGCAATATAACTCCTGGAGGTCTGAAACCACTCTCAAACATCCTGAAAGTATATATGGAATATAACTTAAAGTATAAGAAAGAAGAAACATAGAAGGAAATGTCACTTATACTCGAAGGCATGGTGAAGGACGAAATGAGCATGATAGAGCATCCAGACTTGATCAAAAACAATGAAATGATGAAGTTTTTGCCTAGAGGGTCAAATTCGCTCCTGTCCCTCACTGAAGGACTAGAGCGAAATTCTTCATAAGGTACGATCTGGGCAAAGATCAAGCAAGTTTTATGTTTGAAGGTAAGAAAGGAGATGAATTGAACCCATTGAAGACAAATTGAAGATTATCAAACGTCAACAAGGGACCCAAATGCCCAAGTTCGCTCCTGTCCCTCAGGCAAGGACCAGGGCGATTTTTGTCTTAGACAAATTTCTTGCCAAGTTACAATGAATTCCAAGGCATGGATGAATGAAAGGGGACATTACGAGACCGTTGAAGATAAATTTGGAAGCTGGCGAAGTGTGATGGAGACTACAAGTACAAATTCGCTCCTGTCCCTCTCCAAGGGACCAGGGCGATATCTTAGTTATGTTGCCTTTTCCTCCAAATTCAAGACACTTCAAGGCGAAGTAAAAGGTGGCAAAGATGTTTTAAAGTGTCTCAATCAAGCACAAAGTTACGAAGATCACCAAAGTGAAAGATTTGCATCAAGACACCTAATTCGCTCCTGTCCCTCAGGAAGGGACCAGAGCGAAATTTGCATAAAGGCATAGATTTCGAAAGATTAACAAGCACCAAGTGATTAAGGAAGATCAAGGGATCACGTTTTACCCAAGGAGGACAATTGCAAGTTGGAGAACGCAAGCATGAACCCAAAAACTTGAAGTTCGCTCCTGTCCCTCTGGAAGGGACCAGAGCGATGTTTATTATATTGGCCAAATCCCTCAAAAATCACGTAAGGTCAAGGTTTTGCAAGGTCGTATGAGGTCCAAGGCATGATCAGAAGGTGATATACAAAGACTTCAAACGTTAAAAGATCCTCAAATTGAACATAGAAGCTATATCGCTCCTGTCCCTCTCCAAGGGACCAGGGCGATTTGCTTAGGATCCTTCATTTTCCTTCAAATTCACGCCAAGTCAGGGTTTTTCGGGATCACACAAGGTATAAGGTGTCTTTTGAAGATGATATGCAAGAGTTTTGAACGTTAAAGTGTTACCAATTTGTGCAAGGAACTTATATCGCTCCTGTCCTTTGGACAAGGACCAAAGCGATTTTTATTAAAACACTCATGCTCCTTCAAAACCAAGACAAGGCAAGGATAGCCAAGGTCAAGGACGTCCTTTGGAAGGCAATGAACGAAGAACGAAGATCAAAAGTTTACAAATTTGAGCCAGGACATGAGGATCGCTCCTGTCCCTCTCCAAGGGACCAGGGCGATAATGGTTATAAGAGACATTTGTTCACATAAGCAAGACACTCAAGTTCGAAAATCCTAGCGAAAATGGCAAATTCAACGTGGAGATGGAGACTTTGGACGTAAAATTGCAAGAATCATGACCAAGGTGATGGATCGCTCCTGTCCCTCAGTCAGGGACCAGGGCGATGAGGTTTGTACTCTTCTCAATTCTCCAATTTTGGCATTCAAACAAGTTTTTGAATTTATTTTTAAATGCTAAATTCGATAGGTTTTGAAAATTTAATTAAGTGGCATTTAAAAATAACGCATAACATTTATTAATTAATTTTGCCTATTAAAAATAAAAAAAATTAATTATAAAGGCATAAAGTTAATTAATTATAAAATCAAGTTGAGCGCTTGGGTTTATTTTGTCAAGGTCGGCCTTTTAAACTTATTTTAAATTTGCCTTATTCACCAAAGTCGGCCTAAGGTCAATATGAAGGTGAGCGCTTATAAAGGAAGGTGTTTATTTCATTTTCACATCATCATTTATCATCTCTCATATGCGACTTGGAGAAGGCTAAAGAGGAGCGAATTTCATACAAAGGAAGGGCGAAATTATCATTCAAGAGGAGGAGCGAATTTCAAAGGGAAGGTGCAAGCATTATCAAAGGAGTTCGAGTTTCAAGTTAGGCGAACTTGCCAAGGACATTGAGGAACACATCAAAGATATCCCCAAGGGTGGCGAATGGACAAAGAGGACGTTCATTATCCTTCAAGATCACGTCGAAGCCATCAAATTTTGATTTTTGCCTAGGCGAATTCCTTTATTTTGGCATTTTAGAGTTAAGCTCTCAAGTAAGGTATGGCAAGATCTCTTGTTTTAATTTCGAATTTTGATCGTCATTGCCTTAAGCTTGAATTTTGAATTTTGAATTGTATTAGCTCAATCGTCATTTAGGAAATGATAATTCAAGGACTAATCATGAAGTTTCCTAAAATTAATTTAATCTATGTTACATATTGCAAAATCATGTTGCTAATTTTGAAATGTTGTGTAGGCATCAAATGGAGATCTCATCAAGGAAAATCAAGCCAAATCAAGGACGATCTTCACCGGGACGATCAAGCAAGGACAGGAGTGACTTCTTTCAATCCAGCGTTCCAAGGCGAGGTACATCATCCTGCACATCAAGGACACAGGGAGTTAGAACAAGGGCTCGTTGAAGAAGTAAATAGTTCCAGATGGATTAATTAAAGCAAGCTTCTCAACAATATCAAGTTGAATATCTACCAAGTTCCAAGTGTTAGATGAGGTGGCATCCCAGTCATCACTCCTCCAGTCAGTGTGGTCCACCTCAGCATGTCCAGATTCAATGTACTTAACTCATGGAAGGTGGCACAAACTCCGATGTACCTACCCCGGCTATCCATTGGTCGATTTTTCTAGAAGGGACATGTGTCCAAGCAATACAATTTTGTCATTGGTCAAGCATTAAATGTTATGTAATGGTTGTAACAAACCCTAATTAGGGTTTTCATTGTTGAATCTTGGCCATTGATCTTGAATTGATCTAAGCCATCAAATTGTATTGTGGGCACTATATAAGCCCTGGCATTTCATTTGTAAAGGCTAATTAGCAATTGTTAGAGATAGTATGTAAATAGTTAGAATAGTTAGAGAATAGTTGGAAGCAATTAGAGTAGAATAGGAGGACAAGGCAAGAAATTGTTGCCATTGATTGTAAACAAACTCCATTTTCATTGAAGTAATGGTGAAGTGTGTCGTTTCTTGCAATTTGCATGGTTTCTTGTTGAGTCTTCAATCCTAGATGGTAGATGATTAGATGAATGGAGGAAATGCGATTGATTAATGGTGGAATTCGTACATCCATACTACTAGCAGTTTGTTGATTGCAGACTTGCCTTGCGTAGTCAACTGGAATCATTCAGCCTAAGCTCAATTTCAATTTGTCGCTTCTTCATTGATATGCATCAACTTGATGGTGTCTAAGCTGTGGTGATGATTTGAACATCATAAAGCTTCCCTTAGAAGATCGCACTAGCCTTGTGTAGATGTTCCATTGATGTCAAAACAAGACCTAGTTGGAGTTTCATCAAAAATCAAATCATTGCTCCTACATTCTTAGTATTAGGATTAGATCCTCTCTTCACCCCCTTCCTTTTTCCCTTTTTTTAATCTAAGTTAGTGAGAGCTTGTGTTCTAGCAAAGCAGATCGGAAGTTCAATCACCAAATGTAAGTCCCCTTGTGATTCCAGCAAATCACATCATACCACGGCGAGCTTATCCACATGTAGAGACCCTACTAAAAGGAACCTTGGAGTCATCCTAACTGATCCTTTAAGCGAATCTTCAGCAGTTAGAGACTTTTTCTCAAGAGAGGATAAGATACCCTTAGGTATTTTATTCTGTGTTAGGCTGTGTACAAAATACACGTCAACACATACCCCCTTCACAAATGAGCCAATCTCCTTTTTATATCCTCTATTGTTGGATGAAAAGTCATGACCTTTACAAAGTTTACACCCCCTTACTAACTCTCTGCTTTTGGTTACACCTTTCATAGCTTTTAATTAAGGAATCTCTGCCTAACAAATCCCTATCGACCCCCTTAGGAGAATCACTTCTTTTATATTCTGAATTTACCAAGGGTTTAAAGCAGCGATCCTATATAATAATGCTGTGATCTTGCTTATTATGGCAGGACCATGACAAATATAAACAATTTTTTAATGCAAATCAACACCGTATTGAGAGGTCATTTGAGGCTGAACTCATGGTCTTTCTATGCCTACAACCTTAGAGGCAAATTTTTATTAAGTGAGGTAGGGATAAAAAGCTCAAATGTTGTTTATATGAACCTTATATAGTTGTGAGAAGGGTTGGTAAGGTGGCTTATGAGTTGGAGGTTTCAGATGACATTTGGACTACAATGATTCCCATGTCTTGCTTCAAAAGGAAACTTAGCATGTTACATTGTTAGTTGATCTACCACCCTTGGGTGAAGAGAAACTCATATTGGTGCCAAGTGCCATCATTGATACCCAAGTGAAGAAACTAAGGAACTAAACCATCATAGATTATCCAATTGTTTGAAACAGCCTACTTGTTGAAGATGCTACTTGAGAGGGACTAGAGATATTCGAACATCCAACTCTACTTTGCTTGTCGGCAAGCAATTTCAAGAAGGGGACTTGTAATTTCCCCTTTTAATCAAAGCAATTTATGTAGGCTCAAACTTTATTTTCTGATAAGGATGAAGAAATATGAAAGAGCCATGAGTTGGGACATTAGAAGCATATAAAATGATATTTAGTTTCAGCTTTTGGCATAGCAAGTTTTCATAAAAGGGTGTTGTAAACCCTTGGATGCTTGTTACCTTCATCATAACAGATTCTATGACAAGAAATTGATGAGGAGTTGCAAGACAAAGTGGGGCTATTTTCAGGAGAGAATCTCATTAATATTTTATTGTTCAATTACTATTTTGAAGAAGGAATAGGGTGTTGGAATTTTTGCTCTCCTATTGCTATAAAATAAGGTGCTTGCCTAACCTTTGAAACAGTTGCCATTTTCATATAATTTATGTCATAGCTTGAGCTTTGTGTTCAATTATCAATTCAAGGATGAAACCCTTGGATTTTGAAATTGAAGGATGAAACTTCTTTAGTTTACTGAAGGAAATCTCATTCAGAGGCTATATTTATGTTGAAAGCTTTTGTTTTGTTTTCCAACATGTATTTGTATTTGGAGCAATAGCATATTGTGATGGCAAATTTGATTCATATTTACATGTTGTCTATTTGAGATATTCCAGGATATTTGAATATTAATTCTCAGCCCTAACATATTTGTAAAGATTTCCATTGTTCATGTAACCTATTGCTATATCTTTCAAATATTGCTATTTGGTAAAATAAGATACAGAGAAATTATTATTCATCCACTCTATGCTCTCACCTCATCCTTATAGAATCATGGTGATTAAAAAATGTTGAATGATAATATTTGCTCTTTGTATTTGTTAGGAATTAATCTTTACTTGGTAAAGTTAATTTTCTTTTATTTTTTACTTGTAGGAATATTCCTAAGGTATCCCTACAAGTCCTTTGTCTTATTTGAGTTCTCATAACATTTTATTTATTCCAAATATGTGGACTATTAGATTTCCTCCTTAAGAGGATGTTGACACTTTGCACCCACATATTGTGTGAATGCTGGCATTCATAGAAATGGGAGTTACTTTGTAACTCCTCTCCTCATCTCTATTTAAGAGATGCTTCTCCTCTTATTATTGACCTCATGATATTATTGTAATGAGCTTCTCTCTCTCTCTCTCTCTCTCTCTCTCTCTCTCTCTTCATTCATAATACACAAGGGGTTTTTCTTTGCTTTTCCCCTTTCAAAAGTTCTTGTGTCTCCCCTTCATGTTTGGGTGATTGCTTACAAGCTTCTCTTTTATTTTGGTAAATTTTACTTCAATCAATAATAACTTACTTGGATTTCATTTTACTTCTTTCTCTTGTTATTCCTTTCAGTATCTCACCTTGCCCTCATGGGATCTTGGTGATCAAAAAGTGGTAAATAATTTATATTAAAATCTGTTAAGGTCATTTCACTTTGGATTCTAGCAAAGAGACATCAAGTTTGTAAGGAAGCTTGCTGTCCAACTTAGGATCATCACATAGAGATTGGAGGATGATCTAAGACAAATATTAATTCTTCCACCAGCATGCAAGTATTCTGATAAGAGGGAAACATTACAGCTTGATAGCTGCCATTATAACAATCAATTGTTACATTTTCTCTTGGACTTTCTGTTTGTTAAGTTGTGTATGGCGTATTAGGGTCTACTGTCTAGCTGTTTGAGCCATAGGTGACATGATCTTCGCAAAGGTGTTTTTACAATCCAATTCAATTCTGACCAAATAGAATTCCTCCTGCCTTGCCACCATTCCATTCCATCATGCCGAAATTTCTGCCTGGCATCCTCTGGGAAATGAGAACAAATGGGACATCCATTCCTATGGTTGCATTTGTTCAATTTATTTGTGGTATAAACAGGCAAACTTATGCGAACATACTAGCTATCAAACAACAAATGTTCATACATATTATTTACAATCACGTAAGTTTCTTTTCTTACATTGTCTGTAAATGTTCTAAGCTCACTGTCTTTGCCTCAGTGCTTCAGCTGGATGTAATCTTCCTTTTATCAATATCAAAATATTTTTACTCAAAATTAAACAAATTCTAGCGTATTGCCATTGAGACTTATCATCTAATATTACATGTAGAAATATGTACTTTAAACTGTTGTTTACTCTTTAGAATCCTCATTAGTATTTATTCTGAATCGTTTCTTTCAAATTGTTAAAATTCATTCATCACTTGATTTTCAGTTTGCAAAAATAAATGTTCTATTTTAATGAAATACTCTGACTCACAAGGTGCCCAATTAGCTTACCTAGTAACATTCTAGGGTGGACCATTATTATTAGTTAATTTTAACTATTGGGCCTTTTTCCTAGAAGGTCCTCTTCTTGTGGAGAATTTTCATCACAAACATTTTAACTTGCATTTGCTTTCTCCAGGCATATATGGCTCTCAATGATGTGGATTCTGCTATTGGGAGCTTTATGAAAGCTTTGGAATTTGAGCCCAATGATAGTACTCTCTCTCTCTCTCTCCAATTCTCTTCTGACTAAAGTAAACAATTAAGAACATTCGGAGTATTAGATTTTCATATCAATAGCTATGCTTGCGCTGAACCTTTTCTGTCCGTTGTTTTTAAAGGAGAAACGACTCTTTCTGTGTCTTATTCATTTGTTGTCTATCTACAGAAAACATTAACAAGGAGCTTAAAGATGCAAAGAAGAAAGTAAGCTTTTATATCCAGATTAGTAATTATTGAGTAGGATTTGACAATTGAATGATAAAATGTGTGGTTATGGATTGATGGACTGCAAACTAATTTTGTGCTAAACCTCTTTCACTATTAAAGAAGACATTTACAAGTTCAAATGCATCATAAATCATATATTAATGAGGATCATTGGCTTTCCAGATTATGGATAGACAAAAGCAGGAGAAAAGTGCTTATTCTAGGATGTTCCAATCTTCCAATAGTTGATTTACAACTGTGGCTGTAGTAAAGTATCAGTAAGTCAGCTAATGTTACCTTGTTTTCCTTGATTGGACAAAGAATTACAAGTATTATTTATACACAATACTTATTTTGATTGTTCTTGTGCAATTCTTGTTAGAAACAGAATAACATCTCAACTTTAAATCAATTCCACTCATGAGAATATTTTGGAGCTGATTTAGTACTAGGTTAGTCTTTAAAGATGAGATCTGGCTAACAATGCATGTTCCTAGATGATAATATATTCACATGTATAAAATAGTTTTAGTAGGCATGGTTCATTGAGTTGTAGACCAGTTTGTAATTGTGCCAGTTTTTGTTCATTGGATTCATGGATTTGTTTTATAAGCTCACATAAAATGTACAACTTGTCAGTTTGTAACCTTTTCATTTTAATCTGTAACAATTTATGTTATCACTTTGATCTCATATTCTTAGTCCCTGCTTTTATTTATTTCAAGTTTCCCTACAATGTTCTGAAACAAATGATATGGCCTGGGCCCTGAGGCTTTCAATGATTTCAGGCACATCACCGAAAGTCTAGGTTTGCAACAAACATGTAGGCCTATTCTTGTCACTGAATTTCTTTTATGACAAATGATACATGATAAACCTTCCACCAAGCAACTGAAATGCCATATATATGGTTTTCTTAAGCTGGGAGGTTCATGCCTGCATTATACAAAAGCATGTAGATATGGAGTGGAGAGGAATCTTTTAGTTTGGTTAAATATTTGAGCTTGCAAACTGTCATTAGTACCCTATTGGCTGCTGGTTTTATGGAATTTCAATTGTAAATGCAAGCATCTGATTTGTGGGTGCTTTGCAAAGTCTAAATCCCTGTATAGTAATGGAAAACCAATACAAAATTTTCTCTCTGTCAATTTGAATTGTCTTGGTAATTTTGGTCATTCAAGAATCTCTTTTAAATTTAGGAGTGTTGGCTTGATGATGATATTTGTAATAGATGACTTTATGTGTTGTCATTGATGGCACATATATACACACACATATGTTCACATTGTCATAGTCATCTTAGTTAAGACAAACCGGTACTACTCCTAAGTCTTTGTAATGCAAATCGGTATCATTTGTATAGAGAAGTTCAAACGGTTTTGAAGGTGTCTAACTGGTATATGTAGACAACCAGTAAACAAGGAAGCAAATGGAGGACAATCGGTCTATGAGTTGGAAGAGGTTAACTCTCAACTGGTATTGGTGTTCCAACCGGTTTCATTGATTGTGTGATGAGTTATCACCGGTCGTGATGAGTTATCCCTAACCGACAGATTTGGCGGTATTATGTGATGTGCTATGTAAGATTGTCTAGATACACTGCACCTAGGACATTGTGATGAGATTCCTAAGCCGACATGAAATCTAATGTCTATAAAATGACATTGTGATGAACTATTTTTATGATGCGAGATACAAGTGATGAGTTGATGCGATTTATTGAAGGAATTGTAGAGTATGTCGGTGATGCAGTATTGAGTGAGCAAAAGAGGATCTATACAAGAAAGATGTGCTATTTCTAGATCATACCACCTGTTGTTTTCTAATCACTACAATAGTTAAATCCCCTAATCGGGTAAGCTCTAACAAGCTTCATTGTACAGATCCTCTAACTAGGTGATCCATTAGTTTGGGTTTGAAATCCTCTATTGAGGTTACTCCTAACAAGGTACTACCTTTAATCAGGTATAGCTCCTAACAGGGCTTTGGGATCTTGTTGATGTGTTTTATGTACACATGCGAACACAGAATAAAATACCTAAAGGCACCTTATCCTCTCTTGAACAAAGTTTCCCGAGTGCTGAAGATCTTGCCGAAGGATCAATCGAGGCAACTCCAAGGTTCTTGTATGTAGGTTCTCTATGTGTGGATAAGCTCTTTGTGGTACGATGTGATTTTGCTGGAATCACAAGGGGACTTACATTTGACTGCCTGAGCGTTTGATTTGCTTTGGATATTACTGGAATGTGGAATTTCATTGGTCCTAGATTTTGAAAAAAAAGGAAAAAGGAGAAAGGTTGAAACGGGATCTATTTCTAATACTAAGAATGTAAGAGCAATGAATGACCTTTGATGAAATTCTAACTAAGTCTTGCTTTGACATCCCAGGACCATCTCCACAAGGTTAGTGCGATCTTCTGAGGAAAGCTTTATGATGTTCAGATCACCGCTACAAGCATGGACACCATCAGGCTGATGCATATCAATGAAGAAGCGACAATTGAAGTTAAGCTTAAGCTGAATGATTCCAGTTGACTACTGACTACACAAGGCAAGTTTGCAATCAACAAACTGCTAGTAGTATGGATATACAAATTTCACCATCGATCATACACATTTCTTCCACTCATCTAATAACATGAAATCAAACTTGAGAAGTATAGAGACCATGCAAATTGTTGAATCGACCCATAGAATTCACCATTTCTTCAATGAACTCTACAAGTCCTTTACAACAACATCTTGGCAATAATCTTTGCCTTCTGTTTCTATTCTACTCTAACTATTTCCTACTCTTTGACTATTCACTACTATCTATTCTCTATTAACCAACAATTATTAACCTTTACAAATGAGGAGCCAAGGCTTTATATAGGGAAACCCTTTACAAATAGACTACTTTGATTGATTTAGAATCAATGGCTAGGATTACAAGATAGAAACCCTAATTAGGGTTTGTTACAACAAACTTCTTCTAGCCAATGAGAAAATTACATTCCAAGGGTGAGGACCAATAAGAAGTCGGGGTAGGTACATCGAAGTTTGTGCCGCCTCTAGTAAATTAGGTGCATTGAATCTGGTCATGCTGAGGTGGACCAATCCGACTGGAGGAGTGATGACTGGGATGCCACCTTGTCTGACACTTGTAACTTGGTTGATGTTCAATTTGATGATGCTGAGAAGCTAACCTTAATTAACTCTTCTGAAACTATTTGCTTCTTCAACGAACCCTTGCTTTGACCTCCTTTGTCTTTGATGTGCTGGATGGATGGTGTACCTTTCCTTGAAATGCTAGCATCGCCTTCCTTTGTCATCTTGTGGTTCCTTAGTGTGGCGAAGTGAAGGTTCTGGAGGTAGCTGGCAATTCCTTGAACTCATTGAGTCTTCCAACACTTCAAAGCGCCTTGAATCCTCCCTTTTTGTACATGGAACGTCCTTGATGATGATGGACTGGAAGAGGTCGTCCTTGCCCTGGCCTGGTTTTCTCCATCTGCAAAATAAACCAAAGGTGATCAAGCACATATGACATATTCATTTCAACAAAGCATTTTCCACCTTAAATTATTAGTGAGAAGACATCAAAGTGGAATTTCGTTAATTATCCTCTCCAAGGACAGGCCCTATAAGAATTTCGCCCTGGACCCTTTGGAAGGGTCAGGAGCGATTTTTGCATTCCAGGATAATTCTATTACTTGCTTACTCCAAAATTCCTCCTAAGGCAAACATATGATAGCTTTAGCTTCTCAAAGGCCTAGGGATTCATACTTTGACCTTCATCATGAGCAAGTTAGGTGAAATCGAGGATTTCCCTTGGACCCTTTGGAAGGGTCAGGAGCGAAATTCATTCCTTAGCTCAAAATCCTTACCTCTTGGACTCAAAACCTATTGAAACACATGCCTATGGCCATCTTCAAGTCCAATTCGCCTTGATCACCGTCCTGGCCTAGCACAAACTTGAAGGAAAAATGACATTTTGAGAATTTCGCTCTAGACCCTTTGGAAGGGTTAGGAGCAAAATTCAAGTTTTAGGCTTGATCTTACACTTCCTTTACCTCAATTCACCCTACAAGGCAAGAATACCTCACTCCACCTTCAACCATGCCATAGGTATCAAAGTTTTAGCTTCACTCAAGGAGATAATGGTTGATTTGGAGAATTTCGCTATGGACCCTTTGGAAGGGTCAGGAGTGAATTTCTCTCTTTGCTTGTTTTCCCTCACTCAACTCCATTCCTCACACTTTGTTCTTACTTGATTCTTACCTTTGGATCTATCTCTCAACATAACAACACTTGCTTGACCTCAAAATGGCTAAAAAGGAGAATTTCGCTAAAAACCATGGCCAGGGACAGGACCTAAAAGGGATTTCGCCCTGGACCCTTTGGAAGGGTCAGGAGCGAAATTCTAGTCTAAGCTCAAAAATCTTCATCATTGGCGACCACAAGCCATTCAAAGGCATGCCTAGGGGTATCTCCAAGCCCATTTCACCTTGATCAAGGTTTGTCTTGACACAAATCTGGAGGATAGGATGAGTTTTAGGATTTTCACTCTGGACCCTTTAGAAGGGTCAGGAGCGAAAATCTTGTTTTGAGCTTACTTCCTCATTCTTTCAATCTCAATCAGCTCCAAAAGGAAAAACAACACTTCTTCACACCCAGCCAAGCTATAAAAACCCAAAGTTTGACTTGATTTGCAAGGAAAATAGGTGATTTTAGGAATTTCGCTCTAGACCCTTTGGAAGGGCCAGGAGTGAAATTCATGATTTGGTTCAATTCCTTCAAATTTGATAATCATTGGCAAGTCAAAGTCACACCTAAGGACACTCCCAATCCTAATTCACCTTGAACCACCCTAGACTAGGCATAAAATTGAGGGAAAGAGTGGTTTTGGGGAATTTCGCTCTGGACCCTTTGGAAGGGTCAGGAGCGAAATTCACACTCTAGGCTTGACATCTCATCTTTCAAAGCATCCAACTCCCTCTCAAGGAAAGAACATACCAATCCACCTTCCAACATGCCTTAGAGACCAACACTTAGCCAAAATTAGGAAGGAAATGAGGATTATGAGGATTTCGCTCTGGACCCTTTGGAAGGGTCAGGAGCAAAAATCTTGATTTATCCAATTCTCTCTCAAACTTGATCAATTTCAAGGTCCTTTCAATCTCTATTCATCATTTTAGGCAGGATAGAAGTCAAATGGAAGATTTTGCTCTGGACCCTTTGGAAGGGTCAGGAGTGAAATTCCTCCTCTAGGCTAATTTCCATCACTTTGTAGTCTTAAACCTCCTCTCCAAGGCAAACATGCATCCAATTCTCCTCAACTATGCCTCAAAAATCCAGAACTTGGCCATATGAAAGAGCAAAAATAGAGGAAAAGGTGAATTTTGCTTTGGACCCTTTGGAAGGGTCAGGAGTGAAATTCATGCTTTAGACAAAATCCACACTTTCAAACACCTCAAATCACTTCCTAAGGCAAGAATATGTTAATTTGCCCTTACCATGCCCAAGGAATCAAGGTTTCCAATGCAAACAAGGAGAAAAAGGTGTCTAGGGAGAATTTCGCTCTGGACCCTTTGGAAGGGTCAGGAGCGAAATTCACATTTAGGCTCAAAACTTGACTTCATTCCTCACATTTCTTCATCCAAACAAGTGATTTGCCCTCAATAATGCCTGGGAATGAGTTGGTTCTAAGTTTGGGTCAAACTAGAATGTCTTATGGAGAATTTCGCTCTAGACCCTTTGGAAGGGTCAGGAGCGAAATTTGACATTTTGGTCTCTTTGTCAGGATTCATGTATGGAATATAACATTTAAGTATAAGTTCTTATACTTTAAGTTATATTCCATATATACTGTCAGGATGTTTGAGAGTGGTTTCGGACCTCTAGAAGTTATAATGCAAAATCTAGTTTTTGGAGGATTCTTCAGTTTTCCAGACTTAGTCAAATTTCAGGATCAGGATGACATTCCAGACTTAGCCAAATTTCTGGGTATTTCAAGACCAGGATGACATTCCAGACTTCATCACTGACCAACTCGACTTAACTCAGACCTTCAAAGATGATATCACTCACCAAGCAAGACACAATTAGCAACAAGAGCAAAACCAGGCCCTAAGGAAGGCTCTCAAAGAAACCCTAATTTTGGGGCCCTGTGGACTCACCCTGGCTCAAGCAGAACCTGCCATCCTAGTGATCCCTTTGGCAACACTCAGCATGCAAAGGCTAACAAACAAACCCTAAAAACCTAGAAAGCAAACCCCAGAAAGCAAAAAAAGTAGGGGTCCCCATTTGCAATGGCACGATGTGTGAATACGTCACAACAGATCTTTAATAGGATTTGCTCCTAACTGAGCACTTTGTAGACCTTAACCGGTCAGTTACCTATTACTGCAGATAGTTAACTTGTGAGTCCCATCTCACCGTGGTTTTTCCCAGTTGGGTTTTCCATGTATAAACACTTGTGTTATGGTGGATGTTTTACTTGTTGTGGATGCTTTAATATCACTTTGGATTGCATGCATAGTTTTAAGTAAACTGGTTAATTGCTTTTACCGGTCTATGTTAGAAGTGGTATTGTTTTTGCTGTCTCTGATTCACCCCCCCTCTAAGTGCTTTATAAGTCTATCAATTGGTATCAGAGCCTAACTTCCTTAAGGCTTAATCGCCTGGAAGGAAACCCTAAAGCCACTATGGGGGATATGAGTTATTTAGAGATGGCTAGAGTGCTTGATGCAACCAAGGAAGAGCTTGAAACCCTAAGGGTCAGATTTAAAGCTTCAAAAGTTAAAAGGAGAGAACTGACTGAGCAACTATTGGAGATCTCTGATAGTAGTTCTTCAGATGAGGCCAACATTGATGCACTGGCTGAAGAAGTGGAAAAACTGAATGTTGAAAAGTTAAATCTGAGGAGAGAACTTGAAGCCCTAACAATCCGTATGAGCCAAGAACTTGAAGCAAGGAGGGCAGTTGAAGACCTAATCAAAGAAAGAGATCATAAGATTTCTAAGATCAAGCAGGAGAATGCAGCCTTGCATGAACATTGGCATGAGGAGAAGGAAGAGAAAGAGGCATTACAGTTAGATCTTGAAATGGCAATGTCTCTAAGAGAGACTCTGACAAAGCACAATGAAGATCTTACCAAAGAACTTACTGAGGCTAATGGGAAGCTTGAAAAGTTCAATAAGAGTTTTTCTATGCCGGATGAGCAGATCCAATCTTAGAGGATGAAAGGTGACACATCTAGACTAGGTTTCAATACATCTGAGAAAGGAGAATCTTCTGGTACCAAGAGCAACATGCACAAAGGTAAAACTACTCCTAAGGCTATGAAGCCTACCGGTAAGAAAGCTTTCAAACCTGTTTGCTTTATCTGTCACAAACTTGGACATATCGTTAATGTGTAGAAGCATACCTAATGAGAACACAGGCTATAATGCTAATGCTAGATATGTGTCTAGAAGATTTGCAGGTCATTGTTACACATGCAACATGTATGGACAGAGATCAGTTGAATTCAGATATGGAGCAAACAATCCGGCACCTCACATGAATCCAAGACCTATCAGTGATTGGAGTAACATGAACTGGCAGAAACCCTATGTCAACCGGTTCAGTCCATATGAAATGGACAAGGTAACAAATGTGATTTGCACCATTTGCAATAATTATGGGCATGTGGCTATGAACTTGTTGATGTGTTTTTTGTACACATGCGAACACAGAATAAAATACCTAAAGGTACCTTATCCTCTCTTGAATAAAGCTCCCGAATGCTGAAGATATTGCAGAAGGATCAATCGGAGAAGCTTCAAGGTTCTGTTATGTAGGATCTCTACGTGTGGATAAGCTCTTCGTGGTATGGTGTGATTTTGTTGGAATCACAAGGGGACTTACACTCAATGACCTGAACGTCTGATTTGCTGGAATCACAAGTCCTATTTACTAACTGGGAGACAAACAAATGGTAAAAGATACAGGGTTTAGGAAGTCTACTCTACTACCTAGAATGCGAGAAGATGGATGAACGACTAGGTGGACTCCTACTGGGCTGGGTCTCACCATCAGGCTTGAACAATCTGACACCAACTTAGTGCGATCTTCTAAGGGATGCTTCCAATACATTTAAATCGTACATCATCAGACAATGATCACCATTCAAGATAATGCATGAACAATAGAAGTGTAATGACTTAAGATTAAACTCATTTTATGCTAGTTGACCACGCAGGGCACACTTACAATCAGTAAGAGGCTAGTGGTATGGACTAGACGGATTCCACACAGGTGCATTCAACGATTTTCTTCATTCAATCTAATCATTTACCATCTACAATGAAGGTTCAACAAGAGACCATGTGTATTGTAAAGAAACGACACATTTCACCATATCTTCAATGAAAAAATGGCTCATTAACAATCAAGGCAACAATTTCTTGCCTTCTCTTCCTACTTTACTCTAATTTCTATTCTATTCACTATTGATCATTAGCTATTCTAACCTCTATGAACTAACTATTAACCCCTAGCTATTAGCTTGCTATTATCTATTAACCTCTACAAAATGAAGAGCTTGAGCCTTTTATAATGCTCTCAATACAATTCAATGGCTCAGATCAACTTGAGATCAATGGCCGAGATTTTACAATGAAAACCCTAATTAGGGTTTGTTACAACAAACTTAATTCTGACCAATGAAATAATTGCATTATTTGGACACATGTCCTCTCTGGAATATTCGACCAATGGACAACTGGGGTAGGTACATCGAAGTCTGTGTCATTTTTGATGAGTCAGGTACATTGAATCTGGACACGCTGAGATGGACCAATTTGACTGGAGGAGTGATGACTGGGATGTCACCTTGTTTGACACTTGTAACTTGGTAGATGTTCAATTTGATGATGCTGAGAAGATAATTTTAATTAACTCCTCTGAAACTATATGCTTCTTCAACGGACCCTTGCTTTAACCTCCTTTGTCTTTGATGTGCAGGTTGGATGGTGTACCTTTCCTTGAAATGTTGGACTGGAAGAGGTTGTCCTTGATGATGCTGGACTGGAGGAGGTCGTCCTTGATGATGCTGGATTGGAAAAGGTCGTCCCTGATGATGCTGGCCTGGTCTTCTTTCATCTGCAAGACAAACCAAAAGATGATTAAGGTCATATAACGAATTCATTTCAACATAGCATTTTCTACCTTAAATCATCAACAAGAAGATATCAAAATGAAGTTTGCTCAAGATTCTTTCCAGGGACAGGCTCTATAAGAATTTTGCCCTGGACCCTTTGGAAGGGTCAGGAGCGAATTTTGCATTCCTGGCTCATTTAGACCTCACTTTGCGACTATGCTTGCTTAGATGCATGCCTAAGGATCCCTATATCCTCAACCCATACCAAGTTTGATGTAAATTTGGGGCAAAATAGAGGTTTTAAGAATTTCGCTCTGGACCCTTTGGAAGGGTCAGGAGCGAAATTTATATTTTAGGAGAAAATCTATCATGCCTCTACTCCAAAATACCTTCCAAGGCAAGCATACACTAGTCTTCTCTCCACCAAGGTCTGGGAATCCATCTCCTGATCTTCATCATGAGCAATTTAGGTGAAATTGGGAATTTCGCTCTGGACCCTTTGGAAGGGTCAGGAGCGAAATTCATTTTTTAGGTCTCAATTCCTCATCTCCTTCACTTCAATTCATCTTGCAGGGAAAAGTAACATCATTTCAACCTCAACCACGCCTTAGGACTCAAAGTCTCGACTTGACACAGGGAGGAAATAGGTAGATTGAAGAATTTCGCTCTGGACCCTTTGGAAGGGTCAGGAGCAAAATTCTCTTTTTAGCTCAAAATTTGCATTTTTAATTGTCAAAAATCTTTCCAAGGCATTCCAAATAGCTTCTCTCACCCCAGTCTAGGCCCGACTTTACTCAAAATTTGGAGAAAAGGATGGTTTTAGTGTTTTTCGCTCTGGGTCCTTTGGAAGGGTCAGGAGCAAATTTCTTGTTTTGAGCCCATTTCTTCATATTTGATGACTCTTGGCAATTCAAGGACATGCCTAAGGACACTTTTAATCTTGATCCACACTAGACTTGGCATAAAATTGAGGAAAAAAGAGAGGTTTGGAGAATTTCGCTCTGGACCCTTTAGAAAGGTCAGGAGCGAAATTCACACTCTAGGCTTGAAATCTCATTTCTTGAACTCCAATCTACATTGCCAAGCAAAAATACATCACTCCACTTCCATATACGCTATAGGAACCAAAGTTTTGACCTCAAAATGACTAGAAGAGAGAATTTCGCTAGAAATCATGGCCAGGGACAAGACCTATAATGGATTTCGCCCTGGACCCTTTGGAAGGGTCAGGAGCGAATTTCTTCCTCTAGCTCAAAATCATCATTTTTGGAGACAACAATCAATTCAAGGGCAATCTCAAGGGCATCCCTCACCTTGGTCTAGGCCTGGCTTGGCACAAATTTTGGAGGATAGGATGGGTTTTTAGGATTTTCGCTCTGGACCCTTTGGAAGGGTCAGGAGCAAAAATCTTGTTTTAGGCTTATTCCTCCATCTTTCAACCTTAACCAACTTCAAAAGGGCAAGAACACCAATCCTCACACTCATGCAAACTATAAAAAACCCAAGTTTGACTTGACTTAGCAAGGAAAATAAGTGATTTTAGGAATTTCACTCTGGACCCTCTGGAAGGGTCAGGAGCGAAATTCACTATTTGGCTCAATTCCTTTACTTTCAATGATTTCCTAGCACTTGAAGTCATTCCTAAGGATCTCTTTCATCTCAATTCACTTTAGTCTGCAATTGCATTGGCACAATATTGGGAAAAAGGTGATTTTGAGAAAATTCGATCTGGACCCTCTGGAAGGGTCAGGAGTGAATTTCTCATTCTTGACTTGATCTTTCATCTCTTCAATCTCATTCCTCCTTACAAGATAAATTTCATCATTTCTCATCCAAGGAACAAAGTTTTAAGCCTAAGCAAGGTCAAAAAATAGGCTTGTAAGGAATTTCGCTCTGGACCCTTTGAAAGGGTCAAGAGTGAAATTCACCTTCTTGGCTAAAATCCTTCATTTTTCAATGCATTCAAACATTTCCAGAGGCCAAACATGTCCGTTCTTCCTTTCAAGATGCCTTACAAATCAAAATTTGGTCAAACAAGGAAGGGAATGAGGTCTAGGGAGATTTTCGCTCTGGACCCTTTGGAAGGGTCAGGAGCGAAAATCATGATTTGGGCTTGATTGTTCATTTTTCAAACTTCAATCTTGTTTTGGGAGCAAACATAGATCCTTCCTCCTGTATCTCCACCAAGATCCTGACTTTGGCTAAGGGAGAAATGAGTGTTTTCAAGAATTTTGCTCTGGACCCTTTGGAAGGGTCTGGAGCGAAATTCACCTTTTGGGCTAAAATCCTCCATTTCCTCAACCTCTATTCATTTCCTTAGGCAAAAATATGTCTAACACTTCCACACATGCCTTAGAAACTAGGAAATTAGTCTTGACAAGTGAGAATTTGAGGTTTATAAGGATTTTCGCTCTAGACCCTTTGGAAGGGTCAGGAGCGAAAATCTTGATTTAGGCTAATTTCCATCATTTTTTAGTCTTAAACCTTCTCTCCAAGGCAAACATGTATCCAAGTCTCCTCAACTATGCCTCAAAAATCCAAAACTTGGCCATATGAAAGAGCAAAGTAGAGGAAAAGGTGAATTTCGCTCTGGACCCTTTGGAAGGGTCAGGAGCGAAATTCATGTTTTGGTCAAAATCCTCCATTCTTTCACATTCTATCACCTCAAAAGGTAAAGACATATCATTCTCCTTCCAACTACGCCCAAGGAACTAGGTTGGTAGTCTAAGCAAGGACGCAAATTAGGCTTATGAAGAATTTCGCTTTGGACCCTTTGGCCCTTTGGAAGGGTCAGGAGTGAAATTCCCATTTTAGGCCAAAATCCTTAACTTCATCTCTTTTTGTCACTCCCTAAGGCAAGAACATATCCGTCTACCCCCACTATGATCAAGGAACAAGACTTTCAGTGCAAACAAGGAAGAAAAAAGGGGTCTTCTAAGAATTTCGCTTTGGACCCTCTGGAAGGGTCAGGAGCGAAATTCCTCTTTGAGCTCAAGTCCTGGCTTCATTTTCACATTTCTTCATTCAAACAAGTGCCTTTTCCTTCATTCAAACCTAGGAATGCGTTAGCTTATAGTTTGGGTCAAGGTGGAGTGTCTTGCAGAGGAATTCGCTCTGGACCCTTTGGAAGGGTCAGGAGCGAAATTCCTATTCTAGACTCAATTCACCTTCAATCTGACTTGAATTTGTCTTAGACTTGATCCTAGATCCATTTCCTTCTATATCCTTGCCCGTTCGCTCAACCACTCTTTGACTTAGATGAGATCCTGAGTCCTTGGTAAATTTGACATTTTAGCCTCTCCGTCAGGGTCATTTTATGGAATATAACATTTAAGTATAAGTGACATTTCTTATACTTTAAGTTATATTCCATATATACTGTCAGGATGTTTGAGAGTGGTTTCGGACCTCCAGGAGTTATAATGCAAATTCTAGTTTTTGGAGGATTCTTTAGTTTTCCAGACAGTCAAATTTCAAGATCAGGACATTCCAGACAGCCAAATTTCAGGGCATTTGAAGATCAGGATGACATTCCAGACTTCATCACTCACCAACTTGACCTAGCTCGGACCTTCAAGGATGATACTCACTCACCAAGCAAGACACAATTAGCAACAAGAGCAAAACGAGGCCCTAAGGAAGACCTTCAAAGAAACCCTAACCTGGAGCATCTACTGACTCAACCTAGCTCAAGCAGAGCCTGCTATCCAGCGATCCCCTTGACAACACTCATCATGCAAAGGCTAACAAACAAAACCCGAAAAGACCCAAAAAACAAACCCTAGAAAGCAAAAAGAAGGGGTCCCCATTTGCAATGGGGCGATGTGTGAATACGTCACAACAGAATTGGAAGAGGTAATGCAGGACCTTGGAGATCATCTGGGATGGCCTGCTATCATTGCCACAAACCGAGACACATGGCAAAGTTCTGTAGAACTAGGAAGAACAAACCGGTTAACCACTCTGAAGATCAGAAAGGTAAGCAGAAGGTCGATGTTGAGGAAACCAAAGCGGAGATGAACAAAATCTGGAAGAAGAAAAGTGAAGACAAGCCAGTAGAAGAATCTAACCCTTCACCTAGTGTGGAGAATCCTGCACCAGAGAATTGAGCTTTTCAACAAGCCTAAGGGGAGCATAGCGGTAAATCTACTTCAGGACCCGTTGAAGAGTGTATGGTAAGAGAGTTTTGCATTTCGAGTTGTTTTATGAGAATTCTTGATATCATTGTCTATCGGTTTTCTAAAGGATTACCAACCGGTTATATACCTATCGGTAAAGGTGAGTTTGTTAAGCGGTATATTAGAGTTTGTTACCCTATCGGTTGTGCAATTAATGCAGTGGGTAAGTTTATAAAAGCAAGTTTTACTAAGTTACTTTTACCCTAATTGCATTCGAAGAAGAGTTTTTGAGCACCTGTAGAGCGAAACAGAGAATTGTTAGCTGATTGTGAACGGATTTGTGTTGCGGATCGAAAGTTGAATCGGATTCGAAGATGAGAGAAGGCAAAACGGGTTTGCATTCGAGAGATCAACCGGAAACCTTGCCAGCGAAGGGAATAAGGTATTCTTTTGTTAATCTCTCTCAAATCAAGATTATCTAGAATGGCATCGTCGTCTACACAAGCAGAGAAACTTATGATTATTGCCGAAGCTATGGAGTCTATGGAATCAAACAAAATAGAATCATATAATGCATTGTCTCAAGTTCCTGATAGTGTTATGATCAAAGGCGAATTATCCAATTATGTAGAGTGTAAAATTGAGGATCTAGGATCACTGTCAATCTATTCACAACTCAAATCTTTGTGTGATAAGAGCGGAAAAATCAAACCCGAATACATTAGGGTTTATGAAAAGGGTTTTCATAATGTGACATATTTTCTTGAAGACTTTGAGGATGAACATGTTAGGATTATCCTTAGTCGTGTGCATGGAGAGAATATGTATCTTGACAGGTCGCACACAATCACGAAGGAAGCAATTCATGCAATGACTGATTTCTGGAAAACCGGTGAAGTACCAAAACTGAGGACAATTTCGAAAGGTACTGTGATTGCACTGACTCAGACCACCGCTGACGGTCGTGCAATTTCAGTCAACAACATTGTAGATCAAGCGGTCAGATTTGCAACTATGGTCATTGGTTATAGGATAGTCCATTCCAGCAGGATGAACAATGTGCCATCTGCTGCTGTGCATGCAACTTACAGGATGATTGTAGAGAATGTAGATTATGACTTATGCGAGGCAATGAGAAGCCAATTGATGCTGAACCTAAAATCAATCAAGAATGACAATAGTCAAAAGTTCAAATATGGTCAACTGTTGATTGGTCTATTCTTCTATTTTCAGAATTTCCTACCAGGAATTGGTGACATTCAATGGTCAAAGGACATACCGGTTACAACTCAAATCAAAAACAACATTAAGGCTGTGAAGAACACATTTCCTGTTGCCATGAACAGATATTTTAATGAGTTTCAAAAGAAGATGAGCATGAGGTTAAGGCTACCTGATGAAGTGGTGAAACACTTTGCAAAAGACATTTGTTTCACAGTTACCACTGATTTTTGCCTTATGGAGGCCGTTGAACCCAGGGAAGAAGAGATGGAAGAAATGAGTTATGAAGTCAACTATGACTTATTAATCGGTTATGCCAACAACCTTTTGGCATCTCCTAAGGATAAGAAGAAGAAAAGACTGGGAACTTACCAGGAAAGGAATTCGCCTGCTCAACCCAGTAGTGCCAAAGAGAAAAAGAAGAAAGTTGAGCAAGCACCTTCAGTGACCACCGGTACAAGGGTGACAAGAAGTATTCAAGTCAAAGAGGAACAGGTACCCAAAGTATATGCAAAGAAGCAGACTACAACAAAGAAGAGAGGTAGAAATCTCATTCTTCAAGCAGAATCTGAGGATATTGACACTGAAGAGGAACCAAAGAAGATGAAATTGACTGGAAAGAAATCCAACCAGTAGGAGACATTTCAAAGAAAAGTACTCCTATCAATGTTACATCATACAAGTCTATGACTGATTTTGAGAGAACATTAAAAACATCAGGGAGGAAACGGTTTGATAATGTGAAAGAGTATTTTGATTCATTTGATGAATAACAGAAACAACAAATTGTTCAAGAGGTAATCAACCATCTATGTCAATACAATCGGTCGCCTCAAGACATTGAAAAGGATATTTCTGATTCTTTGTATTCTATTCTTGCAAATAAATGAAAATTGGTTGTAGAACAGGATCAAGAAATTATTGATAGAGTTTTCATTCAATATTTTCCTGAGTTACCTAGAGATGAATTATTTACATTGCTTGATAATTTCAAAGGACAGTTTCATTCTAAGTCAAGAAGATTGAATTTATTGGTTGAAAAGGTTAAATTTGTTGAAGATGATACTCACCGGATAGCTAAAGACATTCAAAGGATGCATGAGCAATTGAAGTATCATAAAAATAAACCTGACCAAATAGAGACTGGAGCTGCACCAGAGCTAGATGCTGAAGAGATTATTACACTGGATGTTGTCTATCCTATTAAGAATAAGGATGACACAACTTCTCCACCGGTTATTTTCTTTGTCGATGATACTGAAGAAATCCAAGACACTATTGATACCATTGGTAATATCATTGAACCAGTTAAGGAAACTGTATAGCAACCGGACATTACTGATACACAGGAAGCAACTGAAACACCAGTCAATGAACCAAGTGTGGATATTCAACTGCCACCTGAAAAAGAACACCAAGTTGAAAATCAACTGCCACCGGTTACTATAGCTACACAGGAGAAACAAACAGAGGCAGAGAAAGAGAAACCTGAGAAAGAGGTTGAAGAGAAGGAAACTGGAAAGAAAAAGGATGAAGAGAAGAGAAAACAGAGGAGAAGATAGCAGAGAAAAAAGATGAAAAGGAAAAAGCAAAGGTGAAGCAACAAACTGATGATGAGGATGACTCAATAAGCATTAAAGGACCTATAGATGTAGATAATATGAGTGCATCTGAACTCATGGAGATTGCTACAGTGATGCAATCTCAGGCTCAAAAGAAAAGGCTAAAAGAGCAGCAGAAAGAAGTAGAAACTATACAAACTGTTGTTGATATTCTGTCAAGTCTCCTACCAGAGACTGACACTGGCAATTTGTCAACCCCTATTGGCAAACTTGGGCAGTTGGTTGCTGATACTACTGACCAACTGAAATCCCTTGAAGAAGCTGCACATACCTTAGCTGAAAAGAACCACAGAAAGAAGAGGGGAGAGCAATTATTGACAGATATTGATAAAGGGAAAATTGCTTTATCTGTGAATAAAGATCTTTCGAGAACTATTGTTGAAACTGGAGGAAGGATTTTGGCCTATACATCTAATGTTTCATTTTTCTATTCTGATTTGAAGAAGAGGCGAGAAGAGACAGAAAAAGAACTGGAGAGGATATGTAATGCTTACATACCTTTACAGGATTCAGCCTTAGATTTTGGCAAAGTAGTTGATGCTTTGCAACTTCAGTTAGATGTTTATGATTTCGAACAGGCTAAGCAGCTGAGATCCTTGAAAGAACTAAAGAACCAGTTGAGTCCAAAGGTGGATATCTTACAAAGGCATACAAGGATTCAGAAGTGGTTTTGGCGACCTCGAAGATGAGCACAGTGGATGCAATGGAAGAATTCGTTGCACAAGTTATGACAACTATTGAGATCACTGAAACATTATTGGAAACATGGGATAATGATTTTACTCAGATGAAGATTACTTTCAGTGACATTTTCTTAAAAATTGTTGTGAACACTCCTTGAAAACTCTTATATTTATGTATATGTAGTTTTTGATGCAAATTTTGATATAATATATATGTATTTTACTTTTCAATTTGGCATTGTTGTCAAAGGGGGAGTAGAAATATGTATGTGCTGTAAAATTTTGTATTTACTATTAAGGGGGAGTAGAAATATATATGTACAATTCTTGTAAGCACACTTAGTTGTAAAGTTGTAAAATTTTCCAAGTGTTGCCATCAATGCCAAAGGGGGAGATTGTTGGCTTGATGATGATTTTTGTAATAAATAACTTTATGTGTTGTCATTGATGACACATATATACACACACATATGTTCACATTGTCATAGTCATCTCAGTTAAGACAAACCGGTACTACTCCTAAGTCTTTGTAATGCAAACCGGTATCATTTGTATAGAGAAGTTCAAACGGTTTTGAAGGTGTCTAACTGGTATATGTAGACAACCGGTATATGTAGGAATGACATGACACCAGCTTGGAGATACTGCAGAGATCAACAAGGAAGCAAATGGAGGACAATCAGTCTATGAGTTGGAAGAGGTTAACTCTCCACCAGCATTGGTGTTCCAACCGGTTTCACTGATTGTGTGATGAGTTATCACCGGTCGTGATGAGTTATCCCTAACCGACAAATTTGGCGGCAATCTGTGATGTGTTATGTAAGATTGTCTAGATACACTGCACCTAGGAAATTGTAATGAGGTTCCTGAGCCGACATGAAATCTAATGTCTATAAAATGACATTGTGATGAACTATTTTTATGATGCGAGATACAAGTGATGAGTTGATGCGATTTATTGAAGGAATTGCAGAGTATGTCGGTGATGCAGTATTGAGTAAGCAGAAGAGGATCTATACAAGCAAGATGTGCTATTTCTAGATCATACCACCTGTTGTTTTCTAATCACTACAATAGTTGAATCCCCTAACCGGGTAAGCTCTAACAAGCTTCATTGTACAAATCCTCTAACCAGGTGATCCATTAGTTTGGGTTTGAAATCCTCTACTGAGGTTACTCCTAACAGGGTACTACCTTCAATCAGGTATAGCTCCTAACAGGGCTTTGGGATCTTTAACAGGATTCGCTCCTAGTAGAGCACTTTGTAGACCTTAACCGGCCAGTCACCTATTACTGCAGATAGTTAACTTGTGAGTCCCATCTCATCGTGGTTTTTCCTAGTTGGGTTTTCCACGTATAAACACTTGTGTTATGGTGGATGTTTTACTTGTTGTGGATTCTTTAATATCACTTTGGATTGCATGCATAGTTTTAAGTAAACTGGTTAATTGCTTTTACTGGTCTGTGTTAGAAGTGGTATTGTTTTTGCTGTCACTGATTCACCCCCCTCTCTCAGTGCTTTATAAGTCTATCAAGGAGGCTGATAATTTGGTCATGATTTTTTTTTTGAATTACATTTTCTTCATAATGTAATAGGAGGAAGTGGTTTTAGGCTTCCTATAATGCTAATCTATGTGGAAACCTAATTGCTTCAGGATTACTTTTGATGAAAATTGCATAGTGAAAGAAGTCTGTTAGTAAATTTCATGATTGCTGTAAGGGGCCATATGGTCATCAATGGCAAATTGTCCTTCCCAAACCTAGAATTATGGTCATCAAAGGCAGCTTGTCCTTCTCAAACCTAGAATTAATTTTTGGGGCTTACAAGTTAGATCTTTTAATCTGTTCCGAGACTTTTATAATTCTTAGTTTATATTTTAGGATTAGACAGATTAGTATGGCCTCAATTCTTTCTTGGCATTTATGACACCATTCAATTTTTCTTGACATTGGTGATACCATTAAAATTTAAAGTGTTAAATTTATACAAGTATTCAGCCTTTAGTTAATTTATTATTAAATATTGCTATAATATAAAATGTTATATGGCAAAGCTTGTTTTGAAAGAACAATATAATTGTAAAGCAGAAACATCAATACTTCAAAGCTTTTCCACTTTAGGTTTATTCAACTTTGGGTTGACATTTTGTATGTGTATGACTCTAGTGGATAATTTAACTAGTTTGGTGCACCAACCCACCCACCCTTAACTTAGACATACCACTTTGTTTTATTCAAAACCCTTCTAGTCCATTTACCAACAATTCACTTACCTTGGACATAGTTGTAGTTGTGATCTTGTCACCTGGATAGGCTCACCTGTACAATCTTGTCCACATCATTCAAAATTCAAACTTCTGAATTTGGAGGTTGCATTCTCAGGATTTGGTTGTTACCTGTTAGTATGGGTGCCAAAAATTCAAATTCATGCATATAAAGTAATGTATATAGAGGAATCATTCTAGGTCTTATGCAAATCATAACACATCACTAGATAGCATTCACAAGACCATACAATCTCCTCTTCTTTTGCAAGTATATTGGCCAAAGCCTCTATCAAATATTATCAACAACACTCAATATCTTCCTCCAAGTAATCATGTAACTTTCATTTTCAAGTTATAATATTCTCTTCTTTTGCAATTACATTGGCCAAAGCCTCTATCCAACATTATTGACAACATTCAATATCTCTCTACAAGAATGTACTATGGTGCAATTGCACATCAACAAATCAACAAATTAAACAATTGACAGTGGCATTCGCTGCCATTCATACATTGGCATTCATTGCCATCCAATTATCTCTCTTTTACTTTTATTGTTAATTTAATATCGAGGTTTCACTAAGGTGCATGGAAGTCTAGAACTTCAATCATTGCGTAGCAAGGTCCACAGTAGTCCTTACTCCTTAGTACCACCCTATGTTTCCTTACTTTAAATAGTAGCTGGCAAACACTTTTTGTAGGTACAAAGATCCATTCTTGTAGAGGACAGGATTGTGGATATCAAATAAGATCGTTATTGCAATTTTGTTCCTGACCCTTAAATTTGCAGGATTCAGTTACCTCTGCTCCCTAACCATAATCCATGCTCAGATATTAGATATCAGTCATTTCTCAGGACACATGCCTAATTGCAGTCTCAGTTAGTTGTTACCAGTCTCAACTCTTATGTTTTTCTAAGGCTTGTGCTATTTAGTAATCTTTCATCTATCCTTAGATTAACATAAAATTAAAAGAAGAGTAGTTTTATTTCCCTTCACCACTAGAAAAGGCCAACAACACTATTATGCAATAAACAAACACTAATTAAATGCTTTTTTAAATGAGTTTCATATAAAAATAAATTTTTAAACATTGTTGTATTAGAATTCATACATTCTGTAGAGATGAAAAGTGCCTACCTTGCACTTTTCCCTTTCGTTTCACTGACTTTTAGTTCCTTTATCTAATAAGCATGATTGCAACTTGTTATGATTGTTTGACACACAAGCTATCCATATGTCTGTAGTCGGTGGCACACTTATTCTTTAATGACATCAAGTTTCCAGAATCCATTAATGCTGTTCTGTCTTGTTTCTGGATTTAATTGTGTTGTTGCTTTTTACATTAATAACACAATCAAATCCAGAAGCAAGAAAGAATGTACTTATCCATTTCAAATCCAAACATCCCAGCTCCACTTTTGTCTCTGCATTTCACCAATTTGGATGCTGTCATGCCTGCGGTAATAACCCATGAACACAACAGCTCAGAGTTGCGTCTACAACATCTATTTTGACACATGCCTTTCATTTTCAGTAAATGCATCCTTATCCCTTATCTACATCCAAATTGTCATAATCTGAATATCAAATAAAGAAATAAATGGGTTAACAAAGACAACACACAGGCAATGCATAATAACAATAATACAACAACACATAGGAAGCATATTAGGCTGCCATTATTATTAGTAGAATACAAAATCAACTCAATTTTTTGTATTTTGTTAGCTGTGTAGTGTACTTGCCTACTACTATTTTCAGTAGTGCTTTTCTAAGGCATGTATTCTTTAAATCTGTTTGAATTTTGTGGGGTTCAATCATCTTTGATTTTTCAGTCTCTTTAATAAAAAATCCCCAAAGATGCCTATGATACTGCTCCATCTACATAGTCCATTTATATTTCAGGTCAGAGGTTGCAGAGTCATTTACATTTATCTAATAGATTTGTGAAATTATGTTTCAAATTAGTAGTTTACTTGTATTGCATGTAATGATTTTCATATAATGAAGTGGTTTACATTTGTAGCTAGTTGTATCTACTGCTATTGGTGTCCTAATCATAATAATGAAATTTTATTTTAAATTTTTTACTTGCATTATATGCAGTAAACCTCATAATAAGATAGATTGCATTATCTGTAGTAAATCACATCATGATTTACTTATACTGCAAGTAAATATTTAATTGTTATGTTTACATAATAAAACCATCAATTTATAATAGGTGATTATAAAATTGTTTTTTGGCAGAAGTGAAATCACTGTTTGATGATCATAATTGGTTGTTTCAACACGATTTTCAGAATTCAAAATTTGAAATGTGATCCTCTTCAGCATCGAATTATTTTCTAGATCCTTCTATTGTAAGAGGAGGATGTTATAGTATCTAGAGAAAGTGGTGGAGAGCATGGGCTTGAGCATATTGGAGGCTTGTGTCAGTGTTGTAGTGATCCAAGTAGGAGCATTCAGCTAATTGTAATTATTTTGTGAGCTTGACATTGAAGATAAGAGCGATCTAAGCTATATCTACTCTTTGTGCTTGTTATTGAGATTAATAAAGTTATAGTAGATGGTTCTGTTGTTGCTATGAGATTAGTTTTCTTCTTTGTGGTTTTCCAAGATAGGTCGTTGAGTTTTTGGCAACATTCAATCCTCTAAAATACTATCATTGCTTAAACAAGTAAAATATTAGTTTGTTTCCTGTTTTATTGAATTATGCATTGCAAATTTGGAAGCTTATGGATTTGCTAGTTAGTATCATAGCTCTAATGATGCCTTCCAATAAATTCATGAAATTGTTTTCAAATTAATCTGGTTACATTTGTAGACACATAAAATTTGTCATCTTAAGCCTGGGTGGATCCACTTCATTTTTCATGCATTATTCCATCTATTATTATTATTAATATTATCATTAATATTATTATTATTTATCATTTATCCATTTATATTATTTATTCATTAATATTATCATACATCTTTATTCATTTACCCATTAATATTATCATTAATCCATTAACATATTATAAATCATTTCATTTATCCATTTAATAATATCATTCTCCATTTCACAAAATATATTTCACATATGCAAACCAGTCATTTATGCTTTCTCCTCTATCTATTTTCATCCACCTCATGCATGTGGGATCAAACTCTCAAAACCCTATGCTTTATCCCATATTCATCCTACAATCTGGATCCATCCTGAGGCTATCTATAAAAACCTAACCCCCTCTTCCATTTGAGGCAATCTAGCAAACTAGTATTTTGAGTTTACTTTTGCACTCTAGCATTTTATCTTGCACTTCTCTTTCTCTCACCTTTTGCATTCTCAAATCCCTATGCTTTATCCTATATACATCCCACAATCTAGATCCACTTGAGGATATCTATAAAAACCCAACCCCCGCTTCCATTTGAGGCTATCTAGTAATCTAGTATTTTGAGTTTACTTTTGCACTCTAGTATTTTATCTTGCACTTCGCTTTCTCTCACTTTTTGCATTCATGATATTTCAAATCTCCATTTTCATAGCCTTTTGTGTGTGCTTCTGAGAGCAATATGGTCACAAAACACAAAATCTCGAGGAATAGGAGTGCAATGGAGTAGGTTTTTATAGCATGCATGTGTGTTTTAGTTTAGATTTTGGTTTGCATGTGTATGTTGCTCGCAAGTACTTCATTGTGGATGTTGGAAGTTTGAATGTTTGATTCAAACCTATTTCCTCCATCTTCAACATTATATGTAATGAATGATTTACATCCATAGTTAGTCATATCATACCTAAGTGATGACTAGTAAATCTGTCAAACTGTTCATTTCAAAATTTAATTTATTTGCTTACAATATGATGAGTTGGTGTTTGAAAAGAAACCAACACTTTTTTTTTAAGTTTTAGGGTTGATTAATTGATTTGATATTGTCAACATATAATCAACATAGATAATTGATTTGAGTCTTGAAATAGTGCTAAAATATGTAAAGGAATTGATAAAAAATATAAATAGATGTGGTTATTAGTTGTAGGAATAGTGAACAATGTTTTAATGTAGATCTTATTCTATAATCACCAATTAGACCCACATTAGTCACTCTATGATAGATTGTAAAATCACCTATTACTTGTTGGATTCAATCCCACACTTGTAACATTGATCCCTATGTATGTGGTTTTGAACATGGAAGTGTGGCTTTGAACTAATGGTTTGGTTGGCAAGAACAAACAAGAATCTTCTCTAAGATTCATAGTAGGGGAGATTAGTGAACTACTGTCCAAAATGGAGGTGATATATCAAATATAAACCATAGTCTTATTCTCTTCTCTCCTTTCACATTCACATAATAAAACCATCAGTTTTTTCTCCCAATCGAAACACCAATATACAAGGATACTAATATGCAAACTTCTCCTTCTCAAAAGAAGAAGTGTATCCACATGGAGGTTCCAACTTCTCTCTATCTTTCACTTGGAATGCTCTCATCAGGAGGGAGATGATATCCCATACAACTCATTCCAACACAACAATATCAAAAGAAAATAAACAACACAAAAATGACAACATATAAACTTGACATTCTTACAACTACACATTTGTAATAACAACAAAAAGGAAAGCTTGGGATTCTACCTCTCCAAGCTTTCCAAGGTTTGTGAAGAGTTGATGAAGAGCTTTAAGCTTTACTCCAAGACTACTTAATTCCAAGCTTTTCACAAGTTATATCTTTCTCACAATCCTCAAAATCAAAGAATCCCCCCAAAAATGAACAAAAATCCCTCTCTTTCTCACAATAAGAATTCTGAATAGAAATCTAAGTTTTGAATTTCTTTAGTGGGGAGTGTCACCTTCAAAGCACATATACCCACAAAAGGTTTCACGTGTGAGACAATAATGAGAGGAGATCTGTTTGGACACTCAACCCATCAAAAGTCTTATGAAGTGTGCTCACACGTGTGAGACCTTGTGGGTTTCCCAAGCTCATAAATGAACTTAAAAGGATAGGAATGAGATGATGACAAATCAACTATTCCACATCCTCAAACTCTAAATCTGTCACTTTTCTTAAAATGACATTTAAAGGGGTCATATTATGGCTACATTCTAAGATGAGAGTGTTGAACATAAATGATATTGAGAGGTGGGGGGGAAGGGGGGGAGTATAAATCAATATTTACTTAAATTTAAACAATCCATTTGCAGTAAACATTAAATTAGATTTGCCAAAAGGAAGAACTAAAAGTAAAGCAGACACCACAACATTCCACACAAGAACACCAAGTTTTTTATGTAGAAAACACAATGAGGGAAAAAGGCGAGAGCTATCTCACAATATGAATGGACAAGTATTACAATATTGTTTTAAGGCTCACTGCTTAAGAAAGTTAACTACTTCCGGATGGACTTGCTATGCAAGATACAAAGACCTATTAAGGAGAATCACTATCTCAAAGCAAGATACATCGAGATTATAATGAAAAATATGAACTTGAACTGCTCTAAAAGATGCATTTGGCATATGCAAATGTGGTAGTCCCCTTCTTGCACACTTACTCCATCTTGATGAATTGACACACATCACAAATGATTTGTTCTTCTATATATATCCTCTGCAACATCTCAAAATAACAATTAGGCCAGCTACAAGATGACCTTTAGATGAAATGTGTGCTACTACATAGGTCAACTTCAAACACATGCATCTTGACATAGAATGAGTTGCAGATCAACCCAAAGCATAATTGGGCCCAAGAGATTACAACACATCCTCCAAAGTAAATATGATAGAACAGGATCAAACCAAAACTGAAAGAAACCAAATTGTCAGCTCACCATCAACAACTTCACCAAAACTATCAATTGTATACTTGTATGCTACTGAAGAAGCCAAAAACATCATGCGGATCAAGGTATGAGAAATGTAGCGAATGTACAATATTTGTACAACCTTCTTCTGAAGTATATGATCATTTTCTATTGGCACAAGTAGAGAAACCCATTGAATTGTTGAAAATGAAGCATCCCAAACTAACCGTGACACTTCAATACTTAGGATATTGCAATGTGGTACACTAAATCATCTTAAACTTGCATGGATGAACTCTTATACCTCTTTGATCATATCTCCAAGTCCGCACAACCATACTTACCACTCTGGAGGAATGCAAAGCATTATGGTAAGCATATGAGATGCTTAACTTTGTTCTAGTGCAATCTACAGAATAGTCAAAACTCTTCCTATAGATGTTACAACATGAAAATTCAAAAATACTCTCCTTAATATCAGACAAACTTAATTCGATAACCAAAAGGCCAAATATGGTAAGGTGGTGGAACGCTAACCAAAATGTAGATACTTTATCATTAGGAAATGCACTGCTTATCCCTTAGACAACTTCTCTTAGCAACACAAGTATGAACACAGACTCAACTGATATTTGTCTAACTTCTTCAAACATGAAGACATCAATCAATGTGATTGCACTCTTCATCCAAAGCATTAACAATGTATAACTAGCTTAACCATGCACATGTCATACTTCAGGACTTGTCTTTATGACATGAATACATCTACTGGTCTTCTAGATTGTCTTGCGTATCCTTAATCATGTTGATTCCATGTCTCTATCTATGTTAAACCATCTCTCTCAAATATGTTGGTCTCAAACCATTTCTTTACATCTCCAATTACACCAATCCATTTCTATACAAATGTGCTAATTCATCTATGGTAGGTTGACATCAATGACAACATATCACATATATTGCCAACAATCTCCCCCTTTGTTATTGACAACAACACACATTTATCTACAAGTCTTAGCTCCCCCTTTGACATCAAGGGCAAAGGGCATAAAATCTCCTACTTATGACAACCAAAATTCTGCATGTACTCCCCCTAACCGTATATCTCTACCAACAACAATCCCCCTGAGATGGAGATGCCCCAAAACTTATGATATGTACATAATACTTTGAACAAAACCAAAAAGTGACACTACAAGCCTCTTCAAGTCTATACAAGGACAAAAATTGTCTTGTCTACAATACTCTTACAACTCACTTAGATGTTAGAATACTCTTGTATATTACCTTGAGTTGAGTAAGAGTTGATACCTAGTTTGCTTTTGTTGAGGAAAGAATGTGATTCTGACATTTAAATTGAATGTAGAAGTCCTCTACCTCATCCATACTACTAGGAGCCTTCATCTTCTAATCAATCTTCTCTGCTTTAGCTAGCACTCCAGATAATGAAGCAAGTCTTAAGTTAATTGCTTCCCTTAGTTGACTAAACCGTTTCTTTATTTGTTCTCTTTGGTCTTGAAGCAATGATAATTGTTAATGAAGATTTTTTATTTGAGCTCTAGTTAATCCATCCTTATCCTTTGATAGATCACATATGCTAGCCATTTGAGTGATCTGTGACAATGGAATCGATTTGATCCTTTATGCTCTTAGTGGAATTGGGCCATTTTAGACAGAATCGATAAAGTGCAGTGACTTCATCCACACATTCTTTAAAGGTATTCATGTTCTCATGCAACTTATTGTGTGCATTAGCACACTAATCAGAGGCTTTTGCCATTCTCTTATCTTTTATCTTCCTCAAGAACTCTTGCTCTGCCTTTTTTTCAATGTGAGAAGAATGATATTTGAAAGAATCCATCAAAAGTTTCAACTTTTGTTCTATAGGTAGAGAAGAATCAATGTTGACCTTAGGTAAACCTTTCTGAATGATCTCCATAGCATCATCAATTAATCCAATATTCTCCAAGTATTGTTGCAAGGTTTTTTTCTTATAGATGAATGCAAGATGTCACCTAGTTGTAACTTGTGAAGAGGAGACATATTAGATAAACCAACCTATCCGACATGAGTTGGTATTTGAAGTAGTTGAGGAGTTACCATGGGTTGAAACTGCATTTGCAAAGTCAATAGTTCTTTGAATGAGTCAGTTGAGAGAGAAGAGGATCCCTAACCTATTTCATGACTGCTCTTTGAATCATCACTTGTCTTCTCAGCAGTATCTTGATCTTTCTCAAGATTATCTTCTTTCTTTTTCTCATAATGCCATGTTTTCTCTAGAAGAGGAGCATTTTAACTTTTACCTTGATTTGTGTTCCTTGAAGGAGGGACACTTGATTCTCCTTGTTCTTGTGCAACTTGTGCACCAACATTCTCTAGAGGAGTAGTCTCCTCATCTTGCTTATTATCCTTATCAATCCCATCACTCCCTATCATATGGACATTGAAAGCTAACAAATCTATGTCTTGGACATTAGGTATATCCCACAAGCCATAACCATTTAGAGGAGCTTGTTCTTTAGGAACCACTTCAACTTTATTCCTCTCCTCTAAGATTTTTGTAGTCTTTTCTTTAGTTTCTTTGTCCATTCTCTTTATTTGTCCATTCCCATTAGAGTATTTACTCTTTGTTTGGTTATGAGTTCTTGTGCTTGTCTTTGAGATAGTACATCTCTTTCTTCTTGAGTAATGGAGGATCTAACATTATCCCTTGCCTATTGTCTCATCATAGCTTCCTCCTTTACTTCTTCATTCCTCTTATCACAAAGTATGTTTTCAAGACTCTCTGAAAGTTGGTCAATAATCTCATTGAGAGCCACATTAAATCTCATCACATATATCATTATGGCCTTCTCAATTGTGGCCTTATCAATAGGAGGCACATCAAGATAAATTTATGTGGTCTCTTTCAGTGCTCCAAATTGTATAATGACATTAAAGGTAGCCTCAAGCTATAGAGACTCATATGCAAGTTCTTCTAGATGAGCTTTCTTGGTCTTCTTTTCTTTTCCCTTTGCTTTTGAGCTACCTTCCTCATCTCCTTGTCTTGTTCTCTTCTATCTTCTCTTTATCTTGGAAGATTCCTCCTCCTCTTCTTCTTCTTCTTCTTCCTCATCGTTATCTACTACCAATAGTTTCATCTGCTCTCTTTTTTCCTACTGCTTAGTCCTTTGCTTCTTCTTCTCTATAGTTTCTATTTGCATCGATACCTTAGTGTCCATTCTTCTTCTGCTAGGTGTTTATGGAGGTCTGGAAGGCTTAGGAGGAGTAGTGGTAGCAGAAGTGGACCTGCTTGTTCTTCTAGGTGCTTGTGGAGTTTGCAAAGTGGAAGAGGCAACTTGTGGAACTACCATAGGGGCATCGGATGTACTCTTTGGTGAGATGCCTAACTTTCTCTCTAACTTTCTTTTTCTCTTTTCAAATCTTTCTCCTGCACTCTTCTTATTCATCTTGTTGGTTGTCCCATTAAATGTGTCAAACCTCTCACTAGTAGGATCCTTAGGTTTGTTGAGTAGAATGTTAGCATATGCAATCCATTCAAGTTCGAAGACCTCATAAAGAAACTTAGGAATCCATGCAGTCCTTGATTCAACTACCTCCATTTAACAATGATCTTTGTCTACTATGAAAATGATAATACTCTTATAACTCTCCACCACTTTGGAGGGTATTCTATATCTCATTTGCATTTTCTTTTGAAATGTCTTGAAGAAACCATTGTGCATAGTGTCACATTGTTTAGTATTTGGAAACCTCCACATCTGATCCCTAATTTGGGTGGCTACATGAATATGTCTTTTCCAAACCACGCCCTTCAAACCAAGCAATTCTTTCAAGAAATGGAACATAAGACAAATGATGGTTTCATACCAAGAGTTGTATCATGTCTCCTTGGTTCTCTGTAAAGTGTTCATCAACTACTATCGCAAGAGCTCTAAGAGATCATAATCCTTCCCTTCCTTCACCATCTGATGTGCAGTGTAGATGGGGGTGGCAGTAGAAAATCCTTCACTATTCGTGTAGTAAATATTATATGGAATACCCATTGTGGCATACTAGACCCCTAGATTAGTGATGTTATCCATAGTTGGGATTCTTTTGTCAAATTTTTCTCTAATAAGCCTCATAACTTCATCATTCTTCATGGAATTCAATGTTGGTATAGGTCCGATGGAGCACAAAACAGTCACATCTCTAATTGCTTCCTTCATGATTCTATAGGGTAGATCAAGGCATATAAACTCTTCTGAACCCGAATCAAAATTGTTACAACCCATGCATCTTCATAGTAGAAGTTGGGGAAATCCTTCCATCTAAATTTTTTCTTCAACACTTGCATACTCCGGCTTGATCAGGATGTTGTCATCCAATAATTGATTGCTTCTAAACTCTTTTGCTTTGGGTGATTATATTCATTTAGTTGCAAGCGGATGTAAATCCAGACGTCTTTAGTGCACAAAACATTGATTGGAATGTGGGAGAATGCTCCATCCTTGTTGGTATCAATGGATTTGTACGAATGTTTCTTTTATTTTGGCCTTGGCTTATCAACAATGTTAATAACTCTAATTGTTTCCATGATAACTCTTTTTGAAACTAGGGTTTTGTACTTGTAAATCTAAAAACACAGGTGAATATCATTGTTAGGGTTTTCTTGCAAGAAATCTTGGAAACCTTCTTCTCTTTCTCAACTCTAGCACATACTTGAAATCAAATCTAGACGTATTTAGTGCACAACACATTGATTGGAATGTGGGAGAATGGTCCATCCTTGTTGGTATCCATGGATTTATATGAATGTTTCTTATATTTTGGCCTTGGCTTATCACCAATGTCAATAACTCTAAGTGTTTCCATGACAACTCTTTATGAAACTAGGGTTTTGTACTTGTAAATCTAAAAACACCCGTGAATACCATTGTTACAGTTTTCTTGCAATAAATCTTGGAAACCTTCTTCTCTTTCTGAACTCTAGCACACACTTGAAATCATTTGAATGATATCGGATTTTACCAACTAGGGATTAAATATGCTTCACATCTACCCTAAAATACTTTGCATTGACTGCATTTTTTTTCTGGCATCTTTTTATTGTTCTGGGATATTGGGGATCCATGACCATTCAAAAAACTTTTGAAGAGAGTATTTTCTCTAGAAACTTGAGAAAAATTAATTATATCACTAGACATATCCATGTCACCATTTATGTTGAACACTTCAGCATCTCATGCTTCACAAGGGCTTGAAAAGTTTGCACTTACAACTCCCCCTAAATCAATACTTTTATTTAATTACAAGAGGATCCATTTGCACTAGCTAGAGGTATAGATCCATCCTTCGCCTCACTTTCTTCTTTCCTCTTACATATCTTATCCATCTCCTTCTTTTGTTGGATCAGATCAACCTTCTTTTGTGGAGCAAAAGGTCTCACAATCTTCCCCTTGCAAAACTTTGCAATATGTCTTGATTTATTATAATTATAGCAGGTGATACCATGTTACAGAGCATAGCCACTTCTCCTCATATTGGATCTACAATCAACATCCTTATGAACAAACTTATTGCATGTGTTGTAGTAACCATAGAAGGATTGAGAAGTCATGGCATTGCTCTTTCTTATGTAACTATTCATCATCTTATTTATGCAGGCATTAGCCTTATGACCAGATTCATTGCAAGTATAACACTAACCATGAAATGGTTGAGAATTCACAGCATTGCACCTTGGAGGCATTAATAAATTCTTACTGATTTTACTCTTACAATCAATAGCCTTATGCCCAACCTTATTACAAGAATAACAATTACCATTGAAAGATTGATAGTACTTGGTTGGAGCATATTGTTTAGGAGTAGGCTTTTTGAAGTTCTTCTTTTGGTTTTGTACTTGTGTGAAGTTATTATTCTTTCCTTTTGCCTTCTTAGATTCATCATGTGGTCTTTATTTTTCCTTCTCACTCCATCTCCAATCATATTTGTTTTAGAGCTTTCTCCATTTTCATAACCAAGACCACCCTTGTCTTTTAGAGCTTTTCAAAATCCAATTATCTCATCAAGCATATCAATTCTCCTTTTAAATTGAAGATTCTTGTTCATCTGTTTCTTGGTCTCTTCTACTTCTTTCATCAAGAAAACAATTTATTCTTCAAGCTTAATACATTCAATAAACTTTTCATGAAGCTTGGAATCCAAACAATTAACTAAGTTACACAAAGCAATAAATATGCTTTGATATATCAAACATATCCTTGATAATACGACTTAAACAAATGAAAGAAAACACCAATATAGAGACAACCATATAACATATATCATCCATAATCACACAAGTAACTGAGAGAAGAAATATGAGTCCGTATATTTGATAATAACCACTATAAGGAAGTACAATAGTCTTCTTTGTTTCCACCACTCTATTCTATCATATTCCCATATTTTAGTCTTGGTTTCTCTCTTATATAAAAATGGGATAAGCTACAAGCTTCAAATCGTTACAAAATAACTGTTCACAATTAAAAGACATGACTTTTCATAATCAAACATGACTTAACTAAAGCATTATAAGTCTTGTTAATTAAAATATTTTTTTTTGAAACAAACATTGAAAATAAAACATAACATGTGAATAGCCGATAAATACAAATATTCCTCGTTATCATCATGCTGCGAGTAGCAACCCGTGATCAATGGGTCGAGAAAAGGTTCTACTTTAAATAAGGGCAATCTTCAAATTTGTCGGTTGTCCTTCTGTGTCAATCTTCCGAGGGCTTTAGATAGGCATTCTCCCACTGGTAGATGTCATAATCACTTGGACATTTGTGGTTCTAAATAGTAGGCACATTCGTTAAGTGGTCTCTCCACCTTTTATCTGTCATGGCTCGTACCTCTATGACAAACTTTGTATATCCAACATCCAAGATCACAATTCTATCTAAGAATAAGTTGAAACTTTGAACATTTGCATCCTTCTCCTCCTTCATGTGTGATATGATTCTAGGCACCATTTGGTAGAAGTAACTTCAATCACTGAAATCTCTAATGTGTTTATCCTTGTCAATTATTTGTGGTATAGTCTAGTGCTTGAATGTGTGAAAAGAGTCTATTTTGGTCTTCACCTTTAGTTCTTCACTAGAAATATACCTAAGCTCTTCAGTGACCATGTTTATTGTTCTCTTAGTTCCTCTTATAGAAGGAGGGGCAATTGGATCTCTGTGTATAAATTTTCACAAAGTAACAAGAGTATGATAAGCTACTTGCCACCTTTTTGATAATGTCTCTAATATGGGTTTATTTTCTTTGAATGTATCTATTGGAGTTGAGGAAAAATAAACTCTACAGCTCCCAAAGATCACCTACATGCAAACCTGTCACAGAAAGAGAGAAGCAAAAAAGCTATGAAGGCCAGAATTCAGAGATCCAAAAAAGAGGAGTCATAAAGATTGTGCAACAAGAATGAAATTCAATAATTACAGTTGTTATGAAAATGCAAAGAGAGAATCCTTATAAGAGGATACTCGAAACCCTAAAGGAGAAAAACCCTAAAGAATTATAAGATTCTTAAGTTTAGCTTAAGCATGGAGTATAATAGACTAATAATTAAATAAATAATAATTAGCTAATAAAAGATAACTCCAACACCCCCCTTTAAGATGAACTTAGGGAGTAGCCAAAAAAAAACTAAGGACTAAAAAAATATGTAAAAAATGCAGGAAAGCAACAATGAGTCTCGACAACTAGGCCTAATGAGATACCTAAGTACAATAAAATCTTTGTAAAGTGGAGAAAAAGGAGAAAACCCTGTGGGAACAAAACTCCTCTCCAAGAAGAGATGAAAGCTCAAGTGAAGGACTAAGAAGCCTCCAAACAAGAGTGTTCCAAAAGATAGGAACAAAAAAAAGCATGAAGAACCCACTAAAGCATGAAATAGCTGCAAACACTATCGAAGAGTAACTGCCAATTTGAAGAACCTCCACTAAAATAGAACATGACTAGGTAGAGAAGACTATAATCTGCATGAGTGCCCTCAAATGACACTACTCGAATTAGATGGAAAACAAAGGCAAACAACTGAACTCGAAGATACAAATGACATAAAACACCAAAGCTTGAAGAGCTGATCAATCGAACCAAGGAAGCATTAGAAAAACAGGACAAACCTCCCCATAACGTTGAAAAGAGAGAGGGATAGGTACACTGAAAAGAACGGCCAACAAGAACTACATGACAAAGAACCAGGAACATCGAAGGTGTAGAGAAAGTACATAGTGTCATGGAAGGAACACTCACTTGACACACATCATGAAGCTAATATCGTGGAAGGAACACTCACGTGACAAAGGTAGATGGCAAACAAAGACAAACATCAACCCCCCCATGGCACTTTATAAGTAGTGCATGTACAATAAGGTACAAGATGTGCAAGATCCCAAGTATACAATGCACGGTGGCACTTTATCTCGGTGCGTTTACATAAATAAAATGATACAATGACCAAAAGAGACAGAAAATGGGAAACAGAAAGAACAACCAAAGATAAGACATCCTACTCAAAAAAGGAGATCCCAGGACTTGAAACATCCAAGATATTCACCAGAGTGCTGAAAAACAAAAAACTGAATAAAATATACCTGGAGCAGAATCTGGAAAGAAAACTCATATGAATGGAAATAACACATAACAAACTTTCCAACTATATAAAGTTTTCAAAAAATGGAGTTCGGATGCTCAAGTTATGTCTCCTGGAGTGCAAAAAGGAACTTCTGGCTTTGACAGAAAAAAACGTTATCAAAAAAATAAAATCAAAAGTTCAAACCTCCAGATCTAGATAGAGCTCGGAAAGAGATTTCTGACGATATAAGGTTTTTGAAAAAGCGCCTCCGTATGACCAAGTTACAACCAGAAGAAAAAAACCCTTCTTTTAGGGCATAAAGAAGGTAAAAAAAAAAATTATTTTATTTTTTTGATGAAAATTTTCTGACACATTTGTAGGTACAGCCGTACGGCGTTTTGTGCCTCGAAAAACATGTCAATAAAAAATCATGCCCCAGATGCCCTTGTTACCAAAAATAGGTAAATTATATATCAAAATTCATGGAAACAACCTCTTGAATCCAATCGTGAGGTCCTTTTGGCACCAAAATGTACCAAAAAATCAGCTACCCCCATAAATGAAAAAATAAAACAACTACAAAAACCCCTGAATACACAGATCTGAAGAATAAGGCCCAAAATCTCTCATGAAGAGAACATGGGCATGAAGATCTGGAGCTCTGATACCATATTGGAGTTGAGGAAAAATCAACTCTACAGCTCCCAAAGATCACCTGCATGCAAACCTGTCACAAAAAGAGAGAAGAAAAAAAGCTATGGAGGCTAGAATTCATAGATCCAGAAAAGAGGAGTCATATTGATTGTGCAACAAGAATGCAATTAAATAATTACAGTTGTTATGAAAATGCAAAGAGAGAATCCTTATAAGAGGATACTCGAAACCCTAAAGGAGAAAAACCCTAAATAATTATAAGATTCCTAAGTTTAACTTAAACATGGAGTATAATAGACTAATAATTAAATAAATAATTATTACCTAATAAAAGATAACTCCAACAGTATCCAACATTTTTAACAAGGACTCATAACCCTTATAGACATCATCCAGATTATCAATAAAAAATTTCACTATCTCTGACAATATCTACTCAAAAGTGCCCAGGATCTGATGTGGCATCCTTTGTAAAACTTCTTCATTGGCCCTTTTTAATTCTTTGATTTCCTTCTCATACCTTTGTCTTTCCATGTCTTTAGTGCCCTCAACTGTCTTGGGTGTAGCATGTTTGTGCAAGACTATGGATTTTCTTTGGCTATCTGACTACCCTTTAATCTTGTCCTTTAACATGACATTCTCAACATATAACCTATTTATTTCATCATTCATTTCAATCTTCCCTCTTTCAAGTTCAACTAATTTTTGTTGCATATTCTTCACTGCATATTTGGTGAACATAGCAGAATACATGGTCATTGTGGCCATCTCCAATGGGGAGGTATCTTTCAAGGTCTTTAGAATGGTTGTGCCTTTTGTCTCCTTAACCATATCTACCAATTTGGGTTTATTAGTGCTTTTGAAATTCACCCATGCAACTAGAATCTTTGTTCTTGGGTTGTACCCAGTGCCACTTACTCCTTCATAATCAAATTTTGCCACTAACATTGGGTCTTCCTGATGTCTTACTTGATCCAACAAAAACATTTGCTTCAAGATCATTCGAGGAACAATTAACATATTGCTTTTCATGACCATTTCTCTTCCTTTTGCTGGAGTAATGTTGATTTCATCAAAATTTCTTTATTTGAAAGTTTGTGTTGTCACTTCATCATGTTTTGACTCATCCACACCCACCAATTTCATTTGCTTTCTCTCCTCGAATTCCTTCAACTTTATTTTCATCCAAAAGTCCTCAAATTCAGGAGTAGTGATGAATTCATCATCCTCTATGAATCTTAATGAAATGGCCACCCTTTCATCCACATGGTTCATTGGCTCTACCTCCTCTTCAACCTGGGCTTCATAGCCATGTACTTCCTCTTCATACCTCAATGAAGACATGCGTGACTTTTCTGCCCCTTCATCACCATTTAAAGCTCTCAATGCACTGATAGCTTCATCAGTATCACCTCCTCCTTCTGATTCCTCATTTGACACTAGGGACTCAAGATCATTCTTCTTTTGTTTCTTTGATGGGCATGGGATAGGTGAGGATTATTGCACTAATTCATCATATGATCCATCATGAACTACAACCCCTTGGGGTTTCTTTAGTGGTTGTAGGGTCATAAATTTTATACCCTTAATTGGGTGGTACAATTCCATGTTTAGGTTAGCATCTACCTTAGTGTGTTTGCATCTTGCATTTAAATTTCTCTTTAAGCATTTAATTAATTAAATCTAAAGTCTTCTTTTATCCCTCCACACATCATAAAATTGGGCTCTTTACCCTAAGTGTGTCCCTTTTTATTTTATTCTTTCAATTAATTAATTCATCAAAAGCCCCAATTATGTCCTATTTCGACCTTCAAGGCTTGATTTCACATATCTAAACACCTTGAATTGTCACATCCTTCTGGAATTGACTTTAGAATCATGATATCTCACTTCTACAAAAATTTGGGAAAAATTTGGTCAGACCAAGAGGTTGCCTCTTGGTCCCGACTTTTTCTCTCCGAATTTGGAGAGCATGTTTTGGTTGTATTTTAATGTTTAAATCTAGAGAATTACGAAATTATATTGATTCTAGGTCGACCAATGTTCAAAAACAAAGTTAGGGTTTCATACATATAGCCTTTCCTTTCCTCATTTGAAGGATCCATCTTCAAGCAATTGAAGGAGCCTCTTATGAAGTGAAAGGGCAAGTTATGTGAAGTCTTCAATCAGAAAATCAAGCATCTATCAAGTCTACATCAACTATTCTCATCATCAATAGGAGCTTTGAAGACATTAAAGAATAATAGGAGATCATCGAGTGTTGATTGGCTTGTACCTCTCCCTTAGGGTTTGGTATGGTTTCATGTTATTTTCATGTCTTTGTGTGAGCTTCATAACATTCATTTTCAGATTTACATTCATTCTTTAGATCCATCATTGCATTTGTGATTTGAAGCATTTACATTTAAATTTATAATCATTTAGGGTTTACTCTCCAAAGCATAGGGTAGAAATCTAGAGTTAATTTCTTGTTAATTTAGGATCTTGCACATACATATTCAATATATTATCAGCTATTTGTGGAGGTGGAAATCACAAAAACAAGGGGTTTGACTAAGGCAAAATCCCATATAGCCACCTAGACACCATTTTACAAGCTACAGGTGTAGGTACATAAATCTGATGGACACATAATCTTTGGGACCGACAGGACACATAGGTGTAGACCTGGTCTCAGATGTAGATCTCAGTTTTCTGAGACCATGGCGTGGCACCTTGGTCATCTGTGTTTTGCAACTTTTTGTGGAGTTCAACATAACACTCTTAGACAAAAAATTCTAGAAGTAAAACTCTCTGTGGTATCAAGGACCAAGGTGTGACATCCTAGTCCTGCTTAGTTAGCTTCATATTTCAATGACAGTTGCACATTTTAATTCCCCTTCATGCTCTATATTTAGTATCTCCATTTTAGATCTACAAATTTTAGTATTTTCTGTTTATGTTTGCATCCTTTCTCATCTCCTAGCATAGTTGATCACTGCATTGCATTTTGCACATATCCTCTTCATAATAGCAAAGGAATATAAACCCTAAGGATATTCATGGACTCTCTCTCTCTCTCTCTCTCTCTCTCTCTCAGTAGTCACAATGAATCATCTCCTTAGGCTCTTTTGTATTCCAATATGTGCATGAGAGTGGGATTAGGTATTAGTTTACTTGATTCCATTTTCATCCATCACAGTTGCAACTTGGCCTTCTTTGGTGGAGACCCATTGCCTACTAATTTTTCATATAATTTATCAAAATTATTTATACACAATGTTGGTTGAAAATTTTGTACACCTAGGACATGTACAAAATTGTAGTTTCAGCCATAATGCGTGAGTATGATACTCTCCTAATTAAGGGAAGGCTCCCCCTATCTATAACTGCTCCTTAACTAAAATGGATGAGACAACAAGTTTTCTTCTTTTTTCAAGAAAAAATACATCCTTTTCTCTTCACAAAAGTGTGATAGCAATTGAAAATACAATAATAACAACTTATAAAACCAAGTGAGAGAAAGCAAATTATGTTTATTGAAAGCACAAAGACCTCCATCTCTTCCTTTGGGATGGGACAACAATATCAAACTCAGTATTGAATATGTGAAATCCTATCTACCCTTTTTTATATTAATGATAACAAAAACAAAGTATGACAACACAAAGTCTAAAATATCTTATTCTTCTCTATATAAAACAACAAGAACTAGTGTGAGCTCAAAGTCTCCCAACTATTTCTTATCACCAAATCTACTTCTACTTTCTCTCAAGAACAAGTGTAGACACAAAGTCCTACAACTTCTCTCAACAAAATATCTACTCTAATTGATATTAATCTCCAATACTTGCAACACAAAGTCTGCAAATCAAATTTGATTAAGCTCTTATAGAAACACTAGCAAGAAATATAATTTTGAACACAAACTCAAGATATTTAGCACAAAGTCTCAATTCTTGAGCAATCTTCTTCTATTTCTTTCAACTTCAATTTACATATAAAAAGAACAAAGTATTTCTTGTTGCAAATTTTAGTAGAGTTTACTTTCTTTCTTTTCAAAAGATAAAAATTACAATAGACCCCCTCAAGTATTTATAGGAGAGGAGTCTTGAGAAAAAGGTGGGAGGATCCCAACTAACTTGAGAGATTCTCTCAACCACCATGACTTATTCAACAACTAATACTTATTCAAAGTTACAAGTCCTATCCTAAATCGACTTGTAACTAGCCAACTTGTAATTACAAAAGTGTAAGTGATGACTTGAATTTTACTAAAATGATTTTACAAGTAAACATGTCAAAAAGGAAATTACAACTCTGAAAAATACAACTAAGTGTTGAAAAAGTTGCAACATGTTTAGACATGAATCCTTTGAACTTTGAGATAACCGTTCATAGCTCATTAGGATTTGGCTCATGGGTGTTCTTGGCAACAATCATGGTCTTCAAAATGGTATCATGGCACTGAAGAAGCGTAGAGTTGTTCTTCTCCAAAGTGGACTGGATTTCCTACAAGAAGATTTGATGTTTCATTAAAACTTGAATTGAGGCAGCTAAAAATTGTTCACTCCTCCACTCATTATGAATCTTCATCTGTAGATCTGCGAGAACTTCTTCTTCTGGTAGCAACTCCCCAGTCTGATCCATAATATTGCAAGAGTCCTTCTCACAGCGAGAAACAACACCTTGGAATATTTCAACTCACAATCTCATAGCATCATCAATATCTTCAATGAGGGATTTGAGAATGAGGGCTTTGTTGTCTAGGAGCTCTTACCATTCTAGATACATGACCCTGGAAAGAATAATGTCATGCTCCTGAAGATCACTCAACTATTGTTGAGGCATCTTGTACCAAATCATCAAGCTACCTTCAACCCTTTCTAGGTTCTGTTTCAAAGTCTTGGAGGCTTGGTTCAACTTTTCTCCAATGGTCTCCAACTTAACCATCATTTGGTATATGACTTTCAGCACTTGCGCACACAGATCATGAAGCTTATCCACCCAAGAGTTTAATGCTTGTACCTTCTAAGAAACTCTTTCAAATCCTTGGACTGGTTCTTGTGTACTTGTGAAAGTTGAAGGATTGTACCGTTCACTTGAAGACTTGGTAATATTTTGGATTGCTACAACAAGTTGCACATTTTCCTCTTCTAACTTATCCTTCTTTGCTAGAAGTTCATCACACCGCTGCACCAATGAGGTTATAAAATGTTGAGCATCATGTTTGACTACTTCATGCATTTGTTTGCTCGACTCCACCCTTGTGATCTTGTAATCAACAACTTGCATCTCTTCCTATGGCTTGTCTACAATTGGCTCAACAATTTCAGCCACCTTCATCCTATTACTAACAACTGTTACCCTTGAGATCATCTTAGCCCTTTTGAAAAAACTTGGGTTTTGATTTCTTGAGATGCTGAAAATCAAAGATGTCAGGAGAGATTTATTGCTTCTTTATTTTAGGTGTAAAAGAACTAAGCCATGGAGGTAAAGTCATCAATTCTCCTTGAGCAACGACTGAAAGTGAGGGAGAAGCAGTTTCTATTTGAACAACAGTCATCATCCTGGGAGAAGTTATTGTTTGAACAACAAATATAGACTACTCATTAATCAAAGGTTCTGATGACTAAATCATGAACTCATCAAAACTAGAAGCAAAAGTATCAATCTCTAACAAAGGGGCATATGCAGGATTATCCTCAAATATATTCATCAAATTCCCTTGAGGATGATCAAGAGATGGCTCTGCAGCTAAAATCAAAATAACTCTATGAGGAGATTCACCCGTTGAAACAAGAACAATATGAACAATGGAAAAATAATCCACATTCACATCAAGAGAAGACATAGGTAATTCTAAATGAATCTGTGGAGGAACTTCATGAGATGACTCCGAAATGGGTGACTCAGGAGCATTATTTGATTGTAGTTCTTCCTCTGGATCTTCAACATCAATTACATGAATATGAAGCTGAGGTTTTTCTTTCCCTTGAACTATCACTTCTTTAGGAGGAAGTACCATTGCTTTGCTAACCTTCAACTTGATTCTTGTACTTGAAGATGATGCACCTTCCTTGTTGTCTACTTTGATTTTAGACTTGAGTCCGACAGGTCCTATGGAATCATCTTATTTTCCAACCTTGATCTTGATGAGTCTAACATTGTTACCCTTGAGCCAAGTATTGGTGTTAGCTAAGATAGGCTGAAATATATTAAGAATGGAAGTGCATTCCTTATGCAACCATTGAATTCATGGAAGTGGTGCTTCATCAACTCTCTTTTCCACATATTCAGGATCAAGTATCTTTCCATCATCAATCATTCCTTCTGAAATATTTACCAAGTTCAGGTCAACAATCTACTCGAGTGAGTCTGCAATAATCCATTGTATGAACCTCCTTTTCTGTACGAAGATCAACCCAAATGTCTTCTATCCGATGCACATGCATGAAAGACTTTTTGATCTTCTCCTTCATGCCTCGGTAATCAAAATTTACTCTTGGCTTGAACCTCTTGAGTTTTATTTCTTGCATTTCAATCTCCATGGCCTTGGCTTTGGTGGATGTAATGAGGGAATAATGGCCAATTTTCAATGGGTTATTTGTAGAAATTCCCATTCCAACCTTATGCTTAACAAATTGATGTGAATGAACAACCATGATCTATCTTCGCAACTCCATAAGAATGATCTTATCAGTTGGATATATAGGAAGCATATATGGCTGGCCGCTATAACATCCAACTCTCTGATGAATAATGATGAACAACAGATACACCAACTGGTACTGAGAGGGGGGGGGGGTGAATCAGTACAGATAAAAACTCTCAACAATTTATCTAGCTAAAGCAATACCAACTAATTATCACCATTACTGAACTTAACCATGGCAATACCAGTTAAACACAATAAGACACCAAACACGATAAACTGATAAGTCTGAATACTTCAAATACGATCAATGTACAACATCAAATTCACCCATAAACATATACATATGGTACGCTAGTAATACCATAACCTATTAACTCTGCATGCATGATCTTTCAACCAACTACTTCATAAACATCACATGAAAAATGCATAACACATGACACAGATTTTTCACATGGAAATCCAAATGAGAAAAACCACGGTGGGAATGAATACCCACAAGCTTGTTTTGAACTCTTTTGAAGCTCGCCCTGTTAGGAGCCTAGTCCAGTTAAAGACTTTACAATAAGGTTCTGTTAGGACCGATCCTATTAAAGATCACCCGGTCAAGGGATGGCTATATACCATGTTAAAGGTTGAAACCCTGTTAAAGGTTACCTCACTAGAGGATTTAAAGAACTCAATGATCTTGAGTCACCTGGTTACAGGTTTTACAATAAGCCTGTTAAAGCTACCTGGTAAAGGGATTTTCCAACTGTTGAAATGGTTAAAAGACAACAGGTAAAACTATGATCTGATAACAACACTACATGCCAAGGCAGATCCTTTTCATATCCTCTACTCTCGAATCACACGCTGCAGTTTCCCTCTTACTGGTCTGGCAAGTATCAAGTATCTCTTCACTTGGATACACACACAACATTTGCCAACAACTTTTCAATACAAACATCATTGACCTTATAGGTAACAGATAGGTCGGTGGCGTAAACCCCAAACCCTAAACATCTTAGGTTTACAACATAGGCGGTCTCATCCTGACCATCCAAACATATTGCATAGAGCATTACAATTTCAAACAGATCACAAGTCAATCTGCATCGTTCATTCATCACCGCTCATGGGAATCAGTAACCCATCACATTTTCTTCTTATGCCACTAAGAAGAATAATCATTCTTGAGGTAGACTTTAAACATGGTCGATCTTCTCATGCCTCAATCCTTTATTTTCTCAAAGCTGACGTGGCACCTTGATCACAGAGTATCATCAGTTCATCACACAAGATGGATCAACAAACTGATAACCATAGAGATGAGACTACCAATCGGTAATCACACTTAGTGAAACCGCGACACCGGTTCACTGAATCTCCTCATACCTCTTCATACCAGTTCACTTGAACTTATTGACATTAATGACAACATACATTATCATCATATCAACATACCGGTTCATCATATGCCAATGATATCCAACAATCTCCCCCTTTGGCATTGATGACAATACTCATTGTAATATTGCAATTAGAAACATCACAGACCAGTGTGTCTTTATCATCAGACATCTTCTCCCCATACATCTATCATATCTTCTCCCCCTTTGACAACAATACCAAAGTGGAGGCATAAGGTTCCAAAATCTACTATGCTGCTCCCCCTAAGAAGTAGCATCCTTCAACACATCAATCCTGACGGATTTGTCAATTGTAGTACTTGACTGATGCAAAGCACATTTATTTTTAGTTGACTTCATGAAGGGGCAAAACCCCTAATTCACCTCTCAAATAGGTAAATGTAATCTTCGGTAAGGGATTAGTGAATATATCTGCTAGCTGTTCCTTACTAGAAACATGTTGTAATACAACCTCCTTATTTTGAACTTTCTCTCTCAAGAAATGATATTTAAGCTCAATGTGCTTAGTTCTAGCATGCAATACCAGATTCTTGGAAATATTTATTGCACTTGTGTTGTCACAAAATATATTCACCGATTCAGATATAGGTACCTTCAAACCTTCCAATACATGCTTCATCCAAATTGCTTGAGTGCAGTTCATAAATGCTACTACATATTCTGCTTTAGTTGTAGATTGAGAAGTACAACTCTGCTTCTCACTTGTCCACGATACTAATCTTCCATTGAGAAAGAATGCTCCACCAGTTGTTCTCTTTCGGTCATCCACATTGCCTCCCTAATCAACATCAGTATATACCTTGAGAGTATAGTCACCATTATATGGACACCACAATCCATAATCAATTGTTCCTTTCAGATATCTAAGAATCCTTTTGACAACTACCAAGTGGGACTCTCTTGGACATTTCTGAAAATGAGCTACTATGCCCACTACATGAGCAATATCTGGTCTCCTGTGCACCACATATTGCAGCTTACCGATCATTGATCGATACTTCGTTTCATTCACTAATGCTGAATCATCTTCCTTAGTCAATTTACAGCCAGTCACCATCGGTGTACCAACCGGTTTGCTTTCCTCCATGCCAAAAGTCTTCAATACCTCTTTGACATACTTGGACTGGGTAATAAAGATACCCTCTTTCATTTGCTGAATCTATAACCCAATGAAGAACTTTATTTCTCCTATTAGAGACATCTCAAACTCTTTCTTCTTTTCATCTACAAATGCATGACTCATTCTATCATCTCCTCCAAAGATTGTGTCATCCAAAACACTTCACAAATCAGAATCTGATCACCTTCTAATTTCAAGTAGATGTTGCTATCTTCACTTGTTCTCTGAAATCGAATCTTCACAAGATGAGAGTGTGGTCTTTCATACCATGCCCTAGGTGCTTGTTTCAGTCCATACAGGGCTTTGTGTAATCTACACACCATGTCACTATCTTCTGATAAGGCAAACCCTTCTGGTTTCTCTATATACACTTCCTCTTCTAGGATTCCATTCAGAAAAAAAGACTTCACATCCATCTGATAAACCTTAAATCCCTTAAATGTTGCAAATGCAAGTAGCATTCAAACACTTTCTAATCTAGCCATAGGAGCAAAAGTTTCTCCATAGCCTTCTCCTTCCTCTTGAGCATATCCCTTGCATAAAAGCCTGGCCTTATTTCTGACAACTGTGCCTTCTTCATTCAACTTATTTCTGAAGACCCATTTGGTACCTATGACATTTTTTATGTTCCGGTCTGAGCACCAAAGACCATGTTGCATTCTTTTCTATCTGGTCTAGCTCCTCTTCCATTATTTTAATCTAGTCTTCATCTATAAGAGCTTCTCTTGAAGTCTTGGGTTCTAATTCAGAAATCATGCAAGAGTTCTCCTTCACTTTTCTTCTAGTGAGTATACATGCATCTTTATCTCCTATGATTTGCTTTGGATCATGATGTAGCTTCACATATCTAGGAATGATTCTAGCCTGATCTGCTAGCTTTTCTTCTTCACTAACTTCTTCTTCTTCTGCAGCTTCTAATGGTACAGGAACATTAAGATCTTTACAAGTTTCTTTCTTAACTGGTTCCCAAAAGGATATACCCAGTTCATCTTCCACTTGTTCAGTGCATGTTTCCTCAGGTTCCTCAGGGGATTCATCAACCCTGACATTGATACTTTCAACAATCTTCTATGTTCTATTGTTTTAGCACTTGAGAGCTTTGCTCTTAGTGGAATATCCTAGAAATATTCCTTCATCACATTTTGCATCAAATTTACTCAAATGCTCACCTCTCTTGATATAACACTTACTACCAAACACTTTAAAGTAACTCACAGTGGGATATTTCCCTGTCCAATACTCATAAGGGGTTTTATCTTTACCTTTGTTGATGAGTACCCAGTTCATAGTATAGACTGCAGTGCTCACTTCTTCTCTCCAAAAAGTGTGAGTAACCTTTCCTTGAATCAACATTGTTCTAGCCACTTCAACTATAGTCCTGTTATTTCTTTCTGCTATGCCATTCTGTTGAGGTGTCCTTGGGGCAGATAACTGCCTCTTACTACCGTTGTCTTCACAGTACTTATTGAATTCACCAGAAGTGAATTCTCCTCCTTGATTAGTTCTCAGACACTTTATCTTTTTACCACTTTCTTTCTCTACTAATGCTCTGAAAGCTTTGAACTTTCCAAATTCTTCAGACTTGTCTTTCAAGAATGTGACCCACATCATTCTTGAGCAATCATCAGTAAGAATCATAAAATACCTATCTCCCTGAATACTTCTAGTTTTCATAGGACCACACAAATTAGTATGCAAAAGATCGATTAAGTTTTCTGTTGAGAAAGACTTACCTTTAAAAGTTGAGGAAGACATCTTCCCAAGTTGACATTCTCTGCACAAAGAATTCTCAGGTTTGTTCAACAACGGTAATCCTCTTACCGCCTTGATCTTACTAGCTTTAACAATGTTGTCAAAGTTCATATGACAGAGTCTCCTATGCCATATCCAACTGCCATCAAACTTAGCCATTAGACACCAACTTATCTTGGCATTCAACTGAAATAGGTTACCTCTGGTCTGCTTACCAATGGCAATAAGTTCACCATTCTTCCCAATTATATTGCAGACTCCGCCTTTGAATTCCAGAACTAGTCCTTTGTCATTCAACTAAGCAACACTCAACAGGTTATGCTTAAGACCTTCTACCCAATAGACATCATCTGCACTACACTTTCCATTAAGTGAGATGGATCCTTTACCTTTTACCAAGCACGGTGCATCATTGCCAAATCTGACAACACCTCCATCATATTCCTCTAGAGACAAAAACTTTCTCCGGTCACAAGTCATATGATGAAAACAACCACTATCAATTATCCACTCATTGGAGTTGTCAATGCGAGAGACAAAAGCTTTCTTGTTGAATAATTCTTCCTTTACTGCTACAAACACTATATCTTCATTTTCTTCATCATCTGATTCTTCATCAGTGATGCCTTCATCCACAACAACTAGACAATTTCTTCTGTTTCCTCCTTTATATTTTCTAAACCTCTCTGGTTTGTCCTTATTGTCATTGTTAGGACAATTAACAACTATATGTCCTATCTTGTTGTAGGAAAAACATTTCAAAGGAAGTTTAACTCTATACTTTCCCTTCAAAAGTCTTTTAACAAGAAGGGCTTCGAACTCCATTAGAATCTCTTCATCATCCATATCTTTGCATTGTCTGGATTCATAGCTGGTACTATTTTCTTTTCCTTTTCTGGATGTTATAGTAGATGCTTTAAAGGCTGACTCAGTCTTCTGAACACTACCATCATATCTATTCAGCTCATATGTATTTTGTATACACCTAAAAATTGGCTATGAGCAATTAAATAAATATTCTATATTTATTTTATATTTATTTAATAATTATTCTTCTATTAAATAGTTAATTCGAAAAGATTATTTTGTTTAATTCATTTCATGTCTTTCTATTAGTTAATATTTTATTAATTAATTAATTTATCTTATTCCTCTAATTAATTAAATATCTAATATTTAATTATTCCTTTAACCAAGTTAATTAAATATCTAATATTTAATTATCTCCTCCAAACAATTAAATATCTAATATTTAATAGTTATTCTCTTATCCTATAGTCTCAAATATTAAATAATTCTTAAATTATTTAATATCTCTTTTCCAACTCACCCTCCATCTCCACTTCATCTTCCCTTTGCCAAATCATCCAATATGTGGCTAAGGAAATTAATATTTCTAAATATTAATTCATGATTTATCCTCAACTTCCAAAATTAATAAAATTGTGTACATACACATATTTCATAACCATTTCCTATATTCTCTCCAACACCCCCTACATCTAGGAAAGGACTTGAGTCCACTTGTCCTACCATGCCTAAATTTCCTCCAACCATCCCTAGATTCCCTCAGTCAGCAACCCAGTCAAGGTAAGATGAGGGACACTTGTCTTCTCCTTCCCCCTTTCTCTCAACCTTCACCTTTGCTCACAACCATTCAAATCTGCAGATCTAATCAAGACTGTTGATCTGAGCCACATCATCTTATCCTCTCAAGGTCTATAAAACCAAGAGCTTTAGTTGAGAGGAAGTTAGTCTTCAAAAAAGAGTTTTCAATCAATCTTATGCATCCGTGAGTTTTTGAAGCAATTAGCAAATAGCAAATATCATTTTAGCAATATAATCATATAGTATCATTTTAGCATAATCATGTAGCTTTGCATATCATACTATTAGTTAACTACAAGTTATCAGTCCATTCTTCATATGCCATCTTGGAAGCCAACAGTGCATTGTCTGAGAGCACACCATCTGCAACCAGGAACAGTGGAGTTAGGACACAATGAGACATAAGCCATGAAGCTAAAATAGTGTTTTATTTTAATATTTATTTCATGCAGTTTCATTGGTGAATTTTGGATTTCCTGTATGCATTTCTATTGTATTTTGTGAAACTAACTTATTACAGGTAACATTCTAAGGATGAAATTCAAGCTCACAGATTTTGGCGCCCACCGTGGGGCTGGACCTCGCATATATCTTTAAAAATCTCGCAAAAAAATAAAATTAACATATTTGTAATGCAGATTCACGCATGTGTGAATTTTGATAGTGTTTTTGCATCTTAGGTTAGCGCTTTTGCATAATTGGTTAGCACATATGTCATGTAGGTTAGCGCTTTTGCATAATTGGTTAGCGCATATGTCATGTAGGTTAGTGCTTTTATTTGAAAATCAACGCTTTTGCATCATAGGTTAATGCTTTTGCATTGCAGGTTAGCACTTTTGTAACACAGGTTAGTACATTTGATAGATGGGTTAGCGCATTTGACAATTGTTTTAGTGCATATGTTCTCTAAGATAGCGCATTTGAAACAGAGTGCAAAATTTTTAATCAAATCTTGAAATTAGGTTTGTGCAAGGATAATATATATGGAATATAACATTTCATTTAAGTATAAGTGACATTTCCTCTTCTCTTTTCTCTTTCTTATACTTTAAGTTATATTCCATATATATTGTCAGGATGTTTGAGAGGGGTTTCAGACCTCTAGGAGTTATAATGCAAAATCTAGTGTTTGGAAGATCTTCCAAATTTCAGACTTAGTCAAATTTCAGGGCATTTCAGAATCAGGAGTAAAAAAAAATTGTAACCACGATTTGAAATTAGGCTTGTAGAAGCCCACCTAAGGTTTTGGATTTTCACTAACTTCTTTTTTTATTGTAGATTTCTAACAATTTCTTGCAGGTTTGGAGAAGACAATTTAGGATTTAGTGATTTCTTTCCTATCTTTTTCAAAGTTGGTTAAAAAGAACTCATACTTCCTTTTGGGTAAAAAGAACTTCATTTTTCAATTTGGTGTTCTAAAAAGTACCTCACTTATTTTTGGGCTCTAAAAATAATCACATTTGCAAGGTAAAAAGAACAACAAAACAAACATTTACTTTCTTGCAAAGTTAGGACATTCACACTTCAAATCTTGGGCTCTAAAAAGAACAACAATCTTTTATTTTCTTGCAAAGGTAAAAAGCACAATCAATCTTATATTTTGCAAGTTAAAAATAACAATCAACTTGTCCATTCTTACAAAGCAAGTTACTTTTTGCAACGATTTTCATTTTGTTGACCAGGATTTCCAATTCCTAGTTTAGAAAATCATTTGCTATGTGGGGCTAAAATAAACACCATGCTTGTTGGAGCAACATCTCCAAATAGGACTTAGCCAACAAATTGCTTTGAAAAAGTTAAAAAGAACACTTGTATTCCGTGTCTCGAAAGTGGTAGGAATATGCTCTCCCCTTAATTGGGTGATCAAAAAGCCAAACCCACTCTTTTACGCTTTCTTTACTTTCAAGCAATTAATCCAATAGAGGGCCTGCCTTCCCGAGCTGCCTTGAGGGGGCTAGTGAGAGGGGAACAACCTAAAGTGGAAACAGGCTAATACCGAGTCCTTCCAATCCACTCTAAATAAATCATGTTTGTAACAAAAGTTCGAACAACATGTGTTGATAAGTTCATACCAACACTATGTTTCCCCATAAACCCTATGGAGCGTAACCTCTATAGACTGGGAAGCTTTTGTATTTACAGAGCTGAAAGTGCCGCATGTATGGCCACATGACTGGAAGCCTTTACTAAAAACTATTTGTACTAGTTGCCAAAAAACCTTCTAGTTGTTGGCGCAGGAGGTCGGACCTCTGAAGCGGCTCACACACATACGGTTCCTAGTAGAGATATAAAGTTTGCCATGGGGAATTTTCATGGAAATTGATGCTTGGCTGCCCCAAAGAAGTGAGTGCCGAGGGTGGAGCCAGTGGGGTCAAGCATCTAAATATCCGCTTTGAATAGCGTAGCCTTGGGGGAAACTCCATGTGAGATTCAACAACTATTGTCTCAGCCTGCCATAAGATCTGTACTTTCTTGTGCATTTTGTTTTATTAAACATTGTGTCGTCTATGTCTATAACATGTCTCAAATGGTCAAAAATTGAAGAAAAGTATCATCTACGAGTGAGCAAAAATCCAACAAATTGCTGAAAAAAATTGATCAAAAGGGTAATACAAAGGCTTTCCAACATTTGAAACACCAAATCAAACTAAGTGATCAAGAATATATCATCCAACTATCTCAACGACAATAATACCTAGCTAGGTATTCAAGATTAGTCAAGTCCAATTTCCATATCAAGAGACTTTATCCATATCATTTGACATACTTTGTCATAGGGGCCTATAGAACAAACCCCCTATTCGATTTAGTGAGCTTGAGTATCCGGAACGAAGTATCCATCAATTCAACAACATCAACCGATCTAAACTAAAACTTTGATCACTTCAATGACCATCTCTTGTCACTTGAAAAAGAAGAAGCTTATTCAAAGGAAATGAGTCTTAGCTTAAATCAAGATCAAGATATCATGACTCTCCAATCTAATCCCATTTTTTATCAAGATCCTACCTATCAAGAATCTTATGATTATGCCCTAAAATTCTTGTACTCTATCCACGGTGATCCCCTTTTATCTCAAGAGAAGAGTATCATTCAACATCCACCTCCTAAGAAAGAGCATGATATCCCTTCCATCTTCTTCACTAATCTAATTCAAAATCAAGTGGAAAACACAAACTCAAATGATCCTACTCCAAGTCAAGATCAAGATCAAGAAAACTCTTCATCCTCCAAATCCATTTTAGGCCCTTTCATTCCAAATTCAAACTCTTCATCCTCCAAATCCATTTTAGGTCCTTTCATTCCAAATTCAAACTCCTCATCCTCCAAATCCATTTTAGGTCCTTTCATTCCAAAGTCAAACTCTTTATCCTCCAAATCCATTTTAGGTTCTTTCATTCCAAAGTCGATCTCTTCATCATCCAAATCCATTTTAGGTCCTTTCATTCCAAAGTCAAACTCTCTATCCCTTCCATCCATCTTGGGTCCTTACTTCCTTCCATCCACCATTCCATTGCCTCAAATGATCCATAAGAAAGATCAACAAAGGCACACATCTTTGAACTTCTTTCAAACATCTATCTAAACATCTTTTCAAAACTATTATTCCATCATTTTCTTTATCTATTTTAGGTTCTTATGTCCCAAAATTCAATTTTCCTCCATATCTTCATTACTTCTTAAGTTATGTACCAACACTCATCTTGAATACATTTCCATCTATCCTCTCACAAATCTTCAAACATTCTATCTACTATCCAACACATCTTATGTATCCTTCCATCTCTTTCATTCAATCCTTTGCATAAATTCATCATCTGTGAAATAGGCATTTGTGTCATTTTGTCACATGCTTTCTCATGCTCGAATCTCATGTTCAGTCCTTTTCCTAGATATCTATTCATGATACACTTCAGAATCCAAGGTTATTCCTCTTTAACATTATCTTGTGGTTGGGATACACACTCAATCCAGAAAAGAACCACTTATCGTATCTTGGTACCAACATCTTTTGATTACTATATCTCATACACTTAATCAATTGCTCTAAATCATTGTGATCTCTTTGTCGAAGAAATGGCTAGTGAAAAATCAAAAATCTTGCTTCAGCGCCACTATAATTATCAAACCCATGTAAGTTTCATTACTTACAAGCCAATGCAATCAAAATAAGAAAAGAAAAACACAATATCAAAAGATCCAAAGCATGATCAGAAAATAAATATCCAAAAAAGAAAAGAAAAAAATCAAATATCAAAAGCTTAGCTATGGGGAAATGTGAGTAACTCCATCGAGGCTATGGACATCTGGCTGGCAATGGAGCAATATTTGTGATATTACAACGATAACCTCGTTGGAGCTATGGATTCTTTCTGGCAGCGAGGCTCTATCCAGGATGCTTTTGAAGTCAGGATAACTCATGTAGTTAGCCACGTTGGATTCTAAAGATTACAATGATCATATGAGCTAGAATGAACCCAATTGCACACACATGGGTAATCAAAGACTAAGTACCATGATCCAATTTGGGATTCTTCTTCCCTTTTGAGTTTGCTTCCTAGTTGCTATATATGTTTGGTTGAATTTTCCAGAGGTTCTAAGTGTGGTTTGGGTCTCTATCTTTGAAATGTTTAGGAACATTTATTCAGGTGGTGCTAAATATTGTGACAATCTTACATATCACCTCTTTACAAATGGAGACTTCTATACTTGGGCTCAAAGTTTCATCCACTCTATTCTTCATACCACATCTCCCATTATCCTTCCTCCAGTGTCCATTACCCTATCTAAATTCATCCAGTGCTATCTATGATCTTGCTTCATGCTAATCTATACCATCTATCCTAACTATTCATTTCTTCCCTCATCTATCACTATCTATGATCTTGTTTCTCCTATCCATATCCCTTTTTCCATCCTTGATCTTGATAAAAACTAAGGACAAAAATATGATTTCAAAAACATCTCTTGACATGTCTCCTCACAAGCTACCTCGATCTTTCACCCATTCATCTTCAGCACAACAATTCATCCATTCCTTGTCTTTCTATACATTGGGGAAACCAAATACATATTTCTTCTAATCCAAAAAGCTCAAAAAATAAAAAATATCTAAAAACTAAAAAAAAGAAGAAGAACAAAATGGAAAATCAAAGCATGAGCACATGGCCCATCCATCAAATCAACAATATGAAAACTATCAAAGTCTGTAATCAAACTAAATCAATCATCGATTATCAAATCTATCAAATCAAATTGAAGAAACTTAAGCTATCAAATCATTTTTTAAAACCTATCAATCATGGTTTTCTATCAATCACTAAGTTCAATCAAACTCCGCTAAGCTCTTGCATTAGAAACTAAATCGGTTTCTTAGAGCCAATCAAGTCTATCATATCAAACTGAATCAGTCATCGATTATCAAATCTATCAAATCAAATTGAAGCAACTTAAGCTATCAAATCATTTTTTAAAACCTATCAATCACTAAGTTCAATCAAACTCCGCTAAGCTCTTGCATTAGAAACTAAATCGATTTCTTAGAGCCAATCAAATCTATCATATCAAACTGAATCAATCATCAATTATCAAATCTATCAAATCAAATTGAAGAAACTTAAGCTATCAAATCATTTTAAAACTATCAATCATGGTTTTTTTTATCAATCACTGAGTTTACTCAAAACTCTGCTCAACTCTTACATCAGAAACTAAATTAGTTTCTTAGAGCTACTGAAGCTAATCAAAGCTACCTATCCAATCTATCAAATCTATCAAATCAAGCTAATCAGAGCTACTCAAGATAATCAAAGCAATCAAATCTATCAAATCAACATTAATCAATCAATCAAATCAAGCAATTAATCAATCAAACAATCTATCAAATCAAGCTAATCAATCAAGCAATCTATCAATCAAGCTAAGTAGAGCTACTCTATCAATCAAGCTAATCAGAGCTACTCTATCAATCAAGCTAATCAAGCAATCTATCAAGCAATCAAGCAATCTATCAAACAATCTATCAAGCAATCAAGCCAATCACGCAATCAAGCAATCAAATCAATCAATCAAATCAATCTATCCAACAACATCAATCAATCAAGTCCTTATTTCATCATACATGTGCATCAAACACATTAAATCTAATCATCAAAGTGATTTTTAGCTTTTGCACTTATCAAATACTGCAATCAAACTGATCACATGTCTAGTTAATCAATCCATCTATCAACATCAACATGTTTTATACAAGGATAGGTACACTTGAAACCAGACATATCGGTCTTACATGGGGTACTCACTCTTTGAAACCAGACATTTTTATCAATCATCAAACAAAGCAAAACAGTGATATAGATTAGTATGACTGCTCGATTTTGTTCTGGGTAGTCTTATCTTTATCAATTGATGGAAGGACATGTTTCATCTCTCAAAAATCAGGAAAAACAAATAAAAATGTGCAATCAAAATGTTCTTTCATCTATGAGATCGCTTGGCGCACCTATCCGCTCCATCCTCTCGCACTTATCGCTTCCATCTATCCTATCTCGCCTATTCCATCTTTCGCATCCATTGCTCTGAACCATTTAGCAAGAAAAATGCAGCTTACCAACAGTTATCAATCTTTGACATACTTGTCGTAGTCACTATCTTAGATTTTATCAGCATCTATCAATCTGCATTTCTATTCTGTCATGGTTTGGATATTGATCATTTCATATATCCATAATAATTTTTGTTTCCACTGGGGGAAAAATCCTAATTCCTTTTGCTAAGGTGATCTTTTGAATCTTAGAAAATCCAAAAACATTTGAAAAAATTTAGAAAATCAAAAAACATTCGAAAAACTTAGAAAAACAAAAAACATCCAAGATTTTGAAACAGATAACAAGCAACAAAGCAATGAAAATCAAGGCATCTCATCAACAACTGAATCGTCAAACTCATAAAATGAAGAATCAACTAATAAACTATAAAGGATTATCAAAGATCATTCATTAAGATGATTATATCAGTTAATGACCATAAGAACATGTGAATGACATACAAGATCTAGTGTTTATATCTTGATTTTTTACTAATCATGTACTCTATGCAACTCAAGGATGTCCATGACTAGAGGAGCTATGATGGGGCATGATTATTTTCTTTGATTATTGTCTGTGGTTTATCTCTTACTATGGTATGAACTTGTCTCAGGATATGATCGACAAAAGATCAAGGAGGACGTTCCAAGTCATGCATGAAAGGAGATACTGCTTGTCTGTTCTACAAGCAATACTCAGGTCAACTTGGTCCATTATATCAAGTTGCTTGTATTAACTTGCTATATCAAAATCCATGTAAGCAATACTCAGGTCATCTTGAATCATTGTGTCAAGTTGCTTGTATTTTCTTACAACATTTAAAGCTCAATGATGAAAACGAGCCCTGTTACCCGATAGCATATGAAGAATGGCAGTACAATTTTTAGTTAGATAATTTCATTAGCTCATTATTCATTTGCATTATCAACATTCAATGTCAGTTGCATTATAAGCATATCATTTCATTAACAGATCAATGGTCTTAAATAAAGATTGAGTATACTTGGACAAACAAAAACAATTGCATTTTATCATATTAGGAGCATTCATCCTTAGAATCATTTTAATCATTATCCATCTCATTTAGTTGTATATAAATCATTGCATTTCATTTGAATTCGCATTTGCATTTAGCTTGCATTTCATTCTTGAATGAGAACCTACAAGCACATCTTATCCAAGGCTAAATCCATCACAAGAATCATTGAAGCATCATCATAAGTGTATACATAATCAAACTGATAACTCATCTCTCTCATCATATTGTCAACCCAGTGCCAATCTTATATCACCCCCTCAACCGAATCACCATCAGCATATCTATTGATCCTGCAACCTGATATCAACAAACTGTTAGTTCTTTATCCAGTCAATATTAATCCATTCTATCAATCGATCGCATCTGATCTATCATATCATGTCTTATACAGGATGTATCCTTCCCGAAACCAGACATTTTGATCACGTCTTATATAGGATATATCTTTCTTGAAACCAGACACTCTTGATCATCTTTGTCTTATACAGGAGGTGTCATTCCTGGAACTAGACTATATCTAGATCTTATTGATATCATCTTATCAATAGAAAACTAAACCATTGTGATCAAAGAACTCGCACTTTCATCAATCAAAGTTGCATAATCAAACCTTTTCTAATCGGGACATCAATCTCGTAATCATCCAACCGCTTCGCCAATCAATTATCTCAATTAATCTCTCGAGGGGGAATCATCATACCACAATTTATCAACCAAGGTCTGGGGCATCCTATCAAACCAATATCATCATCAAATGAAATTATTCTTTGAATCAACGCATCATCACACCTCGCTTCAAAGAGGGGCAAAATGTATACACCTAAAAATTGGCTATGAGCAATTAAATAAATATTCTATATTTATTTTATATTTATTTAATAATTATTCTTCTATTAAATAGCTAATTCGAAAAGATTAATCTGTTTAATTCATTTCATGTCTTTCTATTAGTTAATATTTTATTAATTAATTCATTTATCTTATTCCTCTAATTAATTAAATATCTAATATTTAATAGTTATTCTCCTATCCTATAGTCTCAAATATTAAATAATTCTTAAATTATTTAATATCTCTTTTCCAACTCACCCTCCATCTCCACTTCATCTTCCCTTTGCCAACTCATCCAACATGTGGCTAAGGAAATTAATATTTCTAAATATTAATTCATGATTTATCCTCAACTTCCAAAATTAATGAAATTGTGTACGTACACATATTTCAAAACCATTTCCTATATTCTCTCCAACACCCCCTACATCTTGGGAAGGACTTGAGTCCACTTGTCCTACCATGCCTAAATTTTCTCCATCCATCCCTAGATTCCCTTAGTCAGCAACCCAGTCAAGGTAAGATGAGTGACACTTGTCTTCTCCTTCCCCCTTTCTCTCAACCTTCACCTTTGCTCACAGCCATTCAAATCTACAGATCTGATCAAGACCGTTGATCTGAGCCACATCATCTTATCCTCTCAAGGTCTATAAAACCAAGAGCTTTAGTTGAGAGGAAGTTAGTCTTCAAAAAAGAGTTTTCAATCAATCTTATGCATCTGTGAGTTTTTGAAGCAATTAGCAAATAGCAAATATCATTTTAGCAATATAATCATATAGTATCATTTTAGCATAATCATGTAGCTTTGCATATCATATTATCAGTTAACTACAAGTTATCAGTCCATTCTTCATATGCCATCTTGGAAGCCAACAGTGCATTGTCTGAGAGCACACCATCTGCAACCAGGAACAGTGGAGTTAGGACACAATGAGACATAAGCCATGAAGCTAAAATAGTGTTTTATTTTAATATTTATTTCATGCAGTTTCATTGGTGAATTTTGGATTTCCTGTATGCATTTCTATTGTATTTTGTGGAACTAACTTATTACAGGTAACATTCTAAGGATGAAATTCAAGCTCACACATAGTTAACTTTGCAATGATAAAGTCTAAGAATACCTTGGTTTTATCAATAGACCTTAGCTTCTGGATAGTTGCAACTCTAATTGCATAGATCGGTAACAATGATCTAAGAACTTTACTAAAAACAGTGGCATCTTCAATTGTTCCACCAGCGCTTTTGATATCACCAACTATTGTCTTAATCCTAATACCATACTGCTGAATGGTCTCACCTTCAACCATCATCATGTCTTCAAATTTTCCTCTAAGGCTCTCTTCCTTAGCTGTCTTTACATGCTCATCACCACCATAAATGGTTTCCAATGCTTCCCATACCTCCTTAGGAGTGTCTTTGTCTTGAACATCAATAAACTCAATATCTGACAGGCTGCTGATAAGAGCTTCTATAACTTGCCCATTTTCCTAGATTTCTCTCTTCTGATCATTAGTCAGAGTGCTAGTGGGAGTCACAAAAGCATTCTCAATATAGTTCCAGTGTTGAACACCCATACTCTTGATGTAAATATTCATTCTATCCTTCCATATCTTGAAGTTATCTCTATTGAACTTAGGACCTTCCCTTTTCATCATTACAGTAGGATCTTTTACCTCAAGAAGTTAGGCTTATATCACCAAGGACTTGGAGGCGCTCTGATACCAATTGATGAATAATGATGAACAATAGATACCCCAACCGGTACTAAGAGGGGGGGGGTGAATCAGTACAGATAAAAACTCTCAACAACTTATCTAGCTAAAGCAATACCAACTGATTATCACCATTACTGAACTTAACCATGGCAATACCAGTTAAACATAGTAAGACACCAGACACCATAAAATGATAAGTCTGAATACTTCAAATATGATCAATGTACAACATCAACTTCACCCATAAACATATACATATGGTACGCTAGTAATACCATAACCTATTAACTCTGCATGCATGATCTTTCAACCAGATACTTCATAAACATCACATGAAAAATGCATAACACATGACACAGATTTTTCACGTGGAAACCCAAATGGGAAAAACCATGGTGGGAATGAATACCCACAAGCTTGTATTTAACTTGTTTGAAGCTTGCCCTGTTAGGATCCTAGTCCGGTTACAGACTTTACAATATGGTTCTGTTAGGAACCGATCCTGTTAGAGATCACTCGGTCAAGGGATGGCTATATACCCTATTAAAGGTTGAAACCCTGTTAAAGGTTACCTCGCTAGAGAATTTAAAGAACTCAATAATCTTGAGTCACCTGGTTACAGGTTTTACAATAAGCCTGTTAAAGCTACCTGGTAAAGGGATTTTCCAACTGTTGAAATGGTTAAAAGACAACAGGTAAAACTATGATTTGATAACAACACTACATGCCAAGGCAAATCCTTTTCGTATCCTCTACTCTGCAATCACACTCTGCAGTTTCCCTCTTACTGGTCTGGCAAGTATCAAGTATCTCTTCACTCAGATACACACACAACATTTACCAACAACTTTTCAATACAAACATCATCAACCTTATAGGTAACAGATAGGTCGATGGCATAAACCCTAAACCCTAAATATCTTAGGTTTACAACACAACAGTCTCATCCTGACCATCCAAACATATTGCATAGATCTTTACAATTTCAAACAAATCACAAGTCAATCTGCATCATTCATTCATCACTGCTCATGGGAATCAGTAACCCATCACGTTTTCTTCTTATGCCACTAAGAAGAATAATCATTCCTGAGGTAGACTTCAAACATAGTCGATCTTCTCATGCCTCAATCCTTTATTCACTCAAAGATGACATGGCACCTCAGTCACAGAGTATCATCAGTTCATCACACAAGCTGGATCAACAAATTGATAGCCATAGAGATGAGACTACCAATCGGTAATCACACTTAGTGAAACCCTGATGCCGGTTCACTAAATCTCCTCATACCTCTTCATACCAGTTCACTTGAACTTATTGAAACTAATGACAACATACATTATCATCATATCAACATTCCGGTTCATCATATGCCAATGATATCCAACACTCTCATATAAGTGAAAGTTGGGATTGAAGGAATAGGCAGCCATATTCATTCACCTTCTCCCAGGAAGAATCCGATACTCTCCTATTTTTCAATGTCTTATCTAACAGACACATATAATGACCAAAGAAGGCATCCTGGACCCTCCTAAAGTGCAATATGCTAGGTCTCAAAGGCACTTGGTCATAGTAATCCCACACCGATATAAGCGAGCGATCACCCCTGGTAGAAAGACCAGGGAAGTGTCTGAGTGATGCTGCTATATACACCAAATATAAGTTCATGTATAACATCATGGTGGAAGAAACTGCTGCAAGTTGTTCACAAAGGGTATCATTGATGATTTCACCCCAAGAGATGTGTTGAGACTGCCTTATGAGCATGATAAACGTATACATCCATGGTTAAAAAATATTAGAATGTTCTAAACCCATTATCTCGCTGAGAAGAGTGATTGTGTCTTCAATTTCCCGCTTGAAATCACTACGGTACAACTTTGCCGATCTTGTAAAAGCAACCCGTGGCTCACTGATCCATTTATTGATATGGTGTTTGCAATCTTTTTCTCTTGAAGCATAATACTTAGCTGCACTATCTTTCGAGATCTCTATGTAAACAGGTGCTGGTGGTATTTTGAAAACCTTCTCAATATTATCTGCATCAAGCCGGATTATCACTTCCCCATCATCATTCTTGATAGTTCTTGTTTCTTTGTCAAAATGACTGGCTCAAGCAAGAACAAACTCAGGTTCTAGGGCAACCACTAGAAAGGATGAAGCATGGTGAATGTGGTTGTCCAACAGGTGCTACATATTGCTATCCTTGGGATCCTCCACTTGTTTAACAAACTCTGACATGTCAACATGCCCTATTTCCGTATCTTTGATGTGCTCCATGGGAGTGAAAACTTGGGATGGAGAGATCTCATTTTCGTACTTATCATATTTGTATTTCATCTTCTTTTGAGAAGAGGAAGATGATAAATCAGTCATTAAACAAGAGCCTGACACGCTGTGGGGTAAAAGTACAAAGCCGTGTCACACTTTTATTAAGGAAATGGTCAATACTGATTCAATTTTTTAAAGTAAATCAATAGAAACTGAAATATATGTTTTGAATTTTGAAAGGATGTAAACTAATAAAATTTATATTCTTTTTTCTATTTTATGTTTGGAATTTTAACAAAATTTAAAAAAATTATTTGAATGTAGTTTTTTATAAAGTAAACACTATAATTTAGCTGTTGATAAAATGCTGAAATTGAAGTTACACAAGCCACCACACTTTAATTAGTAAATTTTACTTTTTTTTAATCATTTTTTTTGTGTATATTGATAACTTGAAACTTTAGTGCATGGATATTTTTTTTACTATTTTTTATAAATATATATTTTTCAATAAATTTGAAAAGTTGTGTGTGCTGAAATATAACTCTTTCCAATTCGCACCAACTTATTTATCCAAATTAGAAAATAATTATATCATCTTGACATAGATTCCTTTCTTTACTGCATCATATTTTTTTTTCAAAATTTTTAAATAAATTTCAGCATTTTTCCATAACAAGATAATCAACCTTATATTTTAGTGCTGATGACCTGCTTTCAATAAAAATAAAACTTAAAATATAAAAACTAATTTAAATATATATTTTGGAAAATTCACTTATAGATCTATAAAAGGGTATTTTATATTATTTATAAGAGTAGGAGTTGTTGAAACATCAAGTTTTTTTTTTTTGATAATTAGACCCAAAGTGATATAAAATATACATTTAGTAGACACTTCCAATTGGAAAAGTTGTGGTCCATATATAACTTAGCTATAATGACTCTATATAAACCATATGTTTGACTAGAATTAATTTTTAGTTAGAATTACTTAAATTCAATTGTGTTGATAAGTTAGCCTGAAACATGACACAGTTTTGTGCTTTTACCCTGCGATGAAAATCTAGAAGTGTCAAATTACCATCAAGATCAACCGAATGAAACATATTTCTTCTTTTCAATGGGAAAAATCCTATCCCTCTTGAGAGGAAAATGGTGAATAAATAGGAACACTTGGAACTTGGCTTTTGGTCAATCTCGGATCTTGGGAGAAATGTTACAAGTATGCAAGTGGGGTAGGACATATTCAAAATTGGGTTTTTAAAACCCGAATGCAAGTATACTTACAATAAGAAAAATGGAAGGATCTGTGAAAAATAGAATTTTGGCATGGAAAAGATAATGAGAATGGAATGTGTGAAAAAGAGATGAATGTGGATGAACAAGGAAATAATTTTGGAAGATCATCTCTATTTTAACCTCAAGAGAATGGAAAAAACCTTCACTTGTAATCAAGTTTTTAAAACCCGAAATTGGAAAGACAAGCTTTTAACAAATTTGAAACTTGAACTTTTGGAAAAAGATGATGAAGTCTTTTCAAACAAAGGGGAAAAACTTACTTTTTCATCTAACTTGCAATTGAATTTAAAAAACCCGAAATGCAAGTAAAGAGGGAAAAACGGAAGGGAAAGACAATGCAATCCTTAAATTATATTCAAGACTTGGATAGAAATGGGAAGATCTCTCTCAAAACCGAAATGAAAAAGAACAAAACAAACATAATCATGACCAATCAAGGAATTTCAAAACAACAAAAATAAAATAAAGACAAAACTGAAAACAAAACATACCTTGCCTAATCAAGATACCCTCCAAAGAGATGGAATAACTTTGGAAGAAACAATCAACTCCTTAAATAGAAGGCAAAATGAAAATGTTGAAACCCTAGCCACATTTTTGTCAAACTCGGATTTTAACCATAATCACCAAAAACAACATGAAAGAAGGGAGAAGAATGAGTCCAAACACCTAGCAAGGGTACATGGTGAAGCAAGGAAGCAAAACATATAGGTTAGAGAGACCAAAACACCTTCCTTCATGCTGCATAAACGACTCCAAAGGAGGAAAATGTGGCACATAACCAACACAAATGCCTATCAAAATGGGCAAAACGTGGCATATAAACCAACATAAAAGGGATAAGAATCACCACACCTTCTTGAATGCATTCCTCCACAAAAATGGGCTCGCAATACCTCCAAAATTCAAATTCCTTGGAGAAAAATCAGGTTGGGTTCTTGGGAAGAAAGAACAAGTTTAAAATGTAAGCAAAATACATAAAATCGGGTTTGTGAATCCCCTTTACAAGTTTTAATTTGCTTCACTTTTCAACTCATAAGGAAAAAATGGGTTTGTGAGAGAAAAGAACAAGAAGACATGTCAAAATAACCTGTAATAGGGAAATAAAATCCCCTTAAAAGTTTTAATGACTTAACTTAAAAAAAAGAACTTGCCATAGGGAAATAAAATTCCCTTTACAAGTGACTAAAAACATAAAAACATGTAATAGGGAAATTAAATCCCTATTACAACTAAAAAGTAACTTTAAAAATTGTAATAAGGAAATAAAATCCCCATTACAACTTAAAATCACTTAAGTAGGAACTTTTAAAAGAAATTACAAGTTCTTTTTAGCTTATAATTTTAAATTTACTTGTAATATGTCAGAAAAGTTCATACAATGACTTAAAAGACAAGAAACAACAAGGTGGAAATAAAAAGTAAGTTACAAGTTTTAAAATTACATAAAGTGCACTTGTAATTGACTTAAAATTTCTCTACAACGCTAAAACAAGAGACAAATAAAACTTGCAATCCAAGGAAAATTTCCCACCTACAGTCAAGAAGAAAAACTCAAAATTGAAGAAAAAAACATAGCAAACGAACTCAGAAAGTGATGAAATTTGAAACTTGGAATGAGGATGAATTGAGGATTAAGCCACTCTAAGGGCGAAGAATATTTTTTACCTCGAGAAGTGTACCCTAGACTAAATTTTTCATTTTTTAACCAAAATTTTAAAAGGGTTGTGTATTTTTGTGAATACAATAATACGGACAACAACTGGCTCTGATTGGGGAATTCATTTCACTTATTGTGAAAGAATAGAAACCAGATCTCCAAGTTCCTTCCTTCTTATCCATTGGGCCACAGAGTCAATCAAAGCGAAAACCAAAATCAAAATAAAGAAAAAGACTCAAACATTATTTACAAAAATTCATCTCGAACCTTTATTTGAAGTAATGCTTAAGGTACTAGCCACTATAGGGCAACTCAAATGGTGTACCATCATGATAATCCAACATAGAGATATCTTCTCCAACAACATTGTGAATGATTAAAGGTCCACACCATAGAGAATCAAAGTTTCCATGTAAGCATTTCGGTTCTCTGCACTTATCCCAAAGCAACACACAATCACCAACTTGAAACCCCCTTTGCTTAGCTTTTTGGTCAAAAAGAATTTTAACTTGTTTCCGATGCTGAGAAATTCAGTCTACCACTCGTGTCCTTTTCTCTTCCAGTTGGGAAAGATACATGATTCTTTTATCTAAAGCAGTTTCAAAAGTCTCATCTTCAATCGCTTTAGCCAATTTAAGAGTAGGAAGTTCCAAAGTGATGGGTATTTATGCATTTATCCCATAAAGAAGCTCAAATAGTGACATACCAATAGATCTTTTGGGTGTAATTCTATCTCCCCATAAAGCATCATAAAGAGCCTTATGCCAAGACCTTTGATTTTCCTCAACAAGATTGCGTATGATAGTAATCAGGTTCTTATTACTTGATTCTGCCTGACCATTACCCCGAGGATAATAGTCAAATGAATGAGCTAATAAGATACCATATTCAAAACAAAATTGTGTTATCTCAAAAGAAGAGAATGTGGCTGCATTATCAATAACAATCTTGTGTGGAACACCAAACTTGGAGATAATGTTCTCCTTGAGAAATCTACATACCACCTCAGAGATAGCATGCTTCACTGGTACTGCCTCCACCCACTAGGTGAAGTAATTTGTTTTTGTGAGAACATATGAATGACCCTCACTTGAAGAAGGATTGATAACACCAATAAAATCAATACCCCATTGTCGAAAAGGTTCTTCAATAGCCACATGTTTTAATGGCAATGCTGTAAGCTTTTTTTTACCCACAGACTGTTGACAATGAACACACTTTCACACCCATCTGAAAGCATCATGGAACAATGTTGGCCAATAATATTTATCTCACAAAATCTTATGAGGAGTCACTGGTGTGGAGAAATGCCCACCACAGGCCTAATTATGAAAATATTATAACAATATAACTTGTTGTGCCTTATAAACACAACGAAGGAAAGTTCCATCGACAACTCACTTGTACAATCCGCTGTCCCTAAGAAATTTTTTTACAAACTTGAGCTTGACATTCCTCTTCTCTTCAAATGATAAATGTGCTGGACACTCACCATAAGTTAGAAAATAGGCCAAATCTAAATACTTGTTAGTTGTACCGATGAACAACACTTTAGGGAGATCTTCTGAATCATCATATCTCTAATTATCAAAACCATTTTCAGCTATAAGCTGACAAAGACCATTTGCACGAACAAGTTTGTAGGCCTAATCTATAAATCATATTCCTGGATCTTTGCAATCTAGTTATCCCTCTTTGTACCAAAATCTTGTTGAGTCAAGGTTGATTTAACTGCTGTATTTGGAACCAGAACTACAGTATGAAAATTCAGAATATAGAATCTAAAATTCTTAACTGCTTTCACCACAACATAAGCATTCTTTTGAACTAAGGAGTATTTAAGTTCATGAGTCTTCAATGGAAAACTCATGAAAGCAATGGGAGATTCAACTCCTTCTATGTTTTTCTGCATTAGAATGGTAGACAGAGTATGCTCAGAGGCATATCTGTACATGATAAAATTCTTGGTGTAATCTAGACAAACTAGCACAGGTGCATGAGCAATTGCTTCCTTAATCTCATTGAATGCAACCTTTCCTTTTGAATTCCAATGGAACATGGTTTTTCCTTTCATCTTATCAATGATATGATGAGTCTTTTCTGCAAAATCAGGTATGAATTGATGTAAAACATTAATTTTGCCAAAGAAATAATGGACAGTTGTCTTACTAGAAGGCCAAGAAAGAGACTGTATTGACTTCACTCTTCCTAGGTCAATCTGAATACCTTCTTTGAAGACAACATGACCAAGAAGCTTTCCCTCAGTCACTCCAAAGTTTGATTTCTTAGGATTAAGAGAAATGTCATGCTTGTGGCATCTTTCTAATACATCTTGCAAGTGAAAAAGATGATTCTCACGGTCTTTTGAAAAATGGTGAGATTATCAAGATATACCACAGTATACCTTTCCAAAATACCACAAAAGGCTATGTCCATGGCTCTTTGAAAGGTAGCTCCTGCATTGATTAAACCAAAAGGCATCCTATAGTACACAAAAGTACCCCAGGAATAGTAAATGTAGTTTTATGTCGATCAAATTCCCTTACCTCGATTTGGTTATACTTGGAAAATCCATCTAACATAGACATCATCTGGACACCTATCGCTATTTTAAACACCTGGTCCATTATTGGTAGAGGATAATTATCTTTCAGCAACAACTGATTGAGGTTTTGAAAATGTACATAGATACGTATTTCTCCATTCTTCTTATGCACTGTAACTATATTTTCTACCCACATTGAATGGTGGATAGGAAAGATAATACAAACATTTAGCATTTTCTGAATCTTAGAATGGATAGTATCTCAAATTTTGGGATTGTATTGACGTTGCTTCTGATGAAAAGGCATTGCGCCAAGCTTCAAAGAAATATCATGTTGCATCTCCTTCAGATGAAAATATTTAAGGTCATCATAGGAAGAAGCCAATACATCCATGTATTGACGCAAAAGCTGAATAAACCTCTCTTTCTCTTTTGGAGTGCAATTATTGACAATATTGTACTTTTCAAATCCTATAGAAGATTTTGACTTTTCTTGTTGTTGTTTCTTGATAAAGTGATCATGCTTATCAAAATGTTTCTCAAGAGAAACTAGTCCCTTTGGAATTCTATTCCCTTTTAATTGAAGAATTTCATCATCTACTTCAGATGATGACCCGACATTGAATTTGAAGATGAAGAAGAAGATGAGTTGCTTCCTTCAAAATACAAATTATTAAAATTGTCTTTAGTATGAAGCAAATTTATAATCTGCTTATCATCATTGAAAATTTTCCAATGATCCCAATTGTCAGGCACACTGGGTCTGCAAATTAACTCAATAGTGTATATATCTTGACCAAAATCAAGATGTGGAATCAACAAAGTAGTCGAGACTGTGAGAGAATCAACTCAATCATTGAATTCACGAGGTACAATAGAAATACTGAAAGCATCAAAACTTTCAATACTATACCATACAAGATTCTGGTAATGCTTGAGCCGGTCATTTCTTATCTGATAAATATTTCGGACTTGATAGACCACCAATTCCGCATCACCTTGAGCATGTAGATTCTTAATTCCTATTTTGCAGAAACATCTATACCCAACAAAAGTGACTCATATTCAGCCGTATTGTTGGTATTAGAAAATAGTAACATGAAGGCATAAGGGAAGATCTCTCCCTTGGGAGAAATGAGGACAATAACAACTCCGGATCTATTTGCAACACAACTACCATCAAACTCAATAGTCGAGATGTCATTTGAACTGTTGGTGTCATCAGAGTGGCTAGTACTACCCTTATCAAAGATGGGTGCATTATGAAAAGAAAAAGTATCATCTTTAGCAATAGAAGAAGATGAATTTTCTTCTTTAGTAGGAGAATACTGAAGTTCCCCTTCTTGAACAAATAGTTGAGTATTTTCATCAGCAACGAAAGACGAAGCATCTTCCACCATAATGTATGAATTAGAAGATCCCACTTCTCACTCTTGAACTTCTTCAGCATCAACAAACCTTTCACTGGCTGAAAGTATTGAGGCATTAGAACCACTGGAAGGCCGATCTCCAGCAAACTCAGAGACTTCATCTATATGAAGATAATAATTCCCAAAACCAGCAAATTCAAAAAGAATTTGGGCATGGGGATCATTTGAATTGACAACAGTGTATTTGGTCTCCTTTTCAGGAACTAATTTTTGCACAATGCCTTTAACAAGTATCATGGCTTTAGTCATATCCATATTAAGCTCACCACCTACGTCCTTACAGAAGTTACAACCCAACAACATTCCACAAGAGGCAGGAACATCAACTACAAAAACAATCATCTTTATTTTCTTTTCTAGAAAAGATGTAAATGCAAATTGAGCGTCTTTGATTTTCCCAATAAGAGGCACTTGTTTCTTCTCCATGGAGTAACAATCACCAAAATTTTTGGTTAAGGTCAGCCCTAAGAATTGAGCTACCTTAGCAAGCATGACATTATCAGGGGCATTGGAATCCAAGACACAATTTCTCAATTGAAAGCCATTAATAAGTAAGGAAATATAAATATGTTCTATCTTTCATGGGACAACAGATGGGATGGTCACTAGATGATTCAGAAAATTCTTGGGTTCTTGAGGAGTAGTATTTTCAAGTATATGATGAGTGTCCTTACTCTTAATAAAGCTAGCTCACCTATCAAATTGATTGGGATTAGCTTGTAAATATTCAACTTTAGACATTTGAATCTTCGTCTTCCTAGCATGGTCAATAATATCAAAAGCTTGAAATGGACCAGCTAGAGAGGGATGACCATTATTTGACTGATATTTAAGGTTAGGCACACTGATCTTAGGCTAATTGGAAAAAATAATAGGAGGATTATGATCACTTACTTGATTCTTTACTACATCCATAGGAAGAGTAGGCAACGGTGTTACTCTTTTAGCAATAGTAACAGGTGAATGAACATTCCCTACCACTTTTGCTGCTTCTTCTTGTTGAGTCAACCTTGTATGCGATCGCGTCATAACAACATATGCATGACTATGACTTCTTTTAGTAGTTGCTAGGTCATCATAATGCATGTACCTTATAGTAGAGTCGCCAACCACTTCTTCTTCAGGATAGAGAAAAGTAGCATCTTTGGGATGATAATCAAATGATCAATCATTTGAATTAGCTTCATAATATCCAACTACTGCATTTTGTGGTGGTGATTTGAGAGCAAGCCTCTCAGGTGGTGGAGGCAACTTAGACTGATTTTTAGCAACATAACTAGATGTAGAATCAAGATATATCTACCTTGAAATATCCTTATATGGTGCAACAAATGAGTTTTGGTAAATTTGTTTCTTCAAAGCAATGATTTCATTCACCAACTTTTGCACCATAGGGTCTATAGTGCCTAAGGTAGACACTTCAATAGATGAATTCCCTTTAGACCGATTAGGGTCTTTTCTAATTTTACCAGCCAAGTTTAAATCATCTTCAATCTCAGTGGCCATTGTCTGAGCAACAGCTAGGTCTGTTGGAGAAGCTCTTCTCAGGAAGAAACTAACCTTAGGAAGATGAGTGTTTATGAAGAAACACTTGAGGTTCTGAAGAGTAGGCTGAGAATCTGTAGGAATTCTATTTGCAAGTTTATTAAACTTAGCAATGCATTCACAATTTCCTTCATGTGTATCCTTCTTCATTTGTGTCAACTAAGCTAGCAGGGTATGCCCATCTTCTGTGGGCTTGAAACATTCCTCAAACTTATCTTTCAATGAAGCCCATGATATGATCGAATCAACAGTAAGTTTATAAAACCAATCAGTTGCAATAACTTGAAGTGTTTCCATGAACATCCAGACAACACCATCTTGATGTTCTACTCCAAGAACACCACAAGACATGTAAAAAGACTTGATATTTTCATCAAGATGTTGCTTGCCATCTCCATAGAACCTAGGAAAATTTTTGAGAGATCCTTGCGAAAGAGGATAAAATGGTTGTGTTAAAGCCAAAGGACCAAAAGCTGCCCCCAAGGACCAACAAGAGGAGGAGGAACATTTAAAGCCATGCTAGAAGAGAAAGATATCAATGGTTTGAAAAACAAAGAAGAATTTCACTTGGGATAGGCTTCTTTTTCTTGGATGGTGGATATCTTGTGCTCTGTGAAAGGGAGGATGTACTAGTGAGCGAATGAATCCTAGTTTGTTCACCAAGAGATATTTATTGAGAACTTTCACCCTTCTTATGATGAACGTAGAAATGAATTCCTTCCAGCTTAGAGAAATAAGAAAACCCCAAACAAAGATATTCTGAAAAATGGGTAAGACACTAAACTTGAATCGAAAACTTGAGGCTCTTGAATGCGTTCATATCCCAGCAGAGTCGCCAAAAAATTGTTGGTTGAAAATTTTGTACACTTGGGAAATGTACAAAATTGTGGTTTCAGCCAAAATGTGTTAGTATGATACTCTCCTAATTAAGGGAAGGATCCCCCTATCTATAAACCACTCCTAAACTAAAACAAATGAGACAACAATTTTTTCTTCTTCTTTCAAGAAAAACTATATCCTTTGCTCTTCACAGGAAAGTGATAGCAATTGAAAATAACAACAATAACAACTTATAAAACCAAGTGAGAGAAAGGAAATGAAGTTTCCTAAAAGCTTAATCCATCTTACAAACCTCCTTTTCTGTACGGAGATCAATGCAAATGTCTTCTATTTGATGCACATGCGTGAAGGACTTTTTGATCTTCTTCGTCATGCCTCAGTAATCAAAATCTGCTCTTGGCTTGAACCTCTTGAGTTTTATTTCTTGCATTTCGATCTCCATGGCCTTGGCTTTGGTGGATGTAATGAGGGAATAATGACCAATTTTCAATGGGTTATTTGTAGAAATTCCCATTCCAACCTTATGCTTAACAGATTGATGTGCATGAACAACCATGATCTATCTTCCCAACTCCATAAGAATGATATTATCAGTTGGATATCTAGGAAGCATATATGGCTGGCTGCTATAAAATCCAACCCTCATATAAGTGAAAGTTGGGAATTGAAGGAATAGGAACCCATATTCATTCACCTTCTCCCAAACAACATCTGATACTCTCCTGTTTTTCAATGTCTTATCAAACAGGCACATATAATGACCAAAGAAGGCATCCTAGACCCTCCTGAAGTGCACTTTCCTAGGTATCAAAGGCAATTGGTCATAGTAATCCCACATTGATATAAGCGAGTGATCACCCTTGGTAGAAAGACCATGGAAGTGTTTGAGTGATGTTGCTATATACAACAAATATGAGTTCATGTAGAACACCATGGCGGAAGGAACTGTTGCAAGTTGTTCACAAAGGGTATCACTGATGATTTCACCCCAAGAGATGTGTTGAGACTACCTTATGAGCATGATAAACTTATACATCCATGGTTTATAAACATTAGAATGTTCTAAACAATCATCCTATTGAGAAGAGTGATTTTGTCTCCGATTTACCACTTGAAATCCCTATGGTACAACTTTTCCCATCTTGTAAAAGCAGCCTATGGCTCACTGATCCATTTATTGATATGGCGTTTGCAATCTTTTTCTCTTGAAGCATAATACTCAACTGCAGTATCTTTGGAGATCTTTGTGTAAACAGGTGCTGGTGGTATTCTGAAAACCTTCTCAATAGTATCTGCATCAAGCCGGATTATCATTTCCCCATCATCATTCCTTATAGTTCTTGTTTCTTTGTCAAAATGATTGGCACAAGCAAGAACCAACTCAAGCTCTAGGGCAGACAATGGAAAAGAAGAAGCATGGTGAATGTGGCTATCCAACAAGCACTGCATATTGCTATCCTTGGGATCCTCCATCCATTTAACAAACTCTGACATGTCAACGTGCCCTATTTCCATATCTTTGATGTGCTCCATGGAAGTGAAAACTTCGGATTGAGAGATCTCATTTTTTGTACTTATCATATTTGTATTTAATCTTCTTTTGAGAAGAGGAAGATGGTAAATCAGTCATTGAACAAGTGCCTGGCACATTGTGCACGAAGATCTAGAAGTGTCAAAGCAACATCAAGATCAACCGAATGAAACACATTTCTTCTTTTCAATTAGAAAAATTCTATACCTCTTGAGAGGAAAATGGTGAATAAATAGGAACACTTGGAACTTGGCTTTTGGTCAATCTCAGATCTTGGGAGACATGTTACAATTATGCAAGCAGGGTAGGACATATTTGCATTTGGGTTTTTAAAACCCGAATGCAAGTATACTTGTAAGAAGAAAAATGGAAGGATCTGTGAAAATAGAATTTTGGCATGGAAAAGACAATGAGAATGGAATGTGTGAACAAGGGTAATGAATGCAGATGAATAAAGAAATAATTTTGGAAGATCATCTCTATTTGAACCTCAAGAGAATGGGAAAAACCTTCACTTGTAATCAGGTTTTTAAAACCCGAAATTGGAAAGACAAGGTTTTAACAACTTTGAAACTTGAGAACTTTTGGAAAAATATGATGAAGTCTTTTCAACCAAAGGGGAAAAACTCACTTTTTCATCTAACTTGCAATCTAATTTGAAAAACCCTAAATGCAAGTAAAGAGGGAAAAACAGAAGGGGAAATACAATGCAATCCTTAAATTACATTCAAGACTTGGATAGAAATGGGAAGATCTCTCTCAAACCCAAAATGAAAAAGAACAACACAAACATAATCATGATCAATCAAAGAATTTGAAAACATCTAAAATAAAATAAAGACAAAACTGAAAACAAAACATACCTTGTTTGATCAAGATGCCCTCCAAAGAGATGGACTAACTTTGGACGAAACAATCAACTCCTTAAATAGAAGGCAAAATGAAAATGTTGAAACCCTAGCCACGTTTTTGTCAAACTTGGATTTTTACCATAATCACCAAAAACAACATGCAAGAAGGGAGAAGAATGAGTCCAAACACCTAGCAAGGGTACATGGTGAAGCAAGGAAGCAAAACATATAGGTTAGAGAGACCAAAACGCTCTCCTTCATGCTGCATAAATGACTCCAAAGGAGGAAAAAATGACACATAACCAACAAAAATGCCTATCAAATTGGGCAAAATGTAGCACATAAACCAACATAAAAGGGATAATAATCACCATACCTCATTCTTGAATGTATTCCTCCACAAAAATGGGTTCGCAATTCCTCCAAATTTCAAATTTCTTGGTTAAAAATCAGGTCAGGTTCTTGGGAAGAAAGAACAAGTTTAAAATGTAAGCAAAAGACATGAAATTAGGTTTGTAAATCCCCTTTACAAGTTTTAATTTGCTTCACTTTTCAACTCATGAGGCAAATTTGGGTTTGTGAGAGAAAATATCAAGAAGACATGTCAAAATAACTTGAAATAGGGAAATAAAATCCCCTTTACAAGTTTTAATGAGTTAACTTAAAAAAAAGAACTTGCCATAGGGAAATAAAATTCCCTTTACAAGTGACTAAAAATATAAAAACATGTCATAGGGAAATTAAATCCCTATTACAACTAAAAAGTAACTTTAAAACTTGTAATAAGGAAATTAAATCCTCATTACAACTTAAAATCACTTAAGTAGGAACTTTTAAAAGAGATTGCAAGTTCTTTTTAACTTAAAATTTTAAATTTACTCGTAATATGCCAAAAAAGGGTCCTATAATGACTTAAAAGACAAGAAACAACAAGGTAGAAATAAAATATAAGTTACAAGTTTAAAAATTATATAAAGTGCACTTGTAATTGACTTAAAATTTCTCTACAACACTAAAACAAGAGAAAAATAAAACTTGCAATCCAAGGAAAATTTCCCACTTGGAGTCAGAAAGAAAAAACTCGAAATTGAAGAAAAAAAAAGCAAACAAACTCAGAAAGCGATGAAATTTGAAACATGGATCGAGGATGAGTTGAGGATTAAGGCATTCCAAGGGCGAAGCAAAATTTTACCTGAGGAAGCATACCTTAGACTAATTTTTTTATTTTTTAAACAAAATTTTAAAAGGGTTGTGCAATTTTGTGAATACAAAAATACGGACAACAACTAGCTTTGACTGGGGAATTCATTTCACTTATTGTGAAAGAATAGAAACTCGATCTCTAAGTGCCTTCCTCCTTATCCATTGGGCCACAAAGTCAATCAAAGTGAAAACTAAAATCAAAACAAAAGATTCAAAACAAAGAAAAAGACTCGGACATTATTTACAAAAATTCATCTCGAACCTTTATTCGAAGTAATGCTTAAGGTGCTGACCACTATAGGACAACACAAATGGTGAACCATCATGATAACCCAAGATAAAGCTATCTTCTCCAGCAACATGGTGAATGATGAAAGGTCCACGACATAGAGAATCAAATTTTCCATGTAAGCCTTTAGGTTCTCTGCGCTTATCCCAAAGCAACACACAATCACCAACTCGAAACCCCCTTTTCTTAGCTTTTTGGTCAAAAAGGATTTTAACTGGTTTCTGATGCTAAGCAATTCGGTCTACCAATTGTGTCCTTTTCTCTTCCAGCTGGAAAAAATACATGATTCTTTTATCTAAAGCACTTTCAAAAGTCTCATCTTCAATCACTTTAGCCAATTTAAGAATAGGAAGTTCCAAAGTGATGGGTATTTATACATTTATCCCATAAAGAAGCTGAAATGGTGACATACCAATAGATCTTTTGGGTGTAATTCTATCTGCCCATAAAGCATCATAAAGAGCCTTATGCCAAGACCTTTGATTTTCCTCAACAAGATTGCGTATGATAGTAATCAGGTTCCCATTACTTGATTTTGCCTGACCATTACCCCGAGGATAATAGTTAGATGAATGAGACAATAAGATACCATATTTAAAACAAAATTGTGTTATCTCAAAAGAAGAGAATGTGGCTGCATTATTAGTCACAATCTTGTGTGGAACACTAAACCTGGAGATAATGTTCTCCTTGAGAAATCTACATACCACCTCAGAGATAGCATGCTTCACTGGTACTACCTCCACCCACTTGGTGAAGTAATTTTTTTCCATGAGAACATATGAATGACCCACACTTGAAGATTGATTGATAACACCAATGAAATCAATACCCCATTGTCGAAAAGGTTCTTCAATAACCACATGTTTTAATGGAAATGCTGCAAGCTTTTTTTTACCCATAGACTGTTGACAATGAACACACTTTCACACCCATCTGAAAGCATCATGGAACAATGTTGGCCAATAATATTTAGCTCGTAAAATATTATGAGTAGTCATTGGTGCGAAGAAATGTCCACCAGGAGCCTAATTATGAAAAGATTATAACAATCTAACTTGTTTAGCCTTATAAACACAATGAAGGAAAGTTCCATCGATAATTCGCTTGTACAATCCATTGTCCCAAAGAACCCCAAGAGTAGTAAATTCTGTTTTATGTTGATCACATTCCCTTACCTCAATTTGGTTATACCCGGAAAATCCATCTAACATAGATATCATCTGGGCACTTTTCACTATTTTCAACAGCTCGTCCATTATTGGCAGAGGATAATTATCTTTCAATGACAACTAATTTAGGTTTTGAAAATCTATACAAATATGTATTTCTCCATTCTTCTTATGCACCGGAACTATATTTTCTACCCATATTGAATGGTGGATAGGAAATATAATACAAGCACTTAGAATTTTCTGAACCTCAGAATGGATAGTATCTGAAATTTTGGGATTGTATTGATGCTGCTTCTGATGAAAAGGCACTACGCCAAGCTTCAAAGGAATATCATTTTGAATCTCCTTCAGGTGAAAAGATTTAAGATCATCATAGGAACAAGCCAATACATCCATGTATTGACGCAAAATCTGAATGAACTGCTCTTTCTCTTTTGGAGTGTAATTATTGCCAATATTGACAAATTTAGGATCTTCTTCTGAACCAATATTGTACTTTTCAAATCCCACAGAAGATTCTGAATTTTCTTGTTGTTGCTTCTTGATAAAGTGATCATGCTTATCAAAACATTTCTCAAGAGAAACTAGTCCCTTTGGAATTCTATTCCTTTTTAATTTAAGAATTTTATCATCTACTTCAGATGATGTATCTGACATTGAATCTTAAGATGAAGAAGACGATAAGTTGCTTCCTTCAAAATACAGATTGTTAAAATTGTCTTCAGTCTGAAGAAAATTTATAATCTGCTTATCATCATTGAAAATTTTCCAATGATCCCAATTGTCAGGCACACTAGGTCTGCAAATTAACTCAATAGTTTATCTATCTTGACCAAAATCAAGATGTGGAATCAACAAAGTAGCCGAGACTACGAGAGAATCAACTCTATCATTGAATTCATGGGGTACAACAAAAATATTGAAAGCATCAAAACTTCCAATATTATCCCATACTAGATTCTGGTAATACTTGAGCCGGTCATCCCATACTTGAGCCGGTAATACTTGAGCTGGTCATAAATATTTTGGACTTTACAGACCACCAATTTTGCATCACCTTGAGCATGTAGATTCTTAATTCCTCTTTTGCAAGAAACATCCATACCTAACAAAAGTGACTCATATTCAACTGTATTGTTGGTATTAGAAAACTGAAACTTAAAGGAATAAGGGAAGATCTCTCCCTTGGGGAGAAATGAGGACAATATCAGCTCTGGATCCATTTGCAACACAACTACCATCAAACTCAAGAGTCCAGATGTCATTTGAACTGTTGGTGTCATCAGAGTGGCTAGTACTACCCTTATCAAGGATGGGTGCATTATGAAAAGAAAAAGTATTATCTATATCAATAGAAGAAGATGAACTTTCTTCTTAATAGGAGAAGACTGAAGTTCCCCTTCTTGAACAAATAGTTGAGTATTTTCATCAGCAACGAAAGATGAAGCATCTTCCACCATAATGTATGAATTAGAAGATCCCACTTCTCACGCTTGAACTTCTTCAGCATCAACAAACCTTTCACTGGCTGAAAGTATTGAGGCATCAGAACCACTGGAAGGCCGATCTCCAACAAACTTAGAGACTTCATCTATATGGAGATAATAATTCCCAAAACTAGTAGATTTAAAGAGAATTTGGGCATGGGGATCATTTGAATTGACAACAGTGTATTTGGTCTCCTTTTCAGGAACTAATTTTTGCACAATGCCTTTAATAGGTATCCTATCTTAAGTCATATCCATATTAATCTCACCACCTACATCCTTACAGAAGTTACAACCCAACAACATTCCACAAGAGGCAGGAACATCAGCTACCACAACAGTCATCTTTATTTTCTTTTCTAGACAAGCTACAAATGCAAATTGAGCATCTTTGATTTGCCCAATAAGAGGCACTTGTTTGTTCTCCATGGAGTAAAAATCACTAAAAGTTTTGGTTAAGGTCAGCCCTAAGGATTGAGATACCTTAGTAGGCACGACATTATCAGAGGCATCAAAATCTAAGACACAATTTCTCAATTGAAAGCCATTAATAAGTAAGGAAATATAAAAAGGTTCTATCTTTCATGGGACAACAGATGGGATGGTCACTAGATGATTCAGAAAATTCTTGGGTTCTTGAGGAGTAGTATTTTCAAGTATATGATGAGTGTCCTTACTCTTAATAAATCTAGCTAACCTATCAAATTGATCGGGATTAGCTTGTAAATATTCAACTTCAGACATTTGAATCTTCATATTCCTAGCATGGTCAATAATATCAAAAGCTTGAAATGGACTAGCTAGAGAGGGATGACCATTGTCTGATTGATATTTAAGGCTAGGCACACTGATCTTAGGCTCATTGGAAGAAATAATGGAAGGATTATGATCACTTACTTGATTCTTTACTGCGTCCATAGGAAGAGTAGGCAACAGTGTTACTCTTTTAGCAATAGTAATAGGTGAATGAACATTCCCTACCACTTTTTCTGCTTCTTCTTGTTGAGTCAACCTTGTATGGGATCGCATCATAATATGATATGCATGACTATGACTTCTTTTAGTAGCTGTTGAGTCATCATAATGCAGGTACCTTATAGTAGAGTTGCTAGCTACTTCTTCTTAAGGATGGAGAAAAGTAGCATCTTCAGGATGATAATCAAATGATCAATCATTTGAATCAACTTCATAATATCCAACTACTACATTTTATGGTGGTGGTTCAAGAGAAAGCCTCTTAGGTGGTGGAGGCAACTTAGAGTGATTTTTAGCAACATAACCAGATGTAGAATCAAGATATTTCCACCTTGGAATATCCTTATATGGTGCAACAAACGAGTTTTGGGAAATTTGTTTCTTCAAAGCAATGATTTCATTCACCAATTTTTTCACCATAGGGTCTATAGTGCTTGAGGTAGACACTTCAAAAGATGAATTCCGTTTAGACCAATTAGGGTCTTTTCTGATTTTACCAGCCAAGATTAAATCATCTTCAATCTTGGTGGCCATTGTCTGAGCAACAACTAGGTTTGTTGGAGAAGCTCTTCTAAGGAAGAAACTAACCTCAGGAAGCTGAGTGTTATGAAGAAACACTTGAGGTTCTCAAAAGTAGGCTAAGAATCTGTAGGAATTCTATTTGCAAGTTTATTAAACGTAGCAATGAATTCACACATACCTTCATGTGTATCCTTCTTCATTTGTGTCAACTGAGCTAGCAAGGCATGCTCATCTTCTGTGGGCTTGAAACATTCCTCAAACTTATCTTTCAATGAAGCCCATGATAAAATCGAACCAACATTAAGTTTATAAAACCAATCAGGTGCAATAACCTGAAGTGTTTCCACAAACAATCAGACAAAAATATCTTGATGTTCTACTCCAAGAACACCACAAGATATTTAAAAAGACTTGATATTGTCATCAGGATGCTACTTGCCATCTCCATAGAACTTAGGAAAATTTTGGCGAGATCTTTGTGGAAGAGGATAAAGAAGTGGTGTTAAAGCCAAAGGACCCAAAGCCACCCCCCAAGGACCAGCAAGAGAAGGAGGAAAATTTCTAGCCATGCTAGAAGAGGAAGATATCAACAATTTGAAAAAGAAAAGATAATTTCACTTGGGATAGGCTTCTTTTTCTTGGAGGGTGGATATCTTGTGGTTCGTGAAAGGGAGGATGTACTAGTGAGCAAATGAATCCTAGCTTGTTCACCAGGAGATATTTCTTGATAACTTTCACTCTTCTTATGAAGAATGTAGAAATGAATTCCTTCCAACTTAGAGAAATAACAAAACCCCAAACAAAGATATTCTGAAAAATTGGTAAGATATTAGACTTTAATTGAAAGAGTGAGGCTCTTGAATGCGTTCGTATCCCCAACAGAATCACCAAAAAAATGTTGGTTGAAAATTTTGTACACCTGGGGAATGTACAAAATTGTGGTTTCAGCCACAACGTGTTAGTATGATACTTTCCTAATTAAGGGAAGGCTCCCCCTATCTGTAAAATACTCCTAAACTAAAACGGATGAGACAACAGTTTTTTCTTCTTCTTTCAAGAAAAACTATATCCTTTTCTCTTCATAGAAAAGTGATAGCAATTGAAAATAACAATAATAACAACTTACAAAACCAAGTGAGAGAAAGGAAATGAAGTTTTCTAAAAGAAATAATCCATCTTATGAACCTCCTTTTCTATATGGAGATCAACCCAAATGTCTTCTATCCGATGCACATGCGTGAAAGAATTTTTGATTGTCTCCTTCATGCCTCGGTAATCAAAATCTACTCTTGACTTGAACCTCTTGAGTTTTATTTCCTGCATTTCAATCTCCATGGCCTTGGATTGGGTGGATGTAATGAGGGAATAATGGTCAATTTTCAATGGGTTATTTGTAGAAATTTTCATTCCAACCTTATGCTTAATAGATTGATGTGCATGAACAACCATGATCTATCTTCCCAACTCCATAAGAATGATCTTATTAGTTGGATATCTAGGAAGCATAGAGACTGGCCGCTATAACATCCAACTCTCATATAAGTGAAAGTTGGGAATTGAAGGAATAGGTAGCCATATTCATTCGCCTTCTCCCAAACAACATCTGATACTCTCCTATTTTTTAATGTCTTATCAAACAGGCACATAGAATGACCAAAGAAGGCATCCTAGACCCTCCTAAACTGCAATTTGCTAGGTCTCAAAGGAAATTCGTCATAGTAATCCCACACCAATATAAGCGAGTGATCACCCCTGCTAGAAAGACCAAGGAAGGGTCTGAGTGATGCTGCTATATACACCAAATATGAGTTCATGTAGAACGTCATGGTGGAAGGAACTACTGCAAGTTGTTCACAAAGGGTATCACTGATGATTTCACCCCAAGAGATGTGTTCAGACTGCCTTATGAGCATGATGAACTTATACATCCATGGTTCAAAAAGATTAGAATGTTCTAAACCCATCATCCTTCTGAGAAGAGTGATTGTGTCTTTGATTTCCCACTTGGAATCACTACGGTGCAACTTTTCCCATCATGTAAAAGCAGCCCATGGCTCACTGATCCATCTATTGATATGGTGTTCACAATATTTTTCTCTTGAAGCATAATATTGAACTGCACTATCTTTGGAGATCTCTATGTAAACAGGTGCTGGTGGTATTCTGAAAACCTTCTCAATAGTATCCGTATCAAGCCAGATTATCACTTCCCCATCATCATTCCTGATAGTTCTTGTTTCTTTGTCAAAATTATTGGCACAAGCAAGAAAAAATTCAGGTTCTAGGGCAGCCATTGGAAAGGAAGAAGCATGGTGAATGTGGCCATCTAACAGGCGCTGCATATTGCTATCTTTGGGATCCTCCACCCGTTTAATGAACTTTGACATGTCAACATGCCCTATTTATGTATCTTTGATGTGATTCATGGAAGTGGAAACTTGGGATGGAGAGATCTCATTTTGGTACTTATCATACTTGTATTTCATCTTCTTTTGAGAAGAGGAAGATGGTAAATCAGTCATTGAACCAAAGCCTGGTACGTTGCGATAAAGATCTAGAAGTGCCAAAGCAACATCAAGATCAATCGAATGAAACATATTTCTTCTTTTCAAGGGGAAAAACTCTTATCCTTCTTGAGAGGAAAATGGTGAATAAATAGGAACACTTGGAACTTGGCTTTTGGTCAATTTCAGATCTTGGGAAACATGCTACAAGTATGCAAGTGGGGTAGGACATATTCACAATTGAGTTTTTAAAACCCGAATGCAAGTATACTTGTAATAAGAAAAATGGAAGGATGTGTGAAAAATGGAATTTTGACATGGAAAAGATAATGAGAATGGAATGTGTGAACAAGGGTAATGAATGCAGATGAGTAATGAAAGAATTTTGGAAGATCATCTCTATTTTAACCTCAAGAGAATGGAAAAAACCTTCACTTGTAATCAGGTTTTTAAAACCTAAATTTGGAAAGACAATCTTTTAACAACTTTGAAACTAGAACTTTTAGCAAAAGATGATGAAGTATTTTCAACCAAAGGGGAAAAACTCACTTTTTCATCTTACTTACAATCGAATTTAAAAAACCCAAAATGCAAGTAAAGAGGGAAAAACAGAAGGGGAAAGACAATGCAATCCTTAAATTACATTCAAGACTTGGATAGAAATGGGAAGATCTCTCTCAAACCCGAAATGAAAAAGAACAACACAAACATAATCATGATCAATCAAGGAATTTTAAAACAACAAAAATAAAATAAAGACAAAAATGAAAAATAAACATACCTTACTTGATTAAGATGCCCTCCAAAGAGATGGAATAACTTTGGAAGAAACAGTCAGCTCCTTAAATAGAAGGCAAAATAAAAATGTTGAAACCCTAGCCACGTTTTTGTCAAACTCAGATTTTAACCATAATCACCAAAAATGACATGCAATAAGGAAGAAGAATGAGGCCAAACACCTAGCAAGGGTACGTGGTGAAGCAAGGAAGCAAAACGTCTAGGTTAGAGAGACCAAAACTCCTTCCTTCATGCAGAAAAAATGACTCCAAAGGAGGAAAACATGGCACATAACCAACAAAAATGCCTATCAAAATGGGCAAAACATGGCACATAAACCAACATAAAAGGGATAAGAATCACCATGCCTCCTTCTTGAATGCATTCCTCCACAAAAATGGGTTTGCAATTCCTCCAAAATTCGAATTCCTTGGAGAAAATTCAAATCGGGTTCTTGGGAAGAAAGAACAAGTTTAAAATGTAAGCAAAAGACATGAAATCAGGTTTGTAAATCCCCTTTACAAGTTTTAATTTGCTTCACTTTTCAACTCATAATGCAAAATCGGGTTTGTGAGAGAAAAGAACAAGAAGATATATCAAAATAACTTGTAATAGGGAAATAAAATCCGCTTTACAAGTTTTAATAACTTAACTTTAAAAAAAGAACTTGCCATAGGGAAATAAAATTCCCTTTACAAGTGACTAAAAACATAAAAACATGTAATAGGGAAATTAAATCCCTATTACAACTAAAAGTAGTTTTAAAAATTGTAATAAGGAAATAAAATCCCCATTACAACTTAAAATCACTTAAGTAGGAACTTTTAAAAGAATTTACAAGTTCTTTTTTACTTATAATTTTAAATTTACTTGTAATATGTCAAAAAAAGTTCCTACAATGACTTAAAAGACAAAGAAACAACAAGGGGGAAATAAAAAGTAAGTTACAAGTTTAAAAATTACATAAAGTACACTTGTAATTGACTTAAAATTTCCCTACAACACTAAAACAAGAGAAAAGTAAAACTTGCAATCCAAGGTAAATTTCCCACCCACACTCAAGAAGAAAATTTTTCTTCAATTCATCTGTTTCCTCTTTAAAAAACCCTAGAAAATTTGGATCCTTCTTCTTCTTGTCCTCTTCTAATTTCATCAGAATATTCCATGCTGACATCATCTACACCACCTTTTCTAAAAATGGAGTTAAACCATGCTGACATCATCTCCAACTTGGATCAGTTTACCACTTTCACCATATTGCATTCTTACCTTAGTAGTCCCGTTTTACCACTACGGAATTGCGTCAATAGTTATCACATTATCGTAACCTTTACTTTCCTTATGCTCCCGCTTCTCGCGATATAGAGACATGCGAGCTTACCACTATCACTATATCGCAAGAGTACTTTTTCTCAACTATTTACATCCTGCGATTTGGCAATATCTTTACTTTAAGCTATCGCTATATCACAGTCTCGTGACCTTAGTGTTATGTCTATTTAGCGATATTGCGATAACATTATCTCTTAGCCTTTTGTCGCTATATCACAACATCCAATTTTTAGTACTGAACCCCATTCTCTTTGTTGCCATATCGCAGACCACTTAATATGATGAGACAAGGGTCCTGCGAAATAACGATAATCAGTGATATAGCAATTTTTGGTCCTAAAGGACACAACCAGTAATGTAGATAGGGGTATTTAGGAAAATGATGGTAAATATAAACTAATTAAGGAGGTAGCCAAAAAAGTGAAACTTATAACATGGGCATGATTATTTTAAGGATAAGATTCATTTTAGTAATTTGGTATTGACCTCTAGGATTTTAGGCTAGAAAACACATTGAATTATAACACAAAAGAGAATTTGGCTATGTACACACATGAGTTTTGTTTATTTTAGTTTAGTCATTGATACAGACAATAGTGGGAAAATTATGACAACTTAAGGTTAAAACAATTGTGCTAAAAGATACAATATTTTGGGGGCTCCAACACATCTGTCACGTGAGGATGTGGCAATCCTTTTTTTGCACACTTACTCCATCTTGATGAATTGACATACATCAATTGGGTTGGCTCCACGATGACCTTTAGATGAAACGTGTGATATTGCATAGGCCAAATTCAAACATATGCATCATGACATAAAATGAGTTACAGATCAACCCAAAGCATAAATAGGCCCAAGAGCATTACAACACATCCTCCAAAGAAAATACAATAGATTAGGATCAAATCACAAATGAAGGAAACTAGAATGTTGGCCCACCATTAACAATTTCACCAAACTATCAATTGTGTCCTTTTATACTATCAAGGAGAAGCCAAAAATATTATGTGAATCAAGGTATGATCAGTTTAGTGAATGCACAATATCCCTACAACCTTCTTTTGAAGTATCTAATCATTATGTGCTAGTGCAAGTAGAGAAACCCATGAACTGTTGAAAATAGAGTATCCTAGACTGATTGTGACACTTCAATACTTAAGATATTGTGATGTGGTACACCAAATCATCTAAAACTTGCATGGATGAACCCTTATACCTCATTGATCATATCTCCAAGTCTGCACAACCATATCTACCACTTTAGAGAAATGCAGAGCATTTTGGTAAGTATATGAAATACTTAACTTTGTTCTAGTGCATTCTGAAGAACAATCATCTCAAAATATTCCTCTGGAATATGTTACAACATGAAAATATAGAAATACTCTGCTTGATATTAGGAAAACTTAATTCTATAACCGTAAGGCCAAATATGGTAAGGTGGTAGAATGCAAACCAAAATGCAAATACTCTGTCATTAAGAAATGCACTTCTTATCCCTTAGACAACTTCTCTCAACAACACAAGTATGAACAAAGACTCAATTGATATTCATCTAACTTCTTAAAACATGTAGACACGAATAAATGTGATTTCAATCTTCATTCAAAGCATAAACAATGTATAAGTAGCTTAACCATGTACATTGCATACTTCTGGACTTTTATTTATGTCATAAATACATATGTTAGTCTTCTAGACTATCTTGCTTATGTCAATCATGTTGATCCTATCTCTCTATCTATGTCAAACCATCTCTCTTAAATATGTTGGTCTCAAACCATTTCTCTGCTCCTCCAAGTACACCAGTCCATATTTATACAAAATCTCTATACAAATGTGATAGGTCATCATTGGTAGGTTGACATCAATGGCAACATATTGTACATTTTGCCAATGGAGAGGTCAAATAGATAACTTATTCATAGATACCCACTCTAGGGCCTTGAAAAATGTAAAAATGATATTTTAAGATCATTTAAAAATTCACTAAAGATCAAAAGTAAAATTAAACAATTGGGATGTCAACTCAATCCACAACCTAACCCTTTTAACACAAGGATGCATTAAACATAACAATTTAACATTCACATTATAACAATTAATATCACATAGAGATCTTAGCCCCTTCGAATTGCCTATACCTAGCATCATGAGTTTGATAATTATAGGATTCGTTGAAAACCTATAATTTCATTTACCAAAGAATTATCTTACACACTTAAATTCACCTATTAATATATCCCAGTAACATCAACGTTAAAGCAACATAAATAAAAAGCATACATGTTCACACAATAACTCTAATAATCAATTTTACTCAAAAGTACAATGAAACATCACAATGATATTGAATCATTCTTTTCATTTCAATTATATACAATCCTCATGAATATCAAGCATATCAATTATATAATTCATTCCATAAATCCACTCTAGATAGATTATACACAACATAATATCAACTCATCCTAGGAATTAAGCATCATGAAACAATTCATATTAATTCATCTAGCAATTATGATTTATAGTTATCCTTTAAACATAGAACATTATTGAAGAAAAATTAAAATAATTCCACTCATGCAATTAATCATCAAAACGTAGATTACTATTGAGTCCAATTTCTAAAATATTATAGTAATATGCAATAATGTAATGTGTGAGCATAATATTAATCAAAAGTAACATGAATTTTTGATCCACCAAAGGGTGGGTCTCACACCAAATAGTTTTAGTTTAGTCCAATTTTTTTTGTTGTCTAAAAGTGTGACACAATTCTAGACTTTTACCCTTACAAACCTACTTAAGCTAATTTGGTAACTTATTTTTGTAATATAACACTAAATATAAAATAATATTTGAACATGTTTTAAATTTCTTGATGATTTTCTAGATTCTAGATTGGATCTCATAATGGTCTACATAATTGATTCTATTTGCTACTTTGAATGCATTACTACATAATTGATTATGTTTTCTACTTTGAATGCATTACCTAATGACTACAACTATAAAATTCAACTCTAGCAAAAAAAGAAATGATGAAAACCAACTAAAAAACATAAACAAACATAAAGGAAATTAATTTGGTCAGTGCAATATTAATTATATGATTGGTATGTTCCTACATCAAACACCTAAATGGGAAATTTGTGTACTAGTGCTCACAAATAGGGGTTGCATGAAAAAGATATTATTATTTAAGAAATGACTTTGTACTTATCACTTCATCACAACTAGTTCCAAAACCAAGAACGAAGGCCCTTACTATTTTCTTCTACCAAAGTTCCTCTCTTCTATGCTTTCCTAGTACCCATAAGTGCAAAATTTATTATAAGAATATTCAAGTTCATATATTTCCATTTCTATTACTATATACATTTAATATTGAGTTATTCCACTTTGAACTTGAATCTAATTCTAAAATTCATCTACCACCACATGTGCTTTTACCTTCACTAGTTCTACTATCTCAATCTAATGTTGAACATTTGTTACTAATGTCCATTTCCTCTAAATATTCTTCCATCTTCTTCCAACATAACTTCCTCAACCAATCTAAACTCATTTTTTTTAACCTTCAATCTTCGGTTTCTTTTGCAACTATTCTCTTGATATATTTTTAGATATCTTAAGTAAATCCTCCCTTTTATTATACAAAACCTTTATTCAAATATCACAAAGACATGCTACATGTTAGCTCTAATAAAATTCTCTAATATTATCTCTTCCTTATGTTGTTCTACATACAATCTTTCAAGCCATATTTTATGTCTTTGTTATCCTTCCTCGATTTGAAATTTTATTATATTAATAAAAAAATCATTTCCTTTGTTCTCTTTTAGTTATCATATTCTACAATAATAATTTTGGCCTTTATTTCAGCATTGCTAATTCTTAATATTATTTATTTGTGATCAAATCATGTCTCAAAATCTCCTAGTCAAAATGCTATGCCACCACAACATTCCATATTTAGTCTTATATGGCAATTACTTGAAAATTCACCTTATTTTGATTCCATCTTTCCTCCTCACACACTCATCTTCTCTTAAGAATACATTACCTCTTAATTTCACCAATCTAAGCCTTTCATTTCCAATTGACACAATATTCTTTCCCTCATTTTTATTTTCTTCGTATCATATATACTCCCTTCAATTTATTTACACTTTATATCTAAATATGCTTTTATAAACTATCAACTCTTATTCCAATATAATTAATCTCCAACACTTATCATCCTTATGATTTTCCCATTCTTTATTAATTCCCTATTTTTCATTCATTATTTCCCAATTCTCATTTTGAATGCTAACATCTCACAAAATATCCATTACTACACTTCTATACTAAATTTCCTTACTATAAACAACCTCTTACAATCTCTTACCGAATCTTCACTGTCCACCTCGTTTTTCATTGTAGCTTCTATATTAATTTTAATCCTTTTGATTTTGTTTTCGTGTAGACACAGTAGTATCCAAAATAGCTCTATCCCATGCATCTAAAGTAAATATAAAAAAATTCCAACTCCGTTACCTTAAATATTTCATTTTTATTACTACATTACCAATTATCAAGTCTTGCCTTTACTTCTAAATTATCTCTACTTATCATTTTTTTTAATTGTTATTCTTCCTCTAGAATTGGTTTTCTTCATTTCTTACTTGTACTATGTTGAAACATGCTAATCAAATCCCATTTTCTTGAATTGATATACTTATTTTATTATGTTTAACCTCATCACTTTTATCTCCTATTGAATCCCTTTTCATAAGCTTCATATAATCATTTTCAATCACCATTTTCAACCCTAACCTAGTTTATAATTGATTTGAGATAGTTGATTTTGGTCTTCTATTTTGTTTTATTGTCCCTTATATACTTTTGCGTTTAGTTAATGCAAGACATCTAGTGCATAAGAGAAATCCTACATCAACCACAAAAATTTCATGTTTATTTTTATTTTGTTAAGCTTCTAATAACCTTTTAGCTTAATATAATATGTTCAACACAACTTATTAATTCCACCACAAAGGCATATTCAATTTCTAGACTCAGTTACAGGCATATTAAAGTTCTAGTCTAGATTCACTATTTTTCAGTTTATATTGACATTTGGATACATTTCCAATCTCATTGGTTATAAGGATGTTTTTATTATGAACCACATCAAGGTCCAACTTATATCATTTACTTATTTCAAAAGTTTCCCTTTTGCATGTTTGATCAGGTACACACTTTCTGTTGTATTGAGTTTTACACCACCTTGCAGTTGACACCAATTACTTCACTTTATAAAAATCCTTCATCCTTTCTTGTAAATTAGTTGGAAAAAAGCACAATAAATATCTTATTAGGTATCATAATTCAAGATCTTAGCTCACAATTTAGTAGTATATCAAAAAGCATGTTGTAGTACATATTACCTAAAAAAATATTACACTTTGCACATTGATAATGCTTGTATGCAATTGAAGGCTAAAGCCCAACACTATAGAACTTGTGGTAGACTACGATGTAATTTAATAGTAACAAATAAATATATTATTACTTATTTGTTTCATTGAGTGAGTTCTATTGTATGTTTGTGTATTTAGTTGCATGGTTTGATAACCATTTATTGGACCCTTATCTATGAGTACATTAGATGCTATTAGAGAATGATTTTAAATTCTATAAAGTAGGATAAATTGATAGTATCATGTTTTGAACCCTAAGAGAAGAATGTGAAAGATATATTCCAATACTATTTGTTGAGTAGAATAAATTAAAGAAACTTCTTAATATAAATAGAACATAGAATTTGAGGTAGTCTATAAAGGAATTTATGGGCATATCACCAAATCAAATTCAATTAGCATAAAATGCAAGTTAAGATCTCTCCACAAAGAGTGGATAGAGTCCATGATGTTGGAAATGTTGCTAGATAGATAGAATAAATGTTTAAAATAGTACAATATAAAATGATAGAAGAAGACTTGTCATAAACCTAGAAATGATGAAGGGTTGGGGGCCTAGCTCGATTGGTGAGAGATTCCTGTGGTAGGCATGAGGTCATGAGGTCCAATCTCTCCCCCCCTCCCACCCACCCACATGGTACTAAAGGAAATTTCATGCTAGCATATTGGTCATGTTAAAAAGTTTACTTGGCACATTGCAAGTTATAGGAGGGCTACTTGGTTCTTGTAGTCTAAAAAAATCTAGAAATGATGAAATTGATGATGAAGAAACTGTGAGAAAAAAGAATGTATCAATCATTGAAGGCGTTCAGGAAGATCTAGAAGATAAAGATACAAATTAGGTGAATAAATTTTGAAACTATTTATGAATTAGCAAGAGATTTAATATTGATATTGCTAGTTTTTCAAGTAGTTTGAATCTAAAGAAATTAAATGGTTAGATAAATAAACTAGAAGAATACTTTAATTGTGATAGAATTGTAGATCCTGAGAGGGTTAAATTTGCTAAGACTAATTTGAAAGAGAATTTTTCTATTTGGTGGAAATAGGTAAAATTGGAAAGAAATTAAAAAAAGGTGGGGGCAAAGATAGAGAGACGTGATTCGATGGTTGTGAAATTGAAGAATCAATTTATACCTATTGAATATTAGTTATAACTGTTTTAAATATTATAAATTTTCTGACATAAGATGATTATTTAGGTTTGAAATAGTGAAGAAACTTAAGAAAAAAGTTACAAAATACATCAATGGGTTGAGAGAAACTATCCAAGAAGAACTAATTATCATAAAAATGTAGATAGTTAAGGAAGAATACCAATTTGTATTAAAGGTGGCAGAGAGACTAAACAAAATATTCGAGATTAGGAATAATTAAAAAAAAGGTGAAGAGGGTGAAGATTCCAAGGAGGTAGACATCAAGGTAGTGATAGAAGACCCTATAAGAAAGATGTTGAAGAAAAATAAAATAGTCTAGTTTGTACTAAAATGACAAAATAGATAAGCAGTAAATAGATAGAGCTAGTGGAAGATCAATATAAGAAAATTATTCTAGATGTGACGCATAAGGATATAGAGTATTTGAATGTTACCAAAGTCAAGAAAATACTAGAAAATTACCTAAAGGTAACATAAGATTTGTACATGTTGATGAAGAATCAAAAGAATCACAAGGCCTAGTAAATTGGCAAGATACAAGTAATTCATTGATCATGAAAAAGAGTTATGTTGAATCCTGATGGAATAAAGAATTGGTATAGAGGATAAATTTATTTATGATAGTATGAAGTATAAAAGGTAAGTGATATAAAACTATTATCTATTATTTAGTATCAAATATAATATGGTTAAAAACATACAACATCACAATCCATATATAAAAGGTAAAATTGAAGAGAAAATATATTGTGATGAATTTTTGTATTATGTTATGCTAATAGATGTCATTTCTCATTGGGAAGACTATGAAAGTATAAAAATAAATTTGTACATTATGAATAAGCACTTACATTGTAATGAAGGATGGAAGGAAACATACTTTAGTCCATTGAACTAAAGAGTAAATAATTACATTGTGATTAAGGATGACAAAAAAATATACAGTCCTATTGGATGAGAGAGAAATAATTTTGTGATGATGCCAGAATATGATTGGTGGATGGAATTAAGTTCATAAATAGCTTTAGCTAAGATAAAATTTGTTTTACATTAATTCCTAGAGTATGTAGCTACACAAATAGAAAAGGAGTATCATCAAAGGAAATTTTTGGTTGATAATAGAGTACAAATACATCATATCAAATAGCATGCAAGATGAATTATCGCTAGTAGGGAATATTAATAATCATATGAATTTGATCCTAGGATCTGTTGTCTTCAAAATTTGACTCACTTCAACACCCTTATAATAAGATGGTCAAACTCTGTGCAAGAGGGATGTTAAGGGGAAGGAAACTCTTAGGACAACATATGAAAAGGTTTGATTCAACCTTCTACACTCTGGACTTATTCAAAGTCTAGGCGGGCATACCTTTGTGAACCGAATTCACACTTTCAAAAGATAAATCCACAACAAACTAGTCCAGAAAACCAGTGGATCTATTCACCTTGAAACTAACTGAAACAAAGGAATGAAAATTATACTCAAATTTAGTATTTCGATCAACAAAACATGCAATAAACAACTTCAATCAATACCAGTGCCTTATCCAAGGTCACAGAGTCATCTAAAACTCAGATAATACTCCTCAAACAAAATATCTTTACGCATCCCATTGGCTTGGTTTCAAATAATCCTTACACATGCCTGACACTTATAAGAATTTAGGCATCCCAAATTAAACTATGATCATCAAGATTCAAAGTTTCTCCCAAAGAATTTACTAGTATGAGTGATCCCCGCATCTTTAATTTCCCTCCTAAAGAGAAAAGCCAGCGAACACATCTACTGAAAATAGCCTTGCTACCCCATTCAAACAAAATAACCCTGGATTATTCAGAATGAAAACAGTAAATAAATTGTAAACACACTTTGAAGACGACACAAAGCTTTACTCAAAACCGATGGTCTGTATATTGATATGATATTTAGAAAAATATTACAAGAAGTTTTTGAATATTCCCCATTAGACTCAGAAAAGCTCAGATAAATTTCTGCAGCGTTTTCTTACAATTCTTTTGTGATCATTTTCCCTCTAGTCCTGGTATCCATTTACAACAACATGGATGCACAAAGCTTCAGACTTCTCGAGGAGAGTTTGTTACAATCATTTCTTTCAAAACAAAGAAGTTACAAGCCTTTCACAAAAACAGTTACAAGTTCTTTTCGGCCTCTACAGCTTCTTCAATAGGCTGTTCGATTGTAACTTCTTCTACCTTTTCAGGGGCGCTCTCCAGCTGTTCCGGATCATGAGTGGCATATTTTGTTGTCCACTCATTATACACATCATCGGTCGGCCATGATAAATTAATCACTTTAGCCTTAGCTTTGGTCAACCTTTTCCAGAAGTTTCTCATTTTGTTGACTTCTGAATTGAGAAAACTATAATGTGCCTTAATTTTCTCTATCTCCTGTATTGTTATAACAAAGAAAGAAGCATCATCTAAATCAATAATTCCTTTAATTCTTGCTGACAGTTTGGATTCTATCTCCTTAAGCCACATTTGTTTGTCCTTCAGTTGATCCGGGCTAGCAAAAACTCCTGGGAGCAACTCAAAAACTTGATCAGCATATTCCTTTTTGCACAAATTAACTTTCCTATCAACATTATCCACCCCTGCTGCTAATTGTACTAAATCTTTAGTGATGTTAGAAGTGGATCTAATGATAGGATTGGCCTTTGCTTCATCACAAGATACACACATAAACTCTAAATCTTGCTCCCTAGGCCTCCATTTGTCAAAAATAGGTGTCAATATGGCCTTGTCTCCCCTGAGCTCATTCCATATATCCAAAATTTTACCTACATTATTGTATAGCAATGAGGCATTCACGGTATCTGCAAAACTAGTAACAGTGGCCTTCACTCTATCCTCATATTTCTTTGCATACATGGCTTGGGCCTGTTTTAGATTCTCTAACTCTTGAGGAGTAATCTCAATCATTTGAGAGCTAGAAGGTGCTGGAGACAGTGGGAACTCAATGATAGGGCTGGTAGGTGGAGGTCTGGCAGGAGAAGAGGAAATCATCAGTGTTGAGGATTCACCATGATGATGCTGTCCTGCTAGTTGCTTCTACAATTTAGCAATGATGCTATCTCTGTTCCTTACCTCTTCTTGAGCATTAGTGTAAGCCTTTACAACTATCTCCAATTTAACCTGGAGATTTGCCTTTTCCTTAGCTTCCCTTTCCGCCACTGCAACACTAAATTTAGCAGTTTCTAATACAGTGCTAGTAGCTTCCACTACTTCAGTAGTCTGCACCCTCTTCACCATCATCCCCCCAAGGTAACTTGACATTGAGGTGTCCCTTTTCTTCTTGTTTTCATCTCTTTTCAGAGACCACATAACTAATGCAACATTGTCTTTATTGAAAGTGACTCCCTCCATAGGTTTAGTCTCGTTTCTTACTGCTTCTAGGACTAGAGCATCTGCTATATCCCATTCGGGGAGGATAAGTACCCCAGCCTTCGCCACCATGTCTCTTCCTTCCTGAGGAGTGATGGTCTTAAATTCTTCAACCATTTCTTGCTTTATTTCTTCCTCAACTGTAGCTGGGTCTTTATGAGGCTGCTCACCCTTCCTTTTCTCGCACCTTGAATTGTATTTATCAATGCTTTGCTTCCACACAAATTGCATGAATGCTTCTGATGTGATGAACTTGTCATAAACCAAGAAATCTTCACTGGATCGCTTGATCTTAGGGTCCCATTCTTGGCCTTTGAATTCATTAGTGGTGATATTCATTTCAGCAGCTAAGGGCTCTTCTGGCATTCCTTCCTCTACTTCATCATAGGTGTAGGCAATCTCCCCTAGACTGCCTAATTGCAATAGTTGCTCAGCTACTGCCTGTTCATTTCCTATATGGATAGGTGATTGTGATTGGGAATACACAGGTTCTTCATGTTGTATCTCTTTTCCCACTCTTTGTTTCTTTGGGCTACTAGGGATGTCAATGACATCATGTATCTTCCTTTTACCTTTAGAGGCAGAGGGCTCACCTAAAGCAGGCATACGTACACTATAATTAGACTTCTTATGTAGCATATAATTACCCGGAGGGATCGGCCTAGCAGATGCAGACCTACTCAAAATCAATCTTGCTTTCTCAAGGTTATTCTTGATTACAACCTCCCTCTTTTCTTTTAGTGTTTGCATCACCTCCTCAAAACTAAGAATCAAAAGCTTCATCTTCTCTGCAAAGGGGTAAAAGCTAAACAAAGGGTCATAGCTTATGTCAAGTTGGTGCACCAAGTCTAAGGCCTTCTTATAGGCTATCCACTTTTCCTTTCTCAGCTCTTGTTCATCCAAATCAAATTCATTCCTGATGAGGTCCTCAGGGAACTGAAATTGATGGGGTTTAGCCTTGCATACAACCCTCTTCCTAAACATACCATTAAAGAAATCTTTGGGGTCAGCACACCGAGAGACTGCAGTTGATAAATGATATGGCTGGAAGAAATCTCCAAAACATTTCCAACCTCCTTTAGTTATTACAAATTGGTGTGCCAAGGTAATTGTAGGGAAAATTGTCCCTTTGCCTCTACCTGTCAACTCTGCTTCTTGCACGACACCAATCTACCTGAGTATCTCTGCAATTCCCACTTTAAGAGGGACCTAATAAGGTAACAAAAATGGGGTACCTCTGAAACCATATATTCTGAAAAGTGTTGAAACAGGGTATAGGTAGATATCACCCCAATTGTGGACAATTTTTATGTCCTCTGCAAACTCTTGTGGCCTAATGAATTCCAAGAGCATCTTAGGGACTCTTGGGTTTTCCAAATAGATAAGGGTCCTGATTTTTGATGCAAAATATTTGTCAAACCTTAGGAAGCTTGCATCTTCTCTGTCCCATGACATAACAGTGCTCCATAATTGCACTGGCATCTTTTCCCCATCGTTTTCTTTTACAAGGTCCATCCCACTTGCAAAATAGTCACCACCTTTGAATAAAAACAAATGCATGAGAAGGGAGTACCACTCGAAGGGCCTATCTACTTTACCATTCCTAATCCCTATTAATCCATTATAGATAGCATCAGTTATAAAAGAAGCATAATAAAAAATTATTGCCACAGAAGGATTCAAAATCTGAGCAACCATCAACATGTAATGAGTGGGCATACTTGCTTTAGCATCTTCCCCTAGGATTTGGCAGAGTGACCAGTATAATCCTTTATCCCTAAGGGTAAACAAATTTAGAGAGAAGGGCTCTTCAGTATTAGGTCCCACAACAGTTAACCCACCTATCTTCAAAAATAATTCTTTGAGTGGCTCATTTCTTAGGTGATTTCTTTGCACATTATACACCTGAGCTAATGATTTAAAATCAATAGGCTCCAGAAAATTAGTGTATTCACTTAACCCAAAGGCATTCCTGAATTCTTCATTGCTAATTTCAATGAGGATCTTCCCGCTGATATCCTTTACACTTCTTGAAGTTGGGTCGTAGCTATGTGCAATCTGAGTCAGAAGGTCTGCATCAAAGAAAACCCCTGGGACTACCAACTTTCCAACATCCAATTCCCATATACTGTTCTGAGGGGTTGGAGAATTTCTCATACTAAACCCAACCTTGAATAATCCTAACCCAGACATCCCTACTTGAGGGTCTCTTAACCAATTCCCTTTATCATATAAACCCTCTCCTATTTTCAAGCGAGAAGCTCTTAGCACCAATTCTTTCATTTTGGAAGCCACATTAGTTGACAATGTCAACTGTTCAAGGAAATCATCACAAATTGCCCTCTCGTGATAATTGATTTTTCCTGAGAACTCCCTTTTAGGTGCCATCTCTTCTAGAAAATTAAGCAAGTGATTCAACAATTTCCTTCAATTGTTCTATGACAAATTAAAATCTTAGTAAAACATACACAATTAAAAGAAAGATGGCTGAACAAGAGTATAGATAAACCTGCTTGTACTCGAAGGAATTAACTCTGCAATTGAAGAAGTCCACTCTGCAAGTATTTATTTACAAGTGCTCTTTAGAATGATATCTCAATTCGATTGATACGAGATCATATATGGCGGTTGGGCTCTTAATTCCGACATTGATTCCACATGCTTGGTCGTCCTTTCAGAATTGAATTCATGAAAGAATTCAAAGTTTTCGCTCCAACGGGTCACAATGCACATGCATTTTTCTTTTCACTATTTCAGAGGAATTAATTTCTTGGCAACTTTACTTCGCGAAATAATGTGGGCTGTCCGATCAAATGAGACTTGATCGGCCTTTACACTAGCTTAATACTTCCACCCTTTTCACTGAGCCCTATTTCATTTCACCATTTCACAAGTGTTATTCAGTGAGCACTTTTACCTTCGTGAAACTACGCCGGGCATTGGATGGGACCTGAACTGCACGGCTTTTAACCTTTACCTAGACAGTTAACTTTTTCACTAACCGCACCTTCACCTAATAGCTAACGGGTTTTCGCTATTTCGCATAGCTTAATTTGCATTCAATCTTTAGGCTGCGAAACAGTGCCAACCATCAGATCAAATCACACTTGATTGTCCTTTAAGTGAAGAATCTTATACTGACGTACTTACTCCGCTCCTCCTCTGGTTACCGGATACCACATGGCACCTAACCATTTTCCCTGGGAAACTCATTAAGTTTAAATCTGAGTCAGCCACAAGTTGTACCTCCTTTTAAAACTGTTGGTTACACCCTGGCACCTTCAATCTCTGTGGAAGACACGTGCTCATGTACACGTCACCATTTAGCCTGACATCGAAACGAATCTCCTTTACTTTCGCCATTTCACTGAGCATATCCTTCAGGCATCTTACAAGCGCGAAATAGCACCAGCCGTTAGATCAAACCATACCTAATCATCCTTTACACTTCATGTTCACTTTGCCTTTAAGAACGAAAAACCTTTTTGCCATTTCGCTGGGGTTAACATGCGAGCGCTTCACCTTCGCGAAATAATGCAGGCTGTCCGATCAAATGAGACTTGATCGGTCTTTACACTCTAAACATTTACCTGCAAACATGGGCCCCCTAACTCGACTTTGAAAACCCGGCATCCAGTCATCTTTCAAGCCGATATGTCAATCTTTGATTTGCCGAGAGAAAATATTGAGTTCCTCTCTATTTTCACCACCTGTATCTATCAAAATGCCTTTATCTCACGGTATCTCTCTTCTCTAGGACCCACTTCGCTGACTGTTGCACTTTCTGCCACATGCCATCAGCTTACTCGCCCTCAGGACTAGCCAGACCATCCGATTGGAATGCCACATCATTTCGCCATTTTGCAGGTCATAAACCACGAACCATTTTGTCTTGCGAAATAGCGCAAACTGTCCGATCAAATGAGACTTGATCGGCCGTTACACTGACAGCCTTGGCTTCGCACTGGGTCCCACTTCTTTATTGACTACGTGCTACCATGTGGCACTCGACCACTGGCTTTGAAAGGATTTTTGCATTTAACTCAATGCTGGCCGCGTGTCTTTCTTTTATACCGCTGGTTCCACCTTGGCAGGCCGATGACTTCTTTTAAGACCACGTGTCCATGGACACGTTACCATCTATCAAGACACATGGACGGTCCTCATTTTCTTTCACTATTTTGCAGGGTATAAAACACGAGCATCTTACCCTTGCGAAATAGCGCGAGCTGTCAGATCATTTTCTATTTGCTCGGTACTTAACTATCTAAATGGACTCCGTGAGGGGTGGGCCCTCTGATTTGACTTTGAAAACCTGGCGTCCAATCACCTCCTGAGTTGACATGTCATTTTTTCATTCACCGAGAGAAAGCACTAGGCTCCGATTAATTCTTTGACACCTGTATCTGCCAGGTCACCTCCCCTCCTGTGATCTGACTCACCTCTGGGACTCGCCTTTTAACCTTTAATCCTAACTTGCTGATTGTTGTAAGTAGCACCGCATGCCACCATTTTACTCACCTTCTTAACCAGCTAGACCGCCTAGGTGGCATGCCATGTCAGCTTCGCAACTTCACTGGTTTTAAACCACATGCAACTTCGCTAGTGAAATAGCAAAAACCGTAGATCGATCTGCGAGATGCACACTACTTACTGGGCCCGACAACTTTAGGAGGGATACACATAAGGCATAAATTTTTGCGATTAATTCACATGATCGCCTAGGCAGAAAAACAAGGGGGGACACATCCTACGATCCCATGACCCATTACTTAAGTGGATAAAGTAATGAAAGAATAGAAACCAGGGGGTTTTTTTAATCAGATATTAGGCGATTTAAAATCAAAAAACCCTAAACCCTTAAGACCTAAAACAAAGCTGAAGCAATTGAAAATGCGCCTTACTCAAGATTTCAAAAAAACATAGCCAATTATGGGAAAAGAAAAACCCATTTTTTAATCAGTGATAACAGGATCAAGTTTACTAATTAGGGCTACACATAGAATGAAATTAATAGACAATTAACAAATGGATAAGCTATAGTAGGAGTGTTGGATATTAGAGTTGTTGGAATGTGTTGTTGTCATTAATGTCAACATATTCTTGTGTTGCAAAGAATTGGTTTGTTGCAGAGAGTTGTTTTGGTGATTTGTTACAAATGTGCTAATTCAGTTTAATGGGTTTTGAGATACTTATCTCTAGTTGATTCAGTATGAGTTTCATGATGCTATGTGTTGATTTGGTCAAGTTATGTGGTCCAGTATGAGGACTGGTTTTTCAGTATTCTGTGTTGCAAAATGGTAGTACTTGATCCATATTGCTTTGGAATGATGATATCTTGGGTTACAGATTTTGGAGAGTGTTTGGGACGTTCATGTGTGTCCTCTGATCGAATGGTTCATGATTTGGAACTTCACAAGCATATCTTTTAGTTTGTGAGTTGGTGTTCTTGAGCTTCGGTGATGTAATAATGATGAATCTTATTATCCAACTTGTTGCGGTGATTACAGTGGAATTCACGTTTCTTGTTGATGTTCTTTGATCATTTCCTATGCGTTTTGGTGGTCTACATTGATCATGGTGTGTGTTAATGAAGATTTTATTGGTCCGATGGTATTCTTCATTTTATGCGACATATTCAGTGGTGTAACGTGTTGCGGATGATCTTGGCAAATTATTTAATGGTGTGGCATGTTCGAGAAGTTGATTTAGGTCCATGCTATGTCCTTGCCGACATTATATTGGTCTGGTTATGGATTTATGTATCTTGTGATGTAATTTTGTAATTAGGTCCTATGTGTTGAGCTGACCTTAAGGGTAAGGTTGATGATTTGTATAAATAGGCATTGTAATCATGTTATTTGTGTGTCTGCAAGTTGTATGATGTTATTGTATGTACGAACAAGCAAATCTATAATTTGGAAGTATGGAGAAGAGCAGAAAAGAGTTGTTGTGCAGACAATGTGCTTAACTAAAACTGTAATCAGGCATTTGGAGATGTTATTCTTTCAGTTCATGTAATTCGGATTGTTATTTGATATTTGTAAGGCAATGAGCCTTCCTCAGGGTTGTATGCCTTCTTGTATTTGAGAAGTGAGCTCTAGGCAGTATGCCTGAATGCATGTGCATTCGGGTGAACTCACAATGCTGGTTCTCACTTTTTGACCAACTTTGACACTTAGATGAACATTTTGCAAAAAACCTTCACTTTCCAACACCTATAAATTTTAAACCATTAATAATTTGAATATGATGTAAATTAGTGATTTGTAACATCTTGTTTGTAGATTCTAAATATATTTAAAATTTTTTTTTTTGAATAAAATTTTATTGATTTTTTCCATCTTCCTTAAAAAGTAGTTTTTTTTTACAGCAAACAACATTTTTTAAGAGTGATGTGCATCCCAAAACACATAATTTTTTTTATATAAATGATAAAAACTTAATTCTTTTGAATTTTGGCTTGTAACATCAATACCTAGGGCATGCAGTTGGTGTGATAGTGATATGTTGACTATTTTTCATTTTATTGAGTTTTGAAGTTTGAATAATTGTAATTTAGATATAGGTGTACGTTTGAACACATAACTTGTTCTATATATGTCAAAATTAATCTTTTTTTAATAGAAATAAGACATCAATACCTAGTGCATAGATATTTTTCATAATTTTTTTGAATTAGTTTACTATTTTTCCCAATGCATTGAACAAAGAAGTTCATGTTCGATGAAAAATCTACATTCATAAGAAATAAAATAAAAACATATTAATGAAATTAAATATATTAAAAATTATACTATTTGGAAAGCTTATAACAAGGACTAAATACTTAAAAAAATAAAACTTCTAAATGAATTCATTTGACCCCCCAAAAGCTAATGTAAAATTGGTTTATTATCAACATTTGATAGATGCAAAGGAGACTCTATTGAAAGTACGATTTAGAAGTAGAGAGGTTCTATCCAAGAAATTTTGATCTAAGAGCCTTTGATCTAACTCTCTTCAATTAATTACTTCAAATGGGACCTGTTAAATCTTAAATCATTATATTTTCAAAAAAATGTATGATTTCAGCAAAAATCAGGATGTACCAAAAAGTGGGAACCAACATTGTGAGTTCATCCATTCCCTATTATAATATTTACATATACTACTGCAGAGTATCATCTTATTGTGGCCAGGTTCCCACCGTGGTTTTTCCCTTAGCCGGGTTTTCCACGTCAATAATCCATGTGTTATGTGTGTTGTTGATGTGGTGATTATCATTTCTATTGTTGTTTCTAATAAGATCTAAAGTTGTGCACAATTTGGTTAAGTTTGGTGAAAACTAATTCACCCCCCTCTTAGTTTTCCTGCATTGTTGCTGCCCCACTATTAACAATTGGTATCAGAGCTAGATCCTTTGGAAAGAGCTTGACCGCTTGGGGAGATCCGAGATGACAATTGTTATTTTCAAGAAGGAGAGTCTGAGATTTGATGGAACTAATTACTCTATATGGTAGCACCGGATGGAAGTTTGATTGAATTGTCTTGGAGAAGATTATTGGAAGATTACAAAGAATGCATACATTGTTCTTGTGAATGGTCTTGTTATTGTAGATGAGATCAAAGTTGTTGAACATAATATTAGAGCTAAGGAAGCATTACTGAGTTTCCTGACTAATGTAGAGATGACTAATGTGATGGGATTGCAGACTGCACATGAGATTTGGGAGAAGCTTGAGACCCTGTATGAAGGAGATAAACATGTGAAATTTTCTGAGTTGCAGAGCTTGAAAGGAAAGTATGAGATGCTAAAGATGGGAGAAGATGAGAATATTACATACTTTATGGCTAAAGTGAATGATCTTGTGTTGAATATCAGATGCGCTGGTGGTCCTTGAAGAAGATGAAATTGTGGCTAAAGTGTTGAGATCTTTGCCTTGTGCTTGTAAACATAAGGTTGTTTCTATTGATGAGATCCAGACTGTGACAAGTGATATGTTAGTTGGTAAGCTTGATGCTTTTGAATTGAATGAACTTGGTGAATCACATGGTAAAAGTGAGATTGAATTTAAAGCTACTATATCTGGGAAGCAGAAGTATGATCCAAGAGAAAGTTCAACTAGGGTATCTAGATATGAAAGAGAAATGGGAGAGATGGAAGAACAAGAAAGAGAGTTGGAAGAACTTGAAGAACTTATTTATAGAAGATTGCCTAAGGGAGTTGATAAGTATGAAGAAATATTACCTTTAAAATGTTTTTATGCAATAAGATTGGTCATTTTGCTTCTAGGTTTCCTAAGAGAGTAGAAAAAGTGTCTAAGTATGATAAGACTTACAAACCTAACTAGAAGTATAGATATCCAAAGAAATGTTATTATGTTGCTGATGAAGTTGTAATAGATGAGGAGTCTAAGAAAGGGAATTCAAAAGATTAATTTGTGTTCATTGCTATCAAGGAAGATGATCTAGTATCTACTGATTCTACAAGATATACTATTGAAGAGAAACCTTTGGCTGCTAAGATTGATGAGAAAGATAAATGGGTGATTGATAGTGGTTGTTCACATCATATGACAGGTGATAAAGGTAAATTTCTGAATATGGAGAAGTATGATGACAGTGTAGTAAGATTTGGAGAGAATAAAGCTTGTGTAATCCATGGTAGAGGTTTTATTTCTCTTGATGGTAAGCATAATGCTGGTGATGTTTTATATATTGAAGGTTTGAAGCATAATATTTTGAGTGTTGGACAGATGGTTGATAAAGGATATGTTTTGCAATTTAAGAATGGGAAATGTAAGATCTTTAATAGCTCTGGTATAGAGATTGCATTAGGTGCTAAAACTAAAGGTAATATCTTTCATCTGAATGCTAGTGAGAAAATTTGTTTGATTTCTCAGATTGATGAGAGTTGGTTGTGGCATAGGAGAATGTGTCATGTTAACTTTGACTGCATGATTAAGATTAGTTCTACTCAAACTATTAGAGATTTGCCTAAGATAATGAAGCCTACTAATTCAAGATATAAAGAATGATAATTGGGAAAGAAAACAAGAATTTCATTCAAGAGAAAACTGTATACATCTAATGGATTATTAGATCCTATGCATACTTATTTATGTGTACCTTCTAGAGTAAGAAGCTTGCAGGGAGATAGATACTTTATGTTGCTGATTGATGACTATTCTAGGATGATGTGGGTCAGTTTTCTAAGGGAGAAATATGAAGCATTGGAGAAGTTCAAAATATTCAAAGCTAAAGTGGAGACAAAAACAAGATTGAAGATGAAGTGTCTAAGGTCTAACAGAGGAGGATAATTAACTTCTAGTGATTTTAATTCCTTTTGTGAAGAGCATGGAATCAGAAGATAGTTATCTGCTCCGAGAACCCCTCAACACAATGGAGTTGTTGAAGGGAAGATCAAAATTCTTTTGGATGCTGCTAGAACTATGGTGATTGAAGGGAATGTTCTACATATCTACTAGAGAGAAGTTGTTAGCATTGCTATATACACATTCAACTAGGTGCATATAAAAGGTGATTTTGGTAAGACCCGTTATGAACTATAGTTTGGTCATGTTCCTACTGTTATATATTTTAGAATATTTGGAAGCAAATGTTATATCAAAAGAGATGAGGATATAGGAAAATTTGATGCAAGATGTGATGAAGGATTCTTTTTGGGATATTCTATTAAGAGAAAAGCCTACCGGTGTTACAACAATAGACTGAGAAATATAGTAGAGAGTGCAAATATGAAGGTTGATGAGAATCATGAGAAGCAAATCAGAGCATGCAGATATGAGTCTGATGATCAGAATGTTACTTGAAAGAATGTTCAGACTGAGAGCATGAAGTAGAGTGATCTGGTAGAGATGGAAATAGTAAATGCAAATGTTGTTGCTAGTGAAGAAGTTCAAGAGCTCAAGAATCAGAACAATCAGAAGACCCCAAGGTATGTAAGATTGAATAATTCAAAAAATCAAATTATTGGTGATAAAAATAAAGTTGTGATGACTAGGAGAAGGATTGTTGCTGAAGAGACATGTTTGATTTTCAAAATTGAGCCTAAAGATGTTGCTAAAGCTTGTAAAGATGAAAATTAGGTAAAAGCTATGGAAGAAGAGTTAGATTATATCAAGAAGAACAAAACATGGGAACTTGTTCTGAGACTTAAGGACAAGAATGTAATTTGCACTAAATGGGTGTTTCAAAATAAGCTGAATAAGGATGGACAAGTTGTTAGAAACAAAGCAAGACTAGTATGTAAGGGATATTCACAAATAGAAGGTATTGATTTTGAGGAGACTTTTCCTTTGGTAGATAGAATTGAAGTTGTTAGACTATTTATTGCATTTGCTTCTCATAAAAAATTCAAGGTATATCAGATGGATGTGAAGTCAACCTTTTTGAATGGTGAATTGGAAGAGGAAATCTACATTGAGAAACTAGATGGATTTTAATTGACAAATAAAGAAGACATGGTATGCAGATTGAAGAATGCACTATATGGACTTAAACAAGCCCCTAGAGCCTGGTATGCTAGATTGGACATGTATTTGATGAAATTGGGATTTTGTAAAGGTACTTCTGATAGTAATTTGTACTTAAAGATTGATAATGATAATATTTTGATTGTTAAAGTCTTTGTTGATGACATTATTTTTGGAGGAGATGATGATTTGAGTAAGAAATTTATTGATGATATGCAAAAAGAATTTGAGATGTCTATGATCTAGGTGAGATGAAATTCTTTCTGGGATTTTAAATTACATAGATTGATAAAGGCATTTTTTATATCTCAATCCATGTATGTGAAGTAATTGTTGAAGAGGTTTGGGTTAGATGATTCCAAACCTATTGGAACTCCTATGGTGACTAGTTGTAAGATGACAAAAGATTATGAATCTCCAAAGGCTAACCAAACTTTGTATAGATCTATGATTGGTGGACTTCTTTATTTGACTCAGACTAGACCTGACATTATGAGTGTTGTATGCCTTGTTGCCAGATTTCAAGAAAAATCCTAAGGAAAGTCATATTACTAATGCGAAGAGGATATTCAGATACTTGAAGGGAATAGTTGATTATGGTCTGTGGTATCCAAATGATAATGATTTCACTTTAAATGCATGTACTAATGTTGATTGGGTAGGTGATGTTGATGACTAAAAGATAACTACCTGTGGAGCATTCTTTTTAGGAAAGAAGCTAGTTGCATGGACAAGTAAGAAACAAGATGCCATTTCATTATCTACTACAGAAGCTGAATACATTGTTGCTACTAGCAATTGTACTTAGGTCATTTGGATGAAGAAGATGTTGAAGGATATTAGAGTTGTTTATGATGAGCCTACTATCATATATTGTGATAATTCTAGTGCTATCAATATTTCTAAGAATCCAATGTTGCATTCTAAGACAAAGCATATATCAATCAAGTTTCACTTTTTGAGAGAGAAAGTTAATGATAAGGAAGTCAAATTGGAGTATGTGCCTACAAAGGAACAGATTGAAGATATCTTCACTAAGCCTTTGCTTGTAAATACATTTATATAGCAGAGAGAGAAGTTAGGGGTGATTTCCCCTCCTGTTGGGAACTAGATGCATTGAGTTGCATCGATCTGGTGGACTTCATTGTCCTATTCTGTTATCTGGATTGATGAGTTGATGCTACTGCTCTGGGGGAGTAGTCAGTGTGTGGTTCAGTTGTTTTGATTGGTGATTTTATCCTAAGGGGGAGATATTTTCCTTCTTAGAGGGAGAGATGTATGATGTGTATATGTCTTTGGCATTGCTGTCAAAGGGGGAGAAGAGCATGTGAAAAACCTTGAAGTATTTCTGAGTTGTTTGTCTAAAGGGAGAGCCGATCCTTATGAACTCAGTGGGAGATTGTTGATTTCTTTCTTTGCATTGATTATTTTTCACATTCATATGTTGCCATTAATTCCAAAGGGGGAGATTTTTGGATATTATAGTTGTTGGAATGTGTTGTTGTCATTGATGTCAACATATTCGTATGTTGCAGAGAATTGGTTTGTTGCAGAGAATTATTTTGGTGATCTATTGTAGATGTGCTGATGTCATTTAATGGGTTTTGAGATACTTATCTCTAGGTGATTTAGTATGAGTTTCATGATGCTATGAGTTGATTTGGTCAAGTTATGTGGTCCAGTATGAGGACTTGTTTTTTAGTATTTTGTGTTGCAGAATGGTAGTACTTGATCCATATTACTTTGGAATGATGATATCCTGAGTTGTGGATTTAGGAGAGTGTTTGGAAAATTCATGTGTGTCCTCTGATCAGATGGTTCATGATTTGGAACTTCACAAGCATATCTTTTAGTTTGTCAGTTGGTGTTCTTGAGCTCTAGTGATGTAAGAATGATGAATCTTATTATCTGAGCTGTTGCAATGATTGCAATGGAATTCACGTTGCTTGTTGATGTTCTCCGATCATGTCCTATGCATTTTGGTGGTCCGCGTTGATGAATATTTTATTGGTCCGGTGGTATTCTTCGTGTTATGTGACATATTCGATGGTGTAGCGTGTTGCAGATGATATTGGCAAATTATTTGATGGTGTAGTATGTTTGAGGATTTGATTTAGGTCCATGCTATGTCCTTGCTGACATTGTATTGGTTCAGTTATGGATTTATGTATCGTGTGATGTAATTTTTTAATTAGGTCCTATGTGTTGAGATGATCTTAAGGGTAAGGTTGATGATTTGTATAAATAGGCATTGTAATCATGTTAGTTGTTTTTGCGAGTTGTATGAGGTTATTGTATGTATGAACAAGTGAATTTATCATTCGTAAGTATGGAGAAGAGTAGAGAAGAGCTGTTGTGCAGACATTGTCTTTAACCAGAACTGTAATCAGGCATTTGGAGATGCTATTCTTTCAGTTCATGTAATTTGGATTGTTGTCTGATACTTGTAAGGAAGTGAGCCTTCCTCAGGGTTGTAGCCCTTCTTTTATTTGAGAAGTGAGCTCTAGGTAGTGTGCCCGAATGCATGTGAAATCCCTATTGTAATATTTACACATACTATTACAGAGTATCATCTTATTGTGGGTAGGTTCCCACTGTGGTTTTTCACTTAGCCAAGTTTTCCATGTAAAAAATCCATGTGTTATGTGTGTTTTTGATGTGGTGATTATAATTTCTATTGTTGTTTCTAATCAGATCTAAAGTTGTGCACAATTTGGTTAAGTTTGGTGAAAAATGATTCACCCCCCCTCTCAGTTTTCTTGCATTGTTGCTACCCTGCTATCAACAAGGAGACTATTGAAGAAAGATTTTAATAGAGAAAGTTTAAGTTCATGTACATGACACCTATAACAAATTAAAAAAAAAGAATGGGATGAATTTGGAGGATGTGTATAACCTTTAGAGAAACAAATAATATCACATTAAGTATAGTTTTTTAATTTCTAAGTATAGATAATCCAATGGATTTTATGAATGGTCAAAATTATGCTACACAAATATATTTGAAGAATAATTATTGTCAAATTAGAATCAAGGAGGGAGATGAATTAAATATTTCATTTAAGGAAAAGGAAGGACTATGATTGGTTGGTTATGTCTTTTGGGGTTACTAACACACCTATTATATTTATTAAGTTGATTAATGAGGTTGTGAAGTAATAATTGGGTAAGTTTGTGATTGTCTATTTGGATGATATCTTAAATTTCAGTAAGAGTAGAGAAGAATATGTAAAGTATACTAGTTTAGTGTTGCCAAGGTTGAGAGAGGAAAATTTATTGATTAATGTCAAGAATTCTAGTTTCTTGAAGCAAGAATTGGCATGTTTGGGATTTAAGTAATCTTCGTAGAAGGAATTAAGATGGATCCAAAGAAGGTTAGATTAATTGTTGAATGACCTATACCAATAAATGTTGAAGAGTTAAGGAGTTTCCTTGGTTTAGTTTTATTAAAAAAATTATATAAAATCATCGTGGTACTTGTGCATGACTAAATGAGACAATGAAGAATACAAGAAAAAATCAAATGGATAGCAAAAGAAAAAAAGATCTTTGAGGTATTAAAGAAGAAAGTGATAGAATAACTAGTGTATTAAAATTTTTATATTTTAATAAATTATTCGTAGTTGATTGTAATGGAAGTGGAAATATAATTGGAATAATGCTAAGATAATAAGGTAGACTAGTAGTCCATTTTAGTGAGAATTTGAATGGTGTGAGTAGGATATATATTGTGTATGATAAAAGAGTTTGATGTATGATAATAGAAGAAGTAGAGAAGTGGAGATATTAAAATATGCTAGAGGAACTAGTTATATACTATAATAATTATAATATTTGAATAACCAAAATAAGTTGAAAAGGAGATAAATGAGATGGGTTGAATTTGTGGAAAGTTATACTTTTGTATTGAAGCACGGGCTTGGAAATTTAGAAAAGCTTATAAATTATTTAAGTTAGAGACATAATTTGTTGATAGAGATGAGAGTGGAAGCAATAGGATTTGAGGATTTGACAATTTTATATGAAGTTGATTTAGATTTTGAAAAAGCATGGATAAAATTAAGTGGATTGAAATCAAAGTGATATGTTCTTCAGAAGGAGTCAATTGTATAATATTGAAATCTCAATGAGGGATAAGTTGATAAAGGAAAATGAAATTAATGGTTTAGCAAGACATTTTAGAGTAAATAAGATAATGGAATTAGTAAGTGAAAAATACTTTTCACCGTAAATGTATAAGGATTTAAAGAAGTATGTTTAGTGTTGTAGGACTTGTTAAATTGCAAAAGGGAGTAATCAAAATTTGGATAGATAAATGTATCATCTCATAATAATAAATTATTTTTATAAGAAATCAAGATAAAAAATAAATTAAAGATAATATTTTTATGGTAACTTGTGAAATAAGTAACTAGATAATGCAAATTTAAATGATAATTCACAATGTTATGTTATGTGAAGACAAGTGCAACATCATGATTTATCTATAATGTAACTAGTATTAGCATAGCATGAATTCAACTCTTGAAAACCACAACTACATATTTAGTTTTGTCCTAGCTAGAAATCCATTATACAAGAAAATGAACATAATTATATAAAAAGATTCAAAGAAATTAAAGTTAGTTGCCTAATGACCTTTCCAAAATATCTCAATGGAATTAGTTTGGCATGCATACTTTTAGGTAGTTGATGATAAATGTAAGAAAATAATATTATTAGCTATGAATCTAATAAAAATATAATATAACTGTTGGCTTTTGTTAAGATTAAAGTGATATTAACCTTAAGAATCATATATACTTCACGTGACTCCAAATAATTGGTTGCAGGCACATGAATTCATAGGGGATGATTGGGTTAATTATTTATTAACTATTTTCTCATAGTTGACTTGTATAGGTTAGTTGTAATGGGCTTAAGAGGGGAGGTTTTATATGATAATGGTGGTTACAAATTGATTTGATCTCATTTATACCACTTTCTTGATCATAGGTTCTAGGAGAGAGAGTGGAGCATCTTTACATATTATTTCACTCTATTTAAAGCACTATATTCAAGAACATGTATTTACTATTTACATGGGTCAAATATACTAGTAATTATGATTTCTATAGTTATAAGATAATATTATTAGGGGCTATACTTTAATATCTTATTGTAGCATCGTAAATTATACACCCCTTATTAGGGTTGTCTAATTCCACGCTTAGTTTAGCACTTGCCTTAGTGTGTCACATTGCATCTTGCATTTATAGGGCTTCTTTAGGCATTTAATTATTAATTTAATTAAATCTAAAGTCCTCTTTCATCAATTCACATATCATAAAATTGGGCCCTTAACCCTAGGTGCTCTCCTTTTTATTTTATTTTAAATTAATCTGAATAATGTCCTAATTTCAATATTCAAGGCACATTTTCGCATATCTACACATCTTGGATTGACCCACCATGTTAGATTTAGCATTAGAATCATGATATTTTGCATCCCTAGAAAATAAAAAAAAAGTTGGTCGGCCTAGGTAGTATACTACTCGGTCTTGAACTTTTTTCCCCGAATTTCGGGAGCTTAATTTATCAATATTGTAATGTTCAAATTTTTCTTGGTGTCAATTTTTATTAATTCTAAGTCATCCTATTATCAAATTTAAAGTTAGAGTTTCATATATAAAGCCTTTCTTTCCCTCATTTAAGGATCCTAATCAAGCAGTTTTGAAAGGAGATCCTTGTGAAGTCAAAGAGTAGCTTTGTGTGAAGTCTAAAGTCAGCAAATTCATCCATCAATCAAATATTCATAATTTGTTTCATCAATTATGGAAGCTTTAGGAGATATTGAATAATGATAAGGGAATCACCGACTATTGATTTACTTGTACCTTTTCCTTAGGATTTGGTATTGTAGACACCTAAAAATGTCTCATCACTAACACGCTAATTATTTGTCTTTATTAATTAAATAGTTATTTAATTATTTAATTAATCTAAATTATATTATTCTAAACTAATTTAATCATCATATTTTCGTCATTATTAATTATTCAATTTCCCTCTAATTATTTAATCATTTAACCTCCTCTTCTTATATTAATTAAATTATTTTATTATTTAATTAATTTAAAATTAATACGTTTAATTAAACAATCTTTATTATTTAATTCGATTCAATTTCCAATGATTAAATAATTTCTTTAAATTATTTAATTAACTAATTCATGCTTTTCAAATTAAAAAATTCAAATTTCCCCAAATTCAAATTTCAATAAATTTGTGTTTCATTTCATGATTTCAAAATTTGAAATTCAGGCCAAATGCAAACCAAATTTGAATTTCAAATCAATTTCCTATAACACATGTCAAAATCCTAACTGGCACTGAATTTCAGTCTAACTAGCAATCACCTTTTTCTAACTAGGTAATCAATTCAATCAACTTCCCAATCAATTCAGTTCTCTCCTCAATTAACTAAGTTAACTCATCAATCAACTTTTTTGAATAGACTCATCAATTCAGTTCACTAATCAATCAATTCAGTCAACTCATCAATCAAATGATTTTAACTCCCAATCAATTTTGTCTCAACTGATCTTAATTGTTGATCGATTTTGTTCTCAAATGCATATTGATCGTTTTCCTATTCAAAATCTATAAATTGAGTGTCATTCTCCCAAATTCAATAATCATGAACTTCGAATTCTTATGCCACATTACATGTTAACAACATGACTCTGAGAGCTAACATTCCACAAGAAGCAGAAGGACAATCGAAGTGACGTTACAATAGGGAGTTTAATTTAATTATATTATGTTATTTGCACACTTTCATTGTTATTATTAAATTCGTTAATTAGATGGGTTTTAGTGATTTCCCTTTATTCTACTTATCTTGTTTTTGATGAAATTTCTTGTAATACATTTGGTGAACCCGACATGAAAAAACTCCACTCTAATTTTTCTTTTGTTTTCTATGTTTTTGCAGATGTAGTGTATGACATTTTGCATTAGCATGTAGGATTTCGCATCCGTATTTACATTATTTTCATACGTGTAGTTAAAATTTCACATTCATTCAGACATTGTGTCACATTCATCTCTTGAGTGTTTCACATTCATGAAAGGTAAGGACTGGGTAAAAAGTTTGCTTCATTCTGTTTATGTTCACATCGCCTCTTAGTCTATAATTTTGTTCTGATTCTAAATTACAGGAAATTTACTAACAAGTATAGGAATAGGATTCACAATGTTTTTAACCACATGGATCATAGGATAAAAATAAAGATTGCAGGATCGTGACATCAAGCAAAGCACATGCGCCAATAGAGACAATATCAGAGAATGTTGCAAGCAGATCAGTTACTTATTGAACTGGAATTAAAAATCATGTATTTTCAATATAAAAGATGTATCCCAACCTACATTAAGAAGTATAAGATGATAAAAGGGATGCATTCTAGATTTTAATAATGTTCTGTGAAAAATTAATCAATCTGTTTTGCAATTTTTATACAGGAAGGAGTTTCGCATTCGTCTAGTTATTGTCTCGCATTTGGTAGATAGTATTTCACAATTGTTCAAGTGGTATTTTGCATTTGTTAAGTTAGTGTTTTGCATGCATGTTTTTACTATTTCACATTCGTCTAGTAATTTTGATTCAGTTTATTTCTACTTTATCTCTATTTTCTAATCTTTTTTGTTACTAATTGTTTGTTTGTAGCATGTGGTGAAGTGGAAAATAGAAGGGATGTTTCAATCGGTCCAAGACTAAACTAAATTTAAAACTAATAACTTATTTTATGAAAAGTTAGATTAGGAGTGTGTTTTCTTTTTTCTAAAATAGACAATCTTTCAATTGGTGCTTAAAATTAACCATTGTCTTTTGTGTTTCGCACACTTGTACTCATGAGTGGACCTACTGTTAACACACACTATCCTCTCCCTTGGCTTTCATGGTCCTAGGTGCAAAAGAAAAGTGTTAGTGAAACACATTTTTTTATTTTTTAGTATTAGAGGGCCTACCTCCTAAGAAGCCCATAAAGCCAATGAGATGGAATGACCCAATCGATATTTCTTCAGCTCGCTAGATAAATTAATAAGTTAGGCGAAAGCCACAACTTCCTATTGACATGTATCTACACCAATGATTCCTCTGGGATAGGCTCTTAAGTGAGTCATTACTGCATGGGTAGACACCAAGTTCTGATGAAGTTCCCACACTAAGAACCAACTCTTTTAGAAGACAAAAAAACACTATTTGTTGGTACAAGAGGTCGGACCTCTGAAGCCATCCCACAATCTCACAATCCAAAGTAGAGATAGCAAGTTCCTTTAGACCTGCGGGTCTCTAGGAATTTGAAGTTTGGCATGCTCAAGAATTGAGTGTAATGTAAGGGGGAGTTAGTGCTGCCAAACTTCTAAGTTGTTCTCTCTAGATAAGTGTGGCTTAGATTTATTTCTGTAGTGGGAATCCATCAGATATTGCCTTTTGGCACCCTAGGATTTTGTACTTGAATGTGTTTTTACTTTGTTCAAAAAAATCAAACAACCATTCTGTATTATGTGCTTTTCAAACACAAAAATCCTAGGACAAAGATTTACACTCAAACAAGATCACAAAAAATAACCTGGTTACAAAAAACTCTAAACAAGATTCTCAAAAGCAAAGCTTAGCCCAAAACACAAGGTTAACAAGAACAATTCATGTTGTCTCATTTAACTTTTCTGATCATAGAGTCTGTTTATAATACATAGGTCCCCATAGGTTTCATGTCCTTCACCAGTCCTCATTTTGCATTTGGATTATCTTAGGATCAGGTCCAAGTACTTTCTTAGAAAGTCACTAAAATCAAAAGACCCTCCATTATCAATCAATCTTTAGTTAGTTTATGTGCCCTTACTCATTAGTTTAGTATAGGATATCATCACTCATAATCTTCGATATTGCCTTCATTAGTGTCTGCATTTTCATTCTATGAGTCTTGTCCAATTAGAAAGTGTCATAGCATGTGTCGAGATGGTGTTGCTTGGTGATGGTTTCTTCCTATTTCTACAACCTGATCTAAGATAAAATGATGATGAGGAGGACATCATCTTAGGTCTTAATAACCTTAAGTGGAGGTTGAAGAGGAATGCACCCCAGTACATAGGAATTACATTCATGCTAGACGATGAAATTTGGGAAGCTTGTCACATTGAGGCCAAAGCTGAGAGAGAAATCCTTTAGCACAGACTCAAAAGACTAAGGCTTCAACAACAACCTCCTCATCAAAATCCTAAATATGAAGAGTCTAGTTCCATTGCATTCATTGTTAACTTTAGTTTCTGGCATTTAGGTCCTTAGTGCATCATATCTCATCACAAGTCTTGCATCACATATTTTTAGTTGTCTTAAGAGTCGTTATGCATGTAATGCAATCACAAAAGGCTTGGAGTCAAATGGACCCAAACAATGACCACTTGTCCAATCCCACCTAGAACATGAATTTATCAATCTACTCACATGCACAAACCCGAAGGGGTGAAACATTTCCAACCAATATGAACAACATGTCCTAGATAGATGAGATCCAACACAAATTAACAACAAAAAACAAGACCAACAAGTCCTCACAATCCTAAATGCTTTCTTTAATCATGACAAGGATATGTATCTTTCCCTACTATTGCAAAATGGAGTTAAGTTACCCCGTAACTATGTTGTCACAAAAATATTTCAAATAGGGTTACATTAACTCAAAACATAAATCAAACACCCAAATCTTCCTAGACACATGTTGCGTCCTCAAGCTCTAAACAAGGTACAACCCAAAACACACAAGCAATATCAACTCAAGCCATTGCAGCTTTGATCCAGAATTCACAATCTGGCATGGCATTCTCAAATGTAAACGCTACATCCCAAACACATGCCAATGTTACTTCGCAAACAATATCAAATGTCTCAAGAACCTCAACACGGGGTCAGACAAATGTTTCCAAAGTTACAATTCCAACAAATACCTCTCAATCTGCAGTATCGGTCTCTATGGGGTCAACATATAGTAACCAAATTTTGAATCAAGGTTCGACTAATCCACTTAGTTCAACCCAACCTGATGTCAGAACATAGTTTTCCTACTTTACTGCACTCATTGGATCTCATAGCACATATATTCACAATCACTCAACATTCCAATAGCCTTTGATGTACATCAATGCTAATCCTTTTGTTGGAAATACATATATAGAAAATGTGCCTTTGACTTAGATGAATATTCTTGTTCAATAGGTCCAAAATTTATAGAGGTAGATGATGAATATCCAATCAAGGAATGAGAAGAAAATTTATACTATGGAGGATCTTTGTCCATACCCCTTTGATCAAACACTTTATATGCCACCTTTTCCTCTGCATTTTGAAACTCAAAAAATTGATAAGTACAAAGGAAAAGGTGACCCAAGGGACCATATTAAAGAATTCTGCACCACTTGCATAGACACAGCTGAATAGGACATGTATTTAATGCATCTATTTCCTAAAAGTCTTGGCAGTCTAGCCTTGGAGTGGTTCTCACATTTACCACCAAAGATTACCTCATAGGGAGAATTGGTTGAGCAAGTTATAACAAAATTCTTATAAAACATAGATAATTTTGTGATTGATGGATTTATTTGCTACCAGACAAAGAGAAGGTGAAACATTTGCCTCATTCTTGTAGAAATGGAGATCTCTTCCTCGTAGATCTCCTTGTCACATTCCAAAACAAGAGCAAGTAGATATTTTCATAGAAAATAGATCATTCCCCAAATCAAGTACCTGTTGCAAATGCAATGGCTAAGTCCATTCCTTTAAGTCATAGAAAAAGGCCTGAAGTGTGAAAAGGGTCTTGTTGAATACGTAATTTTGAAGAATAATAACGAGAATAGTTTGAACAATACCACAAATAATGAAAAATTAAAATTTTGGATGAAAAATTAAAATTTTGGTCAAAAAATAAAAAATGTGACAAGGGATGGGGTTGTTGATGCCCGAGTGGTGAATAGATCTCAACCAGTGGTTTCACTACAAGGACTGGTCAACTCTTTTTTGCCAATCAATCTCAGGACAACAATGCAACATTAACAAATGTAATGAAGTCTAGTGATGAGGAGGCAACAGACTGGAAGGATAACCTTGAACCAACCAGCCTCTAAGGCTCACAAACTCAAACAAAACCCTACTACCAAAGGGTCCTTACACAACACTAGGTCAAGAAATGGTTCGATGACACTAAACAATTCCTTGGGAGGCTCAAAGGCTACAATATGTCCACTTACCAACAACTAATACTCTCAAGTCTTGTGTGACTACACACACCCTTGCATACATGAGTGGGCTACTACTAGGCTTTAGGGATTTGAATGGTCCACTTGACCAATTAAATACAACAACCCTTGGAGGGGTGTTCTCACAACACCTTAACACAAATGAAACATGGTTTCATGGTTTAGACCCACCAGAACATCAATTTAACTCACTTGCCCACAAACAGAACCAGTTGCAATTAGGCCTCCATTTGAAAGAATCGAGTGATAACTTTTGACACCTTGAGGATCTAGGAAAACAAATTATATTTTCAGATACCCATTTGAGAGTTCTCAACAATATCTCATTTTCTGGTACTAGACCAACTTGTAGATATCCCAACCAATACTGCACTAACAGACCTAATAGGGTTATTAGACCTATTTGACTGAACACCTTCCACAAACTGGTTTGGTTCTCCTAATTGGTGACCATTACTAACCATGAAATGTTATGTAAACCTCCAAATTACTCTTCTACCACATTCAAACCCCTTTCCAGTTCTCTACCACTCAATTCTTATTCACTGCACTCATCAAACCGGTCTATCACATAGGGATGCCATACCTAGGGTTAGTTCTCCATCCTCTTCGGCCTGCTGTGTCCTCTTAATGGCTTTTGGAACTAACATCAACATTCCATCAATATTTCATCAGTGCATCAAGTTTTGATACAACGACATCAAGATCACAATATAAGGTGATCCAAACCCATTTCAACATTGTAATAATCTAAGGGAAAGCATCAACAATCATGCCCCGGTAAATTAAGAAACTCCTCTCACCTCACATCTCAAGTCCTTAACAATTGAAGATACACCACCATCTTTATCTTTCAAACTTAGCACACCATTAGAAATCAAGGATGAAGGATGTGGTGAATATTCTTACTTAGGGACATTTGTTGTTAGACAATTACCTTTATCCCTGAGTTGTTTCGAGAGACCACCACCAAATCCAGTTAATCAAAACAAAGGAAAAGAATTGGTCAGGTATTCAACATCTTTCTCTTTCATCAGATGGGGAGAACTAAATGAAGATTCCTTGGAAGAAGATGTTAATAAATGGTTGTATAGTGATGAAGAAGTTAACCTTGCAATCAAGTTTCTTGTAGATCTATATGGTAAAGGCTTTAGAATGTTAGGTCCAACTAGGAAAGCTAATGTACTAAGAGGGGAGGGGTGAATCAGTACTTCAAAACTTTTCTTCAACAACAGTTTTACTGTTAAACATAAATTGAATACTGCTGATCTCATAATATATAATGCTGAAACATAATCACAGAAAATAACATTCCTACAAATTTCACTCCATAACACAAAGATTTTGGTTGCAGAAACTCTTGGTTAGAGAGAAAAACTACGGTGGGGATGTCACCCACAACTTCACTACTGCAATAATCAAGATTGTTCAGTTAGAGCTACATGTTTAGCTATTTCTGATAGCTTACCCTATTACAAAGATATTTAGATCTACCTTGCTAAAGGATTTTACAAACACTTTTACAAAATGCTGTACCTGGTTAAAGGCTTTACAATTTATAGACTTTGTTAGTCTTTTACCCTGTTAAAGGTTTCTAACTCAACTCAAAATAATTCAATCAAAATCTTTACAAAATATCTGCAACTTTACATCTGAAATGTTATAGCAGACTCTATATGCTCAATATGAAATTACCTTGCTCATAGCATACCTCGGTAATTGATAAGTCAACTCGATGACCACTTCTGTATACTTGGTTACTTAAACTGTTCTTTGAAAAACCTTCTCGGTGACCTCTGAATATCTCTATTAATATTCACATCTTATCTTCTCTCAAGATTTTCATACTCAACTCATCATTTTTCCTTATTGATTAGATACTCAAATCATTCTATATATATAGATCTCTGAGATGGTGATCTTATTCATGCATTGATCATACAAACATGTTTTATCGAATGAATAAACATAGAAATTATTTCATTGGATAAACTCCCTCAAAATCATACAAAATCTTTAAGTGCAATTTCCTATGTAATAACGGTTCCATGTTCTCAAATCTTGTAACACGTTTCACATGTGTGTCCAGGTTCATTGAATCTGGTAACACCTTTTCACTTGGTTCAGATTGACTCGGTATACCTTCTTTGCTGCTCGGTAGACATAGAACTTTACTCAGTAGACAGCTCGGTGTGTCTCATCTCGGTGACTAGCCTTTCTCTGTAATCGACACCTTAGTAATTACCGACTGGACATTTCGGTGGTATTAACCGACTAGAGTATATAGAATGACTTTGGGCATACAACTAATGACAAATTAGTAAATAGCAACACAAAATGCTACAAAGACATTCTTATGATGGTAAAATTGGATTGGAAGTACAAGATTAACGTGTTATAAAACTAATCTTACCATCAAAGAATCCCAGAAATCAATGTTTAGGATATGGGAGTGTAGCACGAAGATCGATAGCCAGACAAGATACCCCAGTTATATTAAGCATGCCTACTTCGGTAGCACCACATCCTACCAGTGTGACTACTGATCTTGAATCCTCTAGTCAAAGTAACCTATCAATGATTGTGTTTGCACCATCATCTCATCAAAATATGACAATGTAAACTACTGTAGCACCTACAAGTGAATGAAACATCAGGCTTACACCTTCATCTTATGTAAATGTGACAATGGAAACTGGTGTACTGTTGGCTAGTGAATTAAATATTAGAAGATCAAAACCCCTTATTCAAGGAGTTGGTACTATCTCAATAATAGAAGAAGGGTCTACAAGTCATGGGAACATACCATTAGTCATTAACACTACTGACACTCCACTCCTTCCTATTGAAGAAATTGAAGAACCTTATGAAGAGGGATCAAACATAGAAACATATATTAAAACCGAGACAGATTGCCATGAATATGGATAGTTATCTCTTCATAATAGCAACATCTACGTAGTGGATAGATCCTATGATCATCAACCACCCATTGCTGATGGCATTATTTATGAAGAAAAAGAGATAGATCCCAATTCCTAGAGACATTATTTTGACACCAAAGCATGCATGATAATAACAACTCCCCATTCCAACGAAAGCAATGAACTCAGTCTCATTTTTTCATATCTAATAGATTGGGGGAAACAAGAAAAACCACACATGGATTGGTTTGAGAATGATGAAGCAATAGCTAAATTCCTTGGTGCCCATGAGGGGTTACCATACGGAGATCATAAGGCAGGCTTTGCAATTGACTTGGATAGAACAACATACTTTAGAAAGGCAGGCTCATCTTCTAGTCTAGAGGATCCTAAAGAACATGAAAACAAAAACAAAAGAAGACTAGATGATCTACTAGTCGATCAAGAAAGATCAACACTGTTTGTAGAGAAGTCATAAGAGGTCAATTTTGAGGATGGTAAAACTATACATATGATTTACCTAATCCTTAAAACCTAAGGAAAAAGAGAAATTTATTTAGTTATTTAAACAAAGACTGATAAATTTGGCATGGTCATATACTGACATGCCAGGACTAGACTCGAAACTTGTTCTACATCATTTATCATTTCTTTCAAGGGTAAAACCCTATAAAAAAAAGCTTTAAAAGATGCATACACAAATATCTGTATTAGTGAAAGTGAAATTACATAGGCTACTAGATGTGGGTTTCATCAGGCCAATAGATTATGCAGAATGGATCTCCAACTTAGTACTAGTAACTAAACCCACTGTGGCATCAGAATCTAGACAAATTTCAGAGACTTGAACAAGGCTTGTCCAAAATATGATTTTCCACTCCCAAACATCGACATGATTGTTGATCTAACTATTGGAAATGAAATGTTATCACTAATGGATGGTTTCTTTGGATATAACCAAATCAAAATTGTACCAGAGGATCAATATAAGACAACATTCACTTGTCCATGGTGGACATACTATTGGAATATAATGCCATTTGGCCTGAAAAATCTTGGTGCAACATATCAAAGAGAAATGACAATGTTATTACATGATATGATACATGATATTATGGAGGATCATGTGGATGAATTGCTAGCCAAATCAAAAACCATAGATAACCACCTTGATGGTCGTATTAGGATCTTTGATAGACTTGAGCAATACAAGGTTTGACTTAACCCAAAGAAGTGTGTGTTCGGTGTGACAACTAGAAAACTCTTAGGCTTTATTGTCTCAAATAGGGGTATCAAAGTGGAACCAACTAAAGTTAAAACTATTATGGAAATGACATCGCCATCTACTCTAAAACAACTAAGGAGTTTATAGGGAAGGATAAAGTCCATCAGGTGCTTCATAGCACAATTGGCCGATAAGTACCAACCGTTCCAATATCTTTTGAAAAAAGGAGTAAATTTTAAGTGGAAAAACTAGTGTTAGGAAGCATTCCAAGCATTAAAATATTACCTTTTGTCACCACTAGTCCTGGTGCCTCCAACATTGGGAAAGCCTTTTTTAGTATACATCTCAACAACAAACTCATCCTTAGGAGCACTCTTGGCACAACATGATGACCAAGGTAAGGAAAGGGCTATCTACTTTATCAATAGAGCATTGGTGGGATATGAATTGAATTATACTCCCATAGAGAGAGAATGCTTGGTAGTCATATTTGCATCATAAAAGATTAGACATTACATGCTTAGCCACAAGGTGCAACTCATTGCAAGCTTTGATCCACTAAAGTATCTCTTAAGAAAAGTTGCATTAACAAGAAGGTTGGCTAAGTGGGTCATGATCCTAAGTGTGTTTAATATTGAGTATGTTGACTAAAAATAAATAAAGGGGTAGATAATAGTAGATCAGTTAGCAGAAGCACCTATTCAAGATAGTCATCCCTTGCTAACAGATTGTCTTGATGAGTTAGTGTTCACATTGGCAACCTCCACAATGTGGAAGTTATATTTTGATGGGTCCTATACCAACAATGGAGAAGATGTCATAATTCTCACTGTCACTCCCCAAGGTGATTCCATTACAAAAATATACATAATCATTTTCCCATGTACTAATAACATGGTTGAATATGAAGCCATGTTACAGGACTACGCACTGCTATACAATGAAAATCATAGATTTATACGTCTATGGAGATTCACAACTCATTATAAATCAATTTCATGATGACTATACCACCAAAGATGACAAATTAATGCCATATAAATAGATGATGGATGAATTTAAATAGTGATTCAATCATATTGTCTTTGAGAAAATTCCTAGAATCCAGAATAAAGCAGCAAATGTCTTGGCAACTGTAGCATCTCTTCTTGACATGTTGAGTAGTGTAACCCAATTTGAATTCATGGTTGAACAATTGATGGTACCGATATATGAGATCGCTCCTTTAGAATGTGTATGTGTGATAGTGGGTCCTGACTCACCATGGTATAATGACATATATCCATATTTTCATGATCAATACATGTCTCTTGATCTTTCCTGAAATCAATGCAAAAATTTAATGTGTCAAGCATCCAAACATGTGTTCATTATAGATACCTTGTACAAAAAAATTTTAGATGGTCCACTTCTTCAATGTCTGAATTCTAAAGAAGCACACTTAGCCTTAACAAAAGAGCATGATGGAATTTTTGTCACCCATTCTAGTGGCTCTATCCTAGCAAATAATGTTGGTATTATGGATGACTTCATAATGTGTTTCATTGGTTTTGTTATTTACGTCAACATTTATCTTCTTGGAGGTCTACATTGTTGATTTGGCACTATGGTTATATTGGTTTATTGTTGAACCAAGATATTGTGGTCCTGGCATGGTTAGTGGCTTATGCATAGTCACCGGTATATGTTTACTGTCAGGTTATATGGTTCACTAGTAATGATGATAACTTGTTATCATTTGAAGATCATTTGGTTATGTTGAAGACATGGATTGGATGTTTGGATTTTGTTTTTTGCTTATTGGTCTAATCAGGTTGACTGATTTGCCTTTATCGACATATAAGTCTAGGTTATGGACCGGTACATGATATCTATTCCAAATTAGCACAACACGTTTTGGAAATGGTTTATTGATTGGATACTGTATTGAAGCCGACATGTTGTATCGCATCAAGACTTATTTGTAATTGATTTAATTGTAATATATTTAGTGATCCAACCTCATGTATAGGTCTTAGGTTTTGTATAAATGATTGTAAGAACTTATTGAAGATTGAGACATGGATATGGTATGAGTGTGTACTAATATTGAAGAGCAAAAATAAGCAGATCCTTGTGAGAATCATGCAGACATTATCTGAAGGTTGAAGGAAGGTTATGAAGGTGTTTGGCACTCATGTTCAAAGCTTAAACCAATACTAAATCCAACATTGCAGACTATTCTGAGACAATAAATTGTTATTGGATTTAACCATCCAACTGTAGTCAGTGTGACTCCTATTTTGTGATTGAGTAGTAAGCTCTAGGCGGTTGGCCTTTCTGCATGTGCATACCCCATTTGTATACACTTACTATCTATAGTAGTATCATTTGATTGTGGGTAAGGTTTACCACCATGGTTTTTCCTCTTATCGGGTTTCCACGTCAAAATCTTTGTATCATGTGTTGTGGATGTTGTTTCTCTTTCTTTTTCATGCATTAAGTTATACTGGTGCTGCTATATTTGTTAAACTGTTTTACCGACATTAAAGTTTGTTTTATTGGTATTGAGTTTTAAGTTGGAATAATTTGCTTTGAATTATAATTTATTGATAACTAGTTCACAACTGATTCACCCCCCCTGTAAGTTGTCCTTCCCGGTTCTTAACAATTGGTATCAGAGCCCAGTCCTCTTTTTGCAGAAGCCTAACAGCTTGAGGAGATCCTATGGAAACAAATATTTTAGGAAGGATAGTCTGAAACTTGATGGAACTAACTATGGTATATGGAACATTAGAATAGAAACACATCTGAAATGCATTGGAAGAGATATATGGGATGTTACTAAGAATGGTTATGTTGGTCCTACTCCGAATCAACCTCATCCACCGACATTGGCTAAGGACTTGGAGAATGATTGCAAAGAAAGAGAAGCACTACTGAGCACATTATCAGATTAGAAAATCATGGTATCATCAGATTGATCTACTGCTAAAGCTATTTGGGATAAATTGAAAACATTGAATGAAGGAGACACCACTATCAAAATTGCAAAACTGGAATGTTACCAGGTCAAGTATGAAAATTTGAAATGGAAGAAGGTGAAAGAATTTATGCATTTATGGAAAGAGTTAATGAAATTGTTTTAAGAATACAATTTTGTGGAGGATCTTTAAGTGAAGATGAAATTGTCTCTAAAGTTTTAAGATTGTTGCCACCGGCTTACAAAATGAAAGTAATAGCTATTAATGAGTTGAGAACAATGCCTAATACATCAGTTTCTAGAGATACTTTGGTTGGAAAACTTTCTGTATTTGAGCTTGAAGAGTTTGGTCTTGTTGCTATAAGGAAGACTGATTTAGCTTTCAAAGCATCATCATCATCCATCATCTGACAAAATGGATTGGAAAGCACTTTATGCAAAAGAACTTGAAGACATGAGAAGAGAAAATGAAGAACTTGAAGAACTATTTGCAAGGAAGATGCCTAAAGGCCTAGTAGGAAGTAAGTATGAATGTAAAGCACCTTTCAAATGTTTTAATTGCAATAAAGTTGGTCATATAGCATCTAGATGTCTTGATAGACATGCAAGACTAAGGAAGGAATTAAAAATAACATATAACCTAACCTTGAATATCAAAGATACAAATTTAAGAAAAACAAAGATAAGTCAATTTACTATGTAGTGAAGGTGTTATTGATGATTCAGATGAAGATCCAATAGATAGTGGATGGGCTTTTGTTGCAATAAAAGAAGATCCATCGACACCTATTGTCAAACCGGTAGAGTAGGCACTGGCAGCAAAAATTGAAGAAAAGGATGAATGGATCATAGATAATGGATGCTCGCATCATATGACTGGTGATAAAAGCAAATTATTATCATTACAAGAAATTCATGGAGGTCTAGTAAGGTTTGGATATGACAAAGCTTGTTTAATCAAAGGAAGAGGCACTATATCTTTTGATGGTAAGCATAATAGTGACAATGTTTATTATGTAGAAGGTTTAAAGCATAATCTTTTGAGTGTTGGTCAGTTAGTGGTAAAAGGATTTCAGTTACAATTCAAGAATGGAAAATGCAAAATCATAAACAAAACTGGATTGGAGATTGCAACCGGTAATCAGACTAAAGGTAATATCTTTCACTTGAATACCAATGATAAGACATGTTTGGTTGTGCACATTGATGAAAGTTGGTTATGGCATAAGAGACTTTGTCATGTGAATTTTGATTGCATTGTAAAGATCAGTTCAGCTAAGGCAGTAATGGATTTACCTAAGATTGTGGAACCTCATAATCCGGTATGTAAGGAATGTAAAATGGGAAAGAAAGATAGAACAACATTTAAGAGCATTTCTGAGAAATCCAATAATATTCTTGATTTAATTCATACTGATTTATGTGGTCCAGCAAGAACAAGAAGTCTTCAGGGAGATAGATACTTTATGCTAATAATTGATGATTATTCTAGAATGTGTTGGGTTACCTTTCTCAAGGAGAAATTAGAAGCTTTTGGGAAATTCAAGATATACAAGGCAATGGTAGAGAATGAAATCAGAACGAAAATCAAATGTTTGAAATTTGATCAAGGAGGAGAATTTACATCTAGAGAATTTAATGCATTTTGTGAAGTGAATGAAATCAAAAGACAATTATCAGTACCTCAGACACTACAATAGAATGGAGTTGTAGAAAGAAAGAACAAAATTGTTTTGGATGCAACTAGAACCATGTTGATGGAAGCAAATCCACCTCATGTGTATTGGAGAGAAGCAGTTGTTAGATTTAATGATAGTCCCAAAGACACTAAGGGGGGGTGAATCAGTGTCTAACCAGTTAGTTAAATATTTGAACTTATTTATAACTTTGCAACCCAAAACAATGTACCGGCAAACAAGAAATAGTACAGTAAACATAAATAACAGAGACAACATAAATGCACACCATAACACAAGATATTTTAATGAGGAAGCCTAGTGTGGGAAAAACCTCGGTGGGATTTGTGACCCACAATATTTACTCACTGACCAATATGAATAAATACTACTTACAATAGGGACCTGCACATGCAGGAAGGCCAACTGCCTGGAGCGCATTGTTCAAAATAATCTTGCTAACTACAATATGGATAATTAAATCCAATACAATGTACTACTCAAAATAGCATCTCAAATGCCTGGTTGAGTACTGGTTTAATCTCAACTATATACCTTAACCAAAACCTTCGTTGTCCACTATATCACCTCATACAATAATTTCCTATGTATTACATTCTTCCATAATTCCATTATTCAAAATGACCTATGAGATCTCATACATATATGAGTCTATACGACATACCAAGTCGACTTACAAACAATTAATTACTATAACGTCATAAATTGTACGCACTTGCTAAAGCAGTACAATTTCACACTTGGTTTAGCACCCGCCTTGGCGCATTTTGCATTTTGCATTGAATTTCCCCTTTAGCACTTAATTAATCAAATTAATTAGGTCTAAGGTTCTATTTCATCATCTTCCACATCATAAAGTCGGGCCCTTTTCATTAAAGTGTGCCCCTTTCATTTTATTCCTCCAATACATCATTTAATCAAAAACCCTAATTAGGTCCTATTTTGAACTTGGGGGCTTGATTTCGGGGGTCAAAACATCTCAAAATCACCTGTAACTTCAGGATTTTCTCTAAAATCATCATATCCGACGACCCTGAAAATTTGGTGAAAAGTTGTCGGGACCGTGGCGCCCGGAGTGCACACGGTCCCGGACATTTTTTTCGAAATTTTAGGAGTGCAATCCAATCATAAAATAAAGCTTAACCCCAAGAAATTGGTGGGAGATTCAATCTCTAGGTTGGCCAAAAGTTGGAATTAAGACCTAGGGTTTCATACATAAGAGCTCTCTTTCTTCATTTGAAAGGGGCCGAATTTTGGTTTTAGGAACCTCATATGCAGCGAAAGAGAAGATCTTTGAAGACTTCAACAACATTCAACATCCATCCATCAAGCATTCACCAATTTCATTCATCCATTTAGGGCTTTGAAGACATTGAAGAGCAATAAGGGATCACCGACTGAAGATTGGCTTGTACCCCTCCCTTGGGGTTGGGTATGATTTCATGTTGTTTTTATGTCTTTGCATAAGCTTCATTATATCATTTGCATTCATGCTTTAGATCACTTTGCATCTTGATTTGGAGCATTCACATTATCATTTACAAGCAATTAGGGTTTACTTTCTAGGTTGCTCTAGTTTGCTTACTTGCATTTTAGGATCTTGCACACACACAAGGTCTGCACACACATTACTTTTACAATACAACTTGGCTATTCATGGAGGTGGAAATCACCAAAGCGGGGGTTTGACTAAGGCAAAACCCTATATAGCCACCCAAAACACCTTTTCAGATATAAGTGCAGATTTCGGGATTCAGACGACGCCGCAAGTTGCAGATCCGGAAGAAGCAGATGGAGACCGAACCATACACCAAGTTTCAGAGCAGAAGACTAGAATAGGGGTGTGGGGTGCCCTGGTCCTTCCAGGATAGGGGCGCTGGGTGCCTTGGTCCCTGGGACAAAGGCGCTGGGCACCCTGGTCCCTCTGTCAGACAACAAGTTTTTGGCAGTTCGGACAGCTTTCCAGGTTGCAAGACAGCAGTTTTAGGGGCAGAATCAAGACAGTGGCGCCCGCGCCCCCATCCCGAACATTTTCACTCAGATTTTGACTCTGGGTATGCATTTGCATTCTTGTCTTGTCCTTGTGTTTACAACTTTCCATAGTTTAAGTTCAATTCTGCAATCTTGTTATTAGTTCATACTTGCACTTTGGGGTTAGGGATTGAACTTGCATAATTTTATCTTTCAATTACAACAAAGGAATAGAAATCCTAATAGGTAGGCCATGGCTCTCTCTTCCACAAAAAGAAGTAGCCAATTGTGTGATACCTCTAAGCTCTTTCGTATTCCACAATGTGTGTCAAAAGGTAGGATTAGGACATGTTAGCCTAGTCTCGCTTTTTCCCCTACACATTTTGGTGAACCCGACGTGAATATTATTATTGCTTTCTCTTGCATTGCATTTGTTAGATCTAGATCTATATTTAGTGTGTTTCATTTAAGTTTCATTTTCAAAAAAAAAAAAAAGAGAAAGGTGTGTTTTTTTTGTTTCTTTGCATTGTATGTTTAAGTTTTATGCAATTGTTATTTCAAAATGTCAGATTTCTATTTACAAGATGTTCATATCCATGATGATGTATGCAATTATGTTGATTATGAGTATAGACAAGATGAATTAGATGAAGCTTTAGATGAGTTTTTGAACCCTAAAGATACCAAACCTTCATTTTACCAAAAACTCATAAACCTTGTTACTATGCCATTTCGTTGTGATGAGAAAGATAAGTTGAATGATTCCTCTCAAGGGTACATTCCTATCAACTCTTCCACTAAATCTAGTAACATGGTTGTTTTCAATGATCCCCTCTATGAAGAGATGTCTCCTTTTGAATCAAAAGATAAACCTTTTAATAGATATGATCATGCTTTATTGGATGATGCTCTTGATGACTTTGTGGCTTTATTGAAATCTTTAAACAAGAACAAAACTTCTAAATTAGTTAACATGATAAACCTAAAAGAACATAATAAGCCTCTCTTTGAAGTCCAAGGTGCTTATCCTTCTCCCACTTTTCAAGTTCCTAAATCACCTCCCCTTACTGTCCAAGGAGGGTATGGTCATGATTCCTTTTTTACTCCGAATAAATCTATCATCACTGTGCAAGGAAGAAAACCTATGAGTCCTTATAGTTATGCCAAGCAATTAACCAGAGAGAATTATCATGCGGTTGCCCATACTTATCATACTAGAAATAATAGGCAGCCCAATCCTCCTCCTGTTACTCCAGTTTCTCTTCCTAATCCTCAACCAGCTCTTCTGCAAGCTCCACGGCAAGGAATATGATCTCATAGAACAACTTAAAGCTACCCCTGCTAAGATATCCCTTTGGGATTTGATCCAAACTTCTTCTGCTCATCATGGAATGTTACAAGATGCCTTGAAAGATTTGAATGTTCCTCCACCTAATGCATCTAGTAATATAGTGTCTTTGGTTAATTCTGTGATGAATCCTAAAGCTCAAATTGTGTTTACTCAAGATGAATTGCCTACTAGTGAAATTCAACATCAATATGATCCCTTGATGATTGTGGTTATCATAAATGACATTGCTATAAGACAAACACTGGTAGATAATGGCTCTGGCCTTAATGTGTGTAGCATTAATCTATTGCATAAGATGAATGTGGATACATCCCTTATTGAGCCTAACTCTCTTCCCATTCGAGGCTTTGACAATGTGGCCAAGTCTTCATTAGGTATTATCACCTTACCCCTCATAGTGGGGCCTGTTACTTTGCCTACTCCTATCCATGTTATGTCGGGAAATCTAACATACAACTTGTTATTAGGGAGACCTTGGATTCACAGTATGCAAGCTGTCCCCTCTACATTGCATAGACAAGTTAAATTTATTTATAACAATAAGACATATACCTTGATAGGTGATACTAATTTCCAAGCTTGTTTACAAACCTCTACTTCCAAAGGGGGTTCTTCTAAACCTTCCTCGTCTAGTGATGACTCTTTAAACAAGATACCTATGGATGAATCCTCACTTTCCGATGATCAAAGTTCTTTGGATGAGCCTGAAGTTCCTGAAGAAGATTCTTCTTGACTTGAATCTACACATGAGAAGGATTTTGATCCTGAGAAGGTTCTCGCAGAAGACGATTGGGGATCTCTTGATTTTAATCCCACCTTTGTAGGTGAGTATAGGGTCCCTTCTAGAGAGCTTAAAGTTGAAAAGAAGGAAGAGGCTAAAAATCAATCAATCTTACCTGAACCTATGAGCAATAATTTTGTGGCCGCCTCTCAAACTTCTTCTCCTCACACCTCTAATTTTGAAGGATTTGATTCTTTGTCTTATGAGAAACCACCTTCTCTTTCTGAAATGTCTGATCGTTATGGTCGTGGTTTTCATATTTTAGCTAAGAATGGTTATAATGGAAATGGTTGTGGTGCTCATGAACAAGGGATAAAGGTTCCTCTAGGAAATGATCTTTATGATGAGACCTTTGGACTTGGTTTTAATCCTTACAAGCGCACTAAAGCTTCTAAGAGACCATGTATTCGTGTTAATACTATTTCTACATCTCTACCAATGAGACACCCTGAGTATATTGATAGGGATCCTTCATGTGCCTATGCTTTGGATGTCTTTTCTACTGATGATGCTTTAGCTGAGTTTTTAGGAGCATATGATACTCTTCCTCGTTATCATCACAATAGGGGACTTCCTTATTGTTTGAACATTGAAGCCTATTTTGGAAAAGAGATTGATAATGATGAGATTGTGAAAGAATTCCCTCAGTTAAAGGATACTCCTCAACAAAGTAATCTTCTCACAAGTGACACCATTGATGTTAAGATGGATCCTTGCAATGAAGAAAAAGCTATTAGAATTGGAAAATGTTTGGATGAAGAAGAACAAAAACAATATGTAGATTTATTGCATGAATTCCCTGAGATCTTTGCTTGGACATATTCTGACATGCCTGGTATAGATCCTAAGATTGTTACTCATAATATTGTCTTAGTTCCCGATGCTAAGCCTATGAAATAAAAGATTCAAAAAATGAATCCTAAGGTAGCTTTGCTTGTTAAGGCTGAGATTGAAAAATTATTGGAGGCTGGATTTATCCACCCTATTGATTATTCCCCATGGATTTCAAATATTGTCGCTGTAGCTAAATCAGATAATAAAATAAGAACGTGTACCGACTTTCAAGATTTAAATAAGGCTTCTTTGAAAGATGATTTCCCTCTCCCAAACATTGACATGATAGTTGATTCTATAGTAGGACATGCTTTGTTATCCTTCATGGATGGTTTTTCAGGATACAATCAAATTTTCATTACTCCTCAAGATCAATTCAAAACTGCTTTCACCACTCCTTGGGGTACGTTTTGTTGGGTGATGATGCCTTTTGGACTTAAAAACGCAGGCGCAACTTATCAAGGAGCGATGACCCTTATCTTTCATGATTATATGCATAAGATTTTAGAAGATTATGTTGATGATATTCTAGCCAAATCCATTCTTCATATAGATCATATTAAGATCCTTTGTCAAATCTTTGAAAGAATTCGTAAATATCACATGCGCTTGAATCCCCGAAAATGTGTTTTTGGTGTGGATAGTGGAAAACTATTAGGATTCATAGTTTCACATTGTGGGATTGAGGTGGACACTAAGAAAAAAGATGCTATTGTCAACATGCCACCTCCTAGAAATGTGTCTCAACTCAAAAGTTTACAAGGAAAGATTCATGCTATCCGTAGGTTCGTATCTCAACTTGCAAATCGTACTTTCCCTTTTACTCAACTTCTCAAAAAGAATATCACTTTTCAATGGAATGAAGATTGTCAGCAAGCACTTGAAGATTTAAAAGTACATTTGGCTAATCCTCCTATCCTTCAACCCGTCGAACCTTCTAAGCCCTTTCTTCTTTATATAGCTTCTTCCTCTCATGCTCTCGCAGCATTATTGGCACAACATGATAAAGATGGTAAAGAGTGTCTGGTTTATTATATAAGTCAAACCTTACTCGATTATGAGACCCGATATTCTGCGATAGAAAGACAATGCTTGGCCTTGGTGTTTGCGACTCAAAAATTGAGACATTATCTTTTAAATTCAGAAGTCCACATCATGGTAAAGTTTGATCCGTTGAAGCATCTTTTCTCTAAAACTGATTTATTAGGACGCCTAGCTAAGTGGGTTATGATATTAACTAAATTTGACCTTAAATTTGTTTCACAAAGAGCAATTAAAGGGCAAGCATTGACTGATCACTTAGTCGAGGCCCCTTCACCTTTCTCCTTCCCTAACCCTGAGTCTTTTCCTGATGACTTCATTCTGTGTACAGAGAAAGATGAAACTTGGGAGCTATACTTTGATGGCTCTAAGTGTCGTACGGGATCGAGGGCAGGTGTTGTTTTGATTTCTCCTACAAAGAAATCCATTCCCTTATCTTATCGTCTCAATTTCTTATGCACCAATAACATTGCTGAGTATGAGGCTCTTATAGCAGGAATAAAGGTAGCCTTGGCTCTGAATGTAAAGCACATACATATTTATGGAGATTCTTAATTGATTATAAGACAAGTAACAGGACTGTATCAAGCAAAACAAGACAAATTATCACAATATAAAGACCTTGCTATCTCTTTGTTACAAAAATTCGATTCTTATACCATGGAACCTGTTCCTCGAAAAGATAATCGACATGCGGACGCAATGGCATGTGTGGCTTCTCTTGTATCTTTAGAGGACCCTGTGGTTGATCTTAAATTTGTTATTCACAACCTTATCTCTCCAGCTATTGTAGATGATTCTAGCTTGGTGACATGTTGTGACTTTATAGATTCAGATGAATGGTATTCGCATATCGTAAGATACTTGACTGATGGTACCTTTCTTGATTCCGCCAATAGAAACACTAGGGCTAGAATCCACAAGTTGTCTGCTAGATATATCATTCTTTCTAATGTTCTTTACCGAAGGGGTTATAATGGTCTTCTCCTTCGTTGTCTTAACAAATTGGAAATCCCTGTTGCTCTTGAAGAGGCACATTCAGGTGCCTGTGGGGGGCATTTTGGAGGCAAATCCTTGGTTCAAAGATTGCTTCGTATGGGATATTATTGGCAAACTATGCAAAAGGATTCTTTTTCATTTGTTAAGAAATGTCATCAATGTCAACAACACAATAATCTGATTCATGCTCCTGCCCAATAACTTCATTCCCAGGTAGCCTCTTGGCCTTTCTCTGCATGGGGGTTGGATCTCATCAGTAAAATCTCTCCTCCTTCATCTCAAGGACACACTTTCATTATAACCACAACAGATTACTTTACAAAGTGGGTAGAAGCTGTTCCTCTTTGCTCTACTACTGCTGAAGTGATTTGTCGATTTCTTCTAGAAAACATTATTTCTCGATTCGGGATACCTTCCACTATAATCTCTGATAATGGGACATCATTTAAGAATAAGGACGTGAAGAAATTCCTCGAGAAATATCATATCAAACATTGATTTTCTACACCATACTATCCTCAATCAAATGGTCAAGCCGAATCATCCAATAAAATAATTGAACAAATTCTTCGCAAAACCGTGAATAAGCATGGTAAGGATTGGAGTACTCAGCTAATTTATGCTCTTTGGGCTTACCGAACGAGTGTACAAATTGCTATAGGAACTACCCCTTATAATCTTGTTTATGGTGCTGATGCTATTATGCCTTTAGAATTAGAGATTCCATCACTTAGAGTTTCTCTCAAAGGTATAGTAGATGATGACTCTTATAGAGAACAAAGACTTCAACAGCTTGAGATGCTTGATGAACAGCGTATAAATGCTCTTGAGCATATTCAAGCGTATCACAAAACTTTACAACGAAGCTATAACGATAAGGTTATTCAACATTCCTTCTTAGTAGGTGACTTAGTTCTCTATGAGAATCAATGCAATGTGAATGCCTTACCTGAAGAAAAGGGAAAATTTAGTCCTAATTGGCTTGGACCATATATTGTTATTGAAGATTATGGATCAGGTGCTTACAAAATAGCGGATGTAGATGGTACGCCTCTTAAAGAACCTATAAACGCTATGCACTTGCGTAGATACTATGCTTAATTCCTCATTCCTTATCATTCATCTATTTCCTTTTCACTTCTTCAAAATTGGATAATATGTTAGCATATCTTTGTTAGAGAAAATAGAATTAAATGATATTTTGTTTAATCTATATTGCTTTGTTCTTGACAAGCGTGTTTCTTTACTCTCTAGTTTGTCTTGAATTCATTTATGTAAATTGCAAAATATTTACATTTTCATAATGTTGGCATATTATACAATGTCTTTATGTGTTAAGTTGAATTGTGTCATGTTGTGTTTAAATTAAATCACATTACTTATATGATTCTTAGGCTTAACACATATTTCTTCTCTATCATCAATGTAGTACTTGATCAAATATTTTATTTTAATTAAGTCACACATGTATCAATTTAATCATGGAGCATTGAGAAATCAATCACATGGAAATTAAATTCAGAACATACATGTAAATCTACCAAATGTGTTAGCCTTAATCAAAGCAAAATATACATTGTTTTAGGCATTAAAGATAACACGTTTGAGACAAAGAGAAGCATGTGTATATATATATATATGTGACTCACATGATACAAAAGTAGGTCACTATACAAAATGTGACCTATCCTACATCATGAGATCATCTCCTATCCCTAGGGCTAGTGGCTGGAGAGTGACGACTATACGCTCCCTCCTGATCCGGCCGTGAAGGTGGACCCATAGGTGTATAGCGTGATATAGACCATGAATGACTCTGAGAGGAACTCCTATGATCCCTATCTATAAGGATCACGCGATATGAGGTAGCCTCGGCCTGAGCTGCTACTAGGTCACGCTATACCCACTGAAGGTTCTCTGATAGAACTCTTTCTCTCTCCCTCCATATTTCCACCTGCACTCAAAATGGGGAAAATAAGTCCTCATGCCGACCCGCGTTCCCCTGAGGCCTATAAGAAACCTGTGAGGAACTAGGGATCTGTGCCCTCATGGAAATATCTGTCACTGCTTGCTAGATCAAGGAGCGCCACTCCTGCACATTAGCTGTAGCAGTAGAATTTTTTTTGTATTAGTACCATTCTATATCATCAAAACATTAATCAATCAATATAAACCTACTATACCTGGATCTCCCTCGCACCAATAGGGATCATGATATGGTAGCATCTGTGACTGGGAACTGCTAGGCTCCCCGTGCTCGAATGATCTGTGCACGATGGGTGCAAGTCTTTGTATCGCCTTGTGTTCCCCCTTTTGGGGAATATGAGGAGGATCCAAGGCTATGGTATCATCTCCTGAATGTTGGGGAGCTTCATCTGACTCCTCCTCATCATCTCTATCCTCCTCCTCCTCGTCATCCTCCTCCTTGTCTGCATCCTCGCCTGCATCCTCGTTCTCCTTATCATCATCTCTATCTGTGTCATCCTCCTCGGCACTAGGCTGATCTCCTATGGGTGGATCAAGATCTCCTGCCACCTCATGACCCTCTCCCTCCTCTGGCTCCTCTGATCTGGATCCCAGATCCTCATCTCGCTCTCCATGTCGCCATAGACCTGGATGCCCTGTGGGGTAATCTGGTGGAAAGATAGGCCCTGGGTATGTCCTCACAAACCATGAGAGATACCTGCGCTATGCTCTGGGATCTATGGAGTAATCAGTGACCACGTCCTGATCAGACCCCTCTATATCTGTAATCTCGATATCATCTGTCGTGGGTCTCGCTACTGCTCTGGGTCTGGGAAGGACTTGTGAGTGTCGAGTATAGATGGGTACATCGGCTGGAACACACTGCTCTAGCCCAAACTGCCTCTGTACTCAATCAAGGTAGAATGGGACTATGATATGTGAGTATCGCCCTCTCAGTAGGTGATTCCTCTGTAAGCATGCTAACTGCCTCTCCATCCCATCCCATCTGTGCATCCATAGATATGGTCTCCATACTGTCACCTCAGCTGTCAATCTGTCAAATGTCACTCTCCAATATAGTAGATCCCCAAATCTCCACTCGCTGGTAAGTGGATAAGCAAACACCCTAGGTCGCTCGCTAGCCGCATTCATCGGATAGCTGACAGGCTTGGTGCATGTGAAGTGCTCAAATATCTACACTTGCAGAAGTGTGCATGTCATCAAGCTACAACCTTGTCCAAAAACATACTCCTCGAGGTTGTGATAGAGATGTGCAAGCATACTCTGACCCCAGGCATATACTTTCCTATGTCTCTCCATAGCCCTAATGCACCATGTGAGACCCCCATGCATGTGCGTACCTCACCCATTAGGGCAAACAACTAGTGCAATGATGGCAATCATAAGACGTCTCATGAGGGGCACCTCTCTGGTAGGATGTAAGAGCCAACTGACCATGATGCAACCTCTCATCTCACTCGGCATGACTCTCCCTATGCAATATACCTGCTCCCTCTGATAGTCCTCCACTGACTGATCGGTCGCATATGTCATGGTAGCTCCTCTGATAGGTAGGTGAAGTATGCGGTACACATCCTCAAGTGTCACTATCATCTCCCCTACTGGAAGCTGGAATGCACATGTGTCAGGATCCCATTGCTCCATAAGTGCCATCAGCATCGTAGGATGGAATCGAATGGCTGGCATGAGAATCGTAGACCATAGACCTACTATAGATAATGTATCTCTCTCTGCCTGAGTCAGTCGGGGAATCTGATCTCGCAGAGTGTGAAGAATCTGTCCCGTAGTGTGCTCTCTCATGTACAGGAGACCCTGCGATACAAAAACATCAGTGTAATCAGTACTCAATCATCACAATCATCTATGCCAAAAACGAAAGTTGTCAAACATTGAAAGCTAACCCTAGCATCCCTCACCAAGTCCTGATTGGGACCATGGCGCCCTCCAGGGACCATGGCGCCCCACAGGGACCATGGCGCCCTTCAGGGACCATGGCACCCTGATAGGACCAGGGCACCCTGGGTGGGACCCAGGGTCAGATTCTTGGGCCTGCATTCGATCACAGAAATTCAAAGTCAATAGAAATGCAGAAACTCAAAGTCAAAGTTCAATCAACTCACCTCGTCCAGTGGCTCATCGCCGATCACGGCCTGTCGCATGATCTCTATCCTCGTGGGACGCTCCGGTCATTGTGAAGGCATGATGATGGCTATGTGGGCTCTGCTGTAATGAACAATACTCAGAAATCAACAAAGTGACAAATGCAATAGTCACTTTCGAGGTATATACTATCATTCCTTTACCTTTACTTTCAAAACCCTAATTCTCCTCTATCACTCGTTTCATCATAACTTGAGTTTGGGAGATGCGATTTTCGAACCATTTGTTGCGTAGGAATCGTATTTTCGTTCCCTTACTCCCTTGATTTTCCAAAATGTGCTCTGATGAAGCCTCTTTAGTGAACATCTATCATCAATAATCTCTCACACAATTTGTCGTAAGTAAACATGCTACCCTGTTTCACCTCCCTAATAAGCAAGCCGAAACAGGGGGGGCATATAGCTACTCGCAAATTTCATCACTTTCCTTAGTAAGCATTAGGTGATTTTGTGATCTAACGTGTGTTTTGTAGGGTGCGGTTCCTAACTGTGTACTGCAGATACCGCTGGGGGCTTCATTCGACGGACTTATGGATATATCCTTTTTCAAATAATGTTTACTTTCTTGTACTTTAGCTTGCATATGCACGTAGTACTCATATGACCGCTAAAGTGGGGGCTAAATGTAATGTCGTAAATTGAACACACTTGCTAAAGCAGTACAATTTCACACTTGGTTTAGCACCCGCCTTGGCGCATTTTGCATTTTGCATTGGATTTCCCCTTTAGCACTTAATTAATCAAATCAATTGGGTCTAAGGTTCTATTTCATCATCTTCCACATCATAAAGTCGGGCCCTTTTCATTAAAGTGTGCCCCTTTCATTTTATTCCTCCAATACATCATTTAATCAAAAACCCTAATTAGGTCCTATTTTGAACTTGGGGGCTTGATTTCGAGGGTCAAAACATCTCGAAATCACCTGTAACTTCGGGATTCGCTCTAAAATCATCATATCCGATGGCCCTGAAAATTTGGTGAAAAGTTGTCGAGACCGTGGCGCCCGGAGTGCACACGGTCCCGGACATTTTTTTCAAAATTTTAGGAGCGTAATCCAATCATAAAATAAAGCTTAACCCCAAGAAATTAGCGGGAGATTCAATCTCTAGGTCGGCCAAAAGTTGGAATTAAGACCTAGGGTTTCATACATAAGAGCTCTCTTTCTTCATTTGAAAGGGGCCAAATTTTGGTTTTAGGAACCTCATATGCAGCAAAAGAGCAGATCTTTGAAGACTTCAACAATATTCAACATCCATCCATCAAGCATTCACCAATTTCATTCATCCATTTAGGGCTTTGAAGGCATTGAAGAGCAATAAGGGATCATCGACTGAAGATTGGCTTGTACCCCTCCCTTGGGGTTGGGTATGATTTCATGTTGTTTTCATGTCTTTGCATAAGCTTCATTATATCATTTGCATTCATGCTCTAGATCACTTTGCATCTTGATTTGGAGCATTCACATTATCATTTACAAGCAATTAGGGTTTACTTTCTAGGTTGCTCTAGTTTGCTTACTTGCATTTTAGGATCTTGCACACACACAAGGTCTGCACACACATTACTTTTACAATACAACTTGGCTATTCATGGAGGTGGAAATCACCAAAGCGGGGGTTTGACTAAGGCAAAACCCTATATAGCCGCCCAAAACACTTTTTCAGATATAAGTGCAGATTTCGGGATTCAGACGACGCCACAAGTTGCAGATCCGGAAGAAGCAGACGGAGACCGAACCATACACCAAGTTTCAGAGCAGAAGACCAGGACAGGGGCGTGGGGTGCCCTGGTCCTACTAGGACAGGGGCGCTGGGCACCCTGGTCCCTAGGACAAAGGCGCTAGGCACCCTGGTCCCTCTGTCAGACAACAAGTTTTCGACAGTTCGGACAGCTTTCCAGGTTGCAAGACCGTAGTTTCAGGAGCAGTTTTAGGGGCAAAATCAGGACAGTGGTGCCCGCGCCCCCGTCTCGAACATTTTCACTCAGATTTTGACTCCGGGTATGCATTTGCATTCTTGTCTTGTCCTTGTGTTTACAGCTTTCCATAGTTTAAGTTCAATTCTGCAATCTTGTTATTAGTTCATACTTGCACTTTGGGGTTAGGGATTGAACTTGCATCATTTTATCTTTCAATTACAACAAAGGAATAGAAATCCTAATAGGTAGCCCGTGGCTCTCTCTTCCACAAAAAGAAGTAGCTAATTGTGTGATACCTCTAGGCTCTTTCATATTCCACAATGTGTGTCAAAAGGTAGGATTAGGACATGTTAGCCTAGTCTCGCTTTTTCCCCTACACAATTACATTTACAAAAAAAATCACATAATCAAAACTTTATCCCATGTCAGTCTAAGTGCTGGTATACTTCATTTCCAAAGTAATCTGGATGCTGGTGAAAGTGCTTGCCAGTGCCGGTGCCGGTGCCGGTGCCTACCGATGTATGATATTTGTGATGCTGGTGCATGTGTAGAAACCTGTTGCCAGTTGGTTTCCATCAATGACAAGATCAACTATTCTCATTAGAGTGTAGAATGCCAACAACAGTAAATGCAACGGTTTATACTTTCAACAAAGTTCACATCAAAAGTGAAACCGGTGAGACCCCTTATGAACTATGGTTTTGTCCTACTCCTACTCTTAAATATTTCAAAACATTTGGAAGAAAATGCTATATTAGGAGAAATGAGTATATTGGCAAATTTGATCCTAGAAGTGATGAAGGGATATTTCTTGGTTATTCATCTAGAAGCAAGGCATATAGATGTTATAATAAAAGATTGCAGAAAATCATTGAGAGTACTAATGTGAAGATAGATGAACATTTTAGAGGAGATTCAAGATCTATAGGACCGATAGTTGAAATGATTATAAATGAACTGGCACAGATGGCACTGGTACAGAGTGAATATCCAGTCACATTGGAATCATCAAAGAACTCAATTGTGACTGAAGAACAACAACATGTGAATGTAAATCAGAATAAACCCAAGTATGTAAGATTGAATTATTTAAAGAATCAGATAATTGGAAATAAGAATCAAGGTGTTATGACTAGAGGAAGATTGGCAAATGAAGAGGTATGTTTATTTTCTCAAGTTGAACCAGCATCTGTTATTGAAGCATGCCAGGATAAACATTAGATAAAAGCAATGTAAGATGAATTAGAGCAGATTGAAAAGAATAATACTTGGACATTAGTTCCTCAACCTAAAGACAAAAATGTAATTGGAACTAAATGGGTATATAGAAATAAACTTAATGAGGATGGTGAAGTAATCAGAAACAAAGCAAGATTAGTTTGTAAAGGTTATTCACAGAAAGAAGGAATTGAATATAATGAAACTTTTGCACCGATAGCCAGAATTGAGGCAGTTAGACTATTTCTCACATTTGTAGCTCATAAGAACTATAAAGTTTATCAAATGGATGTAAAATGTGTATTTTTGAAAGGAGATCTTGAAGAGGAAGTTTACAGTGAACAACCTGATGGATTTTCTTTGACAGATGATAAGGATATGGTTTGCAGGTTAAGGAAAACTTTATATGGATTGAAGCAAGCTCCGAAAGCTTGGTATGCTAGATTGGATAAATATCTTTTGAAGCTTGGTTACACAAAAGGTAATGCTAACAACAATTTGTATTACAAAGTTACTAATGATGATATTTTGGTTATTGAAGTTTTTGTGGATTGTATCATTTTTGGAGGTGAAGATGGATTATGTAAATACTTTGCTAACTAAATGCAAAAAGAATTTGAAATGTCTATGATTGGGGAGATAAACAAATTTCTAGGTTTGTAGATTTCACAAACAAATAAATGTATATTTCTATGTCAAAAAAATACTTGAAGGAACTTTTGAAGAAATTTAGTATGGAAAACTCGAAACCAGTAAGTACTCCTATGACTATAACTGATAAATTGACATTGAAGGATGATTTAGCTCCTATTAATCTGATAAGGTACAAATCTATGATTGGAGGTTTACTGTATTTGACACAAACCAGACCTGATATAATCAATGTAGTATGTAATGTTTCAAGATTTCAAAGCAATCCTAAAGAAAAACATGAATCAATAGTAAAAAGGATTTTCCATTACCTACAAGGCACAACAAATATTGGTTTATGGTATCCTAAGGATGACAATTTTGAGTTATGTGCATATATAGATTCAAATTGGGCAGGAGATGTAGATGATAGAAAGAGTGCCACTGGCAGTGCATTATTTCTTGGCAGAAGGTTAATTTCATGAATCAGCAAGAAGCAAAGTTGTACATCATTATCTATAGTAGAAGCAGAATATGTTGCAACAACAACTAATTGTACTCAGGTATTATTGATCAAGCAAATGTTTAAGAATATAAAGATAAAATGCAAAGAACCTATAATTATTTATTGTGATAATTTAGAAACAATTGATATATCAAAGAATTTGATATTTCACTCTAAGATAGATCATATTTCTATTAAGTATAATTTTCTGAAAGAGAATGTTGAAGAAAATGAAGTAAGATTGGTTAATGTGAATACTAAAGAGAAAATTGCAGATATATTTACAAAGCCTTTGCCTAAGGAAACATTTGAATATCTTAGAGAGAATCTTGGGGTAATTTCCCCACCGACAAAGACTTAGATGTTGGAGATTGGTATCAAACTGGTAGGGACTAACAAAAATATCTTTTTCTGGCTTTGATGAAGGAGAGTTACTTCTCAGGGGGACTAGTTGGCTGTATGTTAAGTTCTATTTTTTTGATTCCTAACTGCTTTGGCATTTGATGTCAAAGGGGGAGAGATATCTATGGAAAAACTTTGTACTTTGGGGAGAGATGTATTTTGGTTTTGATTTATGGTATTGATCTACTTTGGGAGATTGTTGGTTTGTTGTTTTTGGCATTCTTTTTTTGACACTTATATGTTTTTCCATCTAGTGTTGCCATCAATGCCAAAGGGGGAGATTGTTGGTATTATGGATGACTTCATCATGTGTTGCATTGGTTTTTTCATTGATCTCAACACTTATCTTCTTGGAGGTATACATTGTTGATTTGGCACTATGGTTATATTGGTTTATTATTGAACCGACACATTGTGGTCCCGACATGGTTAGTGGCTTATGCATAATCACCGGTATATGTTCACCAACAGCGATGATAACTTGTTATTATCTAAAGATCATTTGGTTATGTCGAAGACATGGATTGGATGTTTGGATTTTGTGTTTTTCTTATTGGTCTAATCAGGTTGACAGATTTGCCTTTACCAATAGATAAGTCTAGGTTATGGACCGGTACATGATATCTATTCCAGATCAGCACAACACGTTTTGGAAATGGTTTACTTGTTGGATATTATATTGAAGCTGACATGTTGTATCACATCAAGACTTATTTGTAATTGATTTAATTGTAATATATTTAGTGAGCTGACCTCATATATAGGTCTTAGGTTTTGTATAAATAATTGTAAGATCTTATTGAAGATCGGGACATGGATATGGTATGAGTGTGTGCAAATATTGAAGAGTGAAAATAAGCAGATCCTTGTGTGAATCACACAGACATTATTCTGAAGGTTGAAGGAAGGATATGAAGGTGTTTGGCATTCATGTTCAGAGCTTAAACCGGTACTAAATCTAGCATTGCAGATGCTATTATGATGCAGTACATTGTTATTGGATTTAACCATCCAACTGTAGTCAGTGTGAATCCTATTTTGTGATTGAGCAGTGAGCTCTAGGTGGTTGGCATTTCTACATGTGCAGACCCCATTTGTATACACTTACTATATACAGTAGTATCATCTGATTGTGGGTAAGGTTTCCCACCATGATTTTTCCCCTTAGCGGGTTTCCACGTCAAAATCTTTGTGTCATGTGTTGTGGATGTTGTTTCTTTTTCTGTTTCATGCATTAAGTTATACTGAAATTGCTATAACTGTTAAACTATTTTATCGATATTAAAGTTTGTTTTACTAGCACTAAGTTTTAAGTTGGAACAATTTTCTTTGGATTATAAAAAAATATCCTAAAAAATCATACAAAAATAAAAAAACTATCTAGAAAAAATCCTAAAAATAAAAAAAAATCTTGTAAAAAGTCATAAAAAATCATATAGTATTGAAAAAAGCATAAAATTTCTTGAAAAATGCAAACCAAAAACAAAATCTTGCAATAAAATATCTCGTAGAGTTCAAACACTCAAGCGGATATCCAGTAAACACTTCACACAAAGTGATCAAAGGATAAACTATCTTATGAAAATCTGCAATCAAATAGATCAACTGTCTTATCAATTGGATTATCAAACCCTATCAATCAATCATCATCTTGTCATAAATAGGGAAAGGTATGCTCGAAATCAGACAGATTGATCTTACATAGGGTATTAAATCTCTGAGATCAAACATCAACCATCACATCAAACAATCAAAGCAAAGGCACATATCAAAATCGCTGCTAGATTTTTGTTCTAGTTAGTCTTTATCTTTTATCAATTGGTGACGAGTAATGTTCCTATGCTACTCAAGGATGTCCATAAGTGATTAGAGGAGATAGGATGGTCCATGATCTTTTTCTTTGTTTGTTGTTTTTGGTGCGAACCAATGAAGTTCTAGGACAATGGTACTTTGGGTGTCTGTCTTGGTACGTTCATTTAGAAAGTACCCTATGCAAATGAAAGTCAAGGATATCTATGCTTGTGACTATCACATATACCTCGACTGTTAGTGCTACATCCAGAATGCAGGGGTTTACTCCCTATCTGCTATGTTTTTGTTTCTACAATCATATATCACTTACATCTTGTTTTCTTATACCCTGATGTAAAATGCTCCATTGGAACATTATAAGGCTCAATGATGATTATGTTGTGCTAAGTATAAAGGCACGTGAATTCATGATTATATATCATCTCCAATATCTTATCATCATCTTTTTATTTCTCCTGATTCTATCTTAAATAATTTCTCATCAAACTTCTAATTTACTAACAGTTCTTCTAAAAGCTTCGGCTCAAGAAAAAATGTATTTTGACACACCAAAAAAATTCAAGGCACCATAAAGTTATACTCATTCTGATATTTGCATTAGGTTTCATTTTTATTAGGTTTCATTAATTTCATAATAAATTCATTTCACAATGATTACTCATTTAGTTCACTTTAGTAAATTTGCATATAAGATTAACACATTCATTAGGTCTTATATCATATAGATCATCATAATTGCATAATATCATCATAACATATCATATAGATCATATACAACATGTAGGAAGTGCATAAGTAAGATTGCATTAAACCATTGATAGTTCTGATACTTAATGTAAGTACAGATCCAATAGCCAACAAGATGAGAGGGGGGGGGTGAATCATACAAACTCAATCTTCCATAAAACCATCAGATTCAACCTCGGTAACATATATTTCAGTAATATAACCAAAACTGTTAAACATGCAAACTCAAAAGCATATAAACATCATAGACCTCATAACACCAGATTTAACGTGGAAACCCAAATAGGAAAAAACCACTATGGGATTTTGGACCCACTAAGAAATATACTCTTCTAGAGTATGCTCGGTTAAAAGCAAATCCTGTTAAAGATTACAAACACATTGCTAGATGTGACCCGGTTAAGGGATTTCCCTCAGATCTGTTAGGATCTTCACCTTGTTAGAAGTGACCTTGTTAAAGGATTTCAAACACTCAATCAGAATGTCACCTTGCTAGAGGGTTTTACAAATAAGACTGTTAAGTCCACTTGGTTAAGAGATTTTCTGTCACTTTCACAAAATAATAGTAATAAAATCTATCTGCAACTTCACATCTAAAATGCTAAAGCAGATTCTTATTTGTTCAATACAATCTAGACATAGAACTAATCTTGTCTATCTGCTGGGCTTCTATACTCTATTATTCAAATAGGTCTTCAAGCTTCTGTGCTCGGTAATCACTATGTAGCATCCCTGTGCATGCACTTGCCCGCATACATTGTTTATCAACATTTTCCTATTTGTAAACAATTAGGTAACCGCTTAATCTCCTTGATCACATTTCCCATGATCAATCATAGCCACCAGATCTTCAATCTTGTCCAGGTTCAATGCATCTTTTGATCTGAAAATGTTTTATCCTACCTAGGAACTTGCATATATTTCTTGGAACTTGTGCTAGGGTATTACGGTTCAATCTGCACTGTAGATCTTCATGTCGACTTTCCTTTGCCATAGATTCATTAACAAACTATATTAATGGCATACCAATCATTCAATCAGTTCTAGCTCATTAGCTTCCTTCATTAAATAATGCATGCAAACATTTAATGCATTCTGTTATAGCTCAGTTACAACTCGGTAACAACTCGATAAATACTAAACTTCACTCGGTAGACATTCCGCCTTCATTAACTGATAGTAATAACCTTAGGGTTTACCAACTAGGTTCCTTAGGGTTTACCGACTAGGTTCTTTGCTTGATAACATAGTATAGTATTAACCTTTATAATTTACAACATATGTATGATGTTAAAACAATCTGAACATCATGATCTCATCATTGTCTGACTCGGTAATAGTTGCCCATTGAATATCTTATTCATCCCCTTATTCATCATATTCTTTCCTGTGTCTTTTACTGACATCTTTATATTCTTCAAATCATACTTCTCAAGATATGGCAACATCATACTGAATTAGAAAATCAATTTCTTGACATCAATGACAAAATAATAATATCAAGACATTAAACATCCTTAATCAGTTATATCCATAATCATCAACAACCTTCTCAATATCCTTATTGAAATGCCAACAATCTTTCATTGTTTGTTATAATGCTATATTGCCAACAACCATTATAATATGCATCATGAACAACATATAGAATAGGCATAAGTGAATTATCATGATAACATGCATCACATAATTGTTACCAAAATTTTGCTATAGCTAAATTTGGTGTCTTGTTATAGGCCTTACATATTATAGTTGAAGAAAGGTATACAATTTTTTTACCAGTTTCTTCAGTTGTACATCATGGTTTAGAAGTCAAAAGTTTGTTTCACATATGCAAGTACTTCAAAGAAATAATAGCAGGAGATTGCATTGAAGAGTTGTACAAATATAACATTTTGTTTGCTTTCATAAATAAAAATGTATGTCATACAAATTGATCATTTCCAAAAATGCAATTGTTTAAACCAAAGAAGAGATAGACAAGTATAATATTGCATGAAATACATTTTTATTTATAAAAATAAATTGTTCACAAGATCCCACACAAACCGTGCGAATAGCTGAAAGAGATACATCAACATAGAATAGTAAACATATAGAAAACAAGAGGGGTATGTAAAGGAAGGACAAGGAACCCATCATTGCCTGGAAAGGTTGACAAGTTCCTTTTCATAGTTGACAAGCATATCTTGGGATCCAAGTACTTTGTTGTCCACTCCAAAGAAGAACTTGAAAAGAGTGAAAGAAAAAGATTGTTAGAGCTCGGGGTTACTTGCCTTTTTCCTACATACATGCTATTATTCCCAATATGCTTATAGTGCTACATCAAATCAATGAAGAGAAGCCGGAAAGCCCTATCACTGATACATATTATCATGATACCAAAAGATGAACTTGTTTCACTAACTTGTTTGTTTCATGTGTAGATACAAGAATCAAATAATACATCTTTTATCATTCAAGTATGTGGAGTAAAACGGGCTCCCACAAGGGTATAGCTCAACTACTGAGTAGTGGTGCTAGAACAATCAGATAAAGGATATCAATCATTATATGAGTCATCAAAGAACAAGTATCTACAACTATTAGCACACACACTGACACATAATAGGATCAAATAATTTGATGACAATGGGTGTACTAGTAGGTGCAAATACAACTCCTGAATCAAAGGGCATCAATAAGAGACAATGAAGCAATAAAAGGAGCAGTTTTAGACCTAAAGAAGTCATAAGACCAACTAACAACAAAATAAGGTTTCTATGGAGTTAATATAGAACACTCAAAGTCAAAATGCAATTATACACCATGAAGGACTACTGTAAAGATTCAAATAGTCACTGTCACTGTCATGAAAAATAGGCTATATATCATTGTTTCAATCAAGAATGATGAAACCATGAAGGCATCATCTGAAAATAGATAATATGAAACATCAATACCTAATGATACAACACAAGATGTAGTTATATGTTCAGGTCTATCCAATGAAGAGATGCATAAATATGGGAAACAAGTGATCAAAACACTATGGACTTAATGTAAGGCATCAATAACAATAAGAATGCAAAATATAGCCTCAAGCCTCAAAGAACAGTAAGGTACAAAAGTCCCAAGGTTTGAAGTTGTAGTAATTAAGCATAGGTAAATGATGGGCCACATCAATGCCACACAACATTCCAAGAAGACAATGTTTACTCACTAAGTTGATTCAAAACTATAGCAGGAGTTGTAAGAGATAGTCACCCACAGTCATAATATCATAGACAACAGTAAGTCTTAGAATGGCAGCCTCAAGATTAGTAAAGGATAGTATAGGCACAAACATGGATGACGATTAAAAAGATAGTCCTAAGAATGTATACGGTTAGCATAGAGGTCATGAAAGAGAAACATGATATGAATTAAGCATCAAGACGTGATAATTAGCATCATGAAGTCATTAATCCATATGATTTTCAAAAGAGTAGATCCCAACATTGACAATGAGCTCAACTTTATAATGCAATCATAGCATCTTATAAGCTCATATAGTTATAACACCATTCATAGTCAAGAACAACAAAAGGAGAGTGTCACAGTCATTAGGACTATTGCAAAATAGACTATGCAAATGGTGAGTTAGGACAGTAAGAGATGCATGGTTTGTACACATTAACATTATTAGTGTAACCAGAAAGTTATAATCATTATTGGATCATGATGATTATGGTCACACATCTGAGACAAAGACAATGATATATAGGAGCACCAAGTATAGTCCATGGCATGGACTATTCACAGTGAAGATCAAATGACAAAGGATCCCTCAAAGACTAAGTAGAGAAATGTCTAGAGAACATGTAAGAAGTAAAATACCTTAGCCAAGGTATAGGACATAGAAGGAGGTTTTGACAACATAAAGAGCCAATGACCATCTATACATCAAATATCAGTTCAATCATAAAGTTGCTGCTAGGACAGGTTTATCTTCATTATACCTATCTTTTGGGTTAATGCCATCAAACTTATATTACGTACAGGTTATGTTCTAATGTATTCAATGATTAAGACATGAATAGTATAGTAGTTTGACAGTTACAAAAAGGGTCTTGCGAAAATAAAACTCAAAAGAAGAAAGTGAATAAAAGATGACAAGATTCAATACAAACATATCTCAGACCTAGAGCACTTCATTAGATCCAAATGATGCAGAGGAGGGTTAGATAAATGTTCCCTTTCTTCAATTTACAATCAATGAAAAAATCATTCTTTCCTACATCAAAGATAGAGATCTCAGAATTAGGATTTTAGACCAAGAAGACAGTCTTGAAATAAAGAGATTTATTGTCTTCCTAAACATAAGACATTCATATCTCATCATGAGGCCAATACAATGGACATCAAGCCATTTTAGCAATTCAAAAACTGCAAAATAGAAGCAAATGCATGTCATAGTGATGAGAACCCAGTCTGTGCAGTGAATGGAGTTTTGACAAAGATCAAAGATAAGATGATGCATAATCCTAGTCATAGGTCAAACCATCAAAAGAAAGATTATTAGTTGAAAAACTAGTGCATACGCTGAATAATTTTAAGACAGTGGTCCCCTAAATAGCAACATCATTGACAACCAAAGGCCTATGCTTATAAGGGAGTCTTATAGAGGGGGAAATGAATAAAAATACAATCATATTACAAATGATAACCTTTCATAGTGGTGGGCCAAGTTCAAACAAGAGAATTAAAGACTAGTTGATCAAGAAGCAGTTATCATATGAGGACATTCATCACTGAGATACGGTGATAACACAATAGTCATAGTAGCAATAAAGATCATAAAAGAGCAACCAAACAATTTTGCACAAGTTCTTGTCAAATCCTCACATGATAATGTAGTTTCAGATCTTTCATGCAGAATAAAGGAGTCCTTGCCATCACAGACCTCTATGTAGGGTTTCATGGTGTGATTATACTAAAATGCTCTATCATTCAAATAGAAATGTGCAGTCCCATAATTGCCATCATTTGAAGAAAAAAATAGTAAGAATATAAAGGTGCCCTGTTCTATGAAGGTAAAGCCTCTTAAAGGACAACATTTGACAACTTCTAGCAAACGTCATTTTTTTTTATCTTTGTACATTCCAAGAAAATAAATGACAAAAACAACTTGAGCCATAAGAGATACATTGCTTTCCAATGATACCCTTGGATGGTTTCTCTATATTAAGTCTTTATGATCAAACACAACCATAGGGGCTTCTTACAAAGGAAGGGTTTCAATTGTGGCTTTATGGAGAGTTGAGATGGTAACATCCCACAGTCTATTTATAGCCCTCACTAGAAGATCCAGTCCTTCAAAACAACCATTATCATTCAAAGGCCCAATCACAATGATATTCATGGACGTCTCCAGAAAAAAGAATGAGAAACAAAGAAAGTAATGAATCCATAGTTTAAATCATGCATGTATAAATGATTCCAAGTAGAAACCCTAACTTATAGGCATGCAAAAAAGTAGAAATTTATGCATTCTTTCTTTCCAGAATGAGATTTTACAGAAAATAGGAGAGAAATAAAGCATACCCAGTTCTTGTTTCGAACCCAGTTCGAAACCCAACAATAGAGTGCATGTTGCCACAATGAGTTTTCTTCATGAAAAAATAGAGATGCAAAAGAAGACAAGTGAAAAGAGTAATTAGGGTTCTATATGTCCTAATTTCACGACTCATATTCTCTTCTACTTTTATTTATTTTTTGAAACAAAGTAATGCATGTAAAAGGGCCTGGGGTCAAAGACTTTATGTCTTTACCTAGGTGTGTGTAATGAGCCCTAAAATTAAGGGGCGAGAGCTTCACAAAGCTCTTTCATTTATTTCTATTATTTTTCTTTTTTTAAAATATAACTTAGTATATTCTATTAGGATATATTGAATAAATCTTGATAGAAATATATCAAGTTATATTAAAAAGAAAAAAAAGAAAAGATATTAAATCATTTATATTTAATATAATTCTATTAGGGTTTATTTTATTAAAAATCCCTAATTGAATTATATTAAATTATAAAAAGGAATAAATTAGAAATAAATATTTTATTTTAATACATTAAAAAAAAATTATTTTAAATAAATATTAAAATAAGATTATTTAAAGAGTAAAAGGGAAAATATAGCTCTCATGAGAAATCAAAAGAGAGAGATGTTTTTTAGCTATATTTGGCAATATGCATCATACAAATTTTTTAGAGGTGTGGAGTACATTTTAAAGCTATTTTGGGCAGTTGCACCAGTTCTATTTTAGGAAGAGAGGTCTACTTCCATGCAGCTAAAGATAGGGAGCTATTTTTATCATCAGAGAGTGTTTTGATAGATTTTTGCATGCTTTTTACATGCGTTTTTAGGCAAATTCGACCAAGGATTTTTTATGCAGATTTTGACAAAAATAGCTCAGCTATCTTTAGCCCTATTTTATCTTGAGGGTTCTCTCCTATATATTCCTCTCTTCTCTTCATTATTTTCCTAGTTCTTTCTTTCCTCAACATGATTGTGGACTAATTTAGGCCCTTTCATGCTTAAGGAAGGCATTGTAGCTCAACTTTTTGAGTTTTTTTAGTAGCATATTCCTTACTTTCAATAAAATAGCAGTAGATTTCCTTCTTGATAATTCTTGTGTTATTTGATGAATGAATGATCTGATAATTTATTGTGATTTATATCCTCTAATTTGTCTCATTCAACCAACATATGGTGTAGGGATATACATAGTGGTTGCAGGTTTTAGATTGTGTTATTTGTTTTTGATAGCTTGAAGTTGTGAAAACTTGTTGTTTTCCTTCAAGCAAGCGTTAAACTCAACCCTTTCTAGGAAATATTTGTGCATCCCATGTTCAGTTGAGTTGTGAAACATTCAGGGTTATTTGTTGAAAGTTTTGTGTGTTAAGAAGGTTGTAAATCTCAGAAAGGATATTTGGTGTATCACCTCATTTAGGATAGGTTTTCATTACATGCAAGATTTCTATCCCTTTTCCATCAAAAGTTTAATTGCAGGAGATTCATCATATAGGAAGTTGACCTATAATCCAGAGACTCACCTTCACTTTGAGCAACCCGTGGGCTTGAAGGTGTTTCCATGTTTCACAGGATTGTTGAGCTTTTAGTTTAGCATCACAGCTGCAATCCTTCATAACAACATTTTTTTGCACACTTGTTGGGACATCTTTAGATTGTTTCAATCCAAAGCTTTTCCACACAATTCAGATTTAAAGTGTGAAAATCAGAAAATTTGGCCTTTGGAGGCAAGATCTACAAACACACCTAGCGACTCTGAGTCCATATCTTCTAGTTTCAAAGATACAAGTGCTGGTATGTTTCAAAATGGTCCTATATTCTAAATTCTAGCTCTTTATATGAGTAAATCTGTCTAATTTTCAAAGATAGTATGCATACCCACCTCCATATTATGAAAGTACTGCTCCTGCTCCTCCTTATCAGCCATACCCATATCGCCACAATGTAGGTTTTAATCCAAATAGCCATATTATAGCAGATAACCAGCATGCACATCATGCTTACCACCCACCCATCCCAACTCAGCCCTCATGGCAACCTAATTATGCTTACAATCAGCCTCAAGAAGGTCATTTTGATCCAAATCAGTATGCTTTAGAGCTTAGAGAGATAACAGACACGTTGCAAAGCATTGGCAATGAGCGACAATCACTCCAAAATGATATTTTTGGATTTAAAGAAATCAATAATATATTGGAAGGCTATATTGTGTAGATAGATGAGATTAAAAATAATTTAGATCAACAACAAGATGAGTGGGCTTATCAATCCTATCTCCATGAGAAAGAAGAGTTAGATCTTCAAGCCCAATTTTATGAGAAAAAATTGGAGGAATAGGGTAAGCAGTTTGCAAATCAGTTGATAGCTCAAAAAAGGCAATGTGATGAGAAGCTCACCAAGTTAGAGGTACAATTAATTCCTTCTCCTTCATTGGAAGATTTTATGCTTAAACAAGAAGAAATCCTAGCAGGTATTTTTCCAAACCCATTTTTTGGTAAGGAAATCCCTTCATTCAATACTATGTGTTACATGCAAATTGAGCTCATACGTGAGCAATTTCAGCCTATAATTTCCCAAGAGCTTGTTATTGAGAAAATTCATCTTGTAGACGAAAAGCCTAGAATGTTTGCATTCCCAAGTTTTAGAAACACCATTCTAGTTCAAGAACTTGTTCTTAAGAAAATGTATCCTTATGAAGAGCCCATTCAATAAGCCCAACCAACTCCTTACATTCAAGATTAGCCTATAAAAGAAAAGGTTCAGGAATATTCTTTTCCAAGTTTTTGAAGTTTTCTCCCTATGCAAGAAGCTACATATTTCAAAAATTAGTCACATCAGCCCATGAATATTCAAGAGAAATCTATTGAAGATCCAATCTTCCAACCACCATGTATCTCCCTACACCATATGTTGATTGAATGAGACAAATTAGAGGATATAAATCACATAAAATCATCAAATCATTAGTTCATCAGCTAACACAAGAAGTATCAAGGAAATCTGTTGCTATTTTATTGAAAGTAAGGAATCTGCTGCTACAAAAACTCAGAAAGTTGAGCTACAATGCCTTCTTTGAACATGAAAGGGCCTAAATTAGTCCACAATCATGTTGAGGAAAGAAATAACTAGGAAATATTTATGCATCGCATGTTCAGTTGAGTTGTGAAACATTCAGGGTTATTTGTTGAAAGTTTTGTGAGTTAAGTAAGTTGTAGATCTTAGATAGGATATTTGGTGTATCACCTCATTTAGGATAGGTTTTCATTACATGCAAGCTTTCTATCTCTTTTCCATCAAAATATTAATTGTAGGAGATTCATCATACAAGAAACTGACCTATAATCCGAAGATTCACCTTCACTTTGAGCAACCCATAGGCTGGAAGGTGTTTCCACATTTCATAGGATTGCTGAGCTTTCAATTTGGCATCACAGGTGCAATCCTTTGTGAAAAAAAGAATCAAACATCACATATAAAACACAAAATATAATAAATGCATATAGAAGCATTTCCTTGAAAACTCTAGCTCTCCCAACTGGTGGTTGACCTCGACATTGATGAAGATGCTGTCAAGACTGGGAGCGGGGAAGCTACGCCTAGTGGAGCGGCAAAGAGAACTAGGGCGAGTGTGAAGAAAGTTGTTGTGGCGTCTGCTAAAGAAATCCCTAATCTTAGGGATAATATCAAAGATCTATATGGGATTAGCAGTAACTTGGCTAATGCCCTGAAAAACATAAATTAGTTTCTGTGCTTTGTTTGGTTTGGCTGGTTATGACTAGTTTTTTCTAGTTGTTATGCTCGTTTTTCTTATGTATGTTCTTTTTGGTTTCTTAATGCTTTTATCTCATAAGGATATTTTGTAAAGGGTTTCGGGGTCCCTTCATTTGCTTTTTTTACCTTAATAAAAAACATGAAGGCCTGAAGGCTCAATAAAATTTCTAACTAATCTCAACCAACACTGCTCCTATTAGGAGATTTCCCACTCAATCCTTCTCCGTGATGAATTGCTAGTCAACAAGGTAGACCCATAACTCCCTCACTTCTTGTATCGCAAGTCATAGATCTACTTGATATACTATGGGATCTATAGGCCTGATAACTCAATACTTGTTGACCCTCAGGAACAACTAACTCATAGTGTTGATGCTAATAATTCAACTCACAAGAAGACTCAAAAAGATAATCAACCTGTGAATGCACCTCTGACCATGGGAAAAAATGTTGTTGATATGAATCAATAAAAAATTGTGCCCTCCAAAATGCATCATCCCTCTCTCTCTCTGTCTATAATCAGTCTCTGTTGGTTATCAACAAATCTCACTCCTGTATCCATGCATCCTACTCCTGTCGGAATAAAGCCTATTCCTCTCTCCTATGCCACTGCTCTATGGCTAGGGCATCCTATAGACTCAGTATCTAAGCTGTCATAATTTGTGGATCTCTTCCCTGTGCAACAACCTATCCCAAAGGAACATCCTCTAGCTTGAGCATATTTGTGTCCTTGTTGTTGATCTCAGTGCCCTCTAAGCTAGACGAGCCTAGTGAAGAATCATCACTATCAACTGACTTAGTATCGCCACCGATGCCAACCTCAGTATCTCCTCCCTCCTCTAGCACTACAACAATATCTTGTCATCTCTCCCCATCCCCTCCATCACCTCCATCATCCCCTCCACCCCCTCCACCGACATCTTCTCCAACTCCCACTCATCGCCTCATTCGTCTATCTTTTTGTAATGTGATCAACACTTTAAGAACTATCAAAGGAATAGGTTGATGGTTTGTCCACCAAGCATTGTATTGTGGTGTCATCCCAAGATCTGCTACCCCTACACCTAAGCCCCACTAAAAGGGTCTCAATAAATCAAACTCTATGTAGGCAATATGAGGCTTTATACACGCTCCCCAACCTGATACCTCCTAAGAAGATCAAGAAAATTATGTTGTCACATTAGGAACATCCTGAACCTCACCAAATTGCCTCAAAACCTGACCAAGAAGATGCATATTAATAATCCACTATGTCTGTATAGTCCTCCCAATCAGATACTTCTGTTGGTGAAAGTATAGAAGGTGTTGTGCATCACCTGCCCAATCAAGGTAATCTAGATAAGGTCTCCATGTAAATTTTTGTAATACATCTATTGCATGATGTTAGTGCAAGGTTTTCCCTATACCCCTATGGCAGATGGAACTTGTATACTTGTATGTGTATGGCTCTTTGGCCTGCAACTATACATGTATTAGATGCACATAGTGGTTTACTTGAGATAAGTGTGCAGCTGATTTGGGATTTCAGGACCCGAAGTCCCAGGGTATTTCAAATAATGACCTAAAATATGCTTCGCAACTCCTAGGCTTCAGGGTTTCGAGTTAAAACAATGGCCTAAGAGGAAATTACTTTGGAACTCTAGGGTCCCGAGGCTTTGAGGTTAGGTGTAGTTAATCCATTGGTCAAAAGGGATGGTCTAAAACTCCAGGGATCTAAGGTTCGGGGGTGAAAGCACAATCAAAAAAAAAATCAACCTCGAGACTCTGGGATTCCGGGGTTCCGAGGTGAAAACAACTACCAAGCTTGAAACTTCGGGGTTGGAAAACCCTAAGGGACGTGAGAAGAAAATGAACACTCAAAATGAGAAAAACTAAAAAACTAAAAGATTTAAACTAGAAAACATAAAGAGGGAAAATAAATCCACCAACCTGATAGAAGAAATCCCTTGAAAACTTGGTGATACAGAGGCGCGAAGTCGGGAGGCAGAGCAAGGAAATTGGAAAACTTGAATGCATAAATGAGCTCAAAAGAGTTCATTTCCTCTATTTATACCCCTGATATTCTATCCATACAGTCGACTTAAACATGACCTTGGGAGTCCAGGGTTCCGGACTTCCTAGGTGAAACACAACAAATTCAAAAACCACAAATAGACCTCAGGACTCTAGGGTTTCGGGGTTTGAACAAGCAGGGGCACCTCGGGACTCTAAGGTTCCAGGGTTCCGAGGTGGACAAAGAAAAACAAGAAAAAGCAACTTTGGGACTTCGGGGTTCCAAAATGACAAACAACAGAAAATGAAGAACTCGGATTTCTGGGACTCCGAACTTCTGAGGCTTCAACGACAAAAAGAGACAAGGCATGACTTCGAGACTTTAGGGTTCTGAGGTTCTAAGGTTGTGACAAACACAAGAAAAAATCCTACCTTGGAACTCTAGGGCTCCGGTTCCGGGGTAAGAACAGAATAAAAAATAAGTGCCTACCTTGAAACTCTGAGACTTTGGGGTTCCGGGGTAGGACTTCAAAAACAAGCAAAGGACACCTCGGGGCTCCGGGGTTCCGAAATTCTGAAGTGTCAAGGCAAAAACTAAAAAACAAAGCTACAAAAAAAAAAGAAGAGGGACCCATATTTTCAAGACAAGGAAACTAATGGGGCTAGGTATACAACACATAATAGATTCTATGAGTATAAGCAGAGAATGGCAATAAATTGTGTGGCAAATGAGGAACCGAAAGGAGGAGTTATCAGAACTGAGTGTGCATCAGAGCAAGGAGAATCCCTTATGTTCAGAAGAGTCTTGGTGGAGTAGAGAAGTGAAGATATTGGATCTATTGAGAGGAGGATTATTTTCTAGATTGTGTGCAAATCAGGTGGTAAGTGTTGCAAGGTTATTGTGGATATTGGGAGTACTGATAATTTGGTATCTGAGGAGATGGTAGAGAAAATTGGATTGAAGAGACTTGAGCATCCTTGTCCTTACAAGGTGAGATGGATACAAGATGATCATAAGTTGAAGTGAAAGAGTAGTGTTTTGTGAGTTTTAATATTGAGCCTTTTAGGGATGAGGTCTTATGTGATGTTTTGTCTATGAGTACTTATCATGTCTTGTTAGGAAGACCTTGGCATTTTGATAGAAGAGCTATTTATGATTGTAGAAGAAACCTAATCACTATTGAGAAGGATGGGCAAAAGTTCACATTGGCTTCTTTGAGGGAGAAAGAGAAGGAGGTGAAGAATCTGAGTCTTGAGAGAAGTTGTTGTACTGAGAAACTAGTTGCAGAGGTTATAGTGGAAGGTGACTTGAGTACAAAAAAGGATCTGATAGATAAGTTTGATAGCAAGATGAAATCGGATGACAAAAAGCTTATGGTGACAAACCAGATGAAGTCTTGTGGCATAAATAAATCAAAACTGCAACAAAAAGAGAGAAGTAAGCAAAGATAGTGTGTTGGTAAGAAGCAAAGGAAGAAGAATAAAGAGTGTCATGAGTTGGAGAATCTGGTTGAGGTTCCGTAGGAGCTCAGGAAGAGGCTTTCAGAAAAGGAAGATGTTTAGATCAGAAATGAGCATGGGATATATATCTCGAATCCTTTTTGATGTTCATGAATTGCCTCTCATGGAACTTCTCTTTCTATCTGGGGTGTCTGATGCAGGAGCATCCCTGGTCTATGAGAAATCTTGCATCAACCAAAAATATTTCCTTTTAAGTTTAGTTCTTGTTTAGTTCAGTGTACAATTTTCTATGTTTCTACCAGTATGTTCTAGTGGTAGATTTCTTTTCATTGTAGATCATATTTTTAGATTCTTTTTCGGCTAGTTATCATTCCTAGTTTGACTATTTTTGGGTTTCAGGACTGTTCTTGAGCTTATTGGTTGGTTTTCCTTCATTTACGAAGTGGTTTCTTGGCATGTGGATCTATTTGGGGTCTTTTATGATGTTATTTTCCATGTGGCAAACCTTCTTGTCGATCCACACTTCTTGGTTGTTATTTTTTCGGAAGAATTTCTTTCATTCTTAGGGCCGACCTATTTACATGTTTCATTTTCCTGCATTGGTGAATTTAATCTCTTGCGGCCAACCTGGATATGTTTTGGAAGGTATATATATGTTATTATGTGATCATTTAAGGGGCAGAGAATTAGTAGAGGGAGGAAGATGTAATTTTAGATTCATGATTAGTGACTTGGATGACTCTGAGAGTTCCAGTGGTGCTGTAATCTGGCATGTTAGCTCATATGTAACCGGTTCATTACCAAATGTTCTATGATGAATATATGAAGATAATCGGTTGATTACTAGATATTATAAGATGATAATATGATCTGATTTTGTAATCTTTCTATGTTTTATTATTGCTTCTTTTGTGTTACTCTTGCTGCATGAGCCAATCAGTTCTCTTTGAGGATCCACCGGTCATGGCTGCATCAATTGTCATTGATGGCAACTCTTCTTTAGGTGTCTAGAACTCATCTTCAGGTGTACATATTCTTTGTTTGGGTTAACTAGCATTCATTTCCCTTAAATGAAACTAACATTCACTTTGCTTCACACCTGGCTAAGTCCTGATCCTGGTAATGTGTATTTGGAACCCAGTAATGGATAGGACCTAGCTAGGAGATCTTATAGCCCCGATCATTTATTTCATGGATTTTATGGTAACGTGTGAAGGTTGACATGATCATTGGGATTATGTTTAAAGTTCATTAGGATCCAGTAGTCAACAGGTTTATATTTTTCATTGAAGTTGACATGGTGAAAGTAAGGAGGATATTTAAGGATATTCTTTCGATGATAGATCATATGAGTTTTGGAATGCGAATTATTCAATGATTATCGATATGCATTTTGGTCAGCAATTAGAAGTGCCTGTGTGTAGTTTCACATGCATAGCTTAACCGGTAGTAGAACATAGCATCAACAAACTGATACACAATGAAGGTTATCAGAGCATGAACCAAGACTTATCCAACATGGTCAGATGCATCTCATAAGTTCATTCTATTTTGTAATTACTTTGTAATTCCTTGTAAGCCAGTTAGACTTCTCATTTTTTGTTCGAGGAGTGAGATCTAGGCAGTTGGCCTGATTGCATGTGCAATCCCCTTCATGTAATATTTGTATACCTTGATCAAGTATATAGATATTGTGGGTATCAGCCCCACCATAGTTTTTCCCTTTGCAGGGTTTTCCACGTATAAATATTGGTGTTATGGTGTTTCCCCTTTATGTGTTATTTGGTGTATGCACTTTAATTCTATTTACTGTTAACCGGTTAATAAGAAATAAGTTCAAAACTATCATTACCGGTAGAACACTGATTCACCCCCCTCTCTGTGTTCTTGGATTCCAATAGTAATGAGACCCTTGTTGGTCATAAGTTCAAGGAGATGAACTATATGGTACAATCCATGGCGAATCAAAGAAATATCATTAGTGGTAAGTTGGTTGCATAATGACAAGCCATTAGGCCTATTTTGTCGAGTGTTGAGCACATTAAGGATCTCCTACAATGACAAATATCAGAGCATCAATTAAAATATGAAGTTACAAGATGATTTTTTGCTAAAATAGTGAAAATTTACATTTCACAGCGAATGTGAAATTGAAATCATAAATGCGCAACACATAACATGTATGCGACATACATATAATGAATGTAACAAAGTTACAACTTATGCGACAAAGTTACAACTTATGTGACAAATAAGAAATGCATGCAAAAATCAACAAGTGTATGCAAAAAACTTAAGTCCTATGCGAAATAGTAAACGAATGCAAAACAAGAACTACTATTGCAAAAAACATACGACAAAATGCGAAAAACTCAAACCACACATGTGAAATGGATAAAATTGGAATTCTCAAAAAAATTTGAAAAAGTTTGAAATTAGGCAAAAATCAATAAAAATTTTCAAGATACTTACCATGCCTCTTATGCTAGTTGGACGCTAATATGACCTGACTCACTCTGATAAGTGTCATTGCACTCCAATGCCTACCATTGTTGTCGAAATGCTCACAAAAAGATCTAAAATGCTTGAGATGCTCTAAACTCAATGAATGCAAATGAGCCAAATGAACCCTGGAATTTCTATTTATAGGGCAAAATTAGGGTTTTTTCCTCCACAATGGTTGTCGTCCCCGTCAACTTTGAAGCACTTGTAGGTTAGCCGAATGAGCTCAAAACTTCATGAAATTATAAAATATCACTTATGAGAATAATATCATTAAATTGGCCTCAATTTCATAATATTTTGACCAATTTTCCAAGGGGGCACAATGACACCCTACTATTGTTGAGGCACACTGGGCTAGGAAATTTTGAAAATTTTCTTTGAAACAATATTGTTCCAATATTGTCTCAAAGAGGGGAAAACGTAGACACCTAAAAGTGTCTCATCACTAACATGATAGTTATTCCTCTTTATTAATTAAATAATTATTTAATTAATGTAATTTATATTCTTCTAAAATAATTTAATCATCACATTTTCATCATTATTAATTATTCAATTTTCCTCTAATTATTTAATCTTTTAACCTCCTATTCTTATATTAATTAAATAATTTAATTATTTAATTATTTTTGAATTAATACCTTTAATTAAATAATCTTTATTATTTAATTAGATTCAATTTCCTATAATTAAATAATTTCTTTAAATTATTTAGTTAACTAATTCATGCTTTTCAAATTCAAAAATTCGAATTACCCAAATTCTAATTTCAATAAATTTGCCTTACATTTCATGATTTCAAAAATCCAAATTCAAGCCAAATTCAAACCAAATTTGAATTTCAAATCAATTTCCTACAACACATGTCAAAATCCTAACTGGCATTGACTTTTAGTCTAACTAGCAATCACCTTTTTTTGTCTAGGTAATCAATTCAGTTAGCTTCCCAATCAATTCAGTTCTTTCCTCAGTTAACTTATCAATCAACTTTTTTGAACAGACTCATCAATTCATTTTATTGATCAATCTATCTAGTTCACTGATCAATCAATTCGGTCAACTCATCAATCAAATGAGTTTAACTCCAATCAATTTTGTCTCAACTGATCTTTGACCGTTGATCGATTTTGTTCTCACATGCATCTCGATCGTTCATGTTTCCTATTCAAAATCTATAAATTGAGTGTCATTCTCCCAAATTCAATAGTCACGAAATTTGAATTCCTGTGTCACATTGCAGGTTAACAGTGTGACTATGAGAGCCAACATTCTGCAAGAAGCAAAAAGACAATGGAAGCGACATTGCAATAGGGAGTTTAATTAGTTTAATTATATTATGTTATTTTCACACTTTCATTGTTATTATGGAATTTGTTAATTAGATGGGTTTTCATGATTTCCCTTTATTTTAATTAGCCTGTTTTTGATGAATTTTCCCATAATATAGGTATTGATGTCATGTGATTTTCATATCTCTATTTGAGTTTCAAATCTATATAATAGTGATTTTCAAATTTACATTATAACTTTAGATCCATATTGCATTTGTGATTTGAAGCATTTACATTAGACTCATTTTAGGGTTTTGCTCAAAACATAGGGTAGAACTTTAGTTCACATCTAGCTCATAGGAATCTTACAAAGACATGCAATTCTAGGCCACACAGACACTTTTCAATACAATATCATCTATTTGTGGAGGCAAAAATAACCAAAAAAAGGAGTTTGACTAAGGTAAAACCCTATATATCCACAAATACACCATTTTCCATCTTCTAGGTGTAGTCACAGGTTTCCATCAGAGTAGGCAATTTTTGGGAGATCTCAGCAAATAGGCACAAACCCTTAATCAAAAATTGGACCTAGTTTTTAGGGACCAAGTCACCCCACACCCTCGTCCTCAAGGACTAGGGTTCTCCATTCCCTATTCCTCCTCATTTTTCTCTAGATTCTAAAAACAATGCCTAGATAGTCTTAGAATTCTGATTTCCAATTTGCATCTTTTCACAATCATTGAGACCAGGGTGCACAATGCCCTGGTCCTGCCAATTCAGCCTCAATTTCTTGGCTACATGTGCACATTAGAATTTCATTCCTAGATCTGTACTTCTTGTCTCAATTATGTTTATTATTTTGTTTGTTGTTTTACTATTTTAGTCACATGTATTTACCTTCATTACATAGTTTCACATCCTCTCATATTTTGCAGATTCCCTTTCATAGTAGCAAAGGAATAAAAACCCTAAAAGTATCCCTTGACTCTCTTTCACAAGAATTAGTCAAAGAGGATTACTCCTTTAGGTGCTTTCATATTCTAATGTTTTAATGAAAGTGGGATTAGGTCTTAAAACTACCTGATTTCATTTTTATCCAACACATTTTGGTGAACCCTACATTCTTACACTTACATTAATTCTAATTTTCATCTTTAGATTTGATTTGTATGCACTTAAAACATTCATGTTGCAAACATTTCTTAATTTTATAGCTTATGCACTTTCATTAATTGTATTAGTTAAGTCATATGCTTGCACTTAGTTAATCACATAATTACTTCATTTCTCATTCAATTTGTCTTCTTTACTTGCATTGTTTCTCTCTTTGCATTGTATAAGCCAAAAAAAAGGACATTTTCAAATCTTTTCATGTTGCCAAAAACAAAATTTAGGGTATTGCCCCAAATCCCATTCCATGTTGTCAATTCTAGGATGACATGTCGACCATTGGTCAACTTGTCTTTGCATCATGATAGTTTCTTAGACCTTCCTCTTATGCTTAACCCCCTTCCTAACAATCCTACTAATTAAATTTTGAGGCAAGAGGATGATTTCAATAACACCTCTATTAATTCTCTCCCTCCTAAAGGTGAAGCATTAATAAATAGTTTTATCCCCTCTCACAAAATTGGCCCTACCCATGAGGACATCATAGTGCAAGAAGATATTTTTAACACTTCTCTCAATGATCTCCCTATTTGGGATGAATAATTGGAGAAATATGTTGATTATTCTCTTAATTTATCCCTCCTCCATGAAAGTACCTCGGTGAAAGAGGATGATATTATGGTAAAAGAGGGTGATATGATTGACAATTCCCTTAATAACACCCACTTCCCCAAATTGGCTCTACTAATGAGGGCACCCTAGCTCAATAAGAGATTATTAATATTTCTTTCAAATATCTCTCTCTCAAAGATGAAGCTTTGAAGAGTACTATTGATCCTTCTCCTAGAGTGTACCTCCTACATGTGGATCCTTTGGTGATAGAGGATGATATGTTGGCTATCTTTCCTAGTAGCATTATATGTTCTTTCAATAAACTTCCCTCTAGGGATGAAGCATTAATTACTAGTGCTATTCTCTCTCCCAAAATTGATCCTATCTATGATAACAATTTGGTGCAAGAAGAGACTATCAACACTTCTTTCAATTTGGTGCAAGAAGAGACTGGTGCTATTCCCTCTCCCAAAATTGATCCTATCTATGATAACATTCATCATCTTATACTTTCTGTAACTCTATGGAGTGCGGTCGGGTCCAGAATTAAAATTTGAGTGGGAGTTCTGGTTCGGCACTGGGACAGCTTGGTGCAGATGGAGGGAGCTCAGGTAGTAAGGATCCTGATGCTCCCTTGGACTCGAGGGACCCAGGGGGAGGGCCAAGACCACGTGAAGAGTGGATAGCAAGAGACAGCGGGAAAGGTCGGGTTGAAATTTCAAAATTAGAAGATGACAACTCGGAAGGAGCTCTAGGACAGCAAGTGGCTAGTGGTTCAGAGAACATGGTGGAAGGTAAAGTATCTCCTGGAAAGGATCTTTCGACAACCCCAGAGGATCTTAAGGGGGGACCCAGTTTGAATGGACATACTCGTAAGTGGTCCTCTCTATTCGGGGTAAAACCCAGAGGTAAGTCCTCACTGCCTCCGATTAAAATTACCTCAAATGTGTCTCAGGGCAAGTTTTCAATCTCTGTTCTAGACCAAATAATAGACCATAACATTTATAGAATAGAAAATACTTTGATTGGTAATTTTTTTGGGACTAGACCGAATATAGAGATCATTTGTGGATTTATCAAAAGAAAGTGGAACTTAAAAGGCTAGGTAGATGTGGTTGCAATGAACAAAGGTTGTCTATCCTTCTCTTTTTCTTATGATGAGGATAGAAGAAACATTCTCTGTAGTGGTTCATGGGCAATAGGAAAATATATCATGTACATCCAGAAGTGGTACCCTAATGTGGGAAAAGAAAAAAAAATTTGGTTCAAGTTCCGGTTTGGATTAAACTCCCTAGGCTCCCAATGGAATACTGGGAGGAAGACGTGCTTGCAGGAATAGCCAACACCTTTGGGGAGCTTATCACTATTAACCAGGTCATGGCATCTAGAAGAAGGCTTATTTATGCTAGGATTTGTGTTGGAGTTGGACCTGATACGAACATGCCAGAGGAAATAGAGATAGAATCTAAACTGGGGAAGTGGAGGTAGAATATTGTTTATGAATCAATCCCTTTTGCCTTTCTTCCATTGTAAAAAAGTAGGACATTGGGCTAAAATATACCCAAATAATGAGGGTAAATCTTATCCCCAAGCTAAGGTTTGGAAAAAAGTTGATAGCTCTCTAAAAGCCTCGGAGTCCAATGATCCAAATCAGGAAAAATAGTCTCAGGTTGGAAGGACAGAGGTAGAACTCACCAATGAAATGGGAAATGAATTGAAGAAAGGAGATAGCAAAAAAATAGATCATCTGGAGATGGAGCAGAGCGGTAAGGATCCAAAGCATGGAGAAAAAAACAATAAATAGAATGAGGAATCGAAAGAGGATAAGACAGAGTTAGTCTCAAATAAGTTTGAGAGTGAAGGAGATAAAAAATCTATAGATAACAAAGAGGAAGGAGATAATTTTAACCTTGTATCAAATTCTTAGGAACTAGATAAAGAAACAAATTGGTTCTAGGAGGCCCAACCTGATAACATTCTGGATCAAGGGCTGTCGGAAATCTCATAAGCTTCTCCAGTAAAAGTAAAGCTGACCTTTCCAGAGGAAAAAGTACCAAAATGGGGAGATGAGGAAGACATCAAAAAGGCACTGGGGAAGAGTGAAAAAAAGGAGGAGGAAGAAGAAGTAGCAGAGGACAAAAGAAAGAACAAGCAAAAAAAAAGAATAACAATAACTTTATGAATAGTACGCTGACTAGAAATACCAGAAGCAGGCTTGGGGATGTGGGGGCGCAACATACTTCTCCAGGAAGACATTTAAATGCAAAGAAGAGATCAATGGAAACAAGAAGGAATATTATAGATGGAACTCAAAGAACCATCTTTGAGGTAGGTATTTCTAAAAATCCATGAAAATCATCTCTTGGAATATTCGAGGACTGAATAGCCCTCACAAACATGATTTAGTTAAACGTATGATTAGAGATAAAAACCCTGATATTTTTTTGATTCAAGAAACTAAGATGGCAAAAGATAAAGTAGAAAGTTTGAAGGTGTTCAAAAATGGAGGAGTTAGTGGAGGGAGTTCAGAAGGTGTCTCGTGAGGAATTGTTACTTTCTGGAACAAAAATAATGTAGAAGGAGAGGTGCTGATTCAGAACAACAATTTGGCTTGTATTAGATTTAAGCACCTTAAAAATTGCACTACTTGGGTCTTAACTAATTTGTATGCTCCTAACACTAATACTGGTAGAAGTGAGCTGTGGAGAAGTCTTACTGGGTTAAGAAGTAGATTTGTTGAGGACAGCTAGATTATTATGGGAGATTTCAATACCCCCTTGAAGGAAAATGAGAAAAAGGGAGGGAGTCAAGCTAATATGGATAGTAGATTGGACTTGATGGATTTTCTTAACAATAATGCCATCTATGGCCTGAAGTTGCAAGGAGTTAAATTTAATTGGACTAATAGAAGAAGTGGTGAGGATTTGATTCAGGTTAGACTTGATAGAGCTCTTCTTTCCTTAGATTGGTTTAACCTTCATGTTTGCTCTTTATCTTCTCACATAAGGGCAGGATCAGACCATTATCCAATAACCTTTATGGCTGAAGCAAAGAATAGAAGGAGGCATTTCCCTTGGATTTGAAAGAATGTGGACTAGACACCCAGATTTGGAAGTAAGATTAAGGATTGGTGGTAGATCAGTATTGAAGAAAATGCCATGTACAGAGTGGTTAAAAAGTTGAAGATTGTAAAAGATAATGTTAAGAAGTGGAATAAGGAATGCTTTGGGAATATCTTTTCCTCAAAAGCCATAATTCTATTAGAGCTTAAGGATATTCATGATGAGATACAAAATAATGGTTATACTAATACTTCAAGAGATGTTATTCTTATGAGATATCATGACATTATAGCTAAAGAGGAAACCTACTGGAAACAAAGATCAAGAAATGTTTGGTTGAAGGAAGGGGATAGGAATACTAAATAATTTCATATGTCAACCCTAAGACATAAGGCCATTAATAGAATATCTCAAATTAAAGTGAATGGTAGAAGGGTTGAAGAAGGTGAACCCATGAGTAGGGCTGCTATGGATTTTTTTTCCAAATTACTTGCTAAGGATCAGAATTTGGATATGCAAGCCCAAAGGAATCTTCTAGATAGCATACCTACTATTTTAGGGGATGATCAGAATTCTCACCTGACTACTATCCCTTCCCATGATGAAATTCTGATAGCTGTCAACTCCTTTGAGGGCAACAAGGCCCCAGGCCCGGATGGTTTTCCCATGTTCTTCTTTCAAATGTACTAGTATATTATTGGTGATGATGTGTCCAGAGCTGTGAAAGAGTTTTTTGGTGCTAGAATTTTTTTGAAAGAAGTTAATGGTACTTTTATTGCTCTTATCCCCAAAAAGATGGGGGCTAATTCCATGGATCTCTTTAGACCTATAAGTCTATGCAACTCTCTTTATAAGATAATTTCCAAGGTTCTTACTTCTAGAATCCTAAAGTTGCTTCCCTCTATCATATCGCCTCAGCAAAGTGGTTTTGTCCTAGGTAGACAAATCTTGGATTCGATCATCTCAGTCCATGAAAATATCCACTCTTTGTCTTACTCTAAAAAATAAGGTTTTTTTTTTCTGAAGCTAGAACTATCTAAAGCCTACGACAGAGTGGATTAGGATTTTATGATGGATTTTCTCTCTGCTTTTAGCTTCAGTTCTAGAAGTATTAGTCTTATCAGGCAATTAGTCTCTTCGGCTTCTTTCTCTATTTTAATGAATGGATCTCCCTCTCCTTTCTTTAAAGCTTCTAGAGGCCTCCAGTAGGGGGATCCCCTATCCCCGGTTATCTTTATTATAATGGTGGAGTGTTTGGGTAGATGTATTGGGAAGCTGGTTGAGAAAAGGGAGTTTTGTGGTTTGAATCCATCTTCTGCGGATCAAATCTGTTCCCATTAGCAGTTTGTTGATGATTCTATAATAATGGGGAAAGCTACAGTGCAGGACTCTAGAATTTTAAAGAAGGCTCTGGATAGCTATGGTTCAGCTACTGGAAAACTTATTAATTGGTCTAAAAGATTTTTTTATTTTGTCAATACCCCAGAGAGAAGGAGGATTAAAATTAGTAATATCTTGGGTTGTCAAGTTGGAAGTCTTCTTGCTTCTTAATTGGGGCTCCCCTTATGCCATGATCCTCTTGATACTTTTTGGGGAGCTTTGGTGGATAAATTCCACAAGAAGCTATCTGGTTGGAAGGGTGCTCTTCTTAGCCAAGCTGGTAAGGTTCAATTGCTGAAATCTACTCTACAAAGTATCCCTCTCTGTGCCATTAGTCTCTTTAGAATTCCTTCCAAGTATGAGGAGGCTATTGAAAAGATTCAGAGAACTTTTTTATGGACAGGGATTGAGGAGAAGAAGAGAATGAATTTAATTTCCTGGGAGAAGGTTTGCAAGCCTATAAGAAAGGGAGGACTGGGCCTTAGAAGAATAAGAGACATAAATGAGTTCCTTATGGCCAAGTAGATTTGGAGAGGGTATAAAAATCAAGGAGATTGGAAACTAATATGGGATAACAAATATAAAAGTCAATGTCTGACTCTTCAAAGCTTCCTTAAAGTGGAAAATATCCCAATTGGAACAAATATTTGGAAAAATGTTTCTAGAACAAGAGTCTTGATTGTCAGAGGTGCAAAATGGAAAATGGGGAAAGGGAATCTTATCCAATTCTGGGATGATTCTTGGTTGCTGGAGTCCCCTTTGAATGAAAACCCTGAGTGGAGTAGATTTTAGAACCAGTGCAAGGAAAGATTTGGATCTAAGGTGGATGATTACTGGGAAGATGGACAGTGGAAGGACTTATCTTAGGTGGATCAGTCCTTGGGTAGTTTGAACAAAGTTACGAACTCTATGGTAAGGGTTGATGAGGAAGATCAATTAATTTGGAAATTCACAGCTAATGGTACTTTCACTATGGCTTCTTTGTATCATCAACAGTTCTCTAACATGGAAAGCCCATACTAGGCTAAGGCATGGGTGAAAGGCCTCACCCCTAAGATTAACAATTATTTCTGGACAACTCTACAAGATAATAGTCTAACAATTGAGAATATCAGAAAAAGAGGTATTATTATGCCTAGTGTTTGTATTCTATGTAAGAAGAATGAGGAGACCATTAATCATATGCTCTTTCATCACCCTTTCTTTGCTGATGTCTGGGGAAGCTGTCTAGACCACTTCAAAATCAGTTGGGGTTTCCCTGAGTCGATTCAGGAGGTTTTCAACTCTTGGCATCATCCTTCAAGGAATAACTCCACAACTTTATTATGGAAAATTGCCTTACCTCATATGTGTTGGGGTATATGGAAAGAGATAAATGACAGAGTTTTCAGAGAAAAGGTTTCTAAGGCTAAAATTGTGTTTGAAAAAATAAAAAGAAATATAGTGGAAAATATGAATATCATAGGAGGCATTGATAATCCTCAAGATAAAGATGATCAATTTATCTACAAGAAGTGGAGATTAAAAGGTTGAAAGCACTTTTAGATCAACCCTAGAGAGGGTGTGATATGGATCAGTCTACCCAAAGAGTGGATGAAACTTAATTTTGACGGTGCCTCAAAGGGTAATCCGAGTGTTGTTGGATGTGGAGTGGTCCTTAGGGATGAATGGGGAACTTGCAAAATCACAAAAAGTATTCCCATAGGAAATCAGACAAATCATGTTGCCGAAGCAATGGTGGCTTACCATGGGATGATCCTTGCTAAGGAAGCTAACTGCACTAAATTTTGGTGTGAAGGAGACTCATTGAACATAATCAATTGTTTAAATATGAAATTCCTTCCTTCTTGGTCAATTAGTAATGCTATTAAAGCAACTAAGAAAATCAGCAAAGAATTTGAAATGTGTGTTTTTACACATATGTATAGGGAGGCCAATTCCTGCGCTGATTGGGCTGCCAACCTGGCTTGCCAATAGGAAGACATCATTACTAGTTATGGTGAAAGTGAGATTGCAAGTGAAATGAAATCCTTGCTTAATCTGGACTACAACTAGACTAGGCAACATGGTACTTTTAATCATTATTTCTAATGCCTCTTTCACCTTTTTTGATGCAGGGTTATTTCAAAGATAATGAGCATTTATATAGGTGTCTTATCATAATTATCTGGCATGGATATAGGTGTCAGGTCCTAGATGATGAATTTTGATGAGGAGTTCATTGCCGAGGCCACGGGGATGACTAATGAGGGAATGAAATTTTACAAGGACTGTAGCATATCAAATAAAGCAACGGATAAGTTCCCAATCATAGACAAAGAGAGGAGAAAGATGGTAAAAATAGACAATTCCTACCATGCTCCAAAGAGGATTTGCAGGCCATGGAGGTTTTTTTAATTTTCTTCTATCGCCTACATTACATTGAATGGTAGGTTTACTAGAGCCTATGGTCATCACTTTGTCTTGTGCAACCATTTTTGCCATGGGGAAAAGGTGAGCTTGCCTCATTACCTTGGTTGTTCTATGGACCACACTATCAAGGAGGTTCAAAAGGATCCTAAAGGTGACCATGCCCTCCACTAGGGGCTTATGGTCCTGGTTTATAAAATTCTTAAGGGGAAATGCATTGAAAAGCCTATTAAAGGCAAAAAAGCAAGAGAGGAGACTATAGAGAGTGAAGCTAGAGGATTCAACTTTTAATTGGAGACTAAGGGAGAATCAAAAGAGACTAGTAAAAAAGGGAGGAATAAGGCTAAGAGGAAAATATTATCGTGGACTCAGACATGTCAGACTCCGAAACTGAATCCTTTGAGAAAAAAATTGTTAAAAAAAAGAAAGGGAAAGCAACTGGAAAGCAGACTTAGAGGAAGAACACTAAAAAGGGTAACAATAAAGACATCAGCCATATTCTGGTTGATTCCAAGGAGGAAGATAAGAAGAACAAGAAGGATGAGGGTTAGGATAAAGAGGTGGAGGTTAACCTAGTGACGGGCAACATTGAGGTCTTGAACACCACAAGTCTGCAGAAGGAGGATAAAGGGGATAAAAGTGGTATTGGTGATAATGATACTATAAAATCTTTTTGTGAGACCATCACAACCATGGTGAAGGATATCAATAGTTTGAAGACGGATATGAAGGCTATCACAAGAGTTATGGTTGGTGATAAGCCCCTAGCGGAACATGTTAAGGAACTAGTTGCTGTTCTGCACAATGCAAAAGCTATTGAATGTATGGTGGGTAAAATCATAGCAATAGAAAAAAAGGTCAATGAGATGGGAGATATCAAGGAAATGGAAAATAAAATGAACAACTTGGGTAGCAGAATCGATAGATTGGAACTCAATGCTGAGAAGATTGCATATCAAAATTTTTAGATCCTCAAAGCTTTGGTGGATAACATGAACATCCTGATCAAGAAGTTTGAGAACAATGTAGAGAAGGATGGTGATAAAGAGCAGCCGAACAAGAAGGGTCACGAAAAGAGGACCAGAGCTAACACAAAGATAAAGGGCAACATCAAAGGCCGTGAGTTGGAAAAATGAAAGACCTCGATGAACAACATGAAACAAATGGTTGTTCATGCTGAGGAAATCATGAAAAGTATTTAGGTCTCTATCTCTATTTCTATAGGGGTCCTTGGTTCTTTCTTTTTCCTATCGCCGTGCTTTCCTTTCGCTATTTGTTTTTGGTTATTTTATGTTTTGTTATGTAAGCTGATCCGTTTCGGGTGGGATCTTTCTATTTTTTGAAATGATCAGACACTTTTCTCTCTCATAATTTTGATCTCCTGGCTTGTACAAGGTTTGAGTACCTTTCAAATACCTGCTTTTACTTAATCAAAACACTTCTTTCAATAATCCCCCTCATACGAATGATTTTGATCCTTATCCTAAAATGTACCTCCCTTGTAAGGATACTTTTGAACAAGAGAATTGTCTTAGGTTACAAGGGTCTAAGATTATTAATAATTCCCTCTATGATGATTTCCCTTTCATTCAATCTGAAGACAATACTATTCATGAAGAAATGTTTGAGGTTGATAATCCTCTTTATGAACCACTTAATGATTTCAACCCTACTAGACCTTCCTCACATGTTCCCAAAAATTCTTTGATCAATATAATACATGAAAATGTTTATGAAACACCTAAAAAGAATCTTTTTATGGTTGAATCTCCTCAAAATTCTCAACCTCTGAATAAACCTCTTTTTGTGGTTCAAGGTGGTTACAATAATGATGCCTTTTGCACTCCACAAACTAGTTATTACTATGCAAGGGGGTCCTACTAATATTCCTTATGAATATGCCAAACAAATTACCTGAGAGTGTTACAATTTAGTTGCCCACACATATGATACACAAAACAATAAACAACCTAATCCTCCTCTAGTTATCCCTTCTTCTCTTCCTACTTCTCAATCAATACTTCCACTAGCACCTTGTTTATCACAACATCTTGGTAAAGAACTATAATCTTATTGAATAATGTAAAGCACTTCTTGCTAAGATATCTCTTTGGGATTTGATTAAAACTTCATCCACACACCATGGAATGTTACAAGATGCTTTAAAGAACTTAGATGTCCCACCTACAATGACACCGAATAATATGACTTCTTTGATTGATCCTACGAAAGTGTCTAAAGCTCAAATTGTGTTTCCACAAGATGAGTTTCCTTAAAAGGAAGTTCAAAATCAATATAATCCTCTTATGATTGTTGTTCTCATAAATGGTAATGCTATAATAACAACCAACGTGGACAATGGTTCCCACCTTAATGTTTAGAGCATTGATTTATTGCATAATATTAATGTGGATCCTTCTCTTATTAAACATAAATATCTTTCTATTCGTGGTTTTGACAATGTTGCTAGAGAATTCTTAGGTACTATAACCTTTCCTATTAAGGTAGGACCTGTTATTTTACCTACACCTATCCAAGTCATGCTCAATAGTATTACTTATAATCTTCTCTTAGGAAAACCAAGGATTCATGCTATGCAAGTTGTCCCTTCTACTCTTCATTATAGCATCAAATTCATTTATAATAATAAGATGTATACTTCGTACGCTGATACTAATTTACAAGCTTGTTTGAAAACTTCATCTGATTCTAAATCTTCTTTGACTTCTTCTAATTCTTCTCTTACTAAAGTTGAAACACCATCTCCTCCTAAATATACTTCCTCATCTAAAGAGGCACTCTTAGACAACGATTTGGGGTCCTTATATTTTACACCTACCTTTATAGGAGAATATAAAATCCCCCAAAAATAACCTAAGACTAAAAAGGAAGATGATATGGTGGAGCTTAAGAAACAACCTACTTTGTCTAATTCAAATAATTCTTCAAAATCTTCTTCTACTTCATCTAATTATATTATTGAGACCTATGAGGCCCCACCATCTCTTTCTAATATGGCATCCCTTTATGGTCTTATTTATCACATTTTAGCTAAAAGCATATATAATGGCAATGGTTGTGGCACAAATGAATAAGGGATTAGAGTTCCTTTAAAAAATAATATATGTGAAGCCTCATTTGGACTTGGATATAATCCTTCAAATCCCACAAAATCATCTAAAAGACCATCTCTCAATGTGAATGCTATATTTAATAGTGATGGTTGTGGTATATTAAATTAATCTGTTAATAACTTCATCTATATTAAATCATCCTCTACATCTCTCAACACTCATCCCACTCGTAAGGAAATTATGATGATTGACAAGTCCCTTTATGAAGCTTCCCAAGAGGTTAATAAGATTAGCAATCCCATTCATTTCAATACTCTCCCTTATAGAAATCAGGCCCTAATGAATTATACTTGTCCCCCTCCTAAGATTTATTTTATGTATGAGGAAAGTTTTGTGCAAGAGGAACATGACCTAGAGGCCTATTCTTCTACTTTTGATCAAAACATTTCAATACTTGTCATCTTATGAATGGTTTTACTTTCATTTATTTTAGAGCCTTTAGCATGTCACATTCAACTTTTTCATCCAATCTATCATATAATTAAATAACAATTGTGGCTATTATGATGCTCTTCATTATATGGCATTAGTAGCTTACCTATTGGGGGCTTGTTGTCATTCATGATAGTACAATCATAAGTGCAATCATACTTTGGTAGCAACATAATAGCCTATTTTGTACCATATCTTGTCTCTATGTAAGGGGTAATAATGATTACAAACATCTCTTTTTCTTAAGATTAAATTTTCCCTTTGTGAAGTAGTGTCTTATATAAGGATCTCTTATTGATTGTGGAGGTGTATATTCCTATTCAGGATCTCCTCCCTCTTATTGGAACAATCATCCCTAATGCGGATCTTAAGTACATATCCTTAATTGTGTTAGGTCCTGGAGACAATTGAGAGGGGGGGGGGGGGTGCTAATCAGTTGTCAAATAAATTCAAACCAAAACAACTTAACCAACCTTAATACTTAATAACAGTAAACCAAACTTTATGTTGGTAGACAGTTTATCTGTTAATTGCAATATCGATAAAGATTAATGCATGAGACAGAAAGACAATAACATCCACAACACATAACACCAATATTTGTACGTGGAAACCCTGTAAGGGGAAAAACCACGATGGGAAACCTTACCCACAATCAGATGATACTATTGCAGATAGTATGTGTATACAAATGGGGTTTGCACATGCAGAAAGGCCAAGCACCTAGAGCTCACTGCTCAAACACAAATAGGAGTCACACTAAGTACAATTAGATGATTAAATCCAATAAGAATATACTGCTCAAAATAACATCTTCATATGTTGGATTCAGTACCGGTGTAATTTTGATTGTCTTTACAAAAACCTTGCTTCACCTTCAAATGATGTCTGCATGTATAGCTCTCCTTATTCTCACATATACCTTCTTACAATTCCTTATCCCAATTGCCTATCGATCTTATAAATAAGATCTTACATATATACCATAACCTAAGACCAATTTTAGTAGGTCGGCTCTAAAAGATATTATAATAAAACAATTACAAGTAAATCAATAATCGATGCAATATCCAATTGAACATGTCATCTTAATGCATTTATAATAACAACAAAATCATCTCCAAAGCATGTCGTGCTGATTTGGAATAGATAAGCTTGTCGGTGTATAACCTGGACCTATTTGCCGGTAACAACAAATATGCAAATACGAATATGCCAATGAACAAATCTCCAAGACAAAGTGTCCAAACGATGTCTTAAACATAACCAGATGTTTTCCATGTCATTCCAAGTGTCGGTGAACAATATATTCTGCCAGTGTACCATATACTCGTGACTATGCATAAAGTCACTTGCTTGTCGGTGAACATTGCCAATCCTCCAAAGTGCCAGAGTTGATAAGTGTTAAAGGGTGTTGACATCAATGACAAAACCATACCAAAATACCAACAATCTCCCCCTTTGGCATTGATGGCAACACAAGATGGAAAAACCATCAAAATGCCAAATACCAAAAACCAACAATCTCCCAAAAAAGATTATAACCAGAAATCAAAATTCAGATACAGAGAGTAATCAATCTCTCCCCCTGAGAGTAACATGTGTTTCCTTGTGTTTTTCCATATCAATCTCTCCCCCTTTAACATCAAATGCCAAAGTTAATACAAAAGCCAGATTCAAATAAAAAATACCAACTTATTCAGTATACCAACTACTCCCCCTATGAAGTAGCTCTCCTCATCAAAGTCGGAGTAAAAGATTTCTCTGTTAATTCTGCCAGTTGATGAAAACCATCAACTGTCTAAGTCTCTACCAATGGGGTTATGATCCCAAGTTGGTCTCTGAGATATTCAAAAGTCTCCTTAGGCAAAGGCTTAGTGAAAATATCTGCAATCTTCTCTTTAGTATTCACATAAACCAGTTTTACTTCTTTTGCTTCAACATTCTCTTTTAGAAAATTCAATTTGATAGAAACATGCTTAGTTTTAGAATGTAGTACCGGATTCTTAGATATATCAATTGTTGCAGTGTCATCACAATAGATAGTTATAGGTTCCTTGCATTTTGCCTTTATGTCCTTCAACATTTGCTTAAGCCATAATACCTATGTACAGTTAGTTGTTGCTGCAACATATTCTGATTCTGTTGTTGATAAAGATGTACAACTTTGTTTCTTACTAAACCAAGAAATTAATCTTCTTCCAAGAAAAAATGCTTCGTCAGTGGTTCTTTTTCTGTCATCCACATCTCCTGCCCAATTTGCATCTGTGTATGCACATAATTCAAAGTTTTCATCTCTAGGATACCATAAACCAAGATTTGTAGTGCCTTGTAAGTACCAAAAAATCCTTTTTACGGCTAATTCATGATTTTCTCTAGGATTACTCTGAAATCTTGAAACAATACATACTACATTCATAATATCAGGTCTTATTTGTGTCAAATACAGTGGGCCTCCTATCATAGATTTATATCTAGTCAGAGTAACAGGTGTAGATTCATCCCTTAGTGATAATTTGTCATTTGTAGTCATAGGTGTGCTTACCGGTTTAGAGTTCTCCATCCCAAATTTCTTTAGTAACTCTTTAAAGTACATGGATTGACTTAAGAATTTACCTTTATCAGTTTGTGAGATCTGCAATCCTAAAAAGAATTTTATCTCTCTAATCATAGAGATTTCAAATTCTTGTTGCATTTCAATAGAAAAGTCTTTACATAATCCATCTTCTCCTCCAAAGATTATATCATCAACAAAAACTTCTATAACCAAGATGTCATCATTAGTCACTTTATAGTATAAGTTTTTGTCAGCATTACCTTTAGAAAAACCAATCTTCAAGAGATATTTATCCAATCTAGCATACCAAGCTCTTGGAGCTTGCTTCAACCCATACAAAGCTTTCCTTAACCTGCAAACCATATCTTTGTTATCTGTTAAAGAAAATCCATCAGTTTGTTCAATCTAAACTTCTTCTTCAAGATCTCCATTCAAAAATGTACATTTAATATCCATTTGATATACTTTGTAGTTCTTGTGTGCTGCAAAAGCCAAGAATAATATGATTGCCTCAATTCTAGCTACCGGTGCAAAGGTTTCATTATAATCAATTCCTTCTTTTTGAGAATATCCCTTACACACTATTCTTGTTTAATTTTTGATTACCTTACCATCTTCATTAAGTTTGTTTCTGAATACCCATTTTGTTCCAATCACATTTTTGTCTTTAGGTCGGGGAACTAATGTCCATGTGTTGTTCTTCTCAATTTGTTCTAGTTCCTCTTCCATAGCTTTAATCCAATGTTTATCTTCACATGCCTCATTAATTGATGATGGTTCAATTTGAGAAATAAGACATACCTCTTCATTTGTCAGTCTTCCTCTTGTCATAACTCCTTGATACTTGTTCCCAATTATTTGATTTTTAGAGTGGTTCAATCTTACATACTGAGGTTGCTTCATTTGTTGCTATTCCTCAGTTATAGTGGAATTTTGAAATGATACCAGTGTAACTAGATCTTCATTCTGTACTGATGGATTCAATGTTGATTCTTTTGTTAGTATCTCTGTTGCCGGTTCAGAGTCTATATACCTTGAAGTTCCTCTAAAATGTTCATCAATCTTCACATTTGTACTCGCAACAATTTTCTGCAATCTCTTATTAAAACATCTATATGCCTTGCTCTTAGATGAATAACCAATAAATATTCCTTCATCACTTCTAGGATCAAATTTGCCAATATACTCATCTCTTCTAATATAGCATTTACTTCCAAATATTCTGAAATATTTAAGAGTAGGAGTAATACCAAACCATAGTTCATGAGGGGTCTTACCGGTTTCACCTTTGATGTGAACTTTGTTGAATGTATAGACCATTATGCTTACTGCCTCTCTCCAATATACATGTGGTAGATTTTCTTCAGATAACATACTTCTAGCTAAATCCAAGATAGTTTTGTTTTTCCTTTCTACAACTCCATTCTGCTGTGGTGTCTGCGATGCTGATAAATGTCTTCTGATTCCATTCATTTCATAGAATGTATTAAATTCCTTAGATGTGAATTCACCTCCTTGATATGATCTCAGACATTTGATTTTCTTGTCGGTTTCATTTTCTACCATTGCTTTGAATAGTTTGAACTTCCCAAGTGCTTTTGATTTTTCTCTGAGAAAAGTAACCCAACACATTCTTGAATAATCATCGATGATTAGCATGAAATATCTATCACCTTGTAAGCTTTTAGTTCTAGCTGGACCACATAAATCAATGTGAATTAAGTCAAGAGCATTATTGGATTTTTTCTAGAATACTTTTAAAAGATTCTCTAACTTGTTTTCCAAATTGACATTCCTTCCATATCGGATTGTGAGGCTTAACAATCTTAGGTAAATCTCTAACTGCCTTAGTAGTACTGTATGCGGGAAAAGCAGGTTGATAGAACTCAATATGTGAAAAACGGAGCTCTAGAGAGCCTTATTCACACACCCACAAGACTTCTTGGTGAAAGATATGGAGTCATGAAGTATAACTTAGCTTCCCAAGGTTGGTCCCATAGTTCTCTATCTTACACGGTCCCTCAAACCAATGTTTTTGCTCTCAGATCACTGAGCAAAATGGTTTAGGGATGGTAAATGCAAGAACGAGGGATGCTTTTTGTTGGTTTTTAATATGAGATGCATCCTAAGCTATGCATGATTCTAGATATGCAATAAACTAACTATAAGATGACAAGGTTAGTATAAATACTATCCTAACATGATATATTAGTCTATGATTGAGCTAAATGATAAAGAAAGTATTCTAAACATGCATATTTAGACTAATTCCTAGTTAAAGAGAGGCTAAAATGGATGAGCATATATGAAATGAAAGCTTGAATGTATTTGAGCATAAGTATGATACTACAAACTTGGATTGATTTTAAAATGGAGGATAGATAGCTCTATTTATAGCAAAAATAGGGGAATGGATGGTCAGGATTGAAAGAGTTGATCAAGGGTTGAGTTTGAAAGTTGGGAATCCATGTTTGCAATTTGCACCAATGAAATGATGACAAGTGTCAACATAGGGTTGGGTTGAGAGAAGAGGTTGGAGAAATTAAATGCCTAAGAAGACCCCATGGTTATCTAGAGGGTAAGGGTTAAGCTTAAGTTAGGCTTACCCATTGGATTAAGAGTTAATTTGAGGATAAACCCTTGTGCAAATGATTAAGAGATAATCATGGTCAAAGAATTAAAGGCTTGATGAGACCCTTGGGTTGGATGAAGGTTAAGTTAGGCAAAAAGTCTCTAACCATGTAAGAGGGTTGAATTAAACATTAATGGTTTGGGAGACTTTGGAAAAATTAAGTGGTTGAAGACTTGAAGCCTTTAATGGTTATCAAAGACTTTAAGGGTTTGAGAAGTGACCTCCCCTTGCTTAGGGATGTGACAAAGTTTAGAAGATGGGTTAGGCTAATTAGAAGCGATTAGAAGGGTCTAGAAGAAATTAGGAAGGGGTTTAGGAAGCAAGTGGGAGATGTAGGAAAATGCAAGTGGATGGAGGGATAATAGGATTTAATTCAATTTGGTTGCAATTTGGGGAAATTAAATAAATTAGATTTATTTAATTTAGGATAACTATTTAATTAAAAGTGGATAGAAGGGATTTAATTGAATAAAATGATTTATTCATTAAATGGGCATAGTGAATTTAATTGAGTAATTTACTTAATTAAATAGAGGAATGTGGATAATTTAATTAAATTGGATTTAATTAAATAGAGAAATGAACATAAAATATTCATTTGGGAATATGGTCATTTTTATACGTCTACAAGTACTGATTCTTACCATGCAATCAAAATTTACATGATAGAGTCTCTTATGCCATAGCCAACTTTCATCAATATGTGCAATCAAGCATGTCTTTTCATTGTTATTCAAATGAAAGATATTACCTCTAGTTTGATTACTGGTTGCAATTTCCAAACCAGTTTTGTTTAAAATTTTGTATTTTTCATTCTTGAATTGTAATTGAAATCCTTTTTCAACTAATTGACCAACACTCAAAAGATTATGCTTTAAACCTTCTACATAGTAAACATTGTTAGTATTATGCTTACCATTAAGAAATATAGTACCTTTTCCTTTGATCAAATAAGCTTTATCATCTCTGAATCTTACCAGACCTCCATTATATTCCTGAAAGTTCAAGAATTTACCTTTATCACCAGTCATATGATGTGAACATCCTGAATCAATGATCCATTCATCCTTAACTTCAACTTTAGCTACCAGGGCCTTCTCTACCGGTTGAATAGTAGGTGTCGGTTGATCTTCTACTATAGCAACCAAAACCCATCCATTGTCTATCAGATCTTCATCAGAATCATCAGTGACTCCTTCATCAACAAGATAACAAGATTTATCTTTGTTCTTCTTAAATCTGTATCTCTGATATTCAGGGTTAGGCTTGTATGTTCTTCTAGCTTCTTCTCTTAGTCTAGCATGTCTATCAGGGCATCTTGAAGCAATATGACCAATCTTATTACAATTAAAACATTTAAAGGTTGCTTTACCTTCATACTTACTTCCAACTAGACCTTTAGGCATTTTTACTGCAAATAGTGCTTCAAGTTCTTCATTTTCTCTCCTGCTTTCCTCAAGTTCTCTTACATAAAAGGATTTCCAATCAAATTTGTCAAAAGATGGTGCAGATGATGTTGATGCCTTAAAAGCTAAATTTGTCTTTATAGTAGCAACAAGACCAAATTCGTCAATTTCAAAAGCTAAATTTTTTCCAATCAATGTATCCCTAGTTACTGATGTATTAGGCATTGTTCTCAACTCATTTATAGCAGTAAATTTAATTTTATATGCTGGTGGCAATCCTCTTAAGACTTTTGAAACAATTTCATCTTCACTTAAGGTTCCTCCACAACATTTAATACCCAAAACAATTTCATTTACTCTTTCCATAAAAGCAGAAATCCTTTCATCTTCTTCCATTTTCAGATTTTCATACCTGACCCGAAAGCTTTCAAGTTTTGCAATTTTGACTGTGGAATCTCCTTCATTCAATGTTTCCAAATGATCCCAAATAGCTTTAGCAGTAGACCTATCTGATAATCCCATGATTTACTGATCAGATAATGTGCTCAAAAGTGCTTCTCTTGATTTGCAATCATTTTCTTCATCTTCTCCTAAGGTAGGTGGATTAGGCTGACTTTGAGTAGGAGCAATGTAGCCATTCTTTGTAACATTCCATATGTCCTTTCCAATGTAATTTAGATGTGTCTCCATTCTGATCTTCCATATGCCATAGTTGGTTCCATCAAGTTTAGGACTATCCTTCTTGAAATAGTTAGTAGACATTGGATCTCCTCAAGCTGTTAAACTTCTACAAAAAGAGGACTAAGCTCTGATACCAATTGTTAGGTCCCGAGGACAACTGAGAGGGGAGGGGGGGTGAATCGGTTGTCAAATAAATTCAAGCCAAAACAACTTAACCAACCTTAATGCTTAATACTGGTAAACCAAACTTTATGCCGGTAGATAGTTTATCAATTAATTGCAGTACCGGTAAAGATTAATGCATGAGACAAAAAGACAATAACATCCACAACACATAACACCAATATTTGTACGTGGAAACCCTGTAAGGGGAAAAACCATGGTGGAAAACCTTACCCACAATCAGATGATACTACTGCAGATAATATGTGTATACAAATGGGGTCTGCACATGCAGAAAGGCCAAGCGCCTAGAGCTCACTACTCAAACATAAATAGGAGCCACATTGACTACAATTGGATGGTTACATCCAATAAGAATGTACTGCTCAAAATAGCATCTTCATATACTAGATTCAGTACTGGTGTAGTTCTGATTGTCTTTACAAAAACCTTGCTTCACCTTCAAATGATGTTTGGGTGTATAGCTCTGCTTATTCTCGCATATACCTTCTTACAATTCCTTATCCCAATCGCCTATCGATCTTATAAATAAGATCTTACATATATACCATAACCTAAGACCAATTTTAGTAGGTCAGCTTTAAAAGATATTATAATAAAATAATTACAAGTAAATTAATAACTAATGCAATATCCGATTCAACATGTCGGCTTAATGCATTTACAATAACAACAAAATCATCTCCAAAGCATGCCATGCTGATCTGGAATAGATAAGCCTACCAGTGTATAACCTGGACCTATTTACCGGTAACAACAAATATGCAAATACTAATATGCCAATGAACAAATCTCCAAGACAAAATGTCCAAATGATGTCTTCAACATAACCAGATGTTTTCCATGTCATTCCAAGTGCTGGAAAACAATATATTTTGTCGGTGTACTAGATACCGGTGACTGTGCATAAAGTCACTTGCTTCCCGGTGAATATTGCCAATCCTCCAAAGTGCCAAAGTTGATAAGTGTTAAAGGGTGTTGACATCAATGACCATACCAAAATACCAACAAATTGGGACCTCTTCCTTGGTGTTGGAAGTTCATAATCATTAATCAAGTCCTTTTCTTTATTGAGTGACATCTTTTATAATTAACCCTTCTATATTGTGGAAATTCTTATCCCTGTTGAGGATCCTATCCCTCTTGCAGGAAAATAAAACTCTGATGAGGCTCTCTTTCCTTCTTTTATAAATGATCTCTCTTTTATGTCCTTGTCTCCATGCTTGGGAGGAAAGAATGATATTTAAATCTTCTATCTTTTTAACAAAGATTCATCTTTCCTTTGTTGAGTTGCAACTTTCATTTGATGTCATTTCTAGCATAAAATATGTGTGATCCTTGTTTAGGACCTATTATTTGTTTGTTTTAAATGATACATCTTTCATGAACAATCTCTCATTAGTGAAAGTGTGAAATCCTTCACTAAGAATCCACTTTTTCCTAAATATGGGAGGAGGTGTGTATTCTTATTTTATTTCTCCTTTTTAAAGATGTTATCTTTATGAGAGATCCCCTGTATTCTTGAAGGTGGATGTATTTGTATAATAATCTCTTCTTCCTTTTATTTTTCAATAGGATCCATTATCACTTATCACTATTTAAAAGGTAATTCTTTTTCTAAACCCTAATTCTATTTTTTGCACTTAATCTTTCACATCTTGAGTTAGAGAGCTTCGATTCTACACCGTTGATTGCATTATAATCATGATTCGGATCTCTTTCTTACCAAATAATTATCCTTTAGTTTTGATCTTGTATCAAACCTTGTTGTGAGAATTTATCATCAATTTTCCTTCACATTTTGAAGTGGTAAACATGATACCCTATTTCAACCTCCTAATTAGGAAGTTGAAACAAGGGGGTCATATAGCTAACCTCAAATTTCATCACTCTTAGAAAGAAAATTTCAACTAACAATGTGGCTTCATAGGATGTGGTTCCTAAAATTATACTATAGACACCATTCGGGATTCATTTGACATCTTATGGACATATGATTTTCCCATGAATGTTTAGTTTTTTGTACTTTAGCTTGCATATGCACGTAGTGTCATATGACTGCTAAAGTGGGAGCTAAATGTAATGTCATAAATTGTACACCCATAATTAGGGTTATCCTATATCATGATTAGGTTAGCACCCACCTTAGTTTATCCCATTGAATATTACATTTATATAGCTTCTTTAGGAATTCAATTATTAATTTAATTAAATTTAAAGTCCTCTTTCATTAGTTCACATATGATAAAATTGGGCCCTTAACCCTAGGTGCACCCCTTTTTATTTTATTTTAAATTAATCCTAATAATGTCCAAAATTCAATATTCAAGGAATTTTTTTGAATATATACACATATTTTATTGACCCGCCATGTTGGATTTAGCATTAGAATCATGATATCTTGCATCCCTAGAAAATTGAAAAAAAGTTGGTTGGACTAGGTGGTATACTACCTAGTCCTGAACTTTTTTCCCCAAATTTCAAGAGCTTAATTTGGTGGTATTATAATGTTAAAATCCTATTTGGTGTCAATTTTTATCAATTCTAAGTTGAAATAGTATCAAATTTAAAATTAATATTTCATCTATAAAGCCTTTCTTTCCCTCATTTGAGCATCCTAATCAAGCTGTTTTTAAAGGAGATCCTTGTGAAGTGAAAGAGAAGCTTTGAGTGAAGTCTAAAATTAGAAAATCATCCATCACTCAAGTCTTCATCAACATTTTCATCAATTATGGAAGCTTTAGGATATATTGAAGAATGACAAGGGAATCACAAAGTGTTGATTGGCTTGTACTTTTTCCTTAGGATTTGGTATGATTTCATGTTATTTTCATAACTTTATTTGAGTTTCAGATATACGTAATACTGATTTTCAGATTTTCATTATAGCTTTAGATCCATATTGCATTTGTGATTTGAAGCATTTACATTACATTCATTTTAGGTTTTTTCTAAAAACATAGGGTAGAACTCTAGTTTGCATCTAGCTCATAGGAATCTTAAAAACACATGAGATTCTAGGGCACACACAAACACTTTTCAATACAATATCATCTATTTGTGGAGGTGTAAATCACCAAAAAAAGGGTTTGACTAAGGCAAAACCCTATATAGCCACAAACACACCATTTTCCAATTTGCAGGTGTAGTTGCAAGTTTCTATTGGAGCGGGCAATTTCTGGGAGATCTCAAAGAAAAGGAACATACCCATTATCAAAAATTGGACCTAGTTTTTAGGGACTAGGGCGCCCCATGTCCTATTCTTGTAGGAAATTCCTAGTCGTGGTGCTAAACAAAATCTCTACTAGTCTTACGTCTCTAAAGAAACGACAGCCCTTGGTTGGTTGAGCCCAGAGTGAAGCACATGTTTTGGTATAGATAGGAATTTATGTCTACAATCAGGGTGCTCCACACCCTGGTCCTCATTTTGCTCCATATTCTCATACCAATGCCAAGATAGTCTTTGAGTTTTGATTTCCTATTTGCAACTTTTTTCAGCCACTAAGTCTAGGGCATATAACACCTTGATCTTGCCAATTGAGCCTCTATTTTTAGTTACATGTGCACATCAAAATTTCATTCCTAGATCTGTATTTCTTATCTCAGTTCTGTTGATTATCATTATGTTGTTTTAATGTTTTAGTCATTTGTATTTACCTTCTTTACATAGTTTCAAGTCCTCTCATATTTTGCACATTCTCTTTCATAGTAGCAAAAGAATAGAAATCCTAAAAGTATCCCTTGACTCTGTCCTAAAAGATTTAGTCAAAGAAGATTACTCATTTAGGTGCTTTCATATTCAAATGTTTGAATTAAAGTTGGATTAGGTCCTAAAACTACCCAATTTCATTTTTATCCAACACACTTAATTTGATATAAGGTTATAAAAACTTATACTTATTGTATTGCTTATAAACCATATATGACTTAATTTTTGATAATATATAGTAGTTTATTAGATTATTAGTTATTTACAAATAACTTTGAATAGGTGTTATAAATACTTTTTAGGTATTTTGCCACACCTACTATATTTAAAAAAGTTCTCTCATTGATATGCAGCTCAATTTTTTAGATTATAGTGAATTTTCTCACCATATGGCAGGTATTATTATCCATGTGGACTTGAGAAGAAGAAATATCTCCAGGTTCTTGTACTAACATAAATTGTAACCGGTCCAATTTACACCTCATGTTTGTGCTCCCACTTTAGCGTGTCTTATCTCCATCCCCTCTTTAGGTCCGATTTGACCATATTCTCCAAATTTAATGTCATGAACACCATTTGTTGAGTCTTATCATGTAATACTCTCCCCCTGGTTTCTTAATTGGTCCTTATTATAGAAGGACTAGTCTGTGGGATACGATGAGCTGAAATAATAGCTCTTTTTGTGTTCATGTCTATTATGATTTTCATGGTTTAAGTTTCATAATTAGACAATGTTGAGGGTATAGGATGTGTTAGAGGTTTTGATCCTATGCATAATGAACATTAACCAAACTTTATCAAACTTTGTATTGTTTCGTCTAAATATATTCCTACATCTATGCGAATTACTATGATAATTTTATATGTGGATGAACGAATGTTATTGTTGACAAAAAATTGATACGTATGTGTTTATGTTCTTTAACTCATGATGCAGGGATATTTAGGTAGCTACAGAAGTGGTTGAACCATGCCAGAAAGGAGGATCATGCCATTCAAGCTATTAAAGCTAGAGTCAAGGTGATTGGAAGCATTAAAAGCAATGAGAAAGGTGGTAACCGAGTAACTGAATAATAGTGAAGTAGTTCAAAACTTATCTATGACTATCTCTAGTAAGTGGCATTCTAGCGGGAACTGTTATGCTATATTCTTGGTTATGAAATGATGAATGTCCCACAATCTTTGCGGTTGACTCTTTATTTGTTTTAATAAAACTTTCACCTATTCTCTTGGGCATGGTTTAGGTAGTTAGTAGTTTGTTGTAGTTTTCTTATAAATAAAGATTTGGACCTCCTCGTGGGGGTTAGATAGAGTTTTTGGAGTTAGACAGTATTCTCTCCACTTTCTTAGAATGTAACATATTTTGGAACAATAAATAAAGTGATGGTGTTTTGAACATATAAGGCTATTTGAGTTCTGGACATGCTAATCCAAGGGAGCCCACTTGGTGAGCAATCCTGTGTATTTGCTACATTATTTTTGTTTTGCTATAGTTGTTCTAGCATTTTACAGTTCCTACAGGCACTGGAATCAAAACCTGTGACTGTTCTTGCAACCAAGGCAAACAAAGGAGTTCCTGTTTGTTAGCTTCGAACATTAGTGGTAGTTAGTTGCTTAAATTACCTTTCAACATTAAGATTTCATGTAGCATTTTAGTCATTACATTTCTATATGTTTATGTAGTAGAATAGAATGGCTTTTATTGGAACTTAGTGCACAAAATGTGCTGGCCCATTTCAAGTAATACGTTCCTGGGTTGACAAGTAAATGAAACCTTCATCATAGAAATGATAGATATTGAATAGATGACCAATCCCCGAGTTTAGGTTTGAAGCCAAGTTATTATTTTAATTGGGAAGGCCAACATTTTTGGCACCATTGTTGAGGATGGTACCAAACTAAGAACTTGTCACAACCATGAGCTTTTAGTTTTTAGTTATTTAGTGTTTTGGTAGTCTAAGATAATTTGTCAAATAATTTTACTGAATCTACATGCATAGAAGAAGAAGAAGAGATGCCTATAGACTTAAAATATTCCCAGCCACTTTGAAAGAGTCTGCCCTAAGATGGTTTTTGAGCTTAGGGAGTAACATAATAGACACATGGGATGAGATAAAATGATTATTTATTGAGAAACATAAGGATTATTTTAGGGGAACTGACCACCATGGAGATGATATCTTTAGGATGACACAAAAGGAGAATGAGATTCTAGAAGACAATCTTGAGAGATTTCTATTTTGTGTTAAGTCTAAACACAATACTTTAAATGAAGAACCTCTCAAGTTGATATTTCTGAGGGGTATCAGTGATGAATGCACTAATGATCTAGGCCTTATGGGAGGATGAGATATAACTCAATTATCATGGAATGAGATCAGCCAAAATTGTCAAAAATATTCCAGGGCCACTACCAAGAAGAATAGGCATTATAGGCCTGAAATATCTTCATCAACAACAAATAGTGGAGTTTCTCAGATGGAATTAAGCCATCTCCTGAAGGATTTCAAGGAATATATTATAAATAATATGGTCACTCGACTGGACACACTTCAAGCCAAGAAGAAGCATGAATAATCTGAAGCAATGCTTGCAGAATTATGTCCACTATAGGCAAAAGAAGAAGGACTACAGATGTAAGTTAGTTGCCAATCTTGATAATCACCATGTCCCTGAGTTAAAACTAGTACATGGAGATGATGAACAACTCTTCTATGTTTCTTAAAGAAGGTCATGGGCCCCAAGACAAGGTATGCCTCCCGATCCATTATCTTTTCCTGGATCTTATGGTGATTCTTATGTACTAAATAATCAGTGGTAACCTCCATATGCTCAAAACTTTAGAAATTTTCCACCTCAAACTTGGTATAGGCCCCAAATTTCATGGTCAAATTATTCCAATCCTTCATCCTAATGGAAGCGACCAAAGGGAAATTTGTCTCAACCTCAAGGGTCATGGTAGCCTCCATATGGAAATTGGCAACCAATTTCCTAATGGAGAGGTGGCCATCAGTGGTCAAATCAACCTTTTTCTCATCTATAGCCACCTGTACAACAACTACAACAACCTTTTATAATTTCACCCCCTACTCCTATTTCTAGTCCACCTAAATCTATTCAGCTACCATCTCAACCCGTACCAAATCCAAATAGTAAACCCCAACCATAGTGACAAGTATATTTTGCTGATCCCAATGAGTACTTTGCATATTCTCTTAATATAAGTAATATTCATCTTAGATCAGGGACTAATTTTTCTAATCCATCTTCTCTAGTCATTATTGAAGTACCATCAGAGCAAACAACATCAGATAACCCACCATATCAGCCAGCTCAGTCTACCCAAGCCCAATAGCCTATAAGTTAGCCTTCAGTGAATAAAATATCTCCATTTCTTCAGAGGTTACAAGCTAAGGAGACTAAGAAAAGTGAAGATGTGACTTTTGATCTCATTGATCAGCTAAAACACATGTGTTAAGATTCCATTGTTTCAAGCTATCAAGGATTTTCCCATCTATAATAAGGTCATTAAGGAAGAATGCTTGAAGAAACTTGGTAGGAAAAAGAAGGATCCACAAATAGACCATGTGATGGGACTAATGATATGATGAAAGAATAAGGATCCGGTAGAATACTGAGAGGGGAGGGTGAATCAGTATACTGAAAAACTGATAATAACTTCCCAAACTCAAAATAAACTTACCAATAAATAACTCTGTCAAGATAATGTGTCAAAGATTACCAACATCAACCGATTTGACTATTATGACAACTTAATAGTAAACAACTTCAATCTTGTAAACATAAAAAATGCTTAATCATATGTCAACATATTCATCTCTCAATGCTTCGAGTTATCATGTCTTAATCAGAATAGTTAAGTAGTTAATCAAATCAAAAAATAAGATCATAACCACAAAAACATTCACCACTTGACACAAATATTTATACGTGGAAAACCCAAATAGGTAAAAACCACGGTGAGATGAGACGCACAAGGATAGCTATCTGAAGTCTTTTGAAGTTTGCCTTGTTAGGAGCCAAGCCTGTTAAAGCTTTACAATAAGTCCTGTTAAGAACTAATTATAGTTAGGAATCACCCAGTTAAAGGATTTACAAACATGCCTTGATGAAAAGAACAATACCTTGTTAGGAGTAACCTCGCTAGAGGATTTGAGAATCCAAACTAATGGACCACCTTGTTAGAGGATTTAGAAAGTAACCGGCCTTGTTAGAACTTACCCGGTTAGGGGATTTTGATTTCTGCTATAATGTTAGAAAACAATAGGTTTTCTTGATCTGTCTAAATAGCACTACATCTGCTTGATCAAATCCTTCTTAAGCTTCAATCTTCTTCTACTCACACTGCAGATCCCTCCACCAGTTTGACAACCACAAACTCAACTAATTTCTACCAACTCTTCCAACTTTGCCAACACTTAACAAAACAATATCATCAACCTTAAATACAAATTTAACTAGGTCGGTAACACAACAAAAACCTAATTCTCATCATCGATATTACAAACAAGTCGGTACAATCTTGACCATTAGAAATCATAACAATCTCTTCACATTAATCAAGAAAATTCCAACCACTCCATGATCACCACTTCATTGGACTTGTAACTCATCATGCACTATGCATTAGATGCAATCCACTTTGCTCCTTTCCAAGATAATAGACAAACGCACCAAATCAATCTAAACTTATCCTCATTTAATGATCACACATGTCTCCATTATTACCACTCAACATCAAATCATAAACAACCAAAATTGATCGGTTAGGGTTTATCAAAAAACAACTGGTAGGGTTTACCGATTACATAATATACAAAGGTTTAACCCTATACACCGGTTCAACTTACAAACTACCATATACCGATTTACAACATCTTCCGTAAAGTTTATCATACCGGTTACAATACAAAAGCAATATCAACAAGAACATCAACAAAATCATGAATACCATTCACCATTTCAATTGACATCAATGACAATATATCATTAATGCAGTCTATATTCAAAATGCCAACAATCTAAAAATACCAACAAGGACAACTAGCTGATATTATGTTGGGAAAGGTTACAATACCTTAGTACTCCGATCCAAGTAGCCCTATTGTGGGAATAGTCATTAATGGTACTCATATTAAGAATTCTCTAATAGATCTAGGAGCCACCATTAAAGTCATGACTAAGGACATCATGCATCAACTTAACATAACCAATCTTCAACCTACTCCCACAGTCCTGTAGCTTGCTGATAGCTCTATTATCTGACCCAATGGTATGGTAGAAGATGTTGTAGTTACTTTGGATTCTTGGGAATACTAGTAGATTTCATGATATTAACTCCTAAGGCCACATTAGGAGGATACCCAATCATCTTAGGAAGGCCTTGGCTTGCTACAACTAATGCATACATTGGGTGTTGGTTAGGAGATATGACCATTTCAAATGGGAATTCCACTAAGAAATTAGCTCTTTATTCACTTGCACAATCTTTGCTTGACCAGGAATAGGTGATGTGGCCTGATGTAGGGGAAGAGATAGAAGAATATGTTAATTCTTTTTGTCACCTTATGATGATAAATAGAGAACCATTCATATAGCTTCAAGATGAAGATCGAGTGCTTTCCAATATTATATAAAATCATTATGGCTCAGAACACCAGTTGCAGGAGTTAACTTCATGTGTCTTGCACTCAATTTTCCTGCCTCCCCCCTCATCCAAACTTCCTATAGCCACAGATATATTGTACACATTGTTACCACAAGAGGTCCACACTTCTTCTCTCATTGAAGTGGCTCAGAGTGACCTAACCACCAAGGTAGAAGTTGCTCCAAACAAGAATTTAAATATTAATAATCAGCTCACGGAGGCACAGATGGCAACCTTGGTTGATCTACTTCAGTGTCATAAGCAAGATTTTGCATACGACTACCAAGACATGAGGGGGTTAGATCCTAAAGTGTGTACCAATAGGATATATATCAAGGAAGAATACAAACTAGTTAGACAACCATGAAGGAGGATTAATCCAACCTTAAGAGAAATAGTTAAGGAGGAATTGCAAAAATTGTTAAATGTTGGATTTATCTATCCTATATTAGATAGCCACTGTGTGTTACCTCTAGTTATAGTCCCTAAAAAGGGGGGTAAATAGCGATTTATATGGATTATAGGGAACTCAACTCAGCAACTAAAAAGGATAATTTTCCATTACCCTTTGTAGATCAAGTGTTAGATTCCCTGGTAGGAAAAAAGTATTTTTTATTCTAATGCAGAGCCCCTTAACACACCTAAGGACAGGTCCAAAATTTTTGGTTTTGACCCTTCAAATGATAACAAGGATCCTATCAAAAGGACTCCACACCTTAAGGTTTGAACTACTCACACTCCTCTGGACTACCACCTACTCAAAATGAGTAAATGGCTTCAACATCTCCAACACACCTCTCCATGACTCTTTTTCTTAGGGGCCTAGGATTTGGTCAATTCATGGTACCTAGGAACCATTCCTAACACTTGTTTTTGGTTTTGGCTTCAATGCCCTATACTTCCTTTAGAAACCTACCCTCAAGGCTAGTAGCCCTATTTAGCGGGTATTCTACCCTTAACTCCAAAATATTGCACATAACTTGACAAACTATTCACCATTATAGAGATACCCTTTATGGAGTTACACTCATCCTTAAAAGGGATTGGAAAAATCTACAACCTAAGGGTCTGAACCCTTTAGAAGTCTAGAGACCTAATCAGGATGATTAGGCCTAATTTACAAAGAAACATCAATTTCAAGACTCCCAATTACAAAAAAAACTTCATGAGAAGTTGGGGAATAATAAATAATCTCTAATTATATGTTTTCACACTTGGAATCTACCGCTATGAGATTTTAGGATGATTGTCCTAACTTTATCCAGGGTAGTCACATGGAGATTCCTACCTAGATTTGCATCATACTCTTCACAATGAAGCCTCCCTTGCAAAAAACCATGAAAATATTAAATTAAACTGCCAATATTGCATTCCACCAAAGGAAATACCTTCTAGGTGAGTGGGATGCAAGATATGGCCATTTTTAGGTGAAACCCTAGCCGAACCCTTGTTTTTCGGGTTACAGTTAGTAAAACAAGGGGTTCTCACTTCTCACAGAAGATCAAGACCTCAAACCACCACCAAAAAAAATGTGACTCAATCCTCTAATTGCTCCATGAACACATTTGTCAGAATCAATCCGTACAATGATGTACAACCACAACAAGTTCAGAATTTCAGGGAAAAACTCATTTTTTTGTCTTATTATGCTTTCAAACTTCAATCACCAATCACCCCAACCTTGGGAATCATGTCCAAAAAGTATATAGACCTTATTCAAATTTTTTCCAACCAAATTTTGAATAGTTTGGAGCCATTGAGAGGATTACATCAAAAGTTGCACTTTTGCTTGCAAAAGTTGCATTTTTCAAATGTTGCATTTTTGACAAAAGTTGTCAACCAAACCAAATTTGGGATCCACAGAACTTGGATCAACCAAACACAACCTACACACCCTAAAATCCTATAAAACATCAAAAAAAATATCATTCTACCCCTATCTACCCATTTGTCTAAATTGGCTTATTAGGATGCCTAATTTGGGACATTGGTTTACATGGTGGGGTCCTTATTGAAAACATGAAAATGCCCAAACAAAAGAAACTCAAAATGATCCTAATAACCTACTCCTCATCCTCTGATCCATGAATGGCTTGTTGAAGAGGTGACCCTGCACCACATTCTTGGATTGATGCAATGGTTATAATCAAATTAGAATTTCCCCAAAAGATCAGGAAAAAAACACATTCACTTGCCCTTGAGGGACATATGCTTACTCTATTCTTCCATTTGGTTTATGCAATGCTCCAGCTAATTTCCAAAGAGTTGTCATTAACATATTCTCAGAAATTTCAAATGATTGCATGGAGATATACATGGACGATTTCACCAATTATGTCTTAGAGTTTGAGGAGGCATTGGATAATTTGAAGAAAGTACTATAGAGATGTGAAGATTATAGTTTATCTTTGAATAGTGAGAAACGTTTCATGATGATGCAGTAAGGAATAGTCCTGGGGCATCATATTTCTAAGGTTGGTAGTCAAGTTGATCCAGCTAAGATAGAGGTCATTCTTAACCTTCCTATTCCAACCAAGCAAAAGGATGTTCAAATTTTTCTTGGACATGTTGGGTATTATAGAAGGTTTATCAAGGATTTTAATAAGATAAAGGGCCTTTATATTATCTCTTGTCCAAAGATGTTGAATTTGATTGGACCCCAGCATGTGATGAAGCTTTCCTGAAGCTTTAAAAAGCACTGACTCAGGCGCCAATCCTACAGGGCTCAAATTGGTCATTGCCCTTCCACATTCACACGCATGCATCCGACTATGCTATAGGTGCAGTTATGGGACATAAAGAAGGTAATTTAAAAAATGCAATTTATTTCATCAGCAAGAATTTACAGGGACTAGAATTCAACTACACTATTATAGAAAAGGAGATGTTGGCAGTGATATATGCACTTAATAAATTTAGGCATTACATAACAGGATATCATATTTTTGTTCATACATAAGATACAACAATATGATATCTTATGAACAAGTCTTCCATCATAGGAAGACTGGCCAGATGGTTGCCACTAATGCAGGAGTTTGATATCATGACTGTTGATAAACTAGGGAAAGCCAATGTGGTAGCAGATTATCTTTCTAGGCTTCAACTATAGAATATTCTTGCAAAAATATATGATTCCTTCCCAGATGAACAAATGTTCTTGATAAATTTACAAACTCACTGGTATTCTTGATGCAAGAGCATCCCCGGTTCATGGCAATCTTGCATCAACCAAAAACATTTTCTTTCCATTTTACTTTCTATTTTCAGTTTCAACATTTCTTTCTGTGTACACCGGTTTTTGGCTCACCAGATCCTATGGAGTTGGATTTTACTTGAATACTTGATCATATTTATTATTTCTAAACTGCATCACATTTAGATCATTTCCCGACAAGATATCACTATCAGTTTCCTTGATAATATCTTGTTACCGGTTGACGGTTACTTGTTACTGGTTGCCTGGACCTATTTTTGGGATCTACTGGAACCCCTTCCAAAGCTTGCAGAGCCTTAGGTGTTGATTTCGATGTTCCTTGGTGTCTTTTCCCATGATCTACACTTCATCCTTTGGATTTTATGGAGGAATATCTTGGTGAAGGCCGACCATGTTGCTTTTACATATTAGGTCTTGTTCTTCGGGTTTTGATCCATTTTTGGACCGACCAGATCCCCTTGGATAGTATATATCATTGTAATTGTGCATTAGAATCTATTATTGTAATTATTGGATAGTATATATCAATTGTGCAGAGGAGAGGTAAAGAGAAGATCAAGACATGGGATCAAATGGTTGTTAAGTTAAAGTCAAAATTTATGCCAGCTAATTATCAAGTGGATCTATTCCAGAAGTTACAAAATTTGAGACAAAAGGAATCTAGTGTGAAGGAGTACATCGAAGCATTTTACAAGTTGAATATCAAATCCAGACATGTTGATGATGAAGTTGAACAAGCTGCAAGATACTTGAATGGATTGTAGATGTCTATACAAGATGAATGCAGTTTGATCAAATTACACAGTGTTGAAGAGGCTTACCAATATGCCCTAAAGGAAGAAGAGAAGTTAAACAAAAGACATGAGCAGAGGCAGAGAGGTAGAGGTGGAAAGTTTATCGGAGGTATATTTCAAGGAGGAAGAGGATATACTGGAGGTAGAGGTACTTATATAGATCAGAACAAGGATAAAGAAGCGAACAAAGAAGGTAATTCATCCTAGAAAGATGATAGAAATTTCTACTAGAGGAGAGAACCGGATGGCTATCAGAATGATAATTTTGGAAGACAAGACAAGAGAGAATTTAGAGGAACTTGCTATAAGTGTGGAGGAGAAGGACATCATACTTTTGAGTGTAAGAAGATAGAGAATACCTGAAGAAAAGAAGTAGTGGAATAAAACCCCACTGGATCAGATAATAAACCGGAAGATGGAGAATTGTTGATGGTGAGGAGAGTATTGTGTCATACCAGGATAGAAGAATATCCCTTGCAGAGGAAGAATTTGTAAAGTTGTTATTGATAGTGGTAGTTTAGATAATCTTGTTTCATAGGAGATGATGGATAAGTTGAATTTGGAAAGATTGAAACACCCTAAGCCTTATTAAATAACATGGATTCAAGATGAACATAAGTTGTTAGTAAGTGAGAAATGTTTGGTGAAATTGAAAATTGGGAATTACCATGATGAATTCTTGTGTGATATTATGCCTATGGATATTTGTCATCTTTTTTTGGGTAGACCTTGGCAGTTTGATAGACAAGTAGTAAATAATGGGAGGAACAATACATACACTATTGTGGTCAATGGGATGAAGCAAACCTTGTTGTGCTTGGAGGAACATTTAAAGAATGAAGTTTTTATGAATGATAGAATCTATTTGGTGGATGGAAGGAAATTCTTGGATCAATTGAGACATGAGAATGTGTGTTTTGCCTTAATTCCTAACAAGACTGAGAATCTAGAGCATGAAGAGGAACAATCAGAAGAGATAAGAGATTTGTTGATAGAATATAAAGACATTATTTTAGATAATGTGCCTGATGGATTGCCACCTATGAGAAGTATTAGTCATTGCATGGACTTGGATCCCAGAGCTAGTTTTCTTAACAAAGTTGCACATCGTATGACACTGGTAGAGAATGAATAACTGAATAGACAAGTGCATGAGTTGTTAAAGAAATGTTTGATCAGATAGAGTTTGAGCCCTTGTGTAGTACCATCAGTATTAGCACCTAAGAAGAATGGAGAGTGGATAATGTGTACCGATTCCAGAGCAATAAACAAGATCACAGTGGAATACCGGTTTCCTTTGCCTAGGATGGATGACATAATGGACTATTTGAATGGAGAAAAATACTTTACAAAGATAGATTTGAAGAGTGGATATCATCAGATCAAGATCAAAGAAGGAGATGAGAGGAAGACAAAATTCAAGACAAATGAAGGACTGTATGAATGGTTGGTGATGCCTTTTGGGTTAACTAATGCACCGAGTACTTTCATGAGGCTGATTAATGAGGTATTGAAGAAATTATTGAGTAAGTTTATTATTGTGTATTTGGATGACATTTTGATTTTTAGTAAGACAAAAGAGGAGCATTTTTTGCATTTGAGACAAGTTTTGCAGAGGTTGAGAGAAGAAAAGTTGTTGATAAATATTAAGAAGTGTACTTTCATGAAGGATGAGTTAGTCTATTTAGGATTTGTGATATCTGAACATGGTTTGAAGATGGACCCTGAGAAAGTGATAGCAATTGTTGAATGACCTACACCGAAAAGCATTGGAGAGGTAAGATCATTTCATGGATTTTCTAGTTTTTACCAGAAGTTCATCAAAAATTTCAGTTCATTTTGTAACCCTATGACTAAGACCATGAGAGGAGATAAGAAGGAATTCAAGTGGACCACAAGAGAAAACAAAAATTTTGAACTATTAAAGAATAAGGTGACTGAGAAGTCTATGTTGGCTTTACTGGATTTCAATAAATTATTTCAAGTGGATTGTGATGCAAGTGGAACAATAGTAGGACCAGTCTTGAGTCAGGAAGGGAGAGCAATAGTTTATTTTAGTGATAAATTGAATGATGCTCGGAGGAGATATTCATTATATGATCAAGAATTTTATGCCATAGTTCAAGCCTTGAATAAGTGGAGACATTACTTGTTGCCTAAGGAGTTTGTGTTGTATACATATCATCAATCTTTGTAGTATTTGAACAATCAAGGTAAGTTGAATTAGAGACATATGAGATGGGTAGAATTTTTGCAGAGTTACACCTTTGTGTTGAAGCATAGAAGTGGGAAATCTAAGAAATTGTTGATGCATTGAGTAGGAGAAGGAATTTGTTGATAGAGATGAGAGTGTTAGTATTAGGATTTGAGGAATTGAAGACCTTGTATGATGATGACCTGGATTTTGGAGAACCTTGGAGAGCATGTAGAGAACCGGTTATGGTAGATAGAAGCAAGTGGTTGGATTACTTCATTCATGATGAGATTTTATTTAGAGGAGCTCAGTTGTGCATACCTAAGAGTTCTATGAGGAGAATATGATAAAGAAGAAACATAGTAGAGGTTTAGTTGGACATTTTGGTATTGACAAAACAATAGCATTGGTGAGTGAGTAGTACTTTTGGCCCCAGATTCATAAGGATGTTGAGAAATATGTGCAAAGTTGTAGATTTTTTCAAGTAGAAAAGGGTAGTAGTTAGAATGTGGGATTGTATAAACCTTTGACAGTACCAGTAAGACCTTGGGAGGATATAAGCATGGATTTCATACTTGGATTACTTAGAACAACGAGAGGGAATGATTCTATATTGTGGTAGTGGATAGACTCTGGAAGATGGCTCATTTCATACCTTGTAAGAAGACATCAGATGCATTACATGTAGCAAACCTATTTTTCAGGGAAGTGGTGAGATTGCATGGATTACCTAAGAGCATAGTTTTAGATAGAGACACTAAGTTTGTTGGTTATTTTTGGAGAACACTTTGGAAGAGGATGAAGACATATTTGAAGTTCAGTTATATTTTTCACCCACAGACTGATGGATAGATAGAAGTAGTTAACCGGAGCTTGAGAAATTTGTTGAGATGTTCAGCTGGAGATAAAACCAAAAGTTGGGATTTGATTCTTGCACAAGCTGAGTTTGCCTATAATAATTTAGTAAATAGGTGTACCAGAAGAACACCTTTTGAGATTGTTCTTGGAGTGCATACTAGAGGTATATCAGAATTAAGAGATATTAGCAATGAAGACTAGAGAAGTTCATAAGCAGAAGAATTTGTAGATCACATGAAAACCTTGCATATTTAGGTTAAGCAACATTTGGAGGACATGAACAAAAAGTATAAGGAGAAGTTAGATGAGAATAGGAGACATAAGGAATTTTAAGTTGGTGATGAAGTGATGGTATATTTGAGAAAAGAGAGATTCTCGGTTGGAACTTATAGCAAGTTACAAATGAGAAAGTTTGGAACTTGCAATATTTGGAGGAACTTTAGTTTAGGAAATGCATATGAAGTGGACTTACCAGATAGTCTGAGTATTTCACCTGTGTTTAACATTGCAGAACTTTATGAGTATCATGAACCAGAATTCAATGAGGACAGTATTGCAGATTGAAGAAGTTGAGGAAATACAACTTTAGATATCCCAAGAACACCTGCATGCAAATACCTGTCACAAGAGAAGAATGGAGACACACAAAGTAAAAAATATATAAATGCTCTGAAGAAGAAAATTATCATTCAGAAAGGGAATCAATTAATGAAAAACTACAATAAAATCCTTATAAAAGGATAATAGCAACCCTAAACAAAACCCTAAAGGGATAATGTGTATTTAATAATTAGAATAATTATTAAATACCTACAATATTTATTAAATGTCTAAGTTTAGCTTAAGCGTAGAGTTTAATAGACTAATAATTATTAGCTAATACAAGATAACTCTAACACCCCCCTTAAGATGAACTTAGGGAGTAGCTAAAAAACTAAATGCATGAAGCAAAAAATGCAACTACATGATGAAGGCAAATTTGGTTTCGGCAACAAGGCCTGATGAGGTACCCAATCACAACCAAATCTCTATGAACTGGAGAAATAGAGAAAACCACATGGGAAAAAACTCTACTCCAAAAAGAGATGGAAAAGCAAGAAGAACACCACTAAAGCAGAAAATAGCTGCAAACACTATCGGAGAGTAATTGTTTATCTGAAGAACCTCCACTGAAATAGAACATGACCAGGTAGAGAAGACTATAATCTGCATGAGTGCCCTCAAATGAGACTACTCAAATCAGATGGAAAAAAAAGGCAAACAATTGAACTCAAATATACAGATGGCATGAGACACCAAAGCTTGAAGAGCTGATCAATCAAACCAAGGAAGTATTAGAACCAATAGGACAAACCTCCCCATAATGCTGAAAAGGGAGAGGGATAGGTACACTAAAAAGAATGGCCAACAAGAACTGCGTGATGAAGAACCATAAACATTGAAGGTGTAGAGAAAGTACATAGTATCATGGAAGGAACACTCACTGGACAAAGGTAGATGGCAAACAAAAGGCGAACATTAACCCCTCATGGCACTTTATAAGTAGTGCATGTACAATAAGGCACAAGATGTGCAAGATCCCAAGTAAACAATGCATGATGGCACTTTATCTTAATGCATTTACATAAATGAAATGCTACAATGATAAGAAGACTGAAAATAGAAAGAAGAACCAAAACTGAGACATCCTACTCAGAGAAAAGATCCCAGGACCTGAAACAACCAAGATATCCACCAGAGTGCTGAAAAGCAAAAATATGAATAAAATATTTCTGGAGAAGAATTTGGAAAGAAAACTCATATGGATGGAAAATACATAGAATAAGATTTCCAATGATATAATTTTTTTGAAAAACGGAGTTCAGATGCTCACAATAAGGCACAAGATGTGCAAGATCCCAAGTAAACAATGCATGATGGCACCTTATCTTAGTGTGTTTGCATAAATGAAATGCTACAATGATAAGAAGACTGAAAATAGAAAGAAGAACCAAAACCGAGACATCCTACTCAAAGAAGAGATCCTAGGACCTGAAACAACCAAGATATCCACCATAGTGCTGAAAAGAAAAAAAATGAATAAAATATTTTTGGAGAAGAATCTGGAAAGAAAACTCATATGGATGGAAAGTACACAGAATAATCTTTCCAACGATATAATTTTTTTGAAAAACGAAGTTCAGATGCTCATTTTATGGCTTGCGGAGTGTAAAAATGAACTTTTGGATTTGACAGCAAAAAGAACTATCAAAAAAGAAAAATCAAAAGATCAAACCTCCAGATCTAGAGAGAGCTTGGAAAGAGCTTTCTGATGATATAAGATTTTTGAAAAAGCACCTCCATATGACCAAGTTATGGCCAAAAGAAAAAACCCCTCTTTTAGGGCATAAAAAGGGTAAAAAAAAAAAAAATTGACAAAAATTTCCTGACACATTTGCAGGGACAGCCGTACGGATTTTTGTGCCTCGAAAAATGTGCCAATAAAAAAATTATGCCTCAGATACCTCTATCACTAAAAATAGGCAAATTATATATCAAAATTCATGGAATCAACCTTCTGAATCCAACTGTGAGGTTCTTTTGGAACCAAAATGTACCAAAAAATCAGCTACCCCCAGAAATGGAAAAAAATAACTGCACAAACCCTCGAATATACAGATCTGAAGAACAAGTCCCAAAATCACCTAGAGGCTCATGAGTAAAAAATGGTCAAGTTTTATATGACCCTAGGGGTTTTTGGGCCTTCTGAGCATGATGGTGAGGTCCGTTTAGGCCCAAAGTGCTAAAAAAAAAGCCTATCCTTAAGTACATAAAAAAAACTTCCTGAAACCCCAGATTTGCTTCCAATGCAAAAATTCTCAAAACAAGAACAGATAGTTGCAGATATGAAGCTCTGATACCATGAAGAAGTTGAAGAAATACAAATTCAAAGATCCCAAGAACACCTACATACAAATACATGTCACAAGAGAAGAATGGAGACACATAAAGCAAAAAAAAATATAAATGCTTTGAAGAAGAAAATTATCATTCAAAAAGGGGATCAATTAATGAAAAAGTACAATACAATTCTTATAAAAGGATAATAGCAACCCTAAAGGTGTGCAACCCTAAAGAAACCCTAAAGGGATAATGTGTATTTAATAATTAGAATAATTATTAAATACCTACAATATTTATTAAATGCCTAAGTTTAGATTAAGCGTAGAGTTTAATAGACTAATAATTAAATAACTAATTATTAGCTAATACAAGATAACTCTAACATAGATTTGGAGAAACAGTTGCCTCAAAAGGAACTAGATTAGGTTGAAGACATTTTGGATAGTAGGATTGGGCATAGTACCGAAGCAGTCAATATAAGGAGTATCTTGTGAAGTGGAAGGATATAATAGTTGAACATTCATCTTGGATTTCTTAGGAAAAGGTAGATTGCCTTGGTTTCCCTTTGACCCCAGCAAAGAGAGAGACTCACATTTTTCAATAACCCTAGATGTCTAATGCAGGAGCATCCCCGGTTCATGGCAATCTTGCATCAACCAAAAACATTTTCTTTCTATTTTACTTTCTATTTGTAGTTTTAGCATTTCTTTCTGTGTGTACCAGTTTTGGCTCACCGGATACTATGGAGTTGAATTTTACTTGAAGACTTGATCATCTTTCTTATTTACAAACCTCATCACATTTGGATCATTTTGTGGCAAGATATCGATATTAGTTTCCTTGACTGTTTCCTATTATCGGTTGACAGTTTCTTATTACCGATTGCCTAGACCTATTTTTGTGATCTACCAAAACCCCTTCCAAAGATTGCGGAGCCTTGGACATTGATTCCAATGTTCCTTGGCATGTGGCCGACCTTTTCCCATGATCTATACTTCATTCTTTGGATATTTCGGAGGAATCTCTTGGTGGAGGCCGACCTTGTTGGTTTTATACATTAGGTCTTGTTCTTTGGGTTTTGATCCCTTTTTGGGCCAATAGGATCCCCTTAGATCATATATATCATTGTAATTATGCATTAGAATGTAATCAAGAAGTTAGACTGAGTGTGGAAGATAGATCTTGAGCTTTGAGGTCTCGGTTGTGACCTATTTTGTACTTTGAGCATGTTTTAGAAGGCCTGTGAGCCAGTTTCTGTAACTCGGTTGTTACCAGTTGGTTGTAAACAATTTTCATGAAATAATTTGATCTGTTTTGCATTGCCTCCATCATATCTTTGTGTTTCCATTGTGTTTACTCTTGCTGATTGGTTTGGATTAATCTCTTTGAGGTCCCTGCTAACCAGTGATTGCTTCAATTCTAATATAGCAAATTATTTGGTTGCTAACAAGATTCCTTCTGACTTCTCTCCAAAAGAGAGAAGACTCTTGGTTGAGAAAAGTTTCAATTTTGATTGGATTGCAGACTATCTATTTTATAAAAGACCAAATCAAATCCTAAGAAGTTGTGTTAGAGAGGATGAAACCTATGATATTCTTCACGCTTGCCATGATGAGCCATGTGGAGGGCATTTTGCTTCCAAGAGGACAACAATCAAAATTCTTAATGCAAGATACTATTGGACAATCTTACATAAAGATGTAGGCAAATGCACTAGAAAATGTGATAGGTGTCATAGGATGGGAAGGCCTACCAAATCTGATGAGATGCCATTGTATCCATAAGTAGTGGTTACACCATTTGACAAATGGGGATTAGACTTTGTAGGACCAATTGACCCTCCTTCCAATAGAAGATCCTATATCCTAGTATGCACTGATTATGTCACAAAATGGGTGGAAGAAAAAGCAATGAAACATTCTAGAGATAACAAGGTAGTTGAATTCCTCTATGAAGAAATCTTTACGAGATATGGAGTACCTAGAGAAATTGTTACAGATCAAGGGCCAAATAGCTTTGGTCAATGAGTATAATATCAAGCATAGGAAATCTACCCCATACCATCCTCATGTGAATGGCTAGGTAGAAGTCACTAACAGGGAGCTGGAGGCTATTTTAACAAAGACAACAGCTCTACATAGGAAAAATTGGCCAAGCAGACTACCAAAAGCTATTTGGGCATACAAAACTACATGGAAAACAACTACTGGTTTTACTCCTTTTGAAATGATATATGGGAAACTAGCAATGATGCCCATTGAGTTTGAGCATAAAACTCTAAGGAAAACTCTACAACTGAATATGAATCTATTTGTGGCACAAAGAGCTTGAAACATGCAACTGAATGCTCTGGATGAAGTAGGGAAAATGGCTCTCTAGTACATAGAAGTTGTGTTGGGACTATGTAAAATTGAGTAATGTTTATAGGCCCATTTCAAAATTTTGCTCTGCATGTCAGAAAAGTACCTAAATGAGTTAGTTTGAATGACTTAGTTAGCAAGGGGGTAAAATGGAGCCAGTTGATTTTCAGAGGGTAAGGCTCAAGATTCATGTCCTAAACCTTTCATTTGGCCTATTCAGTGATGTGGAACTCTTAGAATTCAATTTGGATGAGTCTATGAGGTACCCAGTTTGAGGGGTGAGCTGAAAGCGCATTTTAGGCACAAATGCAGATTTTATGGAGTAGCCTACTTTGAGTGTTTGTATCTTTTGCCCTATTGATCGTCATGAATAAATTCAAAGTGGATTCAATTCTATGCATAAATGTGAGTCAGTCTACATAATTTCAAGTCTTGATGAATCCATTTACTCAGTTTTCATAGCCAAATCTGTTTGCAGTTTGTGTGGTTTGACTAGTCTGTTTCGACAACTAGTCGGAGCCCTGTTTTGCATAAGTGTAAAAGTTGCCTCAGTAAGTGTCATGCCATAATGTTTGTTTCAAGCTAATTTTGGTATAAATGATGAGCTACGTTTCAAATTTCAAGCCTTTATCAATCCATTTGATCGATTTTCAAAAGGATTCATTTAGCTATCATTTTCAGTTATCCACACTTTCAGTGATATATCAGTTAATGTGGCCATTTTTGTGAGTGCACCATTTGTATCTTGTCAGTTTGGTGATCGAACTGAGGATTCAAAGATTTAATATGTACTTAAAGGTACCTGTGCTCCAAATTTGAGGGCCTAGGGAGGTCATTTGATATTTTTGAGAAAGGCGTCATGTGTTGCTAGGACATTGACTTCATCAGGTCCGCAGTGTCGACAAAGCCAGTTGGCCATTTTTGCCAATTAATATCTCTTCGCTTAGGACACGTCTTCAGAAACTGTTTGGTAGATTTCATGCTTGTATATCAAAGTACACGCCTGTCAGATGGCGAGCTCCAGAAAGGTGTTTTGACAGGTTTGAAAATTACGTCTTCGCGATTAAATGCGAAAATGTGGCATAATTGCCTGAAAGTCGCGAAACTCAGTTTAATGATCTGAAAACGATGCCGATCATTTCCAGAGGTGTGTTTAAGGTGTCTGAAGCATTTCGGAGGCCAATCGTTTGAAAACAATTTTTTTTTTAGTCGGACCCACTTTGGGGCCCGCGCATTAATTGTGTGACAGAATGTTTTCATTTCATGGCATTTCAACCCCTAGACATAATCGAAGAAGTGATTAATGATATTGGCTTATTCAATGTTGAATGTTCAACAGTAGCATATCAGAGGTTCCGAGTTTTAAAAAAAAACAAAAAAAACTTATGCAATGGCTGGCAAGAGCCAAATTCCACAACTTTGCCAATGTCTTCCCCTGCTGTAGCAAATTAAAAGGATTTAGAAACAATTTGCAAATGCAATTAGCAAATACAATTCTTTAGTAATGCATTTGGCAAGTGTGTTACCAATGCCGTGACTTTTCCTGGCATCTTCCCTATGCATGGTATGTAAAGTGTGGAGCTAATCCTCTCCTTTGCAAGAATGGTGGAGGAGCAGTAGCATGAATTTTTTTTATACAATTGCAATGATGGCAGGTAACATGATGGAAGGGGATGATATCATAAGTCATATAACATTCAACATTCAAAAAAAAAACTCCAAATTAATGCAAGATGAGAGGAGGAAATTAGTGCTGATGGAGTTGAAAACCAATAGCAAATTGTAACTGTTGCAATTCCCCCTCACCCCACATGATGCTCAGGCAACAATTTAAAAAAAAACAAACTTCAGAGCTTTTACAATGGAGCTGCAATTAGCAATGAAACTCCCTTGCGTGGTATGGCTAAGGAGGTTTCTGCAAATACATTTGCTAACATTTTGTAGAGAGCAGCATTGAAACCAAATGCAAATGGCAACGTCAACACCATCTCCTCCCAAATTTCTACGCATTGCAAGTAGAAGGTGTTGAAAAGGGTTTTTTTTTTATAGAGACTTTCATGCAAATGCATTAGCATCTCCTTCTCGCATGAGCTTGCTGAAAAGGTTTTAAAACAATGTTCAAAGAAATATGCCTTGTATGGAGTGGTGATCACAAAGGCAACATAAAACCTCTCAGCAAATGGAAATTGGCAGTGTGGGGGATTTTCAAGCTCAAGCCAATGTAGATAGCAGTCCTCTGAGGTAAAAGGCATATAATAGGCATTGAAGTTGAAGAAAGCATTCAAAAATCCCAAACAAATGCATTGCCAGCCATTAAAACTCATAAAAACTTGTAGTTCCAGGCAAATCGCTTAATCCCACATTGACTAGGAAATGGTCTATTTTAATGTTTATAAGCAAAGTCACACTAATGTAATATATCTAAGCCATAAAGGCTTTTGACGCATGGTGCCTATGGGCGCCCAAGGTGGGCCCACGCGTGAGCACAGATCCTGAGGCGACAGAGGAGGTGACTGGGCGGTGACCAGGTGGACCCCACATAGGCACGCTTCTCGAGGCAAATGGGTAAAATTTTGCAGAGAAAGGCCGACTTAACCAGTGAGCAGGTTCCAGCCGATCGGACGAAGTGCGTGATTTTGTGAAAGGAAGACGCATGCTAATTAAGCCCTGTGAAGTTGCAAAAAGGGTAAAGGTCGAGCATATTAGATGGAGATCGATGGCCCGCGCCGTTTCGCAGATTGAAGATGCACAAATGTTAGACCCTGCGAAGTTGTGAAAGCTAGGTGGCGGGTATAGTCGGATGTCTAGTAGGTGGGCTCGGTGAGGTGGCACAAAGGTGGTGCCTAGGTGGCGATGACATGGCGCTGAGGTGCACATGGTGGCCAAGTGGCAGTGATGAGGTGTCATCCCAGGTGGCATCCGGTCAACCCCATTGACCAATCAGAGGCCACCACGTGGCAAGGTGTCAGAGCACATTCAGAGCAAAAAATCAAAATTAAAATTGTAAATGATATAGTTTAAACTATATTAAATAATTCAAAAATTTAAATGATGGTGCACATTGGGGAATTAATTTGCCCAGGGCTCAATTTTTGGCCAAAATATGAAGTGTTATATATTTTTGGAAAGCTCTCGGAATGAGGAATCTAATTATGAAGTTAATTTTGGTGAAGATTAGATATTTTGGAAGTAGTTTGGTCGAGATTGAAATTCAGTTAGAGAGGAGACACTTGGCAATTCAGTTACAGATTTGATTTGGTTCCCTCTCCTTCTTATTCCCAATTCTTCTCAGTTGTAATGGTTCCAGAAATTTGGAGAATGGCTCCATTTTTTCATGGCTTCCAATTCTGAGTATTCTTCAAGATTGTACAAAGCAGGGCTATCCTTTCAGTAATGGAGTTCAATTCCTTGCTATAGGTGTTCTTAGTTGCAAGTTCTTGTGTATGTAAGGCATGCACAAATTCACACAGAAGTTGTCTTTGGATTTGTATTTTCATTATATTCAAATCAGATCCTCAAGGAGGCTGAGATTTGTTATCTCAAGGAGGTAATTGTGATTGTTTGCAGGGATTCTTCAAGGAAGAATTTAAATTCTATAATAGATCATGAATAATGGAATATAGTTTCTGGATTTGATATTTTCTGTGAATGAGCTGAGTAATGCATTTATGCAAGGCATTAAATGCATGAATATTTAGTAATGAAGATGGATTTGCAGTATAATCTTTCATTTATAGTTTAATGAGTGACTCTGTTGCCCTTGGATAAGGCACTGGTCTTGCAAGTTTGGGGATGTTTCTCAGCTATACATTTTAAAAGATAAATCTATTTCCGTTTATGTTTAGGGGTTAATGTTCTATCCTTCCAAAGCTCTATTTCACCTATTATTTGTATAAGATCTAGCCCATCTGTACATGTTACCTAATTTGGTGAGCTTGTGGAATGGTTTGTCTGCTTAGTGTTGATGCAGTTATGTCTCTGTAATTGTTGTATTTAGTGCATCAAAAGGGTGTCCCCCCCTAGGTCTAGCAGAACCTAAAGTGCAGGAGGATCATTAGGATCCTATGTTATGTTGTCCAAGCCCTGAGGTGTTTCATTGATTGAGATCGGCTATCTCATAGATAGATTTGCAGGTGTCTTGGGTTATCACTTTTGGTGAACAACAAGTTATTCAAAATCAGCGTACAAAGTGGCATGTCAAGTACATTAAAGATAGAAAATTCAAATCTGGAGATTGGGCACTTTTATATTATTCTAGGTATAAGAATTCCCTGGGCAAGCTGCAGACTCATTGGTTGGGTCCATATGAAGTTGTTTAAGTTTTTCAAAATGGAGCAGTACAATTGGCAACTATAGATCATGTTAAGTTTAAACTTCTAGTCAATGGTCATAGATTGTGCCTGTATCACAAACCTGTCACCAAAGAGGAATTCCTACAACAGTTTGACATGCAACCATTTGTTGTAGTTCCTATAGCTCATGCAGGAGGACTCTCTGTCCCACAATCTTGAACCACTCTTTGCATGCAGTCATAATAAATATTTCCACCTCTTGTGGAAATACCTTTCTCTATCAATAAATTATCCATCTTCACATCATTACATAACTTTTTTGCCTCATCTCACTTCCCTTCACCTCACTCCACTCTAATTTATCACTAACTAACTCTTATGTTGTTGTATTAATTTGCATGTTTCCATGTATGCATATTATCCATTCTTCTTAAACATGCATTTATTTATTCATTATGAATATTGTCATGTGTGATTCACATAATAAATTTTGCCAAATAAAGGTCCTTTTCCACATGTGTTCCAGACCCATGTGTCACCTTAGGTTCCGGGGGGGGGGGGGGGGGTGTTATTAGTGAATTTGTAAGTTTTAATGATTGCACATCTTGTCCATTTCATTCAAGCCTATCACTTAGAGTTTGTGTTGTGAATTTTTAAACTTTTTGAAATCATTTTAAAGAGAGTTTAAGATTGCCGTGACAACTCGTGGCAGTTTACACTTGAAATATTTTTCAAGCATACTTTCTTGCCACCATTTTATTGCATGGTACTGTGAAATATCCTATAATAAATATGTGTAATAAATAAGGAGAAGGCCATAAGATATGATATTGTAATGAGATTTGAGAAGGAAATTATTAGTTTTAGGTTGAAGTCTCGTAGTGCTCCATCATTCTGCATTTTTGGCGTTGTGGCAAGAATTTCTTTGCTTGAGTATTCATGGGAGGTGTGCCTATCCACCATAAACCTGTAACTCATGATTCTTTGATGAATGATCAATTGTGTGAACCTTATTTCCAAAATTGTGGGTGGATAGATTATTTCTAAAAATTAATGAATTTTAATGAAGAAATTGTGCAAGAATTCACACAAACATTCAACAATGGTGAAGCTATAGTTAAGGGGCTATGAGTTGTGGCCACGGAAGAGAGAATATCAGAAGTTACAGGGTTGCTAAGAGATGGAGAATTATTTCCTAAAACTAAAGATGCCTGAAGTGCATGCACAAAATTTACTTGTCCAAAAGATGGACCTCTTATTATGGACAAGCAAGGGGTGAAGAGAACGTCTCTTCCAGAGACATGGTAGCTAGAAACATTGCATTTGATGAAGTATCTAACATGTGAGGGCAAATATTTCAATTTGCACTCCATTAATTTCAAGTTATTAAGTCACTTACGGCATGGGCGGAGAATGAATGTGCCAAATATTTTGTATAACCTTCTTTCCATCAGTGCTGAAGAAACATGGAGAGGTAGCTCATGGTTTGTAAGTCATCATGGTTTGATTAAATTGTTGGTTGAACGTTCTCTAAGGGACATTTCTCAAATGACCTAGGGGAATTTAAAGACATTAGAATATTTGGGGAAAATGATGCCCCTATTGCAAGAGAAATAATAGCTCAAGAAGGCGTTGCCAAAGGAGCCTAATTATCTAGGGATTCCATGGCTGCAGACCCTCCTATTGTCGAAGACATCCCACCAGGCATAGGCGAGACCTCAGCTAAATCAAGCATCGAGCCATCATCAACCCCAATTCAGACTAGGGTTGTTGCCCGTAAAAATAAGGGCAAAGTGAAGCAAAATGCAGTGGAAGGAATTGCTGAGCAACCAAATGTTGCACAAACTACTCATGCGGTCAAGAAAAGGAAAGCATAGAAAGATGATTCTCCTCCAACTGACCCCCTCCAGCCACAGAGGAACTATCATTAAGGAGGAGTCATAGGATCAAACTAAGGCTGTCGACAAGAAAAAGTAAGGAGGTGGTTGTTTCCATTGAATCACCTAAGCGAGAGCATGGCAGTCCACCTGAAAATCAGTCGTAGAGGAGTTAGGGTTCTGAAGGAATGAAAATTCTAGCTAGTATTGTAGAGCAATTAATATAGACAAGCGATAAGGGTCTAAAACCCCAAGTAACTACTCACAGGCATCCCTCTTCTATTACCAGTTTGTCTACTGCTCTATCATTTTATGGAGAATGAGAAATAGAGAAAGCTAGAATTCATGAGATAATTGACAAACAAAAAAAGGAAATTGAGGAGAAAGATAGACAAATTGTTGAATTGCAGACTAAGGTAGATACTATGGTAGACATGATTTCCAAATTAATGCAATGTAGGGCTCCACCAAGGGTTTATGCTTTGTATTTGAAAGAACAAAACTTATGTTTTAAGCTAACACGTGTTGTTAGAGACTTAAGTCCCTCTTTGGAGACACCACAATACTTTTATCATGCTTATCAAAGTTCTCCTGCAACCATTAGAAATTTACTGTGTGAATTGTATTTGCACAATTATGTTGTTTCTTCTTATACTGAATGGAGCCCCCTGTTATACATTGGAGATATTCATTTGAAGGCATTAATGTCCTGGATACAAAATGAGATCATCATGAGAGAACAATCTAGGCCACACATGGACATGAAGCTTAACCTTCCACTACCATTTAGGGCTGAGGCCAAAAATCCACGGCTCTTGTACTATGATTGGCAGAAATTGTTGTATAAATCTGAAAATAAGTGCCAAATTCTACCACTCAGGAAGGAGGTGTTCCAAGAATATGAAAAAATAATTGAGAATGAAGGTCAGATTGTAGTTGGACATTTGGCTCAGTAATTGAATAGCCTTCCTGAAGAACTTAAACAAGATGAGCCACATTCCTTGCCTAATTATTATGCAACAATATAGAGATCCCCCAAATATATCCACTTGGGAAGAGCAAAAGAGAACAATTGGTTACCCTTAATCTTTCATCCGCCCATTCTCATGTGGCCACTCATAAAATGTAGGGCTACTAATAAGCCCTATGATGCATAAGCAAAAGAAGCCAGGTGGGCCAGATTGGAGAGAATGAAGGGATTCTACTAGAACCTAGCTATAGGAGGCATAGGATAGGATATCATTAGTGATTTCAGAGTTAGTGCTCGTGTGAGGAATTTTCCTACTGCTGGAGGACCAGAAAGAAGTTAGGTTGGGGGACAAAATGATGAGATGAAATAATAGCTCTTTTTGTGTTCATGTATGCTATGTTTTTCATGGTTTAAGTTGCATAATTAGACAATATTCAGGGTATAGGATGTGTTAGAGGTTTTCATCATGTGCATGATGAACATTAATCGAACCTATCAAACTATGTATTGTTTTGGCTAAATATATTCATGTAGCTATGTGAATTACTATGATAATTTTATATGTGGATGAATGAATGTTATGGTTGATATAAAATGGATAAGTATGTGTTTGTGTGCTTTAACTCATGATGCAGGAATATTTAGGTAGTTGTAGAAGTGGCTAAACCATGCTAGAAAGGAGGAGAATGCCATTCAAGATGTTAAAGCCAGAGTCAAGGTGGTTGGAATAATTAAAAGCAATGATCAAGGTGGTAACTGAGCAATTGAAGAATAGAAAAGTAGTTCAAAGCTTATTTATGATTGTCTCCAGTAAGCGGAAATCTAGCGGGAACCATTGTGCTTTATTCTTGATTATAAAATGATGAATGTCCCACAATCTTTGTGGTTGACTCTTTCTTTGTTGTAATAAAAAATGTTCCTATTCTCTTGGGTGTGGTTTAGGTAGTTAGTAGTTTTTTGTATTTTTCTTATAAATAAAGATTTGGACCTCCTCGTGGGGGTTAGACAGAGTTTTTGGAGTTAGACAATATTCTCTTCGCTTTGCTAGAATGGAACAGCTTTTGGAATGATAAAGTAAGTGATGGTGTTTTGAACATATATGGCTATTTGAGTTCTGGATATTCTCATCAAAGGGGACCCACTTGGTGAGAAATCCTCTATATTTTTTATATTAGTTTTCTTTTTCTATAGTTGTTGTTCTAGTACTTGATTGTTCCTGCAACCACTAGAACCAAAACCTATGACTATTCTTACAACCAAGGCGAACATAGTAGTTCTTTTTTGTTAGCTTCGAACATTAGTGGTAGTTAGTTGCTTAAATTACGTTTCAACATTAAGATTTCTTGTAGAATTTTAGTCATTACATTTTTGTATATTTATGTTCGTAATTTCCTTTGCTGTAGTAGAATAGAATGGCTTTTATTGGAACTTAGTGCATAAATTGTGCTGGCCCAATTCAAGTAATACATCCTTGGGTTGATAAGTAAATGAAACCTTCACCATAGAAATGATAGCTATTTAGAATAGATGTCCAATCCTTGAGTTCAAGTTTGAAGATGAGTTATTGTTTTAATTGCGAAGGCCAACAAGATGCCCTAGTCTAGACCAGATCACTCAAAAACACCTTGGTCCCTCTCAAATGGGCCCTGATTCAAAATGGGGTAGGTGTTATATCTCCCCAATAGCATTTGATTCTCAAGGCTACACATGACCATTGAAGGTCAGCCTAATCGGTAATTTACCTAGGGAACCCTATATAAAGACATCTTATCAATTTATTTTTACATCCATGAGCTACCTAAAGTATTCATGCATTTGTGAAGCATTCATCGTTAAGCATCTTGAAATATTAAAGGCTACATATTCATCATTCAAGTATTATGGAGTAAAGTTACATCAATATTCATGCAAGAATGTGTGTGATTAGGGTTTTCCATGTCCATGTGCTTGTCATGCCATTACATTTAATATTTGTGATTACATTTAAAGAGCATTGCATCATCATCAACAATTGCAGATTTGAGGTATATCTCCTTAACATTTATTTTAGTTATTGCATTATTTCATTCAAGGTTAATTCCTAAACCACCATAACATATTTTCTTCTCTTTCGAGGAAATATGCTAAGGAGTGAATTCTAGTAGAGTCAACTATGACAAACAGGTCAGCTTTCGACGAAGAAAAATTTGGAGGACCAAGGCAAATTATGCTACTTGGTCCAAAAAATTAGCCCAAACTTCTAGGAAGATGTTGTAAACATTTTCTTTTTACAAAACCTCATTTGGTGGCTTTGTGGGACATCTGTAGCTTACTATTTCTACTAGTTTACTTCAATTATCTATGGTTTTGCCTTAATTTCATAATTTACAATCCATTTCAATATAGAAACAAGGAACCAAAGCCTAACCAATGGATCTAATTAGAATTCAGTCATTTTCTTATCTAGATTGAGTCTACATCTATTAGCTTCACCCCTCTTTCAATGTATTGGCTAATTTGGTTAATTAATTGTCTTATCCTACTTGGTGAAACCCTAGTTCCAAATTACACCATTACATTTTAGTGAACTTGACTCATGCATGCATATTTTTTGATTTATGGTCTCAAATCTGATTTGTAAGCATTTAGACAATAACTTTTGCACTCATAAATCATATTTTCAATTGAATACATAAATTTAGAGGTTGAATTCACTGTAAAAACCCTAATTTATTACTCTAAAATTGACTTGTGGGTTACATAATTTTTCAATTACATGTTTAGATCCGATTGTTATGACATACTATGTTCATATTTATATGCATTAAATCATTTTTTATGTACTTGAATTAGTGAAAAAAATCATTAAAATTTCACATTGATATCTCTTTTTATCATGGATTTTGCATATGTTATAATTTGAAAAAGAAAATTATTGTCATTTTCTTTTCATTTAGTTAGTTCCATGATGCATTTATTTCATAGATGTGATAATGGATTAGCCTACATTGTTTCACTCTATCTATTTCCTAATGATCCTCCTAACCATGAGAACATTTTAGTGCCAAAAGGAATCATTAACACTTCTTTCAAAACTCTCCCTTCTAAGGATGAAGTTTTGGGGAATGATGTTGATCTCTCTCCTAAAATGTGCCTCTCCTATAAGGATATCCTAGAGGAAGAGGATGATATCATAAATATCTTCCTTAATGTTACCTTACCTTCCATGCATGGTACTTATCCTAGAGAAAAAGTATTGAGGGACATTGATTTATCCTCTCTCTAATTTGGTCCTACCAAAGAGGGAACATTAGTGAAATAAGAGGTTATGAACATTTCTTTCAAAACTATCCCTTATAAGGATGAATCTTTCAAGAATGATGTCCATTTTTCTCCTAAAATGTACTCCCTCCATGAGGATACTTTGGTGCAAGTGGATGATATTGTCACTGATTTTATTAGTGATACCATGCCCTCTTTTTATTTCAAAGAATTTTTCACTAGAGATGAATCATTAATTAGTTATGTTTGTCCTTCTCCTAAAGCTTGACTTACCCATAAACATACCTTGGAGCAAGAACATGAAATCATCAGCAGTTTACTTAATTCTCTCCCTCCTAAAGATATATCCTTGGAGAGTAAATAGACTAATCAAGTCAATACCATTCATGTTTCTAGTTATGAGATGTATAAGCCCAAAAAACCTCCCAATATCCTAAAAGCCAAAAAATACATATGTGAAAGAGGTAATATGGAAAGGAAAATAGAACAAAAATATGGTTCTAAAACACATCACACATTTAATTCTCGTGCCAAAAAGAAAGATCCAATGTTATTCTCACTTCCCTTCCTTCCCCCCCTCATCCCAAGAAAAATGTTGATAGGGAACCTAATCTTGTTGATAAAATCCATGATATCTTGGCTAAGATTTCCCTTTGGGACTTAATTCAAACTTCACCTTCCCATCATAAGTTGATCTGACAAGCCTTATAAAGGGTGGTTCCTCATCTTTATTCTAAACCAAATGATATTACATTCTCACAAGATGAATTGTCTTCTATAGAGGTTGAAATTAGAGATGATCCCTTTATTATTACTCCTTGCATTTATGAACAAAAGATAACAGGTACTTTAACTGATAATGGTTCAACACTTAACATTTGTTGTGTTGAGTTATTAGATAAGATAAATTGGGATTATTATTCTATTCAACCCAATCCTCTTTTTGTTTATGACTTTTATAATTTTCATAGAGAGCCACTTGGTATGGTTGTATTACCTATCAAAGTAGGACCCATAACTTTACCTAATCCTATTCATGTCACACCCAACCATCTTAATTATAACCTTGTTCTAGGTAGACTATGGATTCATGCTATGAAAATAGTCCCTTCTACTCTTCATCATATAATTTATTTCATATATAACAATGAATTTCACACAATAAAGGTTTATCCTACTCCTTATTGTTTAATTCATGATGAAGTGGGATGCATTTCCCCCTTTAATACTATGATTCCTTCAACAACACAATATTCTATCAATTATGCTTCCTTATCAAGGAATTGGGATACATTAGACTTTACAGCCTCCTTCAATGGGTATAATATCCCTCAATATAATAATGAAGCCTTGAAGGAGCCTTTTGTGTCTTTTATCTAAGCTTCTTCTAAATCAATTCCCACCTCTCCTTCCAACACACATCTTGATAATGATGGGGGCTCTTCATATTTTGATACTACGAATGAACCCTCTCGTCTATACATTTCAAAATATACACATGGATACAATGGACATGGTTTACACTGTGTGCAATAATTTTTTTATGATCATAAGAAATCTACATCATACTTTTCCAAAGAAGGTATAGGTTTCCAAAGTCCTTCTTTGTTGGCATCCCCTCCTCCATTGTCTAGTGATTCCATGTCTTCTTATTCCAATATACCATTACAACAAGACAATGTTTTATTTGACCTCCTTCACACCAATTTAATTTCTCTTACTTGGCCTAAATGAAGAAGGAAACCTAGACAACATTTTAAAAATTCTAATTTTTGCAAGTATCATCAAATCCATGGCCATTCTACTAATGTATGTCAAGATTTGCAAAGTAAAATACAATAATAAATTGATATAGGTATCAGAAAAGTAACATGTGACAATGAATGACATATTTGTTATGATCGTTACAAATTCAAGTTCCTATTATGTGACTCCTCACTATGTGACATTGTTAGCTCACCTATTAGGGGCTCATTGTCATTCATGGTGGTACAATTTCAGGTGCAATCATACTTAGTGAGAAACATAATAGTCTATTTATTCTTGTCTCAATGATTGGGGGCAAGACTTTAAGGATTCACTTTTTCTTTTATGAGTTGCATTTTTCATAACATAATATCCTTTCTTGTGTAAAATTATTCTCATGCGACTACATGTGTGTTATTTGTTTAGGACCTATTCTTTTCTTGAAATGGTATGTGTCATATGATTAATCTCTCTTTGGAGGTTGTGTAATCCTTCTCATTGTTCCTATGTTTGGGGGGCATTGATCTTTCTTTTATCCTTTCTAAGTGTTAGGCCCAATATGGAAAGCTAATGTACTGAGAGGGGAGGGGTGAATCAATACTCCAAAACTTTTCTTCAATAATAACCTTACTGTTATGCATAAATAGAATTGTGCAGTAACATAAAATAAAGTTAAAACTAATAGATAACAATCATACATGATTCACTCCATAACACATATATTTTGGTTACGCATAAACTCTTGGTTAGAGAGAAAAACTACGATGGGGATGGCACCCACAACTTCACTACTGCAATAATAAAGAGTGCTCGGTTAGAGCTACATTTTAGCTATTTCTGATAGCTTACCCTATTAGGAGTAACAAGATCTGTTAGATCTATCTTGCTAAAGGATTTTACAACATTTAATTTGAATGCTACACCTGGTTAGAGGCTTTACAATTTATAGACTTGATTAGAGTCTTTTACCCTATTAAAGGTTTCTCTTTCAACTTCACAATATTACAATAAAATCATTACAAATATCTGCAACTTTACATCTGAAATGTTATAGCAGATTCTATGTGCTTAGAATGGATTACCTTGCTTAAAGCATACCTCGGTAACCCATATAGTAACTCGGTAAACCCTTCTGTTTACTCTATTCTTCGACTGTTCTCTGAAAACCTTCTCGGTGACCTCTATGTCTCTGTAACAGTCTTCTTTCATGCATACATACACCCTTAACTCATGTTGTATAAATAGATCTCTTAAGATAGTGATCTAATTCTTTGCTTCGATCTTACAAACAAGATTTATCAAATGAATAACTGTACAAAATATTTCATTGGTTAGATTGATCTCAAAATCATACACAATCTTCTGGTGCAATTTCCAATGTGATAACGGTTAGATGTGCCTCGATCTTGTAACACGTTTTCATATGCATGTCCAGGTTCAATGTATTTGGTAACACATTTCCCTCGGTGTGTCATCTTGCTACTCGGTAGTCATAAAAAGATACCCGGTAGACAGCTTGGTGTATACTGCATTCTGAGACTACTTTCTTCTGTAACCGACTAGACTGTGCATACCGACTTCTCTGTGTATACCGACTGCATGATTCAGTAGTGTTAACTGACTAGAGTATATAGTATGACTTTGAATAAAACTAATGGCAATTTGATAAGTAGTAACAATCTCCCCTTTTGACATTAGTTGAGATGTTTGACAAAAACAACTTTCAAAGTCATAACTCAAAAATCTATATACTTTGCAAAATGACTATAGTTGACAGTATATACAATAGTCAATGAAATAGTATATTCAGATATACTCCCCTTATCATTATACTGTACATAACTCTGATTTTTGCATGCTCGAATCTGTGCTTGTGTGCTCTGCTTATTGTCCTTTGATACTCTGCATACACTGCTCGGTATACTCCTCCTGTATACAATACTCCGAATACTATATCAAAACTGTATCACCAAAATTGTATCACTCCCCAAATATAGTATCACTCAATATATTGTATTACTCCCCCTTTTTGACAAACATCAAAAAAACTTAATTTCCATCTGGGGGTGGTAACTGGTCAAAAATAGATTTATACTTTTTCTGGGCGTCGGTGAGTGCGACAGAGAGTGCATCCATTACACTTTCCATTAAAGAATTTTGTTCTTGAATATTAGCCAATAGTGATATTAAGCCATCAAGAGTGCTTCCCTCTTGTGTAGTAGATAGGCATGTAGCTCGGTTAATCTGTTCTTGAACTGATGAAAGATGAGGAAGGAATAATGTCTGGAGTGTCATTATATCCATCTTGATCTTATGTTCTTCATTTCTGAGTTCCAATTGTTGAGCCATGAGCTGTTGAAGCTTGGTATAAAAATTCTGAATTGAATTGGGCTTAGGGGTCAACTTATTTGAGAGATCCGTGATCTCTTTCTTGATTGTGTCCGTTTTATTCTTGATATCTTTAATGAATATAGAAAATGTACAAAGTTTCTGAAATAAATAAAGAATATTCTTGAGTTGAGGGGACAACTCAGCAATGAATTTGACAAGTTTGACTTTTCCAATAGCTAGAGCTTTTTGTACCTCTTCTATCATTTTTGCAGTAAGCTCCTTGTCTTTTAGCTTGCTCAAATACTCAGATGCATAAACTCTGGATGTTTCTATTTGATTAAGGAGTTCATCCAATTGAGTGTGGATGGCTGCATCGGTTGACACTGTAGCTATAGGTAGCATATTAGATAGCAGTGTCTTCACCTTCTAAAGTACTTTATTCTTCTTTTGTATGGCCATTTGTTTTTCTTGTTCGGCCTTTGGTTTGCATAGTTCACTAAATCAATGAGTGCTTGCCCCTTTAATTTTGATATATCCAGATTGGGCAACACTATTGGTTTAGATAAATCAACTTTGAAACTATGCTTTTTCACCTTCTTCTCTTTACCTTTGGTCAGTTGGACCAAGATAATAGCTTGATAGGCTTGCTGACCCTTGGTAGGTTGCATAGTAGAGGCAACACTTTGGTTGGTACCTGTAGCTGTTGTGGTGTCTTTTGGTGTCTCGGTACTAGGTGTCTCAGCTACTACATTTTCGGTGCTCGAAGGTGCTTCAAAGGTCTGGGCTTGAGTAGTCTCTTCTCCTGTTGTAGACTTGTGACCTTCGGTGCCTTATGCTGTATCTTGAGGAGCTTCGGTAGAGACAGGTTGAGTGATCGGTGGATAAGGCTGAACTTGTTCTAATACGGATTCACTAGATACAAGTTTTGCATATGTAGTGCCTTCTATCATTTCCTGCTCCTGTTCCTCTGTATCCATGACATCTTCATCAATTTGAATAGTGTCAGCCAGGTCTTGCTCGGTAGCTTCAGGACCATGCTCAGTGACATCAGGATCTTGCTCAGTGACATCAACGATTTCAACTTTAGATTGTTCACCGGCATCTTTGATTTTGAAGATTTCCTACCATTTTTCTTTTGTCTCTTTTTCTACATCAATATATAGCCCATTCATCAATTTTAAGGCTCTTTGTTTGACAAGAAGTTTTGAATTGTAGGTTGTCAAATGTTCCTTTATTTCTACTATAGACATATCAAGAAATAAATGGACTAGACTTCTTTCTCTGATTTGTTTCTCCGAGTCCATTGCATATTTCCACCTATTATCAATATGTAAGTAAAGTTCATTTGGAAGTGACTTTACTAGTTCTAATGGAGCTAGCCGAAACTTTAGAAGTGTGCAAATGACAACTACTTCAATTTGTCTCTTCTCATCATTATTTCTTGTTTCATACTTGACATATCTAAAAGAACCAAATCTGCCATATTCTTTTAGATTGGCACATAAGTTTTCAACACTATGTATATTTACCTTCTTGCTCTTGACAATCTGGAATTTGTTTGCATCTTCGGATTCTATATCAATAGACTCTTTTGCCAAAATGAGTCTTTGAGTAGATTTCTTGTAGGTTTTGGTTACCTTGGGAGCAGTAGCACTCTTTTGTTTCTTACTCGGTGATGCAGCTGATGCTCTTGTATTAGGTCTCTTTGTTGGAGGAGTCGGTAGGGCCTTTGAAATGTCTTGTATCTTTCTTTTCAACACTTTACCCTTAGGCAGTTTGGTGCTCAATGTTATGTCTACCTCTTGAGCTTCAGAGTCCTCTTTGGTGATGGCAAGAGTACCTTTGACAGGTGTAGAGGAAGAATCTTCTCCGAATTTCTCTGTTAAAACCTTTATCATCTTTGTTTCTTTCCTTGTAGCTTTGGGTACTACAATGCTTATTTTTACTTTTCCCTTCACCTCTTCATAGGTTTCATACCTCAGTTTGGTGGCATGCCTTGGTAATGAAAGGTATGCATCAATTTGTTGTTGTGTGATATCAAAGTCAATCTCTCGTAACCCATAGGCAGCAAAGATTGAGTCCTTGGTTCCATAGCATTCACATAATAGTAATCAGTATCTACCTCAAAGGATATGTCATCTTTATATTTCTCCACTAGCTGGGGTGGAATCTAGTACCTGTTGTGCATTTTCTCTTGAAATTTGCTGAAATAATCATCCATTATGTCATTGAAATTATCACCTAGCTTCTTGATAAAGTCATTAATCTAATGGGTGATTGGTCGATGTAGCTCCCAAACTACTTTACCGACTGATGGAAAGAATTTTTCAAAGTAGAAAAACATGCAGACAAGAAGTGAACCAAACTTTAGTGTATTTGCCGAGTTGTTCTTCTTTGGCTTCCTTATTATGTTCAGGTTCTCAAATAGGTTCTTCAGTAACACTTCACATAAATCAATTTTCATTCCCTTTTTCACAATATTATAGGCTATGTCAACTGCTGCACAGGGTACACTGTTTTCCCTTGCTGATTGGAAGAAACAGTAACCAATTACTCTAATGGCAAACTTAAGTTCTGCATCAGTGACATTGTTCAATTTTAATCCTCTATAATCAGATTCAACTCCAGTTAAACTGATTAATTCCTTTTGTGATATCATCTTTTGTGCTCATGCATGATCATAGATAGGATAACTGGTGATCACATGAATGATTTCCTTGGTGATTTTAAATGGTTGCTCTTCTAGCCACATGAAATCATCATGAACTCTACTTAAAACAAACTTGACCCACTGGGGTTTGAACACACGGGGATAGGTTAGGGCTTTAGTTAATCCCTTGATCTTAATATACTCATACTTTCTATCCATTTTACCATCGGTACATAGTTCATCATAGGTGTCCCTTATCTCAATATGATTGAGTTCTTCAACATGGAATTTGGTGAAGAATCTCACATCTTCAACTAACAAGACTCGATCCGAGATGAGTGAAAAGGCAGTTTTGTCATCCGGTTCAGAGGCGACTTTAGGAGTCAAAGTGTATTTTAGTGAGGGCTTCTCGACATTCTTGACAACAATGGGATCTTGGATCTTGGGTGCCATTGTAGATTTCAGGTAAAACTTAGCAAACTATCCTTAGGGTTTGACGGTTTACAGACGACAGACACTTCACACTCAGCAGATAATGACAATTTGATAAGATTGGTAAACTAGCTTAACAATGCGATGAGATTTGATGTAAATACCTTGGATTCATTTTGAATGAGGTTTGATTGCCTTGGTTTGCTCTGCTATGCTCTTTCGAAAACTTGGTGAATGTAAATGACCGCAAAATACTTTTAAGTACACAAAATACCTTATCGGGCTCCATGCAGGTTAGGTCAAAAACATTAAATGCACTCGGTTCACCTTTAACCGATTTACTCTCTTTTCTTGTTTTAACCGAGTAACCAAATTTCCTTTATTTACCGACTTGACAGGCTTCCTGTATTCACCGACTTGATAGGTTTCCTGTAAAGTACTTTTGATAGAATTTCAAACTTACTAATGCATCTTAACTATGTAGATTTTGAATTTGGTACATAATAGAATAGGAATTGTTATGGTTTTAACTTTCACAGAATGCAGTCCCTTCATACCTTTGCTGATTAATTTGGAACAGGTGCACCTAACTCGGTAGGTAAGGTGCTTTCTTCATTTGACACAATTTCCTCCTTTTTCCAAATCATCTTTAATTTTTCTTTTATTTCTTCAGTGTCTCCTCTAGGTTGATCTTTGTAATCTCCAGCTAAATGTCCAACTTTGTGACAATGAAAACATGCTATACCAAGATTTCTCCATGATCTTCAGTTGTTCATTCCAAACTTGATAAAACAGTTGGCACTAATATGTCCATATCTTCCACAACATTCACACCATATCCTTGTATTGTAATCCCATGGTACTACAGAATACTGTCGGTAAGGATCTATGTGAGTTCGGTAACCTCTAGCATTTGCTCGGTGTGTATACCACATATAGTTCTTTTCCTTAATCCAACACTTCTTGGTACTATGTCCATATCTATTGCAGTTTTTACAAAACCCTTTGAATTTTGCCTTCTGATAATTGTTAACAGACTTTGTCCTACATTGATTAGATGTGTGACCATATTTATTGCAATTGTAACAATAACCATTGGACTTTGTAATATTCGGTTGCTTACCTTTTCTAATTTGGCATATGTTGGCAGTGTGACCTTGATTTCCACAGTAGTAGCAAATAGGCTTCTTTCTTTTGATGTTATTCCTTTTTCTAGCTTGCTTTGATGATTCTCCTCTCTCGGTAGTATGAATTCCTTTCTCGGTAGAGTCTTTTCCTTTGTAATCGAGTCCTGCATCTTTGTTGGGTCTTCTTGTATTTAGTTGTTCATCCAACATCTTTGATGCTTCATAACTCTTCTTCAGTGTTTCTTTGGATTTCTTCTCTGTTTCAAGTTCATCGGTCAACCTTGATACTTCAAGTTTTAATGCTTGATTTTCATCATTCTTCAGAATTGCTTCATGATGTGCATAACCTAGTTGATCTGTCATATTTTATTGAATTCCAGTCAACCTTATGATTTCATCATTTTTATCAGATACTAAGACTTCAAGTTGTTGTTTCTCTCTTTCTAGATCTCTTGCTTTATCCTTAGCTGTCCTTAATGCATCTAGATTTTCAGTCATTTGTGTTTGCTGAAATGTTCATGTTCTCTTTTCATTGCTTTTAGTTGATCAGCTAGTGCTTTGTTCTTTTCTTTCAATACTCCAATCATTTCTTCAGTCTCTTTAGATATATTGTTCTCAGATGATGTCTCAATTTGTTCCACTAACTCTTGAGAATCCTGCAAGTCATCAGATAATATTCTTCTTACTTTTAGAGATTTTTGCATTTGACTTTGCATGTCTACAATCACTTGATTAGCATGATCTAGCTCTTCTTGCAAATATACAATCCTCCAAGATTGTTTGTAGCCTTCCATTGATAAGATCTTTCTCTTTAGGCAGTTAAACCCTTTTCCAAGATTCAAGCTCTAATACCAATTGTTAGGCCCAATATGGAAAGCTAATGTACTGAGAGGGGAGGGGTGAATCAGTACTCCAAAACTTTTCTTGAATAATAAATTTACTGTTATGCATAAACATAATAGTGCAGTAACATAAAATAAAGTTAAAACTAATAGATAACAATCATACATGATTCACTCCATAACACATATATTTTGGTTATGCAGAAACTCTTGGTTAGAGAGAAAAACTGCGGTGGGGATGGCACCCAAAACTTCACTACTACAATAATAAAGAGTGCTCGGTTAGAGCTACATTTTAGCTATTTTTGATAGCTTACCCTATTAGGAGTAACAAGATCTATTAGATCTACCTTGCTAAAGGATTTTACAACATTTAATCTGAATGTTGCACCTGGTTAGAGGCTTTACAATTTATAGACTTGATTAGAGTCTTTTACCCTGTTAAAGGTTTCTCTTTCAACTTCACAATATTACAATAAAATCATTACAAATATCTGCAACTTTACATCTGAAATATTATAGCAAATTCTATGTGCTCAGAATAGATTACCTTGCTTAAAGCATACCTCGGTAACCCATATAGTAACTTGGTAAACCCTTCTGTTTACTCTATTCTTCAACTGTTCTCTGAAAACCTTCTCGGTGACCTCTGTGTCTCTGTAATAGTCTTCTTTCATGCATACATAGGCCCTTAACTCATGCTACATAAATAGATCTCTTAAGATGGTGATCTAATTCATTTCTTTGATCTTACAAATAAGATTTATTGAATGAATAACTGTACAAAATATTTCATTGGTTAGATTGATCTCAAAATCATACACAATCTTCTGGTACAATTTCCAATGTGATAATAGTTAGATGTGCCTCGATCTTGTAACATGTTTTCATATGCATGTCCAGGTTCAATGTATTTGGTAACACGTTTCCCTCGGTGTATATCAACTCAGTGTGTCATCTTGCTACTCGGTAGTCATAAAAAGATACTCGGTAGACAGCTCGGTGTATACTACGTTTTGAGATGACTTTCTTCTATAACCGACTAGACTATGCATACCGACTTCTCTATGTATACCGACTGCATGATTCGGTAGTGTTAACCGACTAGAGTATATAGTATGACTTTGAATAAAACTAATGGCAATTTGATAAGTAGTAACACTAAGGATCCACTTTTCCTTTGTTGAGTAGTGTTTTCTTACAATACAATGTCATTCCTTGTGTGAATTGTTTGCTTGCTCAAGGATTATCTCTTATAAAAGAGGTGTGTATCCTTGTCTACAACCTCTTCTTCACTTGGAAATGTATATCTATAGTAAAAAAACCCCTCACTTTTCTTCAAGATTGTGTCATCCATCATCAAGAATCTCTTTCACCTAGAAATAAGGGGAAGGTATGTATTCTTGTTCTCCTTCCTTTCTTTTGGTTGATTATGTTGGTGGGTACAAGACAATGGTTATCAGAGACAGCTAGGTACTCAAGCTAGAGACACAAGTTTCCATTGAGAATCTATCTGAATTCCATTCTTCTGACTCATTTATCTATCTATCAGAGGATGTTTAACTTGGAATGGGACTGTAAAGTATATGCACTAACAATATCCAAGATCAAGTTTATCCTACTTTTAGGTAATTGAAACTGATTAAACAACTATTTACAAAAAAAGGAAACTTCTTGAAATCGCAACTTTAAAGATAGTATTAATTTCTACTAACAAAATACCAATTCTTAAACTTGTACAGAAGTAACTATTATGCCTTGTCGTGGCTGGAGGAACAGTCATAGAGTTACAGATTGTGGCTGCAAGAATAGACAACAAGAAAGCGAAAGAAACAAAATTAAGTAACTTGAAGAATAAAGTTTGTAAAAGACAGCCATACATAATCCTCACCAAGTGGGCCCCCTTGGATGAGTCTCTTGAGATGATAACTACAATAGAAATTAACTGATTAATCCCACAACCATATCAGAACAATATATTGACTTAGAAAATAGATACTTTCTTTATTGAAAAATTAACTAGATAGCATACCATTACTCAGTAAAAGATCAAGAACTCACTAACACAGGAATGCGTAAAGGATTTATAACATTCATCCCTAACAAAAAATCCCATAATGTTCGATCCACTTCCTGCTATCTAGGTGGAAGCTTTATTTAAAACTCATAAAATCTAGGAAAGCTAAGATAATCATGACTCTTGTCCTTCTTTGAACATTTGTATATTTTCTCTATATCCTCTCTAACATCCTTCATGAAAACTAACAGACTTTATTAACGGATTAGGATTAGTCTATAGAATCCTTAATGAGCAAGGCCAGTAGTGACCAATTCCACAACAAATCTTTGAACTCTTCTTGCCTTGCTATCCATCCCTTGTCCACGTTACCTTGTTTCTATAAATGAGACCTTGTTCCTTCATAAAGATTGTTCCATGCAACTACCACACAAAGGTTAGAGTAAGCATTCTATCCACACATCATGACCATTCATTTTGAACATATTCACTAGTCACACATAAAAATAGTAAATACTTATAATTGCATTTATAAAGTTCATGGTTCTGTTAGAATAAAGGTTTCAACTATAGGTAATAAGACTTATCAAAATAAGCATATAAGGTTGGTTAAAATATGTTCATGGAGTCCATCAGAAAATATAAAGACCCTTAAAGATGACAAACTATCTATAAAAGAAACATAAAACTATGACTCATCACACCCCCCAATTGAAGGTTTTAATGGTCCACCAACAGATGTTCCCTCAGTAGAGGTCTTTTGATTTTCTTTCCAGGTCAGTAGCTTGAAGTCAACAATAGAAGTCTCCCCTCATGTCTTAGCAATAGGGCTCCAATAGAACCCTTGGTCCTTTTATGAGATTCTCCCATTTGTCTTGTTCCTGTTCCACATCATAATACTGCAATTCCTCCCAGTGAGGAATAGGCCACCATAACATAGGTGGTTGAAAGATTAAGGGAATCCAGTTTTCCTAATGTGTCTTCCCCAAGTGTATATAGGTGGCTGCTTGTTATAGTGTTGCGTGATATTTTCTTAAAGAATATGGCTCTACTCTCTTTAGATCTTCAAGTAACCCATTCCATCTCTTAGCCAGATGTCCATACACTATTCTTGTAGATGTTTCTACCATTTGTTCATATTCAGTGTGAACTTATTATCTTAGTGATAAAATCCTACTTTTGACCCCTTGATCAGAAGTAAGTTGGTTCCATCTATAGTAGATTTCATTTGAATCCCCTACTTTAGCCCTCGATGGTAATATAATAATTTGTTCCATATCGATATATTCTCTATCATGTTCACCCCTAACATTCTCATTCTGAATATAGGACATAAATGCACTAAGATGAACATATCCAATAGAAAGGAGTGGATTCCACTGAGGAGTGTATGGAATAGAACAATTGTGAAGATAGAATTCACAAAGTAAGTTTTTTTTCTCATGAGGAGAGGTATTATAGGCATTGATAAAGTCATTGAGATTCATTAATGATGAATTCAGTCCAGACAATTCCCTACCTATCTTGTAAGAAAGATGTAATTCCTTCAAATAAAGAGAGTATACTCTTGGAGGAGGCCAACATTATATTACCTAAGGTAACAAAGTAGCTAATGTATCTATCCTATCCTCCAACTTGTTTATTTCTACATCTTTCTCATGCACTTTTCTTTCTAAGACATCTTTTTCTCTTTTCCATTCTTCCTCCTTATTTTATAACAATTGCAATAATTCAAGAGCAATTGATCCCCAAGAAAGAGAAGGTGGAACATGCACACTTACCATAACTTTTGTTTGTTGTCCTTCTTGATCCACTTTCTCAACATACTCAACTAGATTTGTTAACCCAGATGCATTAGTTCTTTCATTATTAGGCTTGTCCTAATTGGCTTGTTGAGGTCTATAAGTATCGTCGTCAATGTTTAGATTGATTTCTCCAAAATGTACCGACACTTCCTCTTCTTCTATAATAGTCTGAACCATGTTTTTTATTACATGCTCTGTTTCATTCAATGTTTCTCCTCACAATTCTTCATCTTCTCCTGTATCCTTATTCACCTCTTCTTCTGAGAACTCTTCTGAATGATACATTTCATATTCCTTCTCTTGTTCTTCTTGTTCTTCCTCATCAGAATCTGAGCTCGTAATTTAAATTTTTTCCCATGCAACTACTTTTCCTTTAAATTTCTTTTTCAGCCTATGACTAGTTCTTGTAGGCTTCTCTCCTACATAAGGTCTCTCCAATTCTTTTGTTTTCTAGCTAGATGAACCATTTTTTGCTGCAAGGTCTTCTATTTTATGAGTTTTTGTATAGGTTTTAGGTTCCTCTTCGTTCTTCTTTTTAGGAGAATTTTCCTTTCTCTTCTTCTGAACCCTAGTTCCCTGAACTGATTTTTCGTTCTTCTTACTCTTGGATGATGGTTTGTGCTCTTTAGGAATTATCTAAGAAAGTTTTGGAGTGACATCTTCATCTTCATTAGAAGAATTTTCATTGTGAGTTTTAGTAGGTCTAGAGGATGAAGCTCCTGCATCTTTTCTAGAGCTGGGAAATTGTCTTAGTGGACGAGCTCCACTTATGGCAAGAAAATCCACCCATTGCATCCTAGGGTTGATTTCTACTAGGGCTTGCTCAACCAACAACTGAATTAAGAAATGGCGGGACACAGAGTGAAGGTTGCCTTTTTGTACCTGAGATGCCATCTTCTTAAGTATATTATAAAGGAAATTTGAAATATTCATCTGCCTACCATGCCTTAAATGACATAACAATTTGAAATGGATAGCGTGAAATTGATATTGTCTTCACTCACAAGTAATGTACTTAATAATATAGGTTACCCTATGAGCCCAAGGAGGTGGAAGAGACAACCTGTTAGTTCCTTTCTTAGTGACCTCAAAGGTAGGGTCACCATGCTCTTTAAATTGTGCTCTAGTAGACCTAGCATATTTACTTTCTGAAAATGGTTCACCATCCCTAGGCAAACCAAAAACTTGAGCAATACGCTCCTCTGTAATAGGAATCCTCAATCCCTTCACCACAACCATATCATTCTTCAAATATTGTGCAAATTCAAGGGCTACATCATCATCATAAGTATGTAATTTCAGGAAATAATCTAACCACCCACATCCTCTATATAGAGGTTCACAATCCTGATCATTTAATATCACACTGTGGTTTGTAGGCTCTCTTTTAGTTAGAGAACCTCCCATTAATGTGTTTGTTATCGTCTTCAAGAAAATCTCTTCTTTGTAACCTATAATATGAATCTTTCAGCTTTTAAATGGTAAGAGAAAATGATGTGTACTAGACAAGCTTTCAAACAACACAGGGTTTCGCACAGACTCATCTTAAAAGAAAAAGTTTAAAATTTTGCTCAATTAGGAATAAACTGGAGTTTAACAATGGGTTTAAAACTAACAACATGCATATTCAAATTTGTACAGGCCTAATAATGGAAATATCTTATCTTGAAATTTGTCCCCCCCCAACTAAAGGTAGACACAGTGTCCGCACATGCATAAGGGTAGGAAATAGGAATGTAACCATAATTCTTTAAAATTGAATGAAATGACTAATAATGTGAACAAAAATATTTAATCATGAGAGTGAAAATATACTTACATGCATTGTAATGTGATTGTGGCATGTTGTGATGGTTGCTGGCACATGCGGTGGAAGAGAAAATTCTTTTTGAAATGTTCAAAGAATAATTATGGTGGCGAAAGTGAAATGAAAGACAAGAAAGAGGAATGATATGGAGATGACGTGGAATGAAACACAGAAAGAAACTCTAGTAGACATGGAGTTTTTATTATGATTTGTGACAATTGGCATTAAGTAGATGGTGGACATGGAGGATCACCGTTAGTGTTTGCAGGAAGAGTTGGAAGTGGTTGAAACTATTTAAGAAACTCCTCCTTGGTGCTTAGTTTGTGATACAGGAGGAGTCTATGGCCATTGACAAATAGTTTGAACCTTCTATTGTCAAAAGTTACCAGCTTGACTGCGCCATTATCAAACACATTCAATTTCATAAGGACCTATCCTTCGTGTTTTTAATTTCCCTGGATTATCCTTAAACCTTGAATCATACAATAAAGCCCAGTCCCTAGCATGAAAAGTTTTAGATTTGATATATTTGTCATGCCACTTCATACAGTGTTGTTGGACTAAAAGTGTATTTTGTAATGCTGATTTTGTCAATTTATCCAACTGATTGAGATGCAGTATTCTTTCTTGTTGTGCCTCTGATAAATTCATACCTAATTCTACAATTGTACACAAATTTTTATGCTCAAATTCAATGGCCATTATAGGATATTTAACATAAACCATCTCAAAGGGTGTAAATCTTGTTGTTATTTTCCAGGATGTCCAGTAAGCCCAAACTGCTTTTGGAAGGGGATTTTTCCAATCTCTCTTATGTAGTGCTACTATTTTTGTGAGGATGACCTCAATTTCTCTATTAGTCACTTCATCTTGATCATTGGCCTGAGGATGATAGGGTGTGGAATTTTTATGTCAGATATTATACTCCTATATCATTGCAGCGATGAGGTTAGAGGTGAATTGTGGACCTTGATCTATGACAAGTTCTCTAGGTACTCCATATCTGGTAAATATATCCTCATACAAGAACTATGTAACATTGTTGTCTCTGGCATGTTTCATTGCTTTGACTTCAATCCATTTGGTTAGGTAGTTGGTATAGACTAGGATGTAGGATTTTCCATTAGATGGAGGATCAATTGGACCAATGAAGTCCATACACAATTTATCAAATGGGGTAACAACTACATGTGGATGCAGGGGCATCTCATCTGACTTTGTTGGGTGTCTCATCCTTTGGCATCTATCACATTTTCTAGTATAGTTAGTTGCATCCTTATGTAGGGTAGGCCAATAATACCCCATGTTAAGTATCTTGATTGTTGTTCTTTTGGCAACAAAATGACCGCCACAAGGTTCATCATGGTATTCACGGAGGATGTCAAATGTTTCATCTTCTCTAATGCATCTTCTCATAACATTATCTGGTCTAATGTAGAACAAACATCTATTTACCCATGTGTATGGAAATCTCTTTTCAATTAGAATTCTCTTATCCTTTAGGGAGAAGTAGTTAGGAACCTTAATTGTAACTAAATAATTATCTATATTTACATACCACAGTATGTGCACTATGATAGAAAACAAATGCTCATCCAAAAAATAGTCATATATTATAGGCTTATCAAACTAGTGTGCAAGTCTGGATAAGAAATCAGCAATACCATTTGCCTTTCCTAGCTTATTAGTGATGGTAATATCAAACTCTTGTATCAAGAGGAGCCATCTTACTAGCCTTCTTGAAACAATTGGTTTGTTTATAAGGTATCTTATTGTTGTATGATTAGTATAAAAAAAGACTTGGTACCCTGTAATGTAATGTCAAAACTTATTGACAAAATATATGACTGCTAACATTTCCTTTTTTGTTTTTTTTGATGGAGGGAATATCGCAGCTAGAGGGAAATTTGAATTCTACTAATGGAGGGAAAAACACGGTTGGTTCCTTTGGTTCTGCTGCCTTTGCAACTCAAGGACAATTGGTGGATGATGATGATGGGAGACCGGATGGGGACCCACGACATTGAGACCCTCCTCCTGACTGTAAAAAGATTGAAGATTTTTTAAGATCGGGTCCTAAGAGCATTAAATCTGACTTGGAAAAGATGACTGAGGTGAAGGCTCTCAAACCTTGGAACCATCTTTTTACAAACAAACCCACGGGTAAATCATCCTTCCCCTTTGTGGAAGACATTTCTGATAAAAAAATAGGCAAATTTGCTATTACAGTTCCAAATATGGTTATCGATCATAATATATCTCTAATGGCCTTTTCTCTAGTGGGAAAATTTGTTGGCCCACGACCCAATATTGAGGATGTTAGATCTTTTTTTAAGAGAAAATGGAGGCTGAAAGGTCAGGTTGATGTTTCCACCCTGTCAAGGGGTTTCTTTGTTTTTTCCTTCTCTTTTGGGGAAGATCTGGAAATGACTTTGAGCGGCAGACCATGGATGTTTGGTAAATCTTCATTATCCCTAAGGAAATGGTCTCCAAATATGGAACTCAATGACTCCTTCTTTGAATCTGCTCTGTTCGGGGTAAGGTTGCTTGGCTTGCCACTTGAATTCTGGGTGGAGGATGTTTTTTTAGGTATCGCTAATTCCTTTGGGGAGCTTGTTGCGATAGATCCTATGATATCAGCTTGAAAGAATGCGAGAATCTGTGTCAATATTTCTCAGAATATGGATCTCCCCAGCTCTATTGATATAAGCTCCAAACTTGGGTTATGGGAATAGACAATAGAGTTTGAGTCCCTCCCCTTTGTGTGCTTTTTCTGTAAGAAAGCTGGGCATTGGGTTAAGGCTTGCCCTAGTAACCCCAAAAAACCTTTGATGGCTAACAATCCTCATAAACAGGTATGGAGAGAGAAGACTAACATTAAGGAGGATAGTAGAGTGGAAGGAGGAAGTGGAATCCCTAGTAACCTAAAAGATGTAACAGAAGATGATAGGAAAGCTAGTCCTCACAAGGTTACCCTTCAAAAGGAAGATAAACAGAATGAAAATAGTGAATTTGAGATCCAAACAATCAATGTTTTTGAAGTTTTACAGACTTAGGAGGAAGAGAATGTAACCATAGAATAAATTCTTGAAGAAGATGAGATTGACGATATTAATGAACCCCAACATGAGGCCCTTCAAGTTTTAGTAATGAGAAATAAAGCTTGTCCAAATGACTTTGAAGGACCTGAATCTATTCTTGGAAGGAAGTATAAGTTCGGATCGCCTTAGGTTAACCTAAACTCTTTATTTCAGAATGTTGGAGCTGAAACACCAACTTCATCCCAGAATGGAGGAGAACCATGGAATAATAAGCAGGATGATCACAAAGATGAACATGAGGAAGAGATAATAGGGATTGGAAAAAACAAAAATAAGAAGACTGGATGCTCTAATGGGGTTAAAACTAGGACCAGATCTAAGGCAGATATTGGTCTCTCCAAATCTTCGTAGGGTCGTAAACCCATGAAGTGGCACAAGGACCAAGAGAGTAAACAAAACATAGTTGATGGAAAGCAATGAACTATTCAGGATTCCTGCTGCCAGGTTTCCAAATAAAGGTAATCTCCTGAAATATTCGAGGCCTAAATGGTCTCAATAAACAAGATGTTTTACGAAATCTTATTAGATATCATAAGCTGGATATCATCCTAGTTTAGGAAACCAAAATGAGTAAGGAAAAAGTTGAAAAGTTAAAATTCTTTAAACATGGAGGAGTTTGTGGTAGTAGCTCGAATGGGGCCCCTAATTCCAAAGCTGCTAGGAGTAAATTTTGGGATAAAATCCACCAGAAAAGAGGGTTTTTTTCTCAAGATAGTTGGCTGTTGATGGGAGATTTCAACACTCCATTGCAAGGAATTGACAAATTTGGAGGAACTCAAGCCCAACTAGATAGCATGACTGACTTGGTGGATTTCATCAATGCCAATGCCTAGATTGATACTGATCTTACTAGAGCTTCTTACACTTGGTCTAATCGAAGGGATGGAGAAGACCTCATTTAGGTAAGGCTTGATAGATCCCTTATCACTCATGACTAGATCCTTTCACATATATGTTCTTTGTCTATTATCAATAGAATTGGCTCAGATCATTATCCCATTTCTTTTGTTGCTGAGTTTGTTAAGAGTAAATGATGTTTTCATTTCCAGTTTGAGAAAATGTGGATATCTCACCCATCTTTAGAAAAATCCATTTCCAATTAGTGGAATATTGATGTGGATGGATCTGCCATGTACAAAGTTGCTAAAAAACTTAGAAACATCAAAGATAACATTAAGATCTGGAATAAGAAGGTTTTTGGAGATATTTTTGAATAAAAAAAAGTTGAAGGAGGAATTAGAACATATCCAAAACTCTATTCAGAAAGATGGTTATAATAAGTATCCCAAGGCTAAGGAAGATTATATTTTAGTCAAACTTCACAACATTATTTCTAGGGAGAAAATCTATTGGAGATAGAGATCCAGGGCTATTTGGCTAGAAGCTGGGGATAGAAACACAAAATTCTTTCACATGACCTCCATGAAACATAAAGTTGCTAATAGAATTTCAAGATTAATTGCTGATGACAAAATCCTTCTTAAAGATGATGACATTGGGGATGAAGTTGTTAGGTTCTTCTCTCAGCTCCTCACTAGTAGTAGGGATATTGACATTGCTAAGAAACAAGACCTGGTTGATAACATTCCCAAGATCATTGAACCTCACCAAAATAAGGCTCTATCTGCTATCCCTTCTGCCGAGGAAATTAAAAAAGTTGTATTCTCTTTTCAAGGGGATAAGGCTCTAGGACCGGATGGCTTTCCCATGTTCTTCTTTCAGGAATATTGGCATATTGTGGGGAAAGATATGATCAATACTGTTAAAGAATTTTTTGGATCTGGAAGAATCCTTAAGAAAATTAATTCTACTTTTATTGCCCTAATTCCTAAGGTGGCTGGAGCGGACTCCATGGGAAAATTCAGGCCAATAAGTCTTTGTAACTCCTTTTATAAGATTATCTCTAAAGTTATGACTTCCAGACTTTTGGCTGTCCTCCCCTTTATCATCTCTGGAGAGAAAAAAGGATTTGTCCCTAGTAGGCAGATTTTGGATTCTACTATTCTTGTGCATGAGAATATTCATTCTCTTAATGCTGCTAACAAAGAAGGTTTTCTGATAAAATTGGATTTGGATAAAGCCTATGAAAGAGTGGAATGGCAAGTTCTTTTCAGAATTATGGAGACCTTTAGATTTGATGAGAAGGTAATTAAAGTAATCAAAGAACTGATTTGAATAAAACCATCAAAGTCTTCAACCTTCCTCTGCTAATGTGTCTTGTACTCATCAATAGTTTGTTGATGACACAATTTTAATGGGATACTCCTCTGTTGGGAAGGCTACTACCTTCAAAGATGCTCTTAGCTCATATTATTGGGTGATAGGTTAGCAAGTTAATTGGGAGAAGTCCGCTATCTATTTCATGAATACCCCTATTATAAGGCAACAGAGAATTGCTAACATTATTGGGTGCAAGGTGGAAATGCTTCCCTCCACTTATTTGGGTCTCCCTCTGGGTTTGGTTCCCCCAAACTCCTTCTAGAACTTGTTAATTGATAAACTCAACAAGAAATTGGTTAGCTAGAAAGGCTCAATGTTATCTCAAGTAGGTAAGCTTCAGCTTTTTCAAGAAACCCTTCAAAATCTTCCTATCTATGCTCTTACTCTATTTGGTGTTCCGGCTAAATTTGTTGAAGCTTTAGAGAGGATCCAGAAAAGATTTCTTTGGTCAGGGGTTGAAAAAAAAAAGGATTGCCTTGGTCGCTTGGGACAAAGTGTGTAAGCCTAAGTGCAAGGGGGGTTTAGGTATTAAAGTTCTTAAAACTTTTAACAAAGCTTTGCTTGCTAAATAGATATGGAGGGCTTATGGTATTAAGAAATATTGGAATCGGGTGTGGTTTGATAAATATATTCATGACTAACCTCTTCATTCTCTTCTCTACTTTGAAGACATCTCTACTGGGTCTTTCATATGGAATAGTATAATCAAGTCGATAAAAGTTGCCAAAGCTGGACCTAGATGGGTCCTTGGCAAAGGTGACAAAATTAGGTTCTGGGAGGATGTTTGGATTAAAGATGAACCTCTCTTTAATCAGGACTGCAATCAATTCATTGATGAACACAAAAGAAGGTATGGGCCTATGGTTTGTAATTACTGGAAGGACAATAAATGGGTGAGGCTTGATGCTATTTGTATGCGGGAAAAGCAGTTCGGTGAAATCCAAAATGTGAAAATATTTCAAGGACTTGCCCACACACACATGGGACTCTTGGTGCAAGTTATGGAGCCATGAGGAATGGCTCAACTTCCCAAGGAGCGTTCCATGGCTATCTATCTCACAAGGTCCCTCAAGCCAATGCCTTTGCTCTCAGATCACTGAGCAAAGTGACTTAGGGATGACGAATTCAAGAATGAGGGATGCTTTTGATAGAATTTAATATGAATGCATCCTATTTATGCATGAATTTAGTAAATGAACTAAACTAGATGATAAGATGACAAGGTTAGTAAAAATACTATCCTAACATGATATACTAGTTATGTTATTTAAGCTAATGATAATAGAAATACTCTAAAATGCTTATTAGATTAATTTCTATTGCAAAGAGAGGCTAAATGCTTGTTCAAATTAAGTATAAGTATGATGCTAAAGACTTGGATTCTAGAAATGGAGGAATGAGGGCTCTATTTATAGAAGAAACAGGGTAATGGATGGTCAGGATTGAAGGATCTAATCAAGGGTTAGGATTGAAAGCTATCAATCCATGTTTTCAATTCTCACCAATGAAATGGTGACAATTGTCAACATAAGACTGATTGAGAGGAGAGGTAAGAAGCATTAAATGCTTGAGAAGACCTCATGGTTACCTTAGAGGGTAAAGGTTAAGGTTAGGTTCAAGTTATCTATTGGATAAAGCTTTTACCCAAAGGATAAACTCTTGTGCAAAGGTTAAAGGGATAACCATCATCAAAGCAATGAATGCTTGATGAGACCTCTGGGTTAGATGAGGGTTGAGTTAGGCAAAAAGTCTCTAACCATGCCACTAAGGTTTAGTTAACCATTAATGGTTTGAAGACTTTGGGGACAAATTTGTAAGAGTCCTTCCAAATTTGGGGGTTTTCAACAAGTTAGCTTGTTGAAGGCATAAAGGCTTTAATGCCTTTTGAATACTTTACTCCAAATTTGAGAAGTGACCTCCTTAAATTTAGGGAAAGGGGATAATTGATGGGTTAAGCTTAATTGACTAGGATTAGATGGGTTCTAGAAGACTTTAGAAAGGGGGTTTAGGAGGCAATTGGGAGATGTAGGAAAATGCAAGTGGGTGAGGAATAATAGGATTTAATTAAAATGAATTACTTTATTTCAATTTGGTTGCAAGTTGGGGATTTAAATAATTAAATAAAATGATTTATTCAATTAAATGATATAAAAGGGCTTAAGTGAATTTAAATAAATAAATTGAATAATTTATTTAATTAAATAGAAGAATGTGGGTGATTTAATTAAATTAGATTTAACTAAATAGAGGAATGAGAATAAAATGAACATTAAATATTCATTTAGGAATATGGTCCTTTTTATACGTCTACATTTTGCCCCTCTTTGAAGTGACGTGTGTGCACATGTTGATTCAAAGAAAAATGATTTGTTGTCAAAATTTGATTATGATCAGTGTGATGTCATGTCGAGATGTTCATGTCATGCCCTAGATTTGATAAATGATGTTGATAATGCCCCGACGGGAGATGAATAAAAAATTTGAAAATTTGATTACATTTTGAATTTTTGTCTATGTTGAATGCGATAATTTGATTCATCTCTCGATAATGATGTTTGTTAGGGTTAGAAGTGAGACCATGAGAAAATTTCATGTTCCACCACGTAACCCTAATTTCCATTTACCCTATAAAAAGGTAAAAAGTGATTTATTTTGTCTCATTTGTGCTTGTTGACTTTGGAGAAAGTGACACTTGGAGAGAAAGTCACAATGCCAGTTCCCTTTGCTTCTCATCGATTCGAGCATATTTGGAGGTATGGGAGGCCCGCCACGTATGGACCACCGGTAAGTTGTCATTTTTGACCCCTTTTTGATTTTTATTTTGTCATTTTTCGTCAGGTTTTTCATTTTTGTCGCGAAAATCAACGGTTTAGCGTGTCTGGTGAAAACCATAGTGCATACGAAACAAAACGTAGCGCGTAGTGTCTTAGGAACTAGGGTAGCATTTGGGTAGGTTAGGATAGCACATAGACCGAAGTTAGCACAGCGGGTGCACAGGGTAGCGTACCGGGGGAAGCAGGTAGCGTATCGCTTAGGCCTAGCACTTAGGGTTAGTCAGGGTTCACATGGGTAGGTTAGGGTAGCACATAGGTGTGACCTAGTGCATAGGGTTAGGTTTGCAGCGTAGGGTCAAATTAGGATAGCGCATAGGGGGTTTTAGTGCGTAGGGTGTTTTGGGTGGCGCATTGATAGATCAAGGTAGTGCATAGGTGCATTTTAGCACTTAGGGTGCGTTTGGTAGTGCATGGAGATTGTTGGATAGCGCACATAGAGCAGTGTAGCGCGTGGATACAAATTTTCAGCGCGTGGGCAGAAAAATTTGGGGAAAGTAGGATTTTGGTGAGGATTATGAGATGAAGAAAGATATGTAGGTGTTTGCCAGTTTTGTCGAGATGGGTGTGATAGGTAGGTTGTGTGTCTGCTGTCATTGTTTTGATAATTTTTCCAATATGAGTTTCGATATGGTTTGTTTGATATGGATTTTGGAGATAACTTGATTTGATTTGTAATGTTTCAAGTTGATGTTGATATATTGATATGATATGATGTAGATTTGATATGGATTTATGATGGGATATGAACTTGATTTGATATGCATTGTTTCAAGTTGATATAAATGTGGAACTTGAGTTGTTTTAAAAGTTGATATGGTTGTGGAACTTGAGTTTCTTTACAAGTTGATATTATTGTGGAACTTGAGTTGTGTTACAAGTTGATATGAATTTGGAACTTGAGTTGTTTTACAAGCTGATATGAATGTGAAACTTGAGTTGTGTTACATGTTGATATGATCTGATATGGATATGGATTTGATATGATGTGTAACTTGATTATATTTTCAATGTTTCAAGTTGATTTTGATCTGATATTGATATGGATTGATTTGATGAGGAAACTGATATTTACATTTTTTGCTTGTGACAAGAGCGACCTGGGGTTGTACAGTCACAAGAGTGATTTCTGAGACCGTGGTCATTGATACCACAATTGACATAGTAAGGCAGGGATATCATTGAGAGGTGTGGACTATCCTCTTTGTTGGAGATGCCCCAGTATATCATTAACTAGGGTTTATTGACAGCTTTGGCTGAGAGGTGGCATAGTGACATCACCACCTTTCATTTGGCAATAGGTGAGATGACAGTGAGACCTGAGGATTGCTACTGGATTCTACGGATTCCCATGGTAGGTGCACTTTTACCATATGAGCAGACTGAGGAGGGCGGGATAGAGGCTCTTCATTGGATATTACAGGATGATATGGTTTGTGGGTATGAGATCCGTTGGCAGGAGTTCATTGATTTGTATTATGCCCCTCTACCATCAGTGCTAGTAGGATTCATAGGTGGTTTCTTATGTCCCGACTGTAGGTCGAAGGGACTGGCAGTAGGATGGGGGTTGGTCTTGGAGGACATGGTGACACAGGGTCACCGATTTGCATGGGGCCCGATCATGTTGGCCCACTTATACAGGGATCTGCATCAGGTGGTTTACTTGGGATACAACAGTCTTTCAGCTAGGGTCACACTGCTACAGGTATGGGTGTGGGAGCATATTCCCACAGCTAGGACACTTGTGAATAGAGATAGGCTAGCTGAATGTTCTTATGCATATGGATATAGAGGGATAGTTGTCCAACGTAAGCTGGGAAAACTAGAGCATTGGAGGCGAGTGCTGGATGATATTGATATAGTCATCTAGAGACTGTATATGGGTTGCGAGGTATGGGAAGAGGATGGGCTGGAGATGCCATATGTCTACATGTCCTGATTTTTGATAGGGTGAACGCCCTTTGTTATCGAGAGGTTCCTGCACAACCGATTGTTGTGGCAGTATGGTCGATAGCAGGGGATACCACAGGGAGCATGCTTGTATGCTCAATGGAGGAAGGATGTACCAGAGTGGGGATCCACTATTGATAGCATGGCGGTGGTTGAGGAGTTATTTCACCTAGTCGGCTAGATATGGGACTATGCCTACGGGATAGTGGATGCGGGGATGACCGATGAGTTCACAACACTCTTTGCGGCTCATGTTGTAGCTAGGATATCAGATCTAGTGGAGATGATTCCCACTTTTGATGATGATGAGGATGAGCAGACCGAGAGGCTAGGTAGACGGGGAGAGGAGGGAGAGGATCTGGATGAGGGAGGTGGAGATGGTGGAGGTGATGAAAGCAGAGATGGTAGAGGAGGTGGTCGAGGTCGGCGTGGGGATAGGGGAAGAGTTGATCAGGGGAGGAGAGGGGATAGAGGTGGAGCTGGTGGAGGTGATGATGGTGGAGATGATAGAGGAGGTGGCCAAGGTTGGTGTGGGGATAGGGGGAGAGTTGATTAAGTGAGGAGAGGGGATAGAGGTGGAGCTAGTGGAGGTGATGATGGTGGAGATGGCAGAGGAGGTGGTTGAGGTCGGCATGGGGATATGGGGAGAGTTGATTGGGGGAGGAGAGGGGATAGAGGTGGAGTTGGTGGTGACAAAGGGATACGGGTGGAGAGAGTAGTGCGGCGGGCTGTGAAGGATAGAGGGAGGGGAGGTTTGGCTATTGGAGCTAGTGGCGAGGAGAGGTGATAGCAGCTGTGGGAGAGACATATGATTTCAGATAGCCAACCTAGATGAGGAGCTCAAATGTTTTACCCCCACTAGCACCGAGGGCAGGGAGAGGGATGGAGGGTCCCACTACACAGGTACCCCTCCAGATTTGGATTCTGAGTCACTAGGAGGATGCTCAGATTAGGTCATTACAGTTATCAGTGCAACACCTGTAGACATAGCTATTGGCGCATTAGTGGTAGATTACATAATTGACTACTAAGCATGATATAGTTTTGGAGTGGTTGGGTCAAACTGAGGCTTGAGTAGAGACTTTTGACAGAGTGGTTGTGGGTGGCTCGATGAGAGACACCCTAAGGGAGTTGTATTATATAGCCAAGGAGGCTGAGTATTATCAGAGGCACTATGAGGATGCGGTGCCCCGGGAGCGCAGAGTTCCTAGTTTTACAGCGATGAGATCCAGTCGATCTAGGCAGACAAGATCGAGGACAAAGAGTAGAGGCGTGACTGGGCCTACTCGACAGGATCCACCTGGAGATCCAGGTGCTGGGACATCTGCTGTGAGACTGTCACCCTCAGGAGATAGTCATACTAGAGAGATGTTGTCTCCTTTGTATTTTGATCATTTTGTTGTATTATGGGATAGACATGACATATTTTGTACTTGATCATTTTTTATATATATACGACACCATTTTCTTTGATCCTCATGTGATGTGTTATGGATGATGTTTTCTATATGATTTTGATGTCTCTATGATGATGATGCAATGCTTAGATGTATGTGATTTGGTATGTGATGAATATGATGTAATAATGCATGATGTTGTGAGATGTATCTTGAAAATGAGATGTATGATAATGATATGCTGTGAGATATATCTTGAAAATGAGATGTATGATAATGATATGTTGTGAGATGTATTTTGAAAATGATATGTATGATGATGATATGCTATGAGATGTATCTTGAAAATGAGATGTATGATAATGATATGCTATGAGATGTATCTTGAAAATGAGATGTATGATAATGATATGCTGTGAGATGTATCTTGAAAATGAGATGTATGATAATGATATCTTATGAGATGTATCTTGAAAATGAGATGTATGATAATGATGATGTGAAATTTATCTTGAAAATGAGATGTATGATAATGATATGAAACTAAGTGTAAAGTGACATGCAACTAATTGTAAAATGATATGCAACTAATTGTAAAATGATATGCAACTAATTGAGCATCCTCATTCTTCTGTTTGTCATTCCTGTATAGTCACATGTTTTTTCTTTCTTTGTAGTTATCATCATTGAGAATTGATTTGTTGGGATATGTTGAAAATTTATACAAGCATAATGGTATAATTGAAATATAATGACCTAAGAAAAATTTACATGATTTTTGATTTTGCAAGATAGCACAAGCGTTAAGGTATAATTGAACTAGGATGACTTGAGTGCAGCTTGCATATAAACAAACAAGATTAAATCATTTGTATGCACAAAGTGGAATCATGTCTTCAGTGATATGCTTTGAATCATGTCTTGAGACAAGTATTTTCATAGTACAAGTGATCGCCTCACAGACAAAAAACTAAAAAGATATTGGAGTCCCCATGACTTTCTCTAGCTTGATGCATCGTTGAGAAAATGTAGAGGATCCAATAGTTCAAAAAAATTTCAAGTGAAAAAATAGTCAAAACTTCATGCCAGATGAAAAATTTTGATACTTCAGAAAATCCATCATGTGTTGTGAATCCTTTTAAGTGATCAATGTTTGTTCCCGTGATTGTTAATTTGTTGTTGGACAAGATGCTCTGAGTTTGCTGCAAGTTTGGATTTAGGATGGAGTTTTGATCAATATTGCCCCTAGCTAATGTTACCTCCTGATGTGGATATGCACAGTGATTACCAAGCCATGGTAGATGACGAAATGGTATTTGGATTAACAAGAACAGTGACTACGCTAAGTATGTCCTGAAGAATGGTATTTTGATAAGGTGTTGGGCAATGGCTGATAGTGCTTGATTGTGGATATAAAAGGCTCGTGAGAAAAGATAGATAGAGGAGCTATCCTCTCACAATAGCGCTTGTTGCCAGGTTTTCACCAGTTGCTTTTATTGTACCTTTTTATTTGCTTTTTCTTGATTTTTGATTTTTTTGATATTTTTTACTTTTTTGACTTTTCTGTGCAGTAGACTGCTCAAGTATAGTATTTATTCAAATGGATGTTGTTAGTTGGTTCATCGAGCACATCTCCTTCTGAATTTGTTAGCTGATAAGCACCTGATCGATAGGTTGATATGATAACATAGGGACCTAACCAGTTAGGTTCAAACTTCCCTTTATTTTCCCAATCCTGTTGATTTCTAGGATTTTCTTTGAGGACTAGGTCACCAATTTTAAAAATCCTAGGGGTGACTTTGTGATTGTAGCTTCGGCACATGCATTGCTGATATGCTTTGAGGTGAGTATAGGCATGTTGGTGCTTTTCATCTAGAAGTTCTAGCTCTTGCAGTCGGTTTACTCGATACTCTTCATCTAGAATGAGGCCTTTCAAAGATACTCTCAGAGATAGAATCTCTTCCTCCAGGGGTAAAATTGCTTTTGATCCATACACCAATAAATATGGTGTAGCTCCTGTAGGTGTGTGAATTCTAGTTCTGTATTCCCAAAGTGCTGGATTGAGTTGCACATTCAAATCTTTGCCTGCATCATTCACTGCTTTTTTGAGGATTTTCAATATGGTTTTGTTGGATGCTTCGGGTTGACCATTCCCCTGTGGGTAGTAAGGTGTAGAGAAATGATGTTGGATCTTGAATCATTCACATAGTTCTCATACATCTTGGTTCTTAAAAGGTCATCCATTATCTGTGATGATGGAATTTGGAATGCCATATTTGCAGATTAGATAATTAAGAATAAAAGAGGCAATTTGTTTCCCAGTCATTGTGGTCATGGGGACCGCTTCAATCCATTTGGTAAAATATTATGTTGTAGTGATAATGAACTTGTGTCCATTTGAAGATGAAGGATGTATTTTGCCGACTAAGTCTAGTCCCCACTGGCAAAAGGGCTAAGATGTTGTGAGTGGCTACAGTTCCTGTGCTGGTGCATGTATAAGATTGCCATGGATTTGGCATTTAGGACATTTATTTGCAAAATTATAAGAGTCCTTTTCCATTGTCGGCCAGTAATATCCCATTAGTAGAATTTTTTTAGCAAGAGTAGGACCACTTGAATGTGTGCCACAGATACCTTCGTGAAACTCTTGTAAAGTAGAGTCAGATTCATTATGATCAAGGCAACAAAGAAGAGTACCATCTAGACCTTGACGGTACAGAGTATCAGCAATGAGAGTATAATGGGTGGCTTGCTGGATAAAGTTGCATTTTTGGTTTCAAGATAGTTCAATGGGTACGATATTTTTTTTAAGATAGTCATATATGGGTCCGTATAACAGAGAATCAAAACCGGTTAAGGCATAGATAACATGGGATTTGGAATGGTCATAGGTTGAGGAGAACAGTTGCTCTACCAGAAACTCACAATGACTCTGTTGCTCTAGAATTTGTAGTAGTGAAGTGATAGTAGCCATTGCATCAGCTGCCCTATTGTCTAACCTTGGTATTTGCTCAAAGGTGATGTGTACAAAATATTGTTTGAAATCATCCACCATTCGTTTGTATGGTAGCAGCTTCTCATCTTTCGTTTGATAGTCATTGTTGATCTGATTGATGACTAGTTATGAATCTCCATAGACCTTCAATTCTGTGATTATCCATTCCACGGTCATTTTGATCCTTGTAACCAGTGCCTCATATTCAACAATGTTATTTGTGCATGGAAACATGAGCCTATATGATCTTGGTATGGTGTGCCCATCAAGAGTGATGAACAAAATGCCAGCACCTGAGCCGTGTTGAGTGTAGGAACCATCAAAGTAGAGGGTCCATTGCTTGGTATTTATAGTAAGAACATCCCTATATGAAAATTCAATCTCCATTGGTTGTTTGTCTAGTAATGGTGCATTTGCCAACTAATATGCAATCACTTGTACTTTGATAGCTCGTCACTCTATGTAGTGGATATCAAATTTGCTGAGAATCATTACCCATTTAGCCAATCTACCAGTGAGAGCTGCTTTGTTGAGTAAGTATTTTAGAGGATCAATCTTTGCTATGAGCTTTATTGTATGCACTAGCATGTAGTGTCAAAATTTTTGAGAAGCAAATACCACTATTAGGCAAGACTTCTCAATGAATGTATAATTGAGCTCATATCCATTCAAAGTTCTACTGATGTAATAGATAGCTCATTCCTTTCCTTCTTGATTTTCCTGTGCTAATAGTGCCCCCAGTGATATGTATGTTGTTGATATGTATAGAATAAGTGGCTTCCCCACTATTGGTGGTACTAGAACTGGCGAGTTCATTAGATATTGCTTGATTTGGTAGAATGATTCTGCACATTTGGCTTCCCATCTGAATGGTACATTCTTATGTAGCAAATGATTGAATGGTAGACTTTTATCTGCTAGTTGAGCAATGAAACGCCTGATTGACTGGAGTCGTCCTTGCAAGGATCTAAGCTGACTGATGTTCTTAGGTGGTGGCATCTCCATTATGGCTTGTACCTTTGCTGGATCTACTTCAATGCCCTTTTCAGAGACTATGTAGCCTAATAACTTGCCTGATGTGATGTAGTGTCCACCCTTGATTCAACTTATTTTGACTAGAGTTGACTTTTATATTTCACTTGATAGACTTATTTAGACTATATTTTGATGATTTGGATGATGATTACTCATGTGCTTTAGTGATTTATGATTGATGTTAGATACAATTGGACATATGCTATTTTGATGATCTATATGGATGTTGGTATTATCATGATTCATCATGTGATTTGATGATACATGTACTTGATCGATTTTATATGCTCACTATGTGATGGATTATTGATAGATTAGATTTATCATAGTTTTTGATGATGATTATGATTACGCTAACCCTACTTTGTGATTACATATGATGAGATGTTTATGAGATGTGTTTGACTATTGTTTGACTATCTTCGTGATAGAGACGATTCCACATCACTCATTGTGAGTGGGATGTGTCATCGCGATTCTCTATCACTTGCTTGTTCTATATATGTATATGTATATGTTGTGTTATTATTTTGTGGTTGCAAGATTTTGCAGGTACCAGACATTGACTCCACCCAGCTTCACAGGTCTGAGCGTGTCTTTAGTTCCAATGGCTTATGTGGTTCGGAGATGGCATGAGTTTCCCCTCACATACTCTAGGTCTAAGTTGTTCACCATGTTTAGTCAACGTCTTGGCATAATTCACCATGTCAGTTAGTAAACTTGGTCCTTTGGTATTGTGAGTCCAGTTTATGGCGGTTGATTTACTTGATGATGTTAGAGTAATTATGTGTAGTTTTCTATTTGGAAATGTTTATTTTAATGTATTTAATTTATAAGCTTTGAATATTTAATTATTTGATTTTTATATTTATTTGATAAGCTTTATTTTTGTTTAATATTTATTTAATATTTGCGATTTAATCTTTAATGGTATTTGACTATTTAATTATTTATTTGACTTTCTATCGTTTAATATTTATTTGATATCTTTTATCTATTTGGTTCTTTAATTCATTTTATTAGCTTTTGGATTATTTGATTTTAATTCCCTTTTGGATTAAATTTATTTTCATCTTATATTTATTTAATAGTTTGACTTTTTATTTATAAGTGGGGTGTATGAGCACAATAAATTAAATAAAGAAATAAAAACAATCCCACTTAGTTGAATAAGTATATTTTATTTACTTTATCTACACTTCACTTTCATTGGTTAAATTCAAAATGGGTGAATAAATTATATTATATGGTGGGTTGGTAAAATATACTCCAAAATAGAATATTTTGATTGGTTGAAATTGAGGCTAGGGTTTTTGGATTATTGTTGCTTTTAATTTTCATTCCCGTGAGGTTTTTCGGTTGGATTGGCTATTCTCTGGAAATTTCTCCAGCAAGTTTTCATCCTTGGTTTTGGGTTGCTGCACTTTTTTTTTTTGGCTGGAGCTTGACTGGATTTTGGTTTGGCTTGTGGGAGCTCTTCTTCAACTACAAACCATCACATAGGTTGTAGGTTGGAGGCTTCTCCATTGGTTTCTTGTTTTGCTTTCAAAGTTTGAAACTTGTATGCTCCGTGTTTGATTTGATTAAAATAATAATAATAATAATTTGGTTTATGCATTCTCTTTAATCTTCCTAGATTTGGAATGGGTAGCCATGGGATTTTAGATTCTTTGCTTGGTTTATAGTTCTGGAAATAATGCTTCCTATGCATTGCCGTGAATGTTCATCATGAGGAATATCTTGCAGATTTTGTATATGTCTTGTATGAATTATTTTAATAAGATTTGTATTTTATATTAAGGAGATTTTAACCTGGTAGATGAGTTCTTATGAAGATTGTGAATTTGGGAAAGAGGAGAGTTTTTGTGAGCTCCCAATCTGGCTCTGCTGTAGAGGAGACTCACAGGACTTTTTCCCCTTTTTATTTTCACACATCCCCTTGTGTATGGATGTTATTGGTTATGTGGAATGTCTTTTTAAATTTATTTTGAGTCATAAATTATGCTTGTTATATTTTAGAATTCAAAGTTGTGGAGTATTTCCTCAGTTTTGACAGTGCTAGAGATGTTCTTCCTCCAAAAGTCTGCATTATGTTTTCAATTGGTGTTCCATGGATGAATTTTATTATTTTATTTTGTTCACATATTCTTATATTTTATTTCGTGCCAATTCCAACGAGTATAAATACATCATATTTGGTTGTTTATATTTCAAGCAGTTCTGATTTTGCACTTAAGTAGTTTTCTGCCAAAATTTACTTTTTTTTTTATGCACTAAAACATCAGTCATATGTGCCATTATGTGTATTTTTAAGGTTTTGTCCAGTTTGAGGTCTATTTGAGGTCAGTTGGTTTTGGGGTTATACCAGAGGCTTTTTTAGGGCATTTATGATGTTGTCTGAAATTATTTATGATTGGTGATGTCTTCATATGATTTTTTTGTTTGTTTTGTATGCATTTTACTCCATTTGAGTTGTTTGTGCTTCCTCTCTTGTTGATGCACCAAGAGAGAGATTGAGATTCTTGTGATTATGTGCCAGCAAGTGGATAGGCCTTGCTAAGATTATGTGATGATTCATTTCAGATTTGATGACATTTCTTATGGCCTTGATATGTTTATTTGGCCAAGAGGCTCATTGATTTTTGGTTCTCATGATGTTAACTTTCACCTATTTCATGATTATGAGATGATATTGTTATTTTCATATGGATTATTTGTGATTTCAGATTTATGTATATTCTCAGATCCAATTATGACTCTAGAGCCTCTTGTGTTGTCATGTTTGAGACCATATTAGGGGGGAGTTGGCTTCCTTGTGATGACCGGGGTCACGAGAGATAGGCTTGCATGAGGTTGCTTGTAAGGATGCATGAAGTCTAGACCACCAGGGCACATTGGAGTTTTCCATGATTTGTAAATAAGTGATAACTTAAAAATTGATGGGTTGGGTAGTTAGATTAATTAATAAGATGATAAATTGATTGTTCCTCATGACTTAGTCCTAGGGAGGATGTTTTAGGATAAGCATGAGAAGGCTGTGAAGATGGTAAGCTAATCTCCCTTAGTCTCTCATAGGTTGAGATGGCTCCACATGTCCATCAGGCTAGCACCTTGTGTTATTATGTTATTGTGTTATGAGGATGTTATGTGATGACACTCCACTCCTACATGTGGTTCCCCTTATTGATTTATGGTTATTCTTATTGGATGCACTTATGTCTTGATGAGTTTTATGCCTCTGGGAGTTCATTCTTGTTGTATTGTGTAAGTTCTTGTTTGAGAGTCTTTGTGTGGTTAGTCTTCCTAGTTTTAGGTACTAGCTTAGGTTTAGATTGTATGTTGGGACCTTGTGTCATCTCCTAGCATGGGGGGTGGTTCCTTTGGTTCTACATGGTCAGGAGGTTGGTGCTTTTTAGTCATTGGGATGTTCTTTTGGATTCTTCTTGCATGGACGTGGATTCTTCTTAATGATGTACTATGGATGTACCTTATAGCAGATTTATGTATTAGATAAGATAAAATATTTGTAATGTAACACATTTTGTATATCATAGATAGAATCTTGTAGTACAAAGAGCTATGATCATGATGTATTTAATGTACTTATATTTGTAGATGAATTGTAGTTGGAAATTGGAATTAAGGCCTAGTTGTATTGTACTATTATAGAGAGGTGATCTTGTGAGTCATGGAAATGAATGGATTATAGTTGGAATAGAATGGAATTGCATTATGGATCAGTTGTATTATCTCATGGGATGATTAGAGGCTAGTTAGAATGTTAAATAATCTTGAAAGAGGAATGTTCATGGAGTAATAAATGAATATGTTATAGGATGTTAAATGGATTTAGTAAACATGTATGATTCATATAGATGCATTGGTAGAAAGAAAATTATGCATATCATGGGAAGTAAGTAATGTTTTAGGTTGCATATCTCATGAGTAGATAATTATATTATGATACAATAATGAAGGTGAAATATATCTTTCATGTGCATAGTATGCTATTGTGGAAATGAATTTAAGTAATGATGCTAAAGTACCCTAGAGAAAGATTAATGATGTTGTGATATTTCTGTTTGCGTTAATTCATGAAATGAGTAATGATATATGTTCATATTGGTTAATTGATGAATGAATTTAAATAGATGGAGATGTTATGTGTTGCATTAATTGTTATTACATGTTAATTAAAATTTTTTTATCTCCATTTGTATATTATTGTTTAGTTTCTTTAGGGTATTTTGGCGGGCATTACATGTAACCCCAAAGACACACTTCTTAGGGTTGAGCCTGACTTAAAATTTTTCCAATTTATCAAAAATATTTTCTAAGATGCTGAGATGTTTTGCTCGGGTAAATGATTTAGCTAATAAATCATCCACATAGTCCTGCATGAAGGTATGCATCATATCATGAAAGATTTTTTTCATTGTGTGTTGATAAGTTGCCCTAGTATTCTTTAAGCCAAACACCATGACATTCCAACAGTAGGTTCCCCAAGGATAGGGAAATGTTGTTTTATCTTGATCCTCTGGGGCTATCTTGATTTGATTATAGCCTGAAAAACCATCCATTAGTGATAGCATTGCATGGCTTGCTGTGAGGTCTACAATTATGTCGATACTGGGTAAAGGAAAGTCATCCTTTGGACAGGCTTTGTTTACATCTCTAAAATCAATGCATATCCTGATGCTGCCATCTGGTTTTGAAACTAGTATGATGTTGGAGATCCATTTAGCATAGTCAATAGGTCGAATAAATCCGACGTCTAATAGTTTCTTTAGCTCATCTTTGACCATGAGTGCTACATTTGGATTCATTTTTCTTAGTTTTTGCTTAACTGGCTCGGCTCCTGGAGAAATGGACAAGTGATGCATGATTAATTGTGGATCAATACCGGACATATCTGCATATGACCAAGCAAAATTCATCTGCTTTTCTTTGAAAAATTGGACAAACTCTAATCTTTCTTCCTCTATTAGAGATTCTGCTAGATGTATGTTTTTTGTTGCTTCTATTGTACCAATGTTGATTGATTGAGTAGGCTCAATCAATATGGGTGATTGCTCCTGATAATGTTCAAGAAGAGTGTCAAGTCTCCCATATTTAGGTGCCTTAAAAAGGTTTTCACTGCGGATACGTCCTTTATTTTTACTTTTTTGTTATCTATTACTGCCATTGATTGGTTTTCAACAGTTGATCCTTTATTTTGTTCACTTTTGTGACTGAGAGACTTGGCACTCCCCTGATTGTAGATGTCGTTACTTTGTTCATTGGTAGAGTCTGTTTCCGAGTTGATGGTACACAAGTAATGGATAATGGAATCATTGTTTGGGAAAATTGGTATGTCATGATTTTTCAGGTTCATCCCAGTCTATGAGGCCAGGAAAGATAAGTGGTAAAGAGTCATTGGGTGGGTCAAGTTCAGCTGTTGTAAGTGTCAGGATGGAGGTATCATCGTGGTTGGCCAGATATTAAATAAGTTAATGATTTTGTTGAGGTCTTCGATGGTATCATCTTCTGTGTAAACGTGCTCATAATGTCACTGCTCATTTTCCTTGGCGTCATAGATATTCTGTGGACCAATACCAAGTAGTCTAGGCTCTATGCCTTGTTCTTCTTGAGAAATGAGTGTATATCTCTCATTTGCAGCAATATCTTCAATACCATTGGAACAACTGCCCCATTCATAGTCATTTAAATCAATCTTAGAGGTATTATCCCAGATTCTGGTAGTGTTGTGGACTGGTATGTTGTAGGGTGAAAACATGTCTTTGATGATCGATACGAGCCTGATAGTTTTCTCTAATTCTGTATCAGATCCTACTTCTACTCTTTGCATTTTCTCATATATTGTCTCTCTTGGTGAGTAATGATGTGATCAGGGAGGGATTCTTCTTTGTTTGAAACTGGTTCTTGGATTTGATGTACTTCTACACAAGGTGCTTCTATCTTTTGATTGACTAATTTCTCTTGATGTTTCTTTTTTTCTTGGTATTCATGTTCCTTATGTATTGTTTCTGCTGATTCAAATAGTGCCTCCTGCCATGAGTCCTCCTTGCATTTCTTCTTTTCCTTCCACTAAGGTTTTTGGTATTTGCTCGGTGTCTTCCTTGGTGGTAGAGTGTGTCCATAGCCCAATCCTGTTTTGTTTTTACAAAATTGTGAAGGAGGATCTAATGGTTCTATGATGCCTTCTTGACACTTGCCGATAGGTCCTTTGCCATTGTATCCCATTTGTTGCATGATCAAGTAGCCTTTTCCATACAGATGTGTTGGTATAGCTACCTCCATAGTAGCTTCTCTATCTTCTTCCTCATCCTTGTATAACCAACTAAGGATGTCCTTTTCCTCTGATTCATGTGCTAGTGTGCCTAGTTGGATAAATTTGCCATCAAATTTGGTGATGGGCTGCGTTGCTTGATGTGTTGATGTTGTAGGTAATCCATGAGATTTAGGCGATGTTGGTAAGTTGGCTAAACACAAGGGTTCCAAAGAGTATTCTCCCATGCCTTGCTCTTTGATTTTCATTTTTGTCTTGAAATCCATAGATAGTGGTTTAGACTTTTCTTGCTGGAGATCTGGTGCTGAGGAACTTTGTTTTTCTCTATTATGTGGAACCAAGCTGTCTTGGGCTGCCCCAATAGCATTACAATGTTGAAAAGGGTTATGATCTATTGATATAGAAATCTCCTATCCATTGTAGGGGAACTTAACACACTGGTGATAAGTAGAAGGTACTACTTGCATTTCATGTATCCAAGGTCGACCCAATAAGATATTATATGTGAGGTCTATGTCTAAGATCTGGCACATAGTGTCCTTTTGTATTGGTCCAACTTGAATTGGCAATATTACTATTCCTTTGGATGATCTTTCTTCATCATCATATGCTTTGATAGTGATATTTTTGTGTGGATCAATAGATTGCTCAGAGAAGCCTAATGCACAGATAAGTTTCAAGGTGTGGATATTGAGTCCAAATCCTCCATCTATTAATACTCTTTTAACTCAATGCTTCTAGACCAAGACTTCAATGTGGAGTGGAGTATTATGAGGATGGCTTAATGAGATATTATCATGCTCTGAAAAGGTGAGGTTATGAGGCCCTGTCATGTGAGCTACCATGGCTTGGAATTTGTCAGCATCCAGATCTTGAGGTACATTTGTTTCCAATAGTGCTTGCTCCAAGATGTCTCTGTGTTTTGGCAAAAGTTTTAGCAACTTGAGTATAGATATTTGAGCAGGAGTTTTGCGCAGTTGACTGACTAGATCATATTGAATTTTGGGTATGGTGTTTGTTGTTGATGTATGTCCCTTCAAGACATATTTTTGAGCTCTAGTGGTTACAGTGACAAATTCATGTTCACGCTTGTCTTTGATTGTAATGACGTTTACTTGATTATTCTCAGCTGATATATCATTGATCATGTTATTGTATATGTGATTGATACGAGCTCCACATGTATCATTTGAGGTTGAAGATCCATCCTTGTTGTAGTTTGGAAGAGGATTCTTAAAGGCACCATGGTCACCATTTGTCTTGAGACCAACGACTGTTAAATTGCCTCTATCAATCATGCCTTGAACAATGTTTTTCAATCTCATGCAATCATTTGTTTGATGGCCTTTGTTTCGATGAAAATCACAAAAGTGTGAGTCATTCCACCAAGGTGGTTTGATTTGTGGTTCAAAGTTGTTGATTTCTGGTAAGGAGATAATTTTGTTTGCCAGGAGTTCTCTGAATGCTGACTCCAATGATTGCCCTAATAGTGTGTAGAAGCATTTTGGAAAGTTGTTGGTGTTACCTCATGAGTTTGTATTAGGTCCTCGATTGGTTTTATTATCTTGGGTATTGTTGGTGTTGTTAAGATGATCTTGATTGTTATTTGGTGCATAAGTACTTTGGTTAGCACCCTTTTGATTTTTGGTAGCCTGAGGATCACCTGATAAAGCTAACACTGGTTATTTGAACTTCGTATCATTAGGATCGTTTCCTCCTTCATTTCCAGTGTTTTTGTTTTGGGTCCAAAACCTGGATTTGTCTAAGTTGTTGTTGTTTTGGTTATTGTAATTAGAGTTGGATGAATTCGTCCCTTGTTAAAAAATTTCAATGTTCCCTTTTTGACACATGCCTCTTCTACTTGGATGCCATTCTCAATCAATTTAGCAAAAGATGGTATGCATTGGAGTTTGAGTCTGTAACTCATCTCGCTATTAAATTGTTGATGAAAATTTCCATCTTTTCCTTCTCAGGCTCATCTTGAGGATATCTTGAGACCATCCGTCGCCAACGTTGAAGGAACACCATGAATGTTTCGTTGTTCTTTTGTTTGGTATTGCAGACATCTAGCATGGTGATGGTATGTTGAATGTTGTAGGAATATTGACTTATGAATTTGTTGAGTAACTCATCAAAGGATTTGATAGGAGGTGTGATTTTGGATAACCATTCCATTGTTTGTCCTCCCAAGCTTCTTGGGAATAATCTCATTAAATAAGTGTCATCATGGGCAAATTCTAGGCTCATGGTGCAGAATTCCCGACCATGATCGCGAGGATCGGTTTTCCCATCATATTTGTCAAATTTTGGAATGTCTGAATTTGGGGGAAAAGGTACCATGTTTAACCTTGTGTCAAAAGGATAAGGACAAATTTCATTCAAGGAATACCATACTATTGATCCTTGTTGCATGTCTTGCTTCTATTTTTGCAGCATTTGTATTTGTTGTGTAAGAGCTACCAAGGGTGCATTACTTTGCCGAGGGAAGAGTTCTTCCCTCGCATTGTTTCTAGTTTGGAATGATGTGTGTAGCGGTATGTTTTTCTCAGGGATGTTTTGCTCGGGTAAACTATGTTCAAGTAAGTTTTGCTCAGGTATGTTTTGTTCAGGTGTGTTTTGTTCATGGTCATGTACTTCCTCCTCTCTTTGCCGTTCTTGATAAGCATAATGTTGAGACCTTGTTCTAAATATGTCAGTATCGAAGTCTTCAGGGATTTTAACTCCTTTGCTTGTGAGCATGAGTAGGTATTTTTCTTTGTCATTTTCCATGAATTGTTCCACAAGTTTTTGAAATGAAGCACTTTCTTGACAGTCTTGGAGAAGTTCCTCAAAAAATTTTGTGTCTTCTAGATTTGGACATTCGAAAGGATTTGATAATCTTCAATCCATGTTGGACTCTGGTTGTGTTTCACTTTGTTTGTTTCGTTGAGAGCGAGTAACATCGGTCATCTAGTAGAAACTTTTTGTAACAAAGGGAACAAACTCCTCTTTGATGTTTTTCTCAGGGGTTGGTGGTTCAAATTGAGGTATATTGTAAGTGATGCACACTTCAGTGAAGAAAGCTAGATTGATCTTTCCTCCTTGATTTAGGCATTGACTGAATGTTGATTTATGACAGAATGCTCTACTCCTCAATGGTTCCTTGTCAAAGTTGTTTGTTTTGTCTTGAAGATACAAGCGCATATGACGGATGAATGTTCAATGAGATTTGAAGAGTTGGCGATTGATGTATAAATTTTTTTCCATTTGGCAAGTTTCAGAGAACTGGGTTGTTGTTTCCTTAACTTAGTGTTATGATAAATACTCTTTCTTCTCAGAATATGAGGGTTAGTCATGCACAAGTGATCAATGGTTTCCTTTGATTTATTTTGGATTCAAGGTATCGTGTTTGTAAACTTAAGTTTTACTTTATCAAATGAAGGTTTAGATGCCCCCTCACAACAAAGCATGTCAAATGATATGGAATAAGAGCTTTCCCGATATGGAAACTCGATTTGACAACTTGGAGTTTAAAACAAGTATGTTTTTGGATAAAAATCTGTTTGATTGAAGGACCTTTTGATACTTGAGATGGTGTTTCCCGATTTTGATAGGAGAGATGTGTTTTATCTCTTGACTAGTTTTTGGATTTGAACAACCTTGTTTTATGGAAAACTTGTTTTTGGAGTACTTTTGATACTTTGATTTTGATTTTCTTCTTGATGGAATTCAAGATGAGGAAAGAAGGCTTCCTAAACTGTTTTTAGATTTTTCAAAAATAGCTTTAGTTTTGCCCCCTGTTTTCTCAGTTTTTGCTATGTGCTAAGCCAAAAACCCAATGCGCTACTAAATTTTCTCAACGCGCTAGAGAAAGGACTCCACACGCTAAGCTACCTCTATGACACTTTAATTGGATTATTTGAGTTTGTTCCACTTTGAAAGGTTTATGTGCTAATATGGGCTTCTAATGCGCTAACTGTTGACTTCAACATGCTAATTTTTGGTCTCAAAGCGCTAAGTTGCTGCTTCCACACACTAGAAAGTTCTCAAAAAGCATTAAGGTTAAAACTGTTAATGTTTTGACTGATTACGTGCTAAAGTTTAGAACAAATGCGCTATGTTGAAGCTTTCCTACGCTAAATTGTGGTTCCAAAGCGCTAAGATGTTGCTCTTACGTGCTAAACTACCCTGATAGTTTTGACTTGGTGGTTTTCTGTGATTTTGAACTTTGTTTCAATGATGATGGATGATTTTCTGAAATAAGAAATGAAAGCACAACACAAAAGAGATAACCATTTTGCCTAGTCTAAACAATGAGTGTATGTTCTACGAGGATGTGTTCAAATCTCCAATGTTTCAACAGGTTTGGATACAAAAAATACAAATCAAATAGACTCTTTATTCAAAGGTCATCTACAATACCATATCTCACTAGTATCGATACTCTGTCAGCTCAAACAACCTTGTCACCCCCTAGGGGGCGCCTGTTTCTTTGCCTTTTGCTAGAAATTAACTCAAAGTGAATCGCTTCATAGTTGAGTAGTTATCTTGGGAGATATATGGTGAGTAATCTTGGGGGCAAATTCTTCCCCACCCTTGCACTATGATACTGTAAATGTTTGGATACTGCTTCGGCTCAAAGTTTCTAATGCTAAAGTTTGTAATCAGGCTTCCCATTCGACCATCAGTGATAAACTCCCTCAAGAGGCTTCCCAACCTTTAGAACAAATTCTTTATGTATAATAAAGATATTGGGAGAAGGCTAATCACTGCACACAACCATTGAAAAGGACTTTCGTCACTTTCCACTTTTGATTATAGTGGGTTGGAACACTTGGCGTCAAAGTCGTTCCCCACTTAGGTTGTTCCCCTCACACCGGCCAAAAAAATGGCTTTAAGAGTTTTTTAACTACTCGGGAGGGCAGGCCTACTAAAGGTTTTAATGCTTAAACACTGAAAGCGTAAGAGTGGTCTGGCTTTTTGATCAACCAGTTAAGGGGAGAGGATATTCCTTCCACTTTCGAATCAAAGCACACAAGTGTTCTTTTTAACTATTTATTGCAATGATTTGGTAAAATATATATGGAGATGTTGCTCCACAAAAACATGGTGTTTATTTTATCCCATCAAATCAGTGATTATTTGAGCTAGTAAAGGAACCTGGTCAACAAAGCAAAATTCCGATCTTGGTGGTCAACAAAAGAAATCGATAAAAGGGGAAGAACTTCCCTCTTTAACTTGAAAACAAAATTTAGACAAATGTGGTTCTTCTACCTTGCAAAAATTGGAAGTTGATCCTTTTAAACACCAAAGGATGGTGAGGTTGTTTTAAAAGCTTTTTGAAAAATGAAATATTGTCTTGTTCTTTTTAATAACGCAAAAGAAAAGTGTTTCTCCTATGAAAGCAAGAAAGGATTTTGATTATGGTTCTTTTTAGGTACCCAAATGAGATGTGAGTTCAATTTTAGCTTTTAAACAAGAATTAAAAGACTTCAAACTTTTAACTAACTTAGCTAAGTTAGTAAAAAAAAATCAAACTATTTTAAATCCTAACTTAAAAAATAAAAATGGGCTCCCAAACCTACAAGAAACTATCAAAAATCCTACAAACTAACAATTAAAGCAGTTAGAAAAACACTGGCTTTGTGGACTTTCACAAGTCTAATTCTGATCTCGGTTACAAAGTAAATTTTGTCTTCTATTTGTGATGCACTACAAAAAATATTGTATGCACCACAGAATGACCCGGATGCGCTATCGGACAAACTAGACACACTGAGTTGTTTTCCAAATGTGCTATATTGTTAAGTTCCTGTGCCGAAACCTACAAGAAATTTTTTAGGAATGCTATGTGCTAAGTGAGGGTCTCCACATGCTAGGATATGAGTCCTACATGCCGAACAGTATACCAGATGCACTGGAATGTTAATCAAATGCACTAAGAAACGTTCCCTAAGCGTCGATTCTTGTTTCCCGCATACCTACAAAAGTGGTCAGATTCAAAAACCGATTTGATTAATGGGGTTATGCCCCACGGTGGGCACCAGAAATGTATATGGGAAAAGTGGTTCGGTGAAATCCAAAATGTGAAAATATTTCAAGGACTTGCCCACACACCCATGAGACTCTTGATGCAAGTTATGGAGCCATGAGGAATGGCTCAACTTCCCAAGGAGCGTTCTATAGTTCTCTATCTCACAAGGTCCCTCAAGCCAATGCCTTTGCTCTCAAATCATTGACCAAAGTGACTTAGGGATGACGAATGCAAGAACGAGGCATGATTTTGATCGAATTTAATATGAATGCATCCTATTTATGCATGATTTTAGTAAATGAACTAAACTAGATGATAAGATGACAAGGTTAATAAAAATACTATCTTAACATGATATACTAGTTATGTTATTTAAGCTAATGATAATAGAAATATTCTAAAATGCTTATTAGATTAATTTCTATTGCAAAGAGAGGCTAAATGCTTGTTAAAATTAAGTATAAGTATGATGCTAAAGACTTGGATTCTAGAAATAGAGGAATGAGGGCTCTATTTATAGAAGAAACGAGGCAATGGATGGTCAGGATTGAAGGATCTAATCAAGGGTTAGGATTGAAAGCTATCAATCCATGTTTTCAATTCTCACCAATGAAATGGTGACAATTGTCAACATAAGACTGATTGAGAGGAGAGGTAAGAAGCATTAAATGCTTGAGAAGACCTCATGGTTACCTTAGAGGGTAAAGGTTAAAGTTAGGTTAAGGCTATCCATTGGATAAAGCTTTTACCCAAAGGATAAACTCTTGTGCAAAGGTTAAAGGGATAACCATGGTCAAAGCAATGAATGATTGATGAGACCCCTGTGTTAGATGAGGGTTGAGTTAGGAAAAAATTCTCTAACCATGCCACTAAGGGTTAAGTAACCATTAATGGTTTGAAGACTTTGGGGACAAATTTGTAAGAGTCCTTCCAAATTTGGGGGTTTTCAACAAGTTAGCTTGTTGAAGGCATAAAGGCTTTAATGCCTTTTGAAGACTTTACTCCAAATTTGAGAAGTGACCTCCTTAAATTCAGGGAAATGGGATAATTGATGGGTTAAGATTAATTGATTAGGATTAGATGGGTTCTAGAAGAATTTAGAAAGGGGGTTTAGGAGGCAAGTGGGAGATGTAGGAAAATGCAAGTGCGTGAGGAATAATAGGATTTAATTAAAATAAATTGCATTATTTCAATTTTGTTGCAAGTTGGGGATTTAAATAAATTAGATTTATTTAATTGGGGTGAACTATTTAATCAAAAATTAGAGAGAAGGGATTTAATTAAATAAAATGATTTATTCAATTAAATGATATAAAAGGGCTTAAGTGAATTTAAATAAATAAATTGAATAATTTATTTAATTAAATAGAAGAATATGGGTGATTTAATTAAATTAGATTTAACTAAATAGAGGAATGAGAATAAAATGAACATTAAATATTCATCTAGGAATATGATCATTTTTATACGTCTACACTATTTATGTTGTGTTTTCCCTGCTTCAGCAGGATCTGCTATCCTTTTGTGTTAATAAAGATTTTGATAATGTCTTTCTTTGGAAGCATAATCCCAAGGGTAACTTCACTATTTCTTCTTCTTATAAAGAAAACATTACTCAGATTAGCAACCCAATATGGACTTAAATCTAGAATAGAGTTCTTATTCCTTAAGTTAACATGTTTTTTTGGCTTGCAGCTCACAACAGGATTCTTACCATTGATAACTTGGCTTGTAGAGGTTTCATGTTTTCTAATAGATGTGAGCTATGTCAAAAAGAGGAAGAATCAGTGGATCATCTATTTATTCATTTCTCCTTTACCTTGGAAATCTGGAGCAAATTTTGGGCACAATGGAAAGTTGAATGGGTTATGCACAACAGTCTCAAGGAAGTTATTTGGCAATCGATCTTTCCCACCAAATATCCTCTCATCAAGAACCTCTGGTCCTTGATCCTTCCTATGACCTATTGGTATATCTGGAAGGAGAGAAATAACAGAATTTTTAGGGAGGCTAAGTGTACGTCTCAGGTGGTTTTTGAAAGGATTTGCAGGGCTATAAAAGAAAACATAAATATTCCTCACAGAAACAACAAGCAATGAAGTTTTTCTAACATGAATGACATTGAGAAAGGTATCCTCACTGAATGGTATTTGATTCACAAGGTTTGCAAATCTGACACTAAGATCAGGAGAGAAAATGTTGTTTGGAGATTTCCCTGTCATGATTGGGTCAAAGTGAATTTTGATGGGGCGACCAAAGGCAATCCTGGGAAGTCCGGAGGGGGAGGAGTCATCAGAAATACTCATGGTGTTTGTATTGCCACTATTTCCTCTCCCTTTGGAGTTCAAAACAATCATGTTGCTGAGGCTCAGGCTATGTTGAAATGCCTCCAGCTTGCTTAAGGTTTTAAATTTTAAAAAATATGGCTGGAAGGGGACTCCCTCAATATTATTCAGACTATCAAAGGTACTAACTCTCCCTCTTGGAGCATATTCAATATTATTGAAAGTGCTAAAAAGTTATTAAATGACTATGATATTGTTTTCATTTCCCATACTCTAAGGGAAGGTAATAAAGTTGCTAACCTTTTAGCTAATGAGGTGGTTTATTTAGAGGAGGACACTAAATATATCAGAGAAGCCTATTGTAAGAAGGATGTCTAGGTGCTATTATTATTTGATTGTGTCCATGGTTCAGGTTAATTTTATCATTACTTCTCTAGGTCCAGATACCAAAGACAGAGATTGGGGTTATGTGAAGTGTTAGATGATGATTTTTTTTAGGCATCGTTATTATCATCACTGGTGTAACGGGGCTAATCATAATAAGTGTTGGCTCATCGTGACCATTATTAAATACCTCTTCAAATTCAAGGAAAGTACTCTATTTTTTGAACCTAGCATTGTGTTCAAGAGCATGCGTTTAAGTCTTGGTCTTCAGTTTGTGAGTAATTTGTGCTCTATTGAAAACCTCGATCTACATTTCAACATGGGAGGTAACCTTAACTGGAATGAGCCCTCTGGCTGTGATAATTGGAAAAGTGAGCGGAAAGTTTGGAGGAGGCTCCATAGACATGGTTTCATCGACTATATGGAAGAATTGTATGGAAGCAAAAAGTCGGTGTCTCAGGGATTTACCAAGGGATGGAACAACAACAAAGTCACTCTGTTTGGGGAGACCTAGAATATTGATGAGGATTTGGTGGCGGAAGTAATAGTATTACAGAAGGAAGGCACTAAGTTTTATAGAGATCAAAAGTTTGCGGCAGAAGCTATTAAATTTTTTCCTAAAACTGATGATGAGAATGTTCAACTTGCCAAGAAAGACAATGTTTCTTACTACCTCCCTCATCAGGTAAAGTCCTTTTGGTAGAAGATGTTAAGGGTTTTGATGTTATTCCTAACTATTGATGGTAGGTTTATGAAGGTTTATAATTATCATTTTGCTATTCTTAACCATTTCCGCCATGGGGTTAAGATCTCTTTTCCTTTCTATTTAGTTTCTTCCCTGAATGAGAGCTTGGCTAACCATGCCAAAAAACCCAAATCCTATCCTATAGCTCATCAAGGTCTCATCTTGCTCATTTATGAACACTTGAAGAAAAAAGATAGGGTTAGTAAGGATGATCATTTGGTGGTAAATGCCCATATTTCAAATAGTCAGGATTTCTCTGAGTTTGACGGTGATTCATCTAAAGTTCCTCTCCATAAAAAGGGAGGGTTGATAATGATGACATAAAGGACATGGAGGTGGAAGCTGGTATGGAGGAGGAACAAGGGAAGGCGGTTGATTATGAACTAGAGAGTGAGAAGAAAGAGGATGTAGGGGAAGAGAAGGAGGTGAATGTTGAAAAGCCTGATTCAAACCCTATTGTCTCGAAAAGTAGGAATGTTGCCCAGAATACCATGGAGGAAGTTAACCCTAAATCTGTGAGCTCTGAGCAAGGTAGGGAAATGGCAGACTCCATTTTGAACGCTACCAAAAATAGCACTCTGGAATTTTTCAATTTCCAAAAATGGGTAATTGAAAATATTACCAGTATTCAGAATAAACAGAGAGATTTGGAGTATAAGATTCAAGATTTGATTAAGGATACCAATATTGAGAAAAAGGATGCGGAGGTGGAAACAAGTGAGGCAGAGGATGAAATTGAAATGCAGGATTGGGTAGAAAAATATATGATTAAGGGAGACTTGAAGCATCTAGAAGATGTGATTAGAATTGTCAAAGATAAGGCCGAGGTTGAAAATGAAATCATCATCAATTGGGTTGCTAAAACTAAGAAGGCATTGAAGAATTTTATGAATCAGAGTCTTGAGGTCTTGAGGGTTTCTTCTCATAACATGAACGCCCTAGTGGATTGTCTGGAGAGGAACCAATAGAATAAAGAAATGGTGATCATTGATGATATGCCGACCTCTAGCTCTGCTCCCCAAACATCTAGACAAAGAACTAGGTAGACTACCTGTGATTTGGAGATAAAGACAAAAGACATTCATCTAAAGTAGGAGAACAAAGACCTGAGAGAAGACGCTAAGGCTATGATGATGCTGGTTAAGGACATAGAAGAATCTATAAATTTTTTTATTTGATATGTAATTTTGGTCTTTGTTTGCCAGTCTCTCACTAGCTTTGTGTTGTCCCTTTCCCTAGCTGTTGTTTTTTCTGCTGGTCTTTTGTAGCTTTTCTCTCTCTATTATGTTCTTTCTAGTTTCTTTCATGCTTATCTTTTCGTTATGTAAGCGGGTTTTGGGTCCCTTAAAACCTAATTTTCCTTAATCAAAAACATCTCTTTTTTTGTTACACTATAATTGAGTTCAACTCTCTGGAGAATGAAATAGACTACATTTTCTATGGCTCCTTTTTGAGAAAGAACTACTCCTACTGCCTGGTTAGAGCCATCAATGTATGTATAGAAAGGTAGGTTCCATTTAGGTCCTTGTAGGACTAGTGCTTGTGTGAGTACTATTTTGCATTCTTGAAATTCTTTATCACACAATGGTATCCATTGAAAGTTGACATCTTTTAACAAAAGTCCATACAAAGGGCTTGCAATGGTAATAAATTTCTTGATAAATATCCTATAGTAACCAACATGCCCTAAGAAACTACGTACATCTTTTTGCTTGGTAGGGACTAGAAGAGTTTGGATTACTTCAATTTTAGCAGGGTCCACTTGAATTCCTTTGGTTGAAATGTAATGTCCCAAGACTACTCCTTGCATCATAAGAAAACATTTCTCACTATTGAGGGATAGATTATGATCTTGGCATCTCTGTAGCACCTTGGATAGCATATCAAGTGCTTTTTGAAATTCATCACCATATATGGTCAAATCATCCATATAAATCTCCATACAGTTGTGTGAGATGTCTGGAAAATAACTTAGAACTTCTCTTTGAAATGTTGTTGGAGCATTGCATAACCCAAATGGGAGGACAAAGTAAGCATAGGTTACCCAAGGACAAGTGAAAGTTGTCTTGTCCTGGTCCTCTAGTGCAATTTGAATCTAATTATAACCACTAAACCCATCAAGAAATGAGAACTATTTCTTATCTGCCAGAGAGTCGAGTACTTGATCAATGAAAGGTAGTGGAAAGTGATCCTTTTTGGTAGCTTTGTTCAATTCTCTATAATCTACACACACTCTCCATTTTCCATTCTTTTTAGGAACAATTACTAATGGTGAGACCCATTGACTGTCTGAAATGGGGTAGATGATTTTGATATCCAATAGCTTTTGTAATTTTATCTTGAAAATTTCTCTGAGGCTGTCTAATTGGTTTAGTGTTCTCTTGAATATAAATTCTATGAGTACATAGTTTAGGATCTAAGCCTACCATATCAGTGTAGTCCCAGGCAAATTTAGTTTTCTTTTCCTACAATAATTCTCTCAATGACTACTCCTGTTGTGTTGAGAGTTGATTGTTGATAATGAGTTTCCTTCCAGGTACCACTTCAATTTGTTTGGTCATTTCCCTTATTTAAGCTTCATTCATAATTGGTAGCTTGACTTCATGAGGTAACAAGGTGTGAAGAAATGTTGGAGTAAGCAAATCAGATGTTTGTAATAGTCATTTTAGAGAGCATTCAGAATTACCAGTAGTATCTTCTCTTGTAGCTCCTTGTGTACATGTATTGTTCAACACTTGTGTCATGAGTTGATCTTCATTATAGAGGTGGAGAAGAGGGCCTCTATCAAGAATCATAAGTTTACCATAGATTTGGCATCTTCTTCAGATTCATCTCCTAAATTAGGCCAGATGAAGTTTTGTGATTCTTCTTAAGGTTGAGCAGGTGGAAAGAGTGTCAATTTTTTTGTACTATCTCCATTTGAAATAGTCATGTTCCCAGGTTTGTAGCCAATATAAGCATCTGTAGTAACCAACTAGGTCCTTCCCAAGATAATTGGATATCCTCCTAAAGTATTCTTAGGAGATAGAATCATAAAATCAATAGGATACTCCCAAGACTCAAGGGTTACTACAATGTCTTCTATCATTCCATCTGGTTTAATTGTAGAACTATCAACTAGTTGGAGGATTGTATGAGTAGGTCTTATATGGGCCAAATTTAGATGTTGTATAATCTGCTTGGTCATTACATTAATAGAAACTCCTAGCTCTATGAGAGCATTTTGAATCATGACTCCATTTATCATTATTGCAACAACTGGGCTACTAGGTTCTAAGTACTTAAGCATGATCACTTTTCCCAACATAATGTCAGCTAGTTTACCCATGGCATGAACTATTTTAGGGTCCTTTTTCTTCCATTCAAGTTTCTTTAAACAAGATTTCCTAATAGATTTTCTATATATAGGTATATCTTTAATGGCCTGGAAAAGAGGATTTTTTATGGAGACTTGCTTGAGCTGATCCAAGAAATCAAATCTTGGCTCAAGGACAAATTTTGATTGAGCAAATCTTTCAGGGAATGGAGGGTCTGGATCCTTAGGTTCATTAGGTGACAAGGTTGGGGTAGGTTCAACTATTTCTTCCTCCTCATTGGTTAACTTTGTGATTACTGGAGTAGCTAGTGATTGCAAAGTTTTTCCTGACCTTAGATGAACATCACTTATGTTAACTAAGTAGGCATAATATTGTTTTAACTTTGCTGAATACACAGGTTGTTGTTGTGGTTCATTGTTTGGATTAGGTGCAAGCTATGTAGGAAGTTGAGTAGGTCTTGGTGAAACATTTGCAGGTGGCATAATAGCTGGCTGGGTGGTGGGAGGTGGATTAACCTGATTAGGTCATTGTTGTCCTCTCTAAGGCTATTGTTGGGGCCAGCTGGATTGATGACCCTATCTTTTTGCTTGAGGTGGCTTCCATTGAGCTTGAGGTCTAGACCAGGGATTAGGTTGGTAATTCCATTGCGGGTTCCCATAATTGCTAATATTAGGACGATATTGGTTTTTCCATTTATTATTAGATGCATATGAATATGGACCATTAAAAGATAAATGATCAGGTGGCATACCTTGTCTTGGAACCCATGGCTTTCTTTGTGCTACACAGAAAATTTGTCCTTCATCATCCTTGATTTGATGAAAATCTGGTTGATAAATTTTGTTGTCAATATTGTCCAATTGTATACATCTACACTCTTTTTTCTTCTATCTACAATATGGAAAAAATTCAGATAGCATTGCTTATGCAACTTCTTGTTATGTTTGGCTTGAAGAGTGTCAATTTGTGTGATCATTTTGTTGATGATATCTTGTTGAAAATGTTTGAGCAAATTGGTCAATTCTACTCTTGAGATCCCGAAGCTAGGTTTTCTTCCTGATAATATGTACTTGGATCCTATGGGTTTCTTTAATGCAACTCTTGAATAATTCTAGCAGAGTAGTTGTATGCCACTCCATGTAGCTTGAGTAATATCACCTCCAACCATGAAGTTAAGAGAATATATACACTCTTCATTAACTCCCCTTAAGAATTCTAATTTTTGTGAATCTTCACTCAACTGATTATGTTGGGATTTCTTCAAACTAAAGAGGAGCCTTCCTACATAATCTTCTAGGGACTCTTCATCTTTTTGTTGCATCATGAAAATGCCATCTCCCCTACAATAATCCTTGTATTCCCTAAGGAATTTTTCTTTCATGTTGTCCCAGCCAATGACAAAATCTTCTCCTAAAGACATATGAACCAATGAAGAGAAGAATCCTTCAAGGTGCACAGAAACAACTTGAGGTGGTGTCTATCTTTAGTGTTATCATATCTTTTTCATAGGACATCAAATTAAAAAAGAAAGGTATTTGGATCTTCTATAACAAGGCCATAAAAGTGAGGAAGAGGAGGAGGGATTTTTTTTATATTGGCATTATGATGCAGGAGCATCCTTGGTCAATGAGAAATCTTGCATCATCTAAAAATATTTCCTTTCAATTTTCTTCTTGGTTTGTTCTATTGGCATTGTGTTGTCATTGATGTCAAGCGGTATAGGATGACTACTAGTATAAGAGATGTATGTGCAACATTGTCATGGATGAATATAGGATGAGATATCTTTGATATCTCCTTGTATTACACAACACTGGTAAGGTAAGGAAGAGACTATCATTTAGAGGAATGATCACTAGAGTCACTAGTACACAAGTTAGTGTTTGACTTGTGTGGATAAAATGGATAGGTTACTGGTACACTGTATCACCGGTAAGGAGAGTATGTCAACTGGTAAGTGATGTGTTGACAATGAGAAGGATGTTTGGATGTTGTTTATGATGAAGAGACTGAATGTTACCTAAATCACATCAACACAGGAGGAGAAGGATGTACATGTCATCGGTATGTTGTGTAGATGTAGAACAACAAGACTCCCACCTGATGAAGATGCAATCACCATGTGAAGAGATGACTGATAATGAATGTGCCCATACTGGATCACATGTGCCTATTTGAAGATATGCTGCAAAAACAAGGAAGCCACGTGAGTGCATTACAGGAGGCAGATGCAGACAAAGGAAAATGGTTGGATTAAAGATGGAGTCTGTTGAAGGTTAATGACATGGTGTCATCGAGAGTGTTTACCGGTATGTAAGTCCATTGGCAATATGGACAAGGTGCAGATGCAGAAGACTTCCCATCTAATGAAGATGTGCATAAGGCAGGTTAGCAAGATTTCTGACTAGTTGAGTGTTCCATAGGAAGAGAAACAAAGAGAAAGGTTAATGACAGGCTGGTTTGAGGGTTTAACAGGCAGGGTTAGTAAGTCGGTAGATGAACCCGGTAATGGAGTTGGTCAGCGATCCCATTCATACTGACACAGATGACCTAGTAGAGATGGATGCCGACACAGTTTCCATGTGGAGATGAAGTGGCACACATGCAGAGGTCAGTGAAGTATCGTGTAGAGATAAGTGTTCCTACATATGTGCATTTAATATAGAGCCCATGATTTGTCGATCAGATCAGAGGAGTGCGGATTGAGGAAGTGTGAACAACAAAGAAAGATCAAGGAGTTGGTGGCTCCTGAATCAAAGAAAGAAAATCAGATTGTGAGAATACCTCGAGAAGGAAACAATAGATATTTTTATGGCATTTTGACAAATGCAGGTCGAGATAGAGGACGATGTTTGCTAAGTTTAAAAAATGTGTATTGAAAGGCATGTTAATGATGATGATCTATAGATAGCTGTCTTGGAGATTAGATCAAATAAGATCTGATTGGATTTGGTTTTCCTCGAGGTTGATGAGGAAACCATAACCACATATGATTTGAATTGGCTTTTGGTAGGAAAACCAAGTTATAAATAAGAAAGCCAAAATCATTGAAGGGTGTTGCTGAAAGGGAGAGTGTTGCTAATGTATGTGAGAGAAAATTAGTCAAGTACTCAACAAGTATCTGAAAAGAGACTCAGGGTGTGCGATTGAGAATCAAGTTGAGAGGATCAACCATCAATAGTGAGAAAATCGGTAGTGTCCATACCGGTAGAGCAGAAGTGAAGGAAATTGTAGAGAAGGAAAGCATAGAACTGGAAGAGTATAGTACCAGTGAAGAGCAGTAGAGCAGAAGAGAGAAGAGGCAACCAGAAGAGAGAACTGACAGAGTGAGAGCTGGTAGTGAACTGGATAGAAGATCCAACAGAGATATTTGAAGAAGAGTTACAAAATCCATTTGTAACAAGAAGATAAATTTGGTATCAAGATATGTTTTGTATTCATTGAGTTGTATCTTGGTGCAAGGGTTGTATCTCTTTGGGTTGGTGCCCTAAATCAGGGGTTGGTACTCCTTTGGTTTGGTGCCCATAAACTGCAGGAGTGGTACTCCTTGGTTTGGTTCCCTAAATGTTGTAACCAAAGTGTTTCATTGTGAGGCTGGATTGGAGCAGTAGAATCCAACATCATTTCTCACTGAGGTTTTTCCCATCTTGGGTTTTCCCCATATATGTTGGTGTTATGTGATGTCCTTGTGTGAATGCATTTGTGTTTAGTTTTCTCACTAACTAGTAAATATTCTTTGAGTTAGATCTTATAACTGGTATGCTCACATAGGATAGTTAAAGGGAAAATTTTAAGAACCACTGATTCACCCCCCTCTCAGTGGTACATTGTGTCTAACAATTGGTATCAGAGCCTTGGTTCCCAGTTAGATGAGCTTTCTCCATCTTGGGTAGATTATGGCTTAAGGACACAATGGTTTGTTTAGTGTCATTTCCTACTCCAGTTTTTTATGGTTTAAACTATTCTATTTGGAGTTGTAGAATGGAAGTCTACTTGTCCTCCCTAGGATTTGATGTGTGGATGTCTGTTGTAAATGGTTGTCCCAGAAAAGTTAGTCCTCCCATCGGTCCTAAAGTAGAAAGAAGAAACTAGTGCAATGAAGTAGCAATGAAGGCTATACTCAGTGGCCTATCCAGTGATATCTCCTTACAGGTGGACAAATGCAGATCGACAAAAAGTCTATGGGATAGACTGAAGAAGCTTTATGGAAATGAGCCATGCACTGATGAATTGGATTGTGGAAGCATGAAGAACAACAAAGTAGACACATGTGGAAGTGTTTATAGTAGATCGATCAGCTACTGCAGTTTTGATGAAGAGGAAACTCATCTCTTCATGGCACAAGAGACATAAAGTGAACTGCACACATCAGAGTGTGACAAGGCAAACAAATCCCACTGGGAAGATGTGTTTGGGAGTGATTATGAAGATGAAGCCAAAGTAGATCTTGAATGTGAATTGGTAAGTGCTCTAGAAGAGATACAAAATATTAGAAAGGATTTTAAAAGGTACAAAGATTTAGTTCATGAAGAATGCAAATAGTTGAGAATATGCCTTCAAGAATCAAATAACAATATCTGCATATTGACATCTCCACTAGAATAGGCAAAAGGATTGACTAGTGAGTTGAAATCAGTCTTTGATGCTAAGGAGAGAAGATGTGAGGATCTCCAACTAGAAGTGGAAACAAAAGACAAAGAGTGTCAGAAGCTAAAAGAGAAAATGGACAATCTGAGGAAAGGCCTTAAGAAGTGCAACAATGAACTCGAGGTAAGAAACCGGTATGATGGTAGCACTGAAGCCTTGGACAAAATGTTGAATCAACAAAAAAATTCCAAGGATACCAGAGGATTAGGATGTGATGTTGGTGAATGCTCTACAAGCAAGGAGACCTCCCATAGAGATATTCAATTTGTCTCCTCAAATGGAAATGGAAAGGGTCAAACCTTCACTGTCAAAAATGCTCCAAGAAAGAAGATTGATCTGACTACAACTAGTGAGGACATGAAGAAGAAGACCAATGCTGCAAGGATGAACAATACAGATCCAAAAGAAAAGGGAAGTTGAGAGAAGGCGACTTCACCGAAAGCAAGAACATGAGAAGACAACACATAAGAACTCCTATCAGTAGAAGACAAGTGCTACCACCCACATGACAAAGCAAGTGGGGGAGAAGAAGAGATTAGATGGAAGAGTTGCATAGAATGGACAACCTAGGATCCATCCCCGACGAAGCAAAAATGGAGATGCTAAACTAGTAAGAACTCCCCATGCATAGAAGAATAGATTTGTAAGTCATATGCCATCATTTACTAGTTATTACTTTGCATGTAATGGTCATGGCCATAGGAAAGAAGATTGTAGAAAGAGATCTAAAAGGAATAATCTAGGATGTCATAGACATCATGCATATGAGAAAAATGTATCCAGGAGTAGACACATGCATGTCCCCTCTCCCAGTTATGCAAATATTATGTGTTATAACTGCAATGGAGTTGGCCATAGAGAGTTTGAATGTAGGAAGAGGAACTTGCAGTCATATGAAGGCCGGTACAACAACTACACTCTACAGAAAAGTGGATATAGAGCATATGAAAGTTAGAGACCTGCATGGAACCAAAGAAGAAATGTTCCTGCAGGAGCAAGAGGTCCACCGGTTTTAGTTTCTAGTCATAACAACATGACCTAGAGAAGAGGCTGCCTCAGCTACACACCTACAGATCAAAGTTGGATCACTACTGCATGTGTCAATAGATGGATATTAACAATTAGAATATGATGCAAAGTGACACAAAATGTGAGGAGTTACAGGAAGGTGCTCTGGTAGTAATGATGGACCGATACAGGAAACTGGTATGTAAATGATGTTACCAGTATGATTTCTACCAGGTACTTGCAGGTTATGTAAGACAATGAGGCTAGAGATCATTGCATTAGCCCCAGTAACATGGAATGGAGTTTATGTCTCAGGTAGTATTGGAAAATACCTGAATGACATATGTTGGCCCGGTTGTTAATCATACAGGCATACATGTTTTTGGGCTAACCGGTTTTACTCTTGGCATGATGATGATATTGTATGGCATTGTGTATATCCAAGATCATGTCATAGGCTGTGGTGGACATGATGAAGTTGAAAGATCATCAGATGATCACATATGCATAGCTCAACTGGTATATGGTGTTGAATGGAGCCCCGATATTGGATCCAATAGGCATTATAGATCTGAAATGTATGACTCAGGGGGAGTTCAAGTGCTTATGATGTAGAACTGACAAGATTGAACTTGTAAGGATACTAACTGTCCAAATTGTAGATGATGGAAATTGAAGTAGGAATACCCAGGAGAATTTCATGGTTAAGGGTATCTACTTGTCATTTGTTTGGTTGTATTTATAGTACAATCACATTTGATTCTAAAAAAATTTGGGATCAAATGGGAGGTGAAGTAGTTTGACCGATAGCTAAGCAGTAGTCATTGACACATCCTTCTGCAATTGAGTGCCTTAACAAATAGTATCATATTTGCATGCTCAATTGGTATCAATTGATGGTTGAGTCCTCCATCTCAAGTGTTGTGACTTGAGAAGATGTAACAATTTGTAACAATTGGTATCAAAGGAGGAGATATATCTAGTAAAGAAAAAGGGGAGAAATATTTATGTCAGTGCCCAGTAGATACAAGGAGGAATGATAACCTAATAGTGCCCTTTGCCATTATTGTCAAAGGGGGAGAAATATTTTGTAGTATACCGCATACTACATGTGTGAGAATCCATGGATTATACAAAGGGGAAGATTTGGATCACACAAAGGAGAAGAAAGACTATGTAGTATGTCAGATACTACATGAGTTGACATCAATGCACAAGGGGGAGATTATTGGTATTGTGTTGTCATTGATGTCAACCGATATAGGATGACTACTGGTATAAGATATGTATGTGCAACATTGTCATGGATGAGTATAGGATGAGATATCTTTGATATCACCTCATGTTACAAAATACTAGTAAGGTAACGAAGAGAATGTCATTAAGAGGAATGATGACTGGATTCACCTGTACACACGTTAGTGTTTGACTTGTGTGGATAAAATGGACAAGTTACTGGTATAGTGTATCATTGATAAGGAGAGTATGTCAATTGGTAAGTGATGTGTTGACAATGAGCAGGATGCTTGGATGTTGTTTGTGATGAAGAGGTAAAATGTTACCTAAATCACATCAACATAGGAGGAGAAGGATGTATAGGTCATAGGTATGATGTATGGATGCAGAACAACAAGACTCCCACCAGATGAAGATGCAGTCACCATGTGAAGAGATGACTGACAATGAATGTGCCCATACTGGATCACATGTGCCTGTTTGAAGATATGTTGCACAAACAAGGAAGCCACATGAGTGCATTGCAAGAGGTAGATGCAGACAGAGGAAAATGGCTGGATTGAAGATGGAGTCTATTGAAGGTTGATGACATGGTTTCATCAAGATTGTTTACCGGTATGTAATTCCACTGGTAATATGGACAAGGTGCAGATGTATAAGACTTCCCATCTGATGAAGATGTGCATAAGGTAGGTTAGCAAGAGTGTTGACCGATTGAGTGTTCCATAGGAAGAGAAGCAGAGAGAAAGGTTAATGACAGACCGGTTTGAGGGTTTAACCGATAGGGTTAATAAGCTGGTAGATGAACCTGGTAATGGAGTTGTTCAGTGATCCCATTCATACCGACACAAACGACCTAGCAGAGATGGATGCCAACACATTTTCCATGTGGAGATGAAGTGGCACACATTTAGAGGTTGGTGAAGTGTAGTGTAGGGATAGGTGTTCCTACAGATGTGCATTTTATATGGAGCCCGTGAATTATGGATCAGATCAGAGGACTGCGACTCAAGGAAGAATGAATGATCAAGAAAGATTAGGGAGTTGGTGGCTCTTGAATCAAAGCAAGAAAATCAGATTGTGAGAAGACCTCGAGAAGGAAATAGCAGATATATTAATGGTGTTTTAATAGATGCAGGTCGAGATAGAGGGCCATGTTTACTAAGTTTAGAAAACATGTATTGAAAGGCATGTTAATGGCGATGATGTGTAGACAACTATCTTGGAGATTAGATCGAAAAAGATCTAATTGGATTTGGTTTGCCTCGAGGTTGATGAGGAAACCCTAACTGCCTGTGATTTGAATTGGCTTTTGGCGAGCAAACCAGGTTATAAATAAGGAAGCTAAAATCATTAAAGGGTGCTACTGAAGGGGAAAGTGTTGCTTCTGTATGTGAGAGAAAATCAGTCAAGTACTTAACAAATATCTAAAAAGAGACTGAGGGTGTGTGAATGAGAATTAGGTTGAGAGGATCAACCAACAATAGTGAGAAAATCAGTAGTGTCCATACTGGTAGAGCAGAAGTTAAGGAAACTACAAAGAAGTCAAGAATAGAACTGACAGAGTGTAGTACTAGTGAAGAGCAACAAAGAAATAGAGAGAAGAGGCAACCAAATGAGAGAACTGACAGAGTGAGAGCCAATAGTGAACATGATAGAAGATCCAGCAGAGAGATTTGAAGAAGAGTTACAAAATCCATTTGTAACAAGAAGATAACTTTAATATCAAGATATGTTTTTGTATTCACTAAGTTGTAGCTCAGTGCAATGGTTGTAGCTCCTTGGGTTAGTGCCCTAAATCAGGGGTTGGTGCTCCTTTGGGTTGGTGCCCATAAACTGTAGGAGTGGTACTCCTTGGTTTGGTGCCCTAAATGTTGTAACTGAAGTGTTTCATTGTGAGGCTGGATTGGAGTAGTAGAATCCAACATCATTTCTCACCAAGGTTTTTCCCATCTTGGGTTTTCCTCGTATATGTTGGTGTTATGTGAAGTCCTTATTGTGTGAATACATTTGTGTTTAGTCTCCTCACTAACCAATAAGTCTGCTTTGAGTTAGATCTTATAACTAGTATGCTCACATAAGATAGTTAAAGGGAAACATTTGAGAACTACTGATTCACCCCCCTCTCAGTGGTGCATTGTTTCTAACAAGTTCTTTGTGCAGTTTTATATGTTCTTACCAGTTGGTACCGATATTTTCTTGTTTTTGGTGGCATATCTTATTTTCGGTTTCCAGGCGGGTTCATGTGCTTAATTCCATATTTTTCAGTTCATTTGGGTTCTTTTCCTGTCAGTTATCACTTTCAGTTGACTGTTTCTAGGTTCTGTGTAAGTTCTTGTGCTTACTGATTGGTTTTCCCTCAGTATCGACATGATTCTTGGCATGTGGATCTATTTCGGGTCTTTTCCGATGTTCTTTGGTGTGTGGCCGACCTTTCTGCTGAACTGCACTTCATGGTTGTTATTTTCTAAAAAGATTTCTTTAATTTCTAGAGTCGACCTAGTTACACGTTTCATTTTCCTACATTGGTAAATGAAATCTTATGAGGCTAACTCAAATATGTTTCGGTGGGTATAAATAAGATGTTTTTTAATCATTTGTAGGAGTATAGGAAGTAGAATTGAGAATAAGGATTGAGATTTGCATTTTGTAATCTGGCTGATTCCTAGAGTCTTGGATTGGATTGTATCTGGCTAATAGCCTGCATGTAATCGGTTAACTACTGGATGTTCTTTGATGGTTATATGATGATAGTCAGATGATTGTTGGAAGTTCTACAACAATAATATGATTTATTTATGTAATCTTATTGTGTTTTCTTACTTCTTTCATTGTGTTACTCTTGCTGCATAAGCTGATTGATTCTCTATGAGGGTTTTACCAGTTATGGCTACGTCAAGTGGTATCAAAGCTGGTTATGGACTGGCTAGTGGAAGATTTTTCTATGAACAGACATTCCTTTGGGTGGACAGATCACCAATTGGAGGCAGGTTGCGCATGTGTTCAATAGATCGTCAAGGAGAGGCAATTGAAACTAGAAATTAGATCGCCGAGTTGAGGTAGTTCACCAAAGTAGAAGAGGAGATGCCACCTAAAAGGACAAACCCACATAGGGTAGAGAAAATGATGGAAGACTTCAAGAATGAAGTGAGGAATGAAATCTGAAATGCTTTGGCTGGTTTACGAAGAAACCTTGATTTTGAGGATGAATATGAAGAATTTGGTGAAGAGCTTCAAGAAGTTGAAGGATTGGAAGATGAAAGAGAGGAAAGATTCTTGAGAGCAGTGGCACAAGAGAGTAAAGTTCATAAAGTTGAAATTTCCAAGTTTTTTGGAACACTGAACCTAGAGGATTTGATCAATTGGATCGGAGAGTTGGAGGACTACTTCAAGTTTGAGGATGTCCAGGACCCATAGAGAGTCTGGTTGGCATAGACTAAGTTGAAAGGGAATGTTGCCTTATGGTGGAAAGAATTGTAGAAAGACAGAATAGAGAATGGTAAATTGAAGATCACCTGGTGGAGAAATATGGTTGCAAGAATGAAGGCCAAGTTCATACCAAGAGACTACAAATTGAAGTTGTTCAAGAAGTTGTAGAACCTGAAACAGAGAAACATGAGTGTGAAGGAATATATTGAGTAATTCTAAAAGGTGGTGATTAGATTTGGACATAGAGATATGGATATAGAAAAGGTGGTGAGGTACATAAATAGACTTGCTTTTAACATTCAAGATGAGATGAGTATGTTGATGGTTTCCACAATTGAAGAAGCTTACCAGTATGCTTTGAAGGCTGAGGGGAAGATGAGAAGAAGACAACCAAATAACAAGAAGGAGAAATTCAAAGGGCAAATGAGTGACAGTATGAAGAAACCAGTTGAGGAAGATGAATCAGAACCTAAGTGGAGTAAAGAACCAGAGCAGAAGATACAAAGGAAAGGTAGTAGCAGTACCAATAGAGATTTTCCTGGCAAATGTTACAAGTGTGGAGAAACCGAACATAGATTCTATGAATGTAAGAAAGGAATGGAAAGAAGTTGTGTAGAAAATGAAGAACCAAAAGGTGAAGTTACCAGATCTAACTATGCACCAGAGCAAGGAGAATCCCTTATGTTCAAAAGAAAGGATATTGGATCTATTCAGAGGAAGAGTTTTTTTTTGGACTGTGTGTAAATCAGATGGTAAGTGTTGCAAGGTTATTGTATAAAGTGGAATTACTGACAATTTGGTATCTGAGGAGATGGTTGTGAAGCTTGGATTGAAAATTCTTGAGCATCCTTGTCCTTATGAGGTGAGTTGGTTACAAGATGATCAAAACATAGAGATAAAGGAGCAGTGTTTGGTGAATTTCAACATTGGGCCTTTTAGAGATGAAGTTTTGTGTGATGTTGTATCTATGATTGTTTGTCATGTCTTGTTGGGAAAACCTTGGAAGTTTGATAGACGATCTATTTATGACTGTAGAAGAAACTTAGTCACTATTGAGAAGGATGTGCAAAAGTTCAAATTGATTTCTTTGAAGGAGAAAGAAAAGGAGGTGAAGAATCTGAGTCTTGAGAAACTAGTGGTAGAGGTTATACTAGAAGGATTGAAGAAAGATATGATAGAACGAGTTGCAGAGGTTATATTGGAGGGAGACAAGAGTTTGTAGAAGGATCTAAGAGATAAACCTGATGGATAGATGGAAATGGATGACAAAGAGCTTATGGTGACAAACTGGATAAAGCCTTGTGGTAGAAACAGATTAAAGTTGTAGAAGAAAGACAATAGTAAACAGAGACAATGTGCAGATTTGAATCAAAGGAAGAGAAACAAATAGGGTCAGAGATTAGAGAAGCCGGTTGAGGAACCGGAGGAGCTAAAACAGAGGTTTGCAGATAAGGAATATGTTTGGATCATAAATGAGCATGGGTTATTCATTCCAAATCCTTTTAGATGTTCATGAATTGCCTCTCATGGAGCATCTTTTTCTACCTGGGTTGTCTGATGTAAGAGTATCCTCGATCGATGAGCAATCTTGCATCATCCAAAAATATTTCCTTTCAGTTTTGTTCTTGTTTAGTTCTTTGTGTAGTTTTTGGTGTTCATACTAGTTGGTACCAGTAGTTGCTTTTTTTTCATGGAATATATTATTTTTGGCTTCCAAGCAAGTTCATGTTCTTAATTCCATATTTTCATTTCATTTGGGTTCTTTTCTAGATAGTTATCGCTTTTGGTCGACTATTTTTGGGTTCCGGGACAGTTCTTGTGCTTACAAGTTGGTTTTCCTTCATTATCGGCATGATTCTTGGTGTGTGGATCTATTTTGGGTATTATTTGATGTTCTTTGGAGTGTGGTTGGCATTCCTGCTAAACCACACTTCATGGTTGTTATTTTCCAAAAAGATTTCTTTTATTCTTAGGGTCGACCTAGCTATACATTTCATTTTCCTGCATTGGTAAACGTAATCTTATGAGGCCGACCCAGATATATTCCGGTGGGTATAAGTATCATATTATGTAATCTTTTATAGGGGCAAAGGAAGTAGAATTGAGAATAAGGATTGAGATTCACATTTTTTGATCTGGTTGATTTCTAGAGTTCTGGATTGGATTGGATTGGATTGTATTTGGCTGATAGCTTGCATGTAACCAGTTAACTACCAGATGTTCTTTCATGATTATATGATGATAGTCTGATGATTGTTAGAAGTTATACAACAATAATATGATCTGTTTATGTAATCTTGTTGTGTTTTCTTGTTGCTTTCATTGTGTTTTCTTGCTACTTTCATTGTGTTACTCTTGTTGCATAAGCCAGTTGATTCCCTTTAAGGCTTTTACCGGTTATGGCTGCATCACATTGGCTCCTTATGGAGGAATGGGAAACTTGAAGGTTAGATCAGGTGGTGGAGGTGGATTCTTTCCACCACCACCCCTACCAACCATATTGCCTTGGTAAATGACTAATGCAACAGTTGGATCTTCTTCAGGTGGTGGTTCTGGTGGAGGAATGAAGTTATCTAGGCCGTTATTATCTAGGTCTACAAAGAGTTGTACAAAATGGTCAAGCTCTAGCTCAGTAGTATTTTTAGGTGGATCTTCATCAGAGTAATCAAGAATAGGAAGGAATCTCCCGAGGGGGTCTCTTCTTCTTATATGCATACATATTTTGAAAGGTTAACATTTATACTGCATCAATAACATAAATAACTCATACTACAGTGAGGATAAAATGTTGCTAATATACTCTTTTGACAAATGAAATCTTATTGTTCCCATAAACTCTTAGTTTGTCACCATCCCCGACAACAATGCCAAAAATGTGGGTGCAAAATAATGGTTATCAAACACAACTAGGTACTCAAGCTAGAGACACAAGTTTCCATTGAGCAGCTATTTGAATTCCATTCTTCTGGCTCATTTATCTATCAATTCAAGGATGTGTAACTTGAAATAGGACTGCAAGGTATATGTACTAAGAATATCTATGAACAAGTGTATTCTAATTTTAGGCAATTGAAAGTGATTGAACAACCATTTATAGAAAAAGGAAATTGCTTGAAATCACAACTTTAAAGATAACATTAATTTCTGCTAACAAAATACCAATTCTTCAACTTTTACAAAAGTAACTATTCTGTCCTATCATGGTTCCAGGAACAGTCACATAGTTACAGACTGTGGTTGCAGGAATAGAGAGCGAGCAAGCGAATGAAATAGAATTAACTAACTTGAAGAATAAAGTGCGTAAAAGATAACCATACAAAATCCTCACCAAGTGGGACCCCTTGGACTAGTCTCCTGAGATGAGAACTATAATAGAAATTAACTGATTAAGACCACAACTGTATCAGAATGTTATATTGACTCAGAAAATAGATACTTTCTTTATTCAGAAATCAACTAGATAGCATAACATTACTTAGTACAAGATCAAGAAATCACTAACACGGGAACGCGTAAAGGATTTATAACATTCATCCCTAACAAAAAATCTCATAACGTTCACTCCACTTCCCACTATCCAGGTGGAAGCTTTATTTAAAACTTATAGAATCTAGGAAAGCTAAGATAAGGAGGACTCTTATCCTTCTTTGAACATTTGTAGATTTTCCCTATATCCTCTATAACATCCTTCATGACAACTAATAGTCTTTATTAATGGATCAAGATTAGTCTACAGACTCCTTAATGAGCAAGGATAGTAGTGACCAAGTCCACAACAGATCTTTGAACTCTTCTTGCCTTGTTGTCCATCCCTTGTCCATGTTACCTTGTTGCTATAAATGAGACCCTGTTCCTTCACAAAGATTGTTCCATGTAACTGCCACACAAAGGTTAGAGAAATCATTCTATCCACACATCATGACCATTCATTTTGAACACATTCACTAGTCACACATAAAAATAGTAAATAGTTATAATTGCATTTATAGAGTTCATGGTTCTTTCAAAATAAAGGTTTCAACTATAGGTAATAAGACTTATCAAAACAAGAATATAAGGTCAGTTAAAATATGTTCATGAAGTCCATCAACAAATATAAAGACCCTTAAAGATGGAAAATTGTCTATAAAAGAAACATAAAACTATGATTCATCAATGTTATTTTTATTTAAAATTCTCCTCCTGGAGGTAGATGTCTTTGACCAAAGATCTCTTTCCCTCCAAGGATTCCCTTTACACTTGTTGCAAGGTATCTCTTTTTCAACTATCTTGTCCTTTCTTATAAGAGTAATATCTCTTTAGCTTGGATTTATGAAAATTGTTGCCTAAAAGGATATCTCCTTAGTGTTGAAGTTGTGTATCCTTGTTTCTAGCTTCCTTAAGACATCAACATAGGACTATATTGACATCTTAAGGGGTGGGCATTTTATATTTCCCTCTTTGTACTATATTTTTGCATGTCTTATATGAGGTGTCCATTCTTGAAACCAAACAAAACAAAGTCTTATACGAGATGTTGCATGGCCAAAACTAGATGCAACATTTATATGTCTTATACAGGGTGCACAATCTCAAAACCAGGCAAAAAAAAAGTCTTATATGAGATTTTTCAGGAACCAAGCATATATTTGTCTTATATGAGGTGTTTAGACTCAAAAATAGATAAAACAAAGTTTTATATGAGATGCTTCATGCCCAAAATCAAACAGTTTTGTATTTTTATTTTATGTCTTATATAGGTTGTTACATGCTTGAAACCAAACAAAACAAAGTCTTATACAAGATGCTTAACTCCTAAAACCAAACAACAACATATGTAGTAGGATGAATGGAACTAGCAAAACATAGCTAGACTATTCTAACTCTCCTCCCCAACATGGATCACCTAGCAAAACACAACTAGGCTGTGGCATCCATTTTCTCTCTTTTCTCTTCCTCATGAGCTCATTGCTTTGATATTGGTGGATCATGGTTCATCATTTGATGCATGCTCTTTCTCTTTTTATGTGATCTCTTGTATTCTTGTGATAGCATTTTGAGAATGATTTTAGTGGTTGAGACATTTTTATTATGGAGGTCTCTTCAACCAATTGACTTGGATCCTTTTTGTGTTTTGTGTTGTATGTATTTTGTCTTTTCTTGTCTTTGTTTGCATTTTTGTCTTTGTCATGTTTTGTGTGTCCTTGAATAATATTGTGTGAGTTACTGGATCCTAAGATTGGGGGCTTGATTACTCAAAATTAGTGATGTCTTATCTCCTTGTGATCTCGCTCGTAATTGCTCCTCTCTCAGATCTATCTAATTTACCATGAGTATTTACATAGGCACATACTTTTATTAAAGTGGGGGCTAAATGTAGTGTCATAAATTGTAACTAGTCCAATTGACACCTCGTGTAACTTGTGCTCCCACTTTAGCATGTCTTATCCCCATCCCCTCTCTAGGTCTCATTTTACCCTATTCTCCAACTTTGATGTCATGAACACCCTTTGTTGGGTCCTATCATGGGATACCCTCCCCCCTGGCTGTTTATTTTTGTCTTATTTGTAGAAGGAATAGGGTGTGGGATGCCCTGGTCTAGACTAGGGCACCCCAAAATGCCCTTGTCCCTTTCAAATAGGCCCCAATTTGAAATGGGGTAGGTGTTATATCTCCCTGATAGCATTTGATTCGTAGGACTACACATGACCGTTGGAGGTCAACCTAATCAATAATTTACCAAGGGAACCCTCTACCTGAAGTATTCATGCATCCATGAAGCATTCATCATCATCTTCAGAGATTCAAGGTTGCATATTCATCATTCAAGCATTATGGAGAAAAGTTACATCAATCTCCATGCAAGCATGTGTGTGGTTAGGGTATTTTATGTCCATGTGTTTGTTATGCCATTACATTCAACATTTGTGATTACATTTAAAGAGAATTGCATCATCAAAAATAATTGTAGATCTAAGTTTATCTCTTGAACATTTATTTTAACAATCCTAACCAAGGTATGACTTAGGAAAACCCCTATTCACGACATCTTTCCTTCTCGTTTTGTGTGTAGGAAACGAGCTTAGGAGTTGCACTCAATAATTTTGGCAAAGTCAATAGTGACAATTAGGATAGATTTCAATAGAGAAAATTTTGGAGAACCAGGGTGGATCTATGCTAGCTGGTCTTGAAAAATCATGCCAAACTTCTGGGAACAGATTCAAAACATCTTGTGCCCATATCTCATTTAGTGGCTCTGTGGGATATCTATAACTTACTATTTCTACCAATTTACTTCAATTATCCATGGTTTTGCTCTAATTTCATAATATACAATCCATTTTAATCTAGAAAGAGGAAACCAAACCCTAACCAGTGAATCTAATAAGAATTTCAGCCCTTTCCCTATTTGGATTGAGGCTAGATCTATTAGGTTCACCCATCTTTTAATGTATTGGCTAATTTGGTTAATTAGTGGTTTTATCCTACTTGGTGAAACCCTAGTTCCAAATTACACCTCTATAGTTCTATATATTATTTTATAGATAATTTTGTAAACACTTTATAGTACAATAATATTTAATGATATTTTTTACTTGAAAGGATTTTCCCATGTATATATTGTGTAATGGGTTAAAACTATGCATCCTATAATTCTCATTTTATTTATTTTATGTTTTATTTATAATGATTAGTAAATTAAGATCTTAATTTTTGATAATTATACATGGAAGGATTAAATACTTGTTACATGGGAGTAGTGGGTTTTTGCCATACATTTGATTTTTGTGGCTTTAATTTTGGGAATTTATTTATGATTTTTGCTCTCTAATTCTCTATAATTGGATTCCTTGAATTGTTTTTTTATCAATTTTTTATAGGTTGAGGACTATTATGTTGCTAAAATTGTGTCAAATTGAAGGGACTTAATTGGATATATTGATGTAGCTTTCCTATTTGATTAATATAGACTCATCCTCTTTTTGGTAGTAAATTTTTTGAAAGGTTTTCTCTATGTACATCCAATGCTTTGTTTATTTTTTTATTTTTTATTTCAACTTCTTCACATCAATCTCAAGTTTAATTATAATATTAGTTAATCAATATTTTAAATTTGTATACTAGCTGGACAAAATTTTACTATAGTGTTTTACCATGTTTATCAATAATTGGTATTAGAGAATTAGTTATATTTAAGAGGAAACAAATTTCTTGAAATGTTGTGAGTTTTTTTTCTATTATTAGATCTTTTTTTTCTATTATTAGATCTTATAACTAATCATTTATAAAAATAATAGTGATTAAAACCATGGAATCTAATACAAATGATGGAAGCTATAGATGGAGGGTCTCTTGGAAGAAAGAGACCATTAGAAAATTGTATCAAAGAAGGGAAGCCTAATGGAATATTTGATGAAGATTGGAAAAGATTGGATAAGAATGCATGAAAAACCATTTTGTTGCATCTTATAGATTCCATCCTCTTAAAATTATTAAATGAAGCCACCAAATTTCCACTAAGGAAGTGGATAGGTGATATTTATCAAAGTAGAAATCTTAAAAATAAATTATATCTCAAAAGATTATATTTTTTAAATAAATATTTTTATGTTGTAGAATATTTGAATTCCTTTATTTTATTTTGAGTCATCTAGCTTTAGTAGATGCTAATCTTGATAAATAAGATAAATGTACTGTATTGCTTTTTTATTTGCTTGAATGTTGTGAGAATTGAATTTTTTTTCTTAGTGAAAATGTTATAGAGCCAAAGATGGACTTCCTTATTGGTACATTTCTTAATAAAGATATGAGGAGAAATTCCAATTATGGATGTTCTAAAAATGCCTTGCATGATTAAGGAAGGCTCAAGGATAATGGTGGGTCTAAAGGGGGACACAAGAAATCCAAATGTAAGTTTGTAGGATGACCCTAAAACTCTTGAAAAGATTGAAGTGTTGGATCTATGGAAAAATAGGACACGTGAAGAAGGAATATAGAGATAAGAAGAATATATTCAATGATTCTTGTAAAAAAAAAACTCTAATAATGGCATTAAGGATGTATTTTTCAATTCATTCTTAGCAATGAATCTTGGACCAATTGATCTAGGTTGTTCCTACCATATGGATCCTCATAAGGAGTAGTTTATTTTATACCAAGATTATGATGTAAGATTTTTTTCCATGATGACAATAGGACACTTTTCTTTTTGAAAGAAGGGGTAAAAATTTATTGAACTCAAATAACAAATACAAAGAAACAAAGCAGAGGCCTAAACGAAGCCACCAAATAAACTATCTTACCATATCCTTATCAAGTAATTGATCCAAATCAGCAGAAAGATCTGAAGGGAAAAAACTCCTATCAACAATATTCCATCCCTCTAACCGAGTAGACAACCACTTAGCCAAATAGTCTGCAACTCCAATTCATTCCCTATGAATATAGGAAAAGGATATAATCTCCAAAACTCACTCAAATTGAGAATTTATCGAATAATCTTAGCAATCTGCTAGTCAACCCCTTCCAGTTGCCTTTCATTTAACAAAGTAATCATAACCTGAGAATTAGATTCACAAATAATCCTCCGCCAACCCAAATCATAAGCTCTTTGAGTCACATACCAAATAGCCAATTCTTCCATAACATTATTTGTGTATAGCCCTTTATACAAAGAGAAAGGAAATGGACCTAACCAGAACTATCCCGACCAATCCCTCCAATTCTAGTAGGACATGAATTCCCCTTAGAAGAACCATCAGTATTAATCTTGAGCACACTAGGTGGGGTAGGCACAATCTACCTTTCCTAATAACTTTATCCTTTCCATATTCATATCTCTTCCTACCTGAAACTCGGCTCCAAGGGCAAGAAAATCTAGCCCCCTATAAACATGCAAATCCCTAGGATCCATAGGCCCAGAGAGATCACATTTAGCCTGAAGCATTTCCTAAAGAGCACAAACAATTTTGTACCACAATTGCTTAACAACCAATCTTACTCCCTGAAATATTCATCTATTTTGTTCCAACCAAAGATGCCATAAAATGAAAGAGGGTTCCATCTCCCAACCAACTTGCAGAAAAGGAGTTGAAATAGGCAGCACCCCAAGACGAACCTAGAATTTAGCCAAGGACCCTGTTAGCACATATTTTTGTGAAATATTTTGTGCTATTTCTCTAATGTTTTATATATGCATTCTTCATCACAAGAGCATTTATTGTTGGATTGTATTTGTAGGAGGTATACTACAATACCAAAAAAATCCTATTGTAACCTATTTTTCAAAATTGGACAAGTACCGCTAGGGCATGCTAAGGTTTGGCACTGAATAGGGACTACATAAGGAAACAATATTGGGATCCTTATAATACATTCTCAGGGCCTATGTGATAGAATTTATCATTTAATAGCACATATGAAGTTTCCATGAAAGTTTGTAGTGCTAACGATATATGGAGAGGAGCAAGAGAAAAATTATTAATTTCATATTGTCTGTTGGAATCAATAGTGTTGTGTAAGGCTCGTCTGTAGAAATGAAAATCCATTTTGTGCAAGTAAGTGTAACATGAAGTATCTGTGAGTCTGCAGTTTTTGTACACCAATCGTTCTGAGAAATTAATATACAAGATTTGTTGTTTTCATCTTCAATTCATTTCATGTCATATGATGATGATTTAAAAACTCTTGGATAAATCTTAATAAGGTTTATTGCAATGTTTTATCACCTGTTGGTATAGAGATAGCAAAATTGTTTTTGTTGTTCTTATAGGACACATTGAAGACATTGCAGTGATAGTTTGTTCCTTCACACCATCTCCAAAGATTACAAGTATATGTCCATCAAGTGGCATGTAAATTGTCAGATAAGGCACTAGTCTGTTATTGGTTTCCTATGAGTAGATTAAGTGTGCACTAAGTCCTCACTAGAGAGATCCATTACTAGTTTTTACTTGCCTCATTTTCTCATAATACTCTAAGTTCCAACAACATTATATTATAGCTTTTATTCATATTCAATTATATTCAAAATTTCAAATCAAAACAAGTTAAAAGTATATCATAAAGTATAGTTGCAAGAAATTATTTGCCATTCCTATAAACAACTAGATTCAATAATTTAAATTCACTATAAAGAAATCTCTTTACGCTTTGGAGATTGGGGTATACCCACCTAAGTCTAGTGGATCCTAAAGTGCAGAGGAATTTGGTCTTTGACCATTCCTGTTCGTTGGCCAAGGCTGATTCGATCAATTAGGGATTTGGTAAGTCCTTTTGATTTCCAATCTGTGGTTTTGGGAACCAACAGATTGACAACTCTACTGGGGAGTTATAATAAGAAGTATTCAGAATTTTTGGTGGTTTTTGTTTCAGCCTCTACTGGAGGAAGGAGCCCAGAAGATTAATAAAAGTATTATTCCTCGTAGGAGGTAGCGACTCTACATTTAATATATGAGTAATAATTGGTATGTTGAGAAAGTAAGAGAAACCCCTAGGAATTTGTCGATAAGATTTATGTAGGGGAGGAGGTCTTTGAACAAGGGACACGATAATCTTGTTCAATTGATTCCAAAGAGAAGAAACAAAGAGAAGAAATCAATATTAAATATGGCATTTGGGGGTTATAAGAAGTTTCCTCATAGGGAGGATGGTTCTCCATCTGGTGATAAATTTGAAAATCTAGAGGAAAATCCTTTTTATAACTTAAATACAAAAGATGATAAAGGTGGTTATGATGAAACTCTGATTGTTGAGGAACATGAGGATAGGTAGTTGGATGAAATTATTCTTAGAATGGATGACTTAAATGGAGATGAATCTAAAATGGCAAAGGCTTTTAAGAGACAACCAGATTGGGTATTGCAGAAACTTGGATTAGAAAGAGATGTCATTCAAAGCCCTAAATCAAATAGGGTTGAAGGAGAGAAGGGAAAAGGTGAAGCAAGTAGACTAACAACCCCTAGGTATAGTCCCCCTCACATGAGAAACTTGGAACAACCATTTGGGGTCTATAATAATCCATTGTCTGATGATCTGGATAATAATTATGAAAAAAGGGATAAATGAAAAACTACACCCTACCATGAAAATAAAAACCAGTATAATTATAGACAATGCAATAATCATAATGGTGAAAGAAGAACTAATAGTGGGGAAATTACTGGTAACTAGAATAACAGAGATAGGACCAACAACATAAGCAATAATGGAGGAAATCATGGTAATAGTGGAAACTATGTCAACAATGGTAATGGGAACAACCGAAATGGAAATAATAATAATGGTGGAGGTAACAATGGATACAATGGTAATAATGGAGGAATTGGAAACTATCAGATTAACAACTATGGTTGCAGACCACCTATGACCATTGAAAGGAATAAATAGTTGGATTTTAGTGGGATAGTTGGATATCTGAATCAGATTGCAAATGATTTAAGGTCAGCTATTCCTAAATTCACAGGAAGTGGAACCAATTTTGCAGAACAACATGTAATAAATGTAAAAAATACCATTGAAGAGTTTGAAATCCCTTATGAAGATTTTTTTATGAAACTATTTGTTCAATCTATAACAAAGGATGCAGGAGAATGGTACAAGAATCTTCCCAACAGATGCATTGGTAGTTGGCAGGAATTTGTGACAATATTCTTGGAGGAATTTGGAGAACATAATGATACTTCATTTGCATCTCATGAGTTGACTAGCATAAAGAAGAATCAGAATGAATCAGTCTATGAATTTAATATGAGGTTTAATAAAGTACTTAATAGGATACCAAGAGATATTAGACCTATTGATTCATTTTTTATTAATTTTTATTTAAGTGCCTTTGACAAAAAGACTCATTATGAGATCTTATCTCATAAACCTACTACCTTGAAGCAAGCTTTTAAAACAACTACTACCATTGAAAATAACAGAAAGGCTGCTGGGAGAATTTGCAAGAGAGATGATCCAAAATTATATAATCCTAGATCAACAAAAAAGGATGAGTTTGGCCTGGACATGATAAAGGACATGAAGGGTAAGAAAAATCACAATGAGAAGCTGCCCCCATATAGAAATAACAAACCAATAAGTTACAATAGACCAAGATTGCATAACATGCCATATAATACAACCTGGAAGGATGGTAAACTGGTAAATGCAAACCTAAGAAAAGAAACTCTTGATCCATTGAAGAAGGTAAACAATTTTGTGGAAGAATATCCATGGTGTGAAGTTTGCAATTTACCCCATGTTGCAGAACAATGTATGATTGTTCAGGGTTTTGCAAAAGAGAAGGATCATGAGAATGAATATGAGCCCATAGTAAATGTCCTTTCATTAGATCCATTTTGGGGTAGGGATGAGGATTCATTTGAGGATGAGCAATCATCAGATGTATAATGGAGAAGAGAGAACCAACAACATAGTGTACAACAAGTTTTTATTGATGATGAGGCAAACATCCCATCCTTGAGGAGATTGTTCCATAGTGGAGAGCCATTACATTCCTTGAGGAACTCAACAAATGAAGAAAAGAAAGCCTATACTGTGGTAGCAATAGCTCAGGTGAAAAGCAATTATTAGTTAAGAAATAGAGTAGTGAACCCAGAGAAAGGTAAGCCATCCGAGATATTTGCAAAGGTTCCTAAAGCTAGTGGAAACAAAGACACCGTTGCTAATAAGGAAAAGGAAGGTGCAATAGAAAAGGTCAAACAAACAGAACCTCTTAAATTAGCAAAGCCAATTTAAAAGAAATGGACTAGTAAGCCACTCTCAAATTGTTGATCATTTATGTCTCAGGCTTTATCATAGGTGAAAATATATGTGCCCTTTCTTGAAGTAATGAAATTTCCTGATTACAAACATGAAACAATCAAGATTTTGTCTAACATTGGTGAAGTAAATAAAGAGGATCATAAGCCAAAAGCTGAAGATCTACTTGTTGTCTATTTTAGAACTTCTATAGCTAAGAATATTACCCAGGTTGATCCTTTTTATCTGACTTTGATGATTAACAATAAAATGGTTAAGAATTGTATGATAGATTCTGGTGCAGCTGTGAACATAATGCCAGAAGATGTCATGAAAGAACTTGGGATGCATGTGGACACTCCATATGGGAAATGCTATGCTATGGATAACAAATCAATTCCAGTTGTTGGAATTATGAAAGATGTGGAGTTTCGATACGTCATATAAAATGGACATCACCGTTGTGCAAGTCCTACCAAATTATGGGATGTTATTATCAAGGCAATGGTCAAATTTGGTGGGGGGACATGTCCAACTAGATCTTTCATATGTGAACATCCTAGTAAAAGGACCAAATGTAAGGATCGATAGGGATCCGAGATCATTCTACCTAATAGAGGAAGTTGATCCAAACGAGACAACATGTTTTCTCCAAATAGATATAGATAACTTTTAGGTAAGTATTTTTAAACCCATTCAATGCAAAACTAATAAGTTTAAAAATACTATTGAATCACATGAGGATAAGATTTGGAAAATGTACTTTGATGGTGCTTTCAGTAAGGAAGGAAATGGAGCTGGTGTGGTTTTTATTTCTCCTAATGGGAAATTGTTCAAATATTCTTTCTTGTTAGCTTTTGGATGTACAAACAATGTTGCTAAATATGAAGCAATCTTGTTAGGTCTTAGAATGGCAAGTAAATATGGCATTAAATTACTAACAGTTTATGGTGATTTAGAGTTAGTCGTATCTCAAGTGAGGGAAATATTTTCCACTAAAAATGTAAGGCTTCAAAATTACAGAAATGAGGTGTGGGATTCAATTGAATTTTTTGATGCATTTTCTATAACATGGATTGAAAGGTCTAACAATATTGTTACTTATTTTATGGATAACTTAGCAATTAAACATAATGATATGCCTTTTGATGACATCACCCAAGTTGAAATAAAAACTAGACCTGCAGTACTAGATAATGTAAAAAAATGGCAGATATTTGATGATGACAGGGATCTTCTGAAGTTTTTATTTTGTAAAGACCAGTATGAAGGCCAACATGTGGATTGGAATCCATATGTGGAAGAGGAGAGTTGTAAGGAATCTCTATTTGGAAAAAATATCCTATAACTTAAAACAAACAAGATTCCCAAAGGGTTGGTGGAACTAGAGAGGATGTTTGACAATAAGGATATGACAAATTTCAAACCCAACATTGGAAGTTGCGAAGAAGTAGAAAAAATAAACTTGGGAAGTGAAAACAATCCTAGTGAGGTTTACATTGGGAAGAAGCTTACACCAAAAATTAGGACTGCATTGGTAAATCTATTAAGAAAATACAAACATGTTTTTGCTTGGTCATATGATGATCTCAAGGCATACAGAGAGGATTTGTTCTAGCATGAAATCCCACTGAAACTAGATGCAAAACCATTTAGACATAAGCAAAGACCTATAAATCCCACATTGGATACCAAAATGAAGGAAGAATTGATGAAGGTGAGGAATGCAGGATTTATAGAGCCTATATGGCATTCCACATGGGTGTCAAACTTGGTGCATGTTAGAAAGAAAAATGGTGATATCAGATTGTGTGTGGATTTTAGAAGTTTAAATATATAATCCTTGAAAGATAATTGCCAAATATGGAAGCTTTGTTGCAGAAAGTAACAAGGAATGAATTACTTTCTATGATGGATGGGTTCTCTGGTTACAACAAGGTGAAGGTTAAGGAATCAAAAAAATACAAAACAACTTTCACTACACCATGGGGGACATATGTGTATGCTAGGATGCCATTTGGACTTACCAATATTGGAGCTACTTTTCAAAGGGCCATGGATCTATCTTTTGAAGGCCTCATTGATTATATTTTGGTGGTATACTAGGATGATTTGACTACATACTCCAAGAAAGCAGAATACCATTGCAATGGCCTAGAGAAAATTTTCATTAAAGCACTAGAATATGGTATTTCTCTAAATCCAAAAAAGTGTCACTTCAAAGTCACTAAAGGTAAATTTTTAGGTCATATTGTATCTAAGGAAGGAGTAAGGATTGACCTTGAGAGAATTACAGCTATTGACAAAATTTAGATCCCTAAAATAGTCAAAGCTATTCAATCATTTTTTAGACAAATTAATTTTGTTAGAAGATTTGTATCAAACTTTTCTGAAATTGTCAAACCTATTGCAAAGATGCTAAAAAAGGGTGTAGAGATAAAATGGACTAGTGAAGCAATTGAATCTTTTGTAAACATTAAAAGGGCCATCAAGGAAGCACCTGTACTTAAGTCTCTTGATTTCTCTAAACCTTTTCAAGTATTTTATTTCACTTCATTTCATACTATTGTTGTAGTTATGTTACAAAAGAATGATGAAGGCCATGAGAAACCAGTGGCATTATTTAGCAAGATGCTACAAGCTTCTGAGTTAAATTCTGATATAAATGAGAAACAAACAAATGCCCTAGTAAAAGATATGAAATATTTTAGACCATATTTAGTGGGAGCTAATGTCATTGCAAATGTTCCTAATGTAGCAGTCAAAGATATTTTTAGACAAGTTGAAACTACTAGGAGAAGATGCAGATGGATCAATCAAATCAGGAATTCAACATTGGTATCCAAATTACTAAATTGGTAAGAGGTCAAGGATTGGCTAAACTAATGACAAAATCAAATTTGGAAGCAACACAGATAAATCAGATAGAGTTATAGGAGGCTCAAATAAGCATTGAGATGTGTCCTTGGTATAAGAATGTTGTCTATTATTTAAAACACATGAAATGTCTAGAGGAGTTGAATGACAGTAAAAAAAGAACACTTAAGCTTCATGCATCTAGGTATGTATTTCTTAAAGGTGATTTGTATTGGAAAAACAAGGATGGTATCCTCTAATTTTGTTTGGATGTTTATCAAGATCAATCTATTTTAAAAGAATCACATGAAGTTGTATGTGGGGGGCATTTTTCAGCAAAAACTACTGCCCATAAAATACTCAATGCTAGTTATTATTGGCCACAAGTCTTTAAGGACTATCATACTTATATTAGAAGATGTGAGGCTTGCTAGAAATTTTTAGGAAAACTTAAATATGGTGGAGCTCTTCCACTCAGACCTATGCAAACTGAATAACCTTTTCAGATGTGGGGTGTTGACTTCATAGGAGAAATTGCAAACAAATCCACTGGAGGACATAAATGGATTTTGGTAGCCACTGATTACTTTACCAAGTGGGTAGAGGAAATTCCTACAAGGCAGGATACAAGTAGGGTGGTAACAAAGTTTCTTTTGGAAAATATATTGACAAATTTGGGGTTCCCCACAAGATTTTTGTAGACAATGGAATGTGTTTTAGATCTAAAGAATTTGTTGATTTTTGTGAAAGTTATGGAATCACTTTTTCATATTCATCACCTTACCATCCCCAGGGGAATGGACAAGTGGAATATAGTAACAAAAACTTATTAAATATCATCAAAAGGATGCTAGGTGACAATAAAAGGGCATGGGATTCAAAGTTTAATTTGGCAGTATGGGTAGATAGAGTAACAATCAAGAAACCCACAGGATTTGCTCCTTATCAACTTGTTTATGGTAAAGAAGAAAGGTTGCCCTTGAACAACCTACTCCTAATGTATAAATTTGTCTTAGAGGAGTATTTAGAAGATATTGGTTTCATGGAAGACAGGCTGGTATAGTTGGTTGATTTGGACGAGTACAAAAGAGAGGCACATGAGCAAAATATACATAAGCAAAAGATGGTAAAAGCATTACATGACAGGAAGACTTCCGATAGAACTTTTGAAGAAGGAAAGTGGGTGCTCAAATGGAATGTAAAAGACCAGGATAGGGTCAATGAGGGAAAAATTGAAGCACTTTGGCTAGGACCATACATCATCATGGATAAAGGAGGAGAAAATTCATATTTCTTGCAGAACATTGAGGGTGAAATTTAGGAATTTTCAGTACATGCTCAATATCTCAAGCATTTTTTCTCTTAAGGAGCAGGTAGTATTTCTTGTACTATAGTATTATAGTTTTCCTTTGTTTATTTTTGTTTATTGTTTGGTCTTCTTTCTAGAGATAGCTGAGATCTTGCTATGTCCCTAAAAAGAACATACATCCCCAGAAAGAGCCACTATTAGCACATATTTTTGCAAAATATTTTGTGCTCTTTCTCTAATGTTTTATATATACATTCTTCATCACAAGAGAATTTATTGCTGGATTGTATGTGCAGGAGGTATATTGTAGTACTAGAAAAATCCTATTGTAACCTATTTTTTCAGAATTGGACAAGTACAACTAGGGCATGCTAGGGGTTGGCACTGAATAGGGACTACATAAGGAAATTTCATCATGACAATATTGAGATCCTTATAAGGCATTCTCAGGCCCTATGTGATAGAATTTGTCATTTAATAGCACATATGAAGTTTCCATGAAAGTTTGCAGTGCTAACGATATATAGAGAGAAGCAAGAGAAAAATTATTAATTTTAAAATGTCTATTGGAACCAATAGTGTTGTGTAAGGTTGGTCTGTAGAAATGAAAATCCATTTTGTGCAAGCAAGTGTACCATGAAGTATCTGTGAGTCTGCAGTTTTTGTACACCAATCGTTCTGAGAAATTAATATACACGATTCACTATTTTCATCTTCAGATCATTTCATGTCATATGATGTTGATGATTTAAAAAATCTTGGATAAATCTAAATAAGGTTTATTGTAATGATTTATCACCTATTGGTATAGAGATAGAAGAATTGTTTTGGTTATTCTTATAGCACACATTGAAGACATTGCAGTGATAGTTTGTTCTTTCACACTATCTCCAAAGATTACAAGTATATGTCCATCAAGTGGCATGTAAATTGTCAGATAAGGCACTGGTCTATTATTGGTTTCCTATGAGTAGATTAAGTGTTCACAAAGTCCTCACTAGAGAGATCCATTACTAGTTTTTACTTGCCTCATTTTCTCATAATTACTCTAAGTTCCAACAACATTCTGTTATATCTTTTATTCATATTCAATTATATTCAAATTTTCAGATTAAAATAAGTTAAAAGCATATCATAAAGTATAGTTGCAGGAAATTGTTTGCCATTCCTGTAAACAACTAGATTCAATAATTTAAATTTACTATAAAGAAATATCTTTACACTTTGGAGATTAGGGTATACCCACCTAGGTCTAGTGGAGCCTAAAGTGCTGAGGAATCTGGTCTTTGACCATTCCTGTTCGTTGGCCAAGTTTGATTGGATCAATTAGGGATTTGGAAAGTCCTTTTGATTTCCAATATGTGGTTTTGGCAACCAACAGACCCAACATGAAAGTATGACTGATTCCAAACCTCCCACCAAAGATGCCACACTTCTCTAACAAAAGAACACTGAAAAATAGGTGAGAAGAGAACTCCTCACTATTATAGAACATAACACAAATCGAGGGCCCATGGAAGCCTTTTTTCCTTAAATTATCCCAAGTGAGGTATCTATTTTGAGTCACCTACCAAAGAAAAAAATTACATTTGGGCCAAGTCAACTTGTTCCACACCCGTTTCCACCAAGGAACACCAACCCTTCCAAAAAGTTGCCTATCCAGCTCTAAATATCCCAGTGCAACGGAAAATTCACCATAAGAATTTGTACCCTAGGCTAATTGATCTTTATCCAAAAGAGACGTGCATTCCCTCTACTCAAGAATTGTAGTTAACTCCATACGCTCCTCCTCAAACCCCCTAGGAGACTAATGTTGAGGCTCTTTCCACTAGCTCACAATCCCCTACCCCACCTATTGGGCCACCTCATAATCAGCCACCTTTCTTCAACTAGCCCTAATAAAACAATCACTAAGGGAGCACAGATGAGGGTACTCAGAGAGAAGAGGGGGATTCCCATCCCAATAATCCTCCCAAAATAAATCATCTAAACCCCTATAACATATCCAAAACAACTCTTGTTTAATAAGGCGGGCTCCATTTCTGCATGTGTTCCAAATCATAGACCCTCTCTCTTCTAAACTGTAGCGAGGGACATCAACCATGTCAATCCCTCCAAGATACTTATATGTAATAATGTGAGCCCAAATATTATCCTGGCTCATGCACCAACACCAATATAATTTGGTAACAAGCACCTGACCATTCATAGGGGTTGACCGAAGTCCAAGCCCACCCTCACACCAAGGCCTGTAGACCGAATCCCTCTTCACAAGACTCCATTTAGAAGCTAGAAGATTACCACTCCAAAGAAATCTATGAGAAATAGAATCAAAGTCTTTCAAGAACTTTGGCGGAGCCACAAGAAAAAAACATTTGTAAACAGGCAAGGCTTGGATGACAAACTTCAAAAGAGTCACCCGAGCAGCTATCGAGAATAGGACACATTGAATTGTTAGTGAAAGAGAGGATTTTTTTTGTTTTAGTGATGAGATAATCTATATGGTATTTTGCATATTCTAGGACATGCAATAAATTTAATTTTTGTATCTAAGTTGAATGATTTGAGGGTGCATGTGATATTCAACAATTTTAGTTATAGGTTGGTGAGAGGAAATTTAACTGACAATTTTTTAAAATGCATGTATTTTGTAGGAAAAATGTTTGAGATATGTAGGTTAAAATGGTATTTATATATAAAATAATAAAAACATGGTTGATTTTTTATTTTATTTTTAATTTTGATGAACACTTTGATTTTTATGAACATTGTGTGTTGAATAATAAAAATAGGGTTTCATTTCCTACTAGAAGTAATGGAGCAAAGAGATCATTATAATTTATTTAATGGGTTGTCTTTGATACAATGGAGATTTGTTCAATGGATAAATCTTGTCCATATACTACATTCATGGATGATTATTCTAAATATAATCAGGTTTGTTTTTATACTTCATATATGATTTTTCTATCAAATTTAAGAATTTTAAGACAAGTGTGAAGTAGCTAGATAAGAAAATTGAGGTGTTGATATTTGATAATAGTGGTGATCATTAATTCAAAGAATTTGATAATTTTTGTAGGAATTCATATATTATTTAATAGAAGATAAACCCTTATATGCCCCAATAAAACGTGGTTGCATAGTGGATGAAGCAAACCTAAATGGAAATAACTAGAATTATGAGGAGTACAACATAGTTGGATTAGTTGTTTTGGTTATTTAATTTATGAGAATTTTATATTTCTTGATAAATTAATCTTTTTTTTAATCTTCTAGATAAGAATCCTTATGTAGTGTGGATGATTGGAAACCATTTATTTCACAAATAAGGGTATCTAGCTGTGAATCTTTTGTTCACATGCCTAAGGAAAAAGGGGTTCTAAACCAGATCTAAATGCATAAAATACATCTTTGTTGGTCAAAATGAGAAAGTAAAATGCTATAATCTTTGGAATCCTCTAACCTTGAAATGAATTATTCTGAATATTTTATTTTATTGGAACATGGAGTATTTTTAGAGCTTTTGTAGTCAAAATAAAAAAGAATAAAAATAATGCATTTTGAGACTAATAATGAGAAACAATAAGATATACATTTTGAAGAATCAAATAATCAATTAGAGATGGAGAGGAATAAGAGGATTCAAGTGAAATTTCTAAGTAGGTTAAGCATGTTGAGGAATATGCAAAACCCCTTTCTCCTTCTATGAGATGATCCCCAAAAAGTGAGATTTAGTTAACATGCATAGTGAATTTGATATTTTAGGAAGGTTTTTTTTTTTTTAAGGATATTGATTCTTGGATGGAGTTAATTTAGGAGAAGATGAAACCTGGGATGTTATGAATTTACACAAAGGAGGGAGGTTCATTGGTTGCAAGCAACATATAATAATAAATTCAAAGTAGATGGATGGCTAGAGATGTACAAGGATAAAATGGTGGCCAAGGGGTACTTCTAGAGAGAAGGGGGTGATTTTGGAAAATAATCTCCTATTTATAAATTTTTGTTAATTATATTCTTACTTTCTATTGAAGTTTCTTGTGATTTTTAAATAGATAAATTCATATAAAAACTACTTTATTTACATACAAATAGATGGTTTTGAAGTAGAATGGAAATAAAATTCAATTTTTAGGTTAAAATGTTCTTGGTATGGTTCAACATAATTTCTTCAAATATGGTATCAATATTTTGAAGGTTTTTCATTAAAGTTAGGTTCGACATAATTGCTTCAAATATGGTATCAAATATGGCTATGAATATATTGATAGTCGGATTCTATAAAGTGGAAAATCGGGAACCTTAGACAAATTAGCCACTTGGGAGAAAGGTGGGAACTTTACTAAGGTTCAATTTTCACTTGGGGAACTTTACATTCAAAAGAGGGGGATGAATCTACTAGATCCGATCCTAAAGGATGTAGGGATTGAATACTAAGTAGATTGGTTGTGATTTGAATGCAATTGACCCTCTTTTATAAGTTGACTAGTTGAATTAAGATTAAGTGATGGAAACGAAGATAAAGTATGAGAAAAAAATGAGCTATAGATATGGGATTCATTTGTGCACCTAGAACTGAGAAGTTTGAGATGATTCGGAGATGCTCTACGAAATTTGGCAAAATTTGCAAGGATTGTGTGTCTGGACAGGGGCGCCCTCAACTTGGTCCTCTGAATTTTCCTTGTGTTGAAAAGGGTTTTGTCGTCTCTATGAATAAATCTTAATTCCAATTGCGTACTTATTTCCTACACACAGAAAGAAAGGGAAATATGTTGGGAATAGGGGTTTATCTTCATATCAAACCCAAATTTTAGACTTAACCAAGTGTTTGAAGTAATTAAATGAAATGATTGACAATAGAAATCCTCCTCTTTGAGGGGATGTTGAATTGACTAAAAATGAAATGCTTATACCTCCTTGTGAAGTTTTTCTTTCCTCCACAAAGAATTAGGGTTTCATGAAGTAGAATGTTGTTCTCCTCTTCAATGCTTGAAATATTGTCTCTGTTTTTGCTTCAAAGCTTGAAGGAAATTTGAAAATTCTCAATTTCTCTTGAATGCTTGATTGCTTGATCAAATTTTCATGATCTTGTGTCTTTATGTCAAATGAGAGGGGAAATCCCTTTTATATACTTGCTATTGGAATTAATTGATTAATTTTCCAACTTGAGTTGACATAGGGGGGATCTTCCCACTCCAATTTGAGATGAGCTAAAGGGAGGAACCCCAAGATAGGTCCCAAATAGGGGATCCCAAGGTGCCACGCCTTGGTCCTAGTTAGGACTAGGGCACCATGCTCTGGTCCTGCCCTATTTTGGGGTAGGATCAAGGTGCAGGCAGAGTGCTATGTTGAATTGTAGTGTATTTTTTATGTGTATGAGAATATTTAGGTCTCTGATCAGGCTGAGGGGTGCAAACATTAAGGAAAAGACCCAAATGTAGTAAAAAATTGCAAGGGGTGTAGTTTTAGGACGTTACATTTATCCCCCACTTTAGCGGGAGTATGAGCTTATGCAAATATTGTTGATAAAGTAGGATGAATTCAGATTGAAAGACTTTCACCACATCAAGGAGGCAATATTCATCAATCCCCCTATGGACTTTAGGATCTTAGAACTTCAATGATAAGGTAAAAGGGAAGATCATGAGAAAAAGAGAGAACTGTGACTACAACTAGTAAGGTTCTCTTACTATGAGTCATGAAAAGAAGCAGCAAATATTACAAAGCAAAGACAAAGTTCGCTAAGTAACTTTAAGTATCAAAAGAGAGAATCATGAGTGGAGTATATGCCCCCACGTTAAAGCAATTGTGTATGCCTTATTAGGATCAATTGCATTAAAGTAGGATACACCAAAAGAAGACAAGCATGTTATCACAATAATTTAGCCCTCAAGAGAGGACAAATCAAAGGATAATGAACACAAAACACAAAGCCCAAGGTGGTTTTGTTGGGAGTATTTAAAAATTGAGTCAAGTTTATAGGCCTATTTCAAAAATTTGCTCTGCATACCTAAATAAGTCAGTTTGAATGGCCTAGTTAGCAAGGGGGTAAAATGGAGCCAGTTGATTTTCAGAGGGTAAGGCTCGGGATTCATGTCCCACACCTTTCATTTGGCCTATTCAGTGATGTGCAACTTTCAGAATTCATTTTGGATAAGTTTATGAGGTACCCATTTTGAGGGGTGAGCTGGAAGCACATTTTAGGCACAAATGCAGATTTTATGGAGTAGCCTTCTTTGAGCGATTGCATCTTTTTCCCTATTGATCGTCATGGAGAAATTCAAAATGGATTCAATTGTATGCATAAATGTGAGTTACCCTGCAAAATTTCAGGTCTTTACGAATCCATTTGCTCAGTTTTCAAAACCGAATCCGTTTGCAGTTTGTGTGTTTGCACAAGTGTAAAAATGTTTTGGTGAGCGTCATGTCAGAATGTTTGTTCCGAGCTAATGTTGGTATAAATGGTGAGATACATTTCAAATTTCAAGCCTTTATCAATCCGTTTGATCGGTTTTCAAAAGGACTCATTTTGCCATCAAATTCAGTTATCCGCACTTCCAGTGTTATATCAGTTAATGTAGCCGTTTTGGTGAGCGCGCCATTTGCATCCTGTCAGTCTGGTGATCGAACTGAGAATTCAAAGATTTAATATGTACTTAAAGGTACGTATGTTCCAAATTTGAGGGCCTACGGAGTTCGTTTGGTATTTTTAAGAAAGGCATCATGTGTTGCCAGAACATTGACTTCATCAGGTCCGCAGTGTCGACAAAGCCAGTTGGGCATTTTCGGAAATTATTATCTCTTCGCTCGGGACTCGTCTTGAGAAACCGTTTGGTAGAAGTCATCCTTGTATATCAGAGTACACGCCTGTCAGACGGCGAGCTCCAGAAAGGTGTTTTGACCACATTGAAAATTACGTCTTCGCGATTAAATGCGAAAATTGTGGCGTAATTGCCTGAAGGATGTAAAATGCAATTTTATGATCCGAAAACAATGTCGATCGATTCTAGAGGTATGTTTAATGTTCCTGAATCATTCCAGAGGTCAGTTGCATGAAATCGAAAATTTTTTTAGTCGGACCCACTTTGGGGCCCAACCTGGCTCATGCTCGCGGATTGATTTTCTTGGCGACTTTGTTTGCTGAGAGATTTTTAGAATATTATGAATGATGGATTGTAATCACAAAACATGTCATAAGAGTTGAAAAGACTGTAGACCTCCAGGCAATTTCAAATTAGCAAGTTTGGAGCCAAATCCTCCTTCAGCGACAAAGAAGAGCATTAAAAAATGTGAATGCACTTGGCAGCCATGGTGTGAGAAGACCATTTAAACTTTCAAATTAAATGCATTGGCATGTGAAAAGCCATTAAACCTTTCAACCAAATGTAATTTGGGAGGTTGAAAGCCAAATTCCACAACCTTCCCAGCATTCTCCTTGTTGTGTGTGATGTCTGGGAGTACATTTTAAAACTCCAGCCAATACAAACAACAATCCTCTCCTCCATGCTATGGCTGATCACGTTTTTGGCAAAGGGGCTGTAAGAAAGAGCAGCAATTAAAACATTAAAGTAAATGCAATGCTTCAACAGTCCTCCCTCCCTGCGTGGTAATAGAAGAAGGCAAATGAATCATTTAAATCTTTGAAAAGGGGCATGGTAGCAGCCAACACAGAAAAACCCTCAAGCAAATGTTTTTGGCATTTGAAGTGTCAGCCATTTTCCCTCCTCCTGCTGTGAGTGGTGGTAGTGGCAAACAAACAGAATTTTTAAGCTTTGAAACAAATGCAATTGGCTGAAAGCCAACATCCCCTCTACCATAGGAGTCATCAAAAGAAAAGGTTTTAAAAGAAATGCATTTGGAAAGCATAGAGCCCAGCCAACATCCTCTTCCCTTGAACGTAGTGTTTAAAAGGGGAGATGAAATCATTTTAACTTTCAAACAAATGCAACAGTAGGTAGAAGTGTAGTAGAAACTTTCAAGTAAATGCATCATGATAGGTTTTCCCCTCACATGCTCTCCATCTAGTAGCTACAGCAGCAAAGTTTAAAGCATATTGCAAATGCCAGTTTTCATGGCTGTTGGATATCCCCAAATCCAGAAGGCAAAAATCCAAAATAATTTCAGCAATATGGGTGGTGAGATGGAGGTGTTGAAGAGATGGTGTTTGTTGTGGGTAAATAGCATTGGGAGAAGCATAAAAGATTTCAAACAAATGCAATGCCAGACATTTCTCCTCCTTCCTGTGTATTCTATGTGGAATGGTGTTTGAAACCATTGAAACAATAGCAAAGTGCAGGTTGCGTGGATGCAATGGGCAAGGGAATTAAAATAAATTTCAACCAAATGAAAATGTAGCAAAGGCACCATTGAAACTTCCAGGCAGGTCTCAAAAAATCCAAGAAATGCACAGTCCCAGGCTTAATCGCATTATCCCACATTGACTGGGAAAGGAACGTTTTTGGTATTTATATACAAAAACGCACAGTAATATAATGTCTAAGCCATAAAGGTTTTTGACACAAGGTGCCCATGGGTGCCCAAGGCGGGCCCACACGTGAGCACGTTTCTCGAGGTGATGGAAGAGTTGATTGGACGAAGACCAGGTTGGACCCCATGCTGACACGCTTCCCAAGGCAAACAAGCAAAATTTTGCAGACGAAGGTCGGGTTAACGAGTGAGCAGGTTCGAGATGGATCGACGGTGCGCGCTATTTCGCAAAGGGAAGATGCACGCGAGTTAAGGCTGCGAAATAGCGAAAGTGAACGAGATCCATCCACGTGGCACGTAGGTGGCGGGTACAGTCGGCAGTCAAGCAAGCGGCCAAGTGGCAGTGACGAAGTAGATGATGTGGCGATGATGAGGTGTCATCCCAGGTGGCATCCGGTCAACCCCATCAGCCAATCAGAGGCCGCCACGTGGCAAGGCGTCAGAGCACAAATGGAAGCAAAAATCAAATTTTAAATGAATAAATGATATAGTTTAGACTATATTGAAATTCGAAATATTTAAATGATGGATCCATAATGAGAATTAATTCGCCCAGGGTCCAATTTTTGGCCAAAGTATAAAGTATTATATATCGCCGGAAAGCTCTCGGAGCAAAGAATCTGATTATGAAGTTAATTTTGACAAATGTGAGATATTTTAGAAGCAGTTTCAATGGGAACATAATTCAGTTAGAGAGGAGACACTTGGCAATTCAATTGCAGATTTGATTTTCTTCTCTCCTCTTTTTATTCCGAATTCTTCTCAGTTGTAAGGGTTCCAGAATTCTGTGAGAAGGGCTCCAGTTTTCATGGCTTCCAATTTTGAGCATTCTTGAAGATTGTACAGGGCAGGGCTTTTCCTTCAGTAATGGAGTTCAATTCTTGCTATAGGTGTTTTTAGTTGCAGGGTCTTGTGTATGTAAGGCATACATAAATTCACACAGGATTGTCTCTAGATTTGTATTTCCATTTTATCAAATCAGATCCTCAAGGAGGATGAAATTTGTTATCTCAAGGAGATAGTTATGATTGTTTGCAGGGATTCTTCAAGGAAGGATTTAAATTCTACAATAAATCATAAAAAATGGAATATAGTTTCAAGATCTGATGATTTTGTGAATGATCTTAGTAATGCATTTATGCAAGGCATTAATGCATGAATATTTAATAATGAAGATGGATTTGCAATCGAAGCTTTCATTTATAGTTTGATGTATGACTCTGTTTCCCTTGGATAAGGCACTGATCTTGCAATTAAAGGGGTTCTCAAACCAATATAAAATCCAATCAGAATACCTTTAGTTTGTGTTATGTTTTGAAATGTTTCATCTATCTCATGCTCAAGCATAGTTGAGTTTCATGTGTAGATCTAGCCCATCTGCAATAAACTACTTGTTTTGGAGCCCTAGTGAGATCTATCTGTTTATGTTGATGCTGTCATAGATGTGTAATAGGTTTAATTCTAAGCATCAAAGGTATACCCGCCTAGGTTTTGCAAAGCCTGAAGAGTAGAAGGATTCATATCCTTGTCATGTTGTCCAAGCCCTGAAGTTCTTCATAGATTGAATTGGCTACTTCATAGATCAATTGCAGGTGTTCTTGGGTTATCACTTTTGGTGAACAACAGGTTTCACCTAACTTTGGAGTCAGTATGCTTTTTGTGATAACTCGTGTATAACATGTATATGTATATATGCATAGAATCGTCCTCATCCCCCAAAGAGAGGAAACCACCATGGAAGAAGGGAACACATATGTCTTTTGAGTAAACATGGGAGAGGCCAAAAGAGATCTCAACGCTTTCCATCATTATCAATTAGACAACACTAGGGAAAACAAATAGAAGAATGTCACAAACAAGCAAGAGAAGAGAGAGAGAGAGAGTTTACAGTGCTAATGAAGCTAATCAAGCACATCATCCTTCCCCCGATCTGGTTGATCATTATTTTGGGAAGCTGGACAACATGCAAAAGGAGCCACATCGAGCATAGTATATGGAGCTATCACAAGTTCCAAACAAGGACCATTCTCTAATGATAAGTCACTTTGTTTGTTACTAGGAGTTAGGATTAATGTTTTTAAATTTTTTGTAGATGTCATTTTCAACGTCAACATATTCATATTCATCATCAGAAATATTTAGATCAACATTTTCATCATTAATAACATTTTCATCTATTTCTTCATCAAGATTAATAAAAATAGGAGCTCTAATAGGAATAGAAATTGAACCATCATTTGTCTTAAGAATTTTGCATCTTGGAAAATCGGGTGGAACACCATGTTTAGGAGAAAATGGAATCATGTCAACATTTGGTGTTTTGTGAGGCAAAATGGTTTGGGAAGCAACCTCATGAGCTCTAGCATGACATCTCCATTGGTGTTTTCTCACACAATGGTTTTCATCTAGTATTGGTTGAAGGTTGAGGAGGTTCAGGTTCATCAAATATAAGCTTTGTCTCTTCTTTTAAGGAAGAATGAATGGGTTGAGGTCTTTTAGGTTGGAAAATAGGAGAGGTCACTCGCTTCTCTTTATAAGATGAAGGAGGAGGAACCACACCATATAAAGGAGGGATAGGAGGTGTAGGAAGGATATTGGGTCCATCATGAGGAGGAGGGATAGGTCTAGCCTTAGGAGGGATAGTTTTTTTTTTAGGGGGAATATTTTTTCTTCCTTTACGAGAAGAAGGAATAGATTCTTCTTTAGGAAGAGGAATATCTATTTTCTTGGGTGAAAGGATACTCTTCTCTTTAGGAGAAGGAGTAGATGCCTCCTTGGGAAGAAGATTATTTCTTTCTTTAGGAGGAAAAACAATCTTATCCTCAAGAAGGGGTATATGATCATCAAGAGGAATGCTAAGTGTTGGATTTCTAGGTTTACTCAATGACAAAATCATTTCATTTTTCTAGTTTTGATATGATCTAAAAAGAGCATCACTTCTAGGTTCAAGAGGCTTAAATTGTTTGGACCAAAAATAATCAAGACAAACATCTCCACACCTCAATGTAGGTTGAAATATGCTATGATTAACAATTATGATTTCACAATTATGAGGAAATTTCAAACATCTATGAATAGTAGAAGCGATCACTTTCATGGAAGAGAGCCAAGGATGTCCCAACTTCACACGAAATTGATTGGATGTAGGAATGATAGAAAATTAAACATCTAAGCATTTATTGCCAACATCAATAGGAAGTGTTATATAACCAATAGCAGGACAAGGGAAGCCATCAATAACTTTAACTATCACTTCAATATCATCATATATCACTTGATATAATTACAAAGTATAAAAAAATTCTTTAGTTATCACATTAACCATGCAAGCAGGATCAATAAGCACTCCTCTAGCAGGTATAAATTTGATTTTCACACTTATGTATAATGGGCCATCAAGTTCTTTAATGGTCTCACTAGGATCAAATGTTACACACAAATCCTTAGGAGGATCTTGTTTATCTACAATGTTCACCACATTATTGGTTTCAAGGCCATAATCATTAGGAGAGAAAGTAAGATGATCAGTCTCAATCACATTAGTGGAATGGGATAGTAAAGGATCAGTGAAAATTTGAAGGTTTTGATTAGGAGCTATGGATTTGTTTCATTTATCATTCATACCTGCCATAGATATAGTATTGTTATCAATCGATTCTTGAATCTTAATTCTCAATGAAAAACATTTTTCAGTATCATGACAAAGCTGACGATTTATGGATAATGATGAACAACAGATGAAGAGGTCAAAATGGATTAGAAGGTCAAATGATAAAAAAACACAATGAAATGAGCAAGAAAACCATAAAACATCAAAAGATCATTTATACCTTTGCTATTTTACCTTCTCTTTCAGATTGAGCTTGATGAAGTGAAGGCACCCCTTGATGATGCTCCACTTGATGTGCTCCTTTGATTGATTTGGATGTGGAATTCTCTCCAAGTGCTCAACAAGATAGATTGGATTTGATAGGATTTATTCGATGGATTTTGGATGGATTTGAATTGAAAGATTGGAGAAAGAAGAGGAGAAAAGAGCAGCATGATAATGCATGAGAAGTGGATGATTTGTGAGGAGAATAGGCTCCAATTTATAGATTGGAGAAGGCCAATGGAGGGCCAAGATTGATTTGATTATGAAGGGTTGAGATTGATTTGAGATAGAAGGCATGGACCAAGCGTGCCTTGGGAAAATAAACAAGAATATAAAATTCCTTAGGAAAAGGGGGGAGAAATTTGAATTTCAAATATGAGGAATTAAAAATTCCAAAATAAGGATGCATTGAGGGATTCAAAGAAATTTGAATTTCTTTGAGAGACTCAATGTTGATGTGACATGAGTGGGAATTATAAATTGAGGGATAATGATAAGCATGATTATGGGAGATTCTAGAAGGATTAATTAGGTTGAGTGGGATTAGGAAAAGTGATTTGTAGGAATCACATGACTAGGTTAATTAATTAGAATTAGTTAACTGAGTGGGTTTAGAGGAAATAATTATTGGAGGGGACTTTAGAGGAATAGGGGAATAATTAATTTATTTGATAAATTAATTATTAGACAATAGTGATAGTATTAATTAAATTAAATTAAATTAATAATGAGAAGAATAAGGATAACACAATTAAATTAATTAATTATGTTGATAGGCTTAAATTAATTAAATATTAATTTTAGGTGTCTACATTTTGCTCCTCTTTGATATAGTGTCGTGAAATGATGTTATATCAAAGAAGAATAAAACATAATGGAAGAAAAGGATAAGGACTACTAGCATGATGCCCCATTCATGAGATGAAGAAAAGGATAAGGACTAGTAGCATGATGCCCCATTCATGAGATGAAGAAGAATGATGAGGAGGAAGGATGATGAGGAAGTAGTGGTATACCCCCTCAAGAGGACATGTAGGTTCGAAGAACACGGGTGTGCTCTTGAAAGGAATTAGAAGAATAAGTGATGAAAGGATGAAGATAATGAAAGAGGGAAGTAGGATGGGTTGGAGTTTTGTGAATGAAATGAGACAAAGAAATGATAAATGGATTGGATTTCTTGTTGAGCAAGTATAGAGAGCAAACCTAGATTTGATATTGCCATGGATAGTCTACACCACTGATTATTAAAACTAGGTTGATATGAAGATCCAAGGCATGGACTGATGCTCAATCAAGCAGGAATGCCTTGTACACAATCATGCAAGTGTTGATAAACACTAATGTAGGGTTGCCGATTCGAACAAGGAAGACCTTAAAATCAACCATGCCATGAAAACTATGCCCCATTATACACGAGCCAAGACATAACAAGATATATGATGATGAAGGCAATCCTGAACAAGTATAGTCCTGGGACACAAGATGAAAACAAAGCAAAAAGCTCAAGCATGCAAACAATATGCACATGATCAACTTACATCTCTTTCCAAGAGTAGGACATGGATTTGGATAAACTATTGGACTAGGGAAGGATACATCCCGATGGGCAAGTGATGGATTGATTGGCGGATGACAAAAGATAAGTTGGATATGAAAGATATGTAGGTGAGAGGATTTCCACTTGGATTTGATTAGCATAGTATGGATGGGTGCTTGGATTAGGCAAAAGTTAGCGTGAGCTCAGGTAGATGGGAAAAACTTAGTTTGATGGATTGGATAAGATTGGAAGAAGGATAAATGATTAGATAGGATGAAAAGGGGGATGGGATTATTCATTAAATTGGATGAGATAGGATTGGATTAGAAATTGGATAAGATGGGGTGGATTGGTGGATAGGATTTGATTGAATGGAACCAATGACAAGGGAGAGCCAATGGGTTGGTAAGAGGATGAATGAATGGAAGGAGGGAGTTATTATTTGGATAGATGGATCAAGTTGATGGATAGGAAATGGAGGAATGAAGGATGGAGGGTAGGGTGATGGAGACCCAAGGACTATGTTGCAAAGGAGTGCAATCCCCCATACTAGAGGTAGTGGAATTAAGGATGTAAGGATGGTGGATAAAGATGTATGAGGTGAAAGGATAATGTGTAATGGATATGGATGGTAGTGAATTTAAGGCTTGTGTAATCCAAAGCATACATGCATATACATTTTTTTGCCTCTTATATGATCAAGATGAAAGATAGGAATGGAGGATTTATTTTGATAGGATGAGGGATATGACATGGAGTATATGGATAGGATAGTCAAGATCAAAGATAGGAAAGGAGAATAGACTTAGATATGATATAGATGGATGGGAGGATTGTGTGGATGAAGCTTGCCCCCAATTGTAGAGTGCAAGGGGATGAGGGGATTACACATGATGCTTTTTTGCCAATTTTTTATCATGGTACTTACCCAAGGCACCACAAGAAGTGGTTTTCACCATAGGATAAAATGATTTTTCTTTACTTTTTTCTAAATTTTTTTTTGTAACTTTCTTGATTTTTTTATTTTTTTGAATTTTTGGAATAGTTTGGATGGAGAAGGATAAGGATGAGTGGATATGGAAGATATTGGATGCATGAAGGAGGAAGGGAGGACTCAAGCATCTAGTTCCATAGATGGTATCCCTTAGTATTTCTTTGAATTAGAGGTATGCTCATAGATGTTGGAAACAATAATTGGGGAGATGAAATGGATAGGGGATGGGAGATAAGGATTTGAAAAGGATTGGACTAACGGAATGGGATTGTGAAAAATGGATGGTGGATAATGGATGGGGTTTTGAAGAATTTGTGGAAGATCAACATTGGCACACACCTTGAAGGGTGGTGGAGTAGTAGAGGAGAGTGTTTTGAATTAGATGGGGGATAGTGTGTGGATTTTGGGAAATGAGGACCCAAAATAGAAGAAGGGGTTGATGGAGTTGGGATGGTGTATTTTGGGACATAAGGACCCAAAATGGATTTTTAAGATGGAGGAGTGTTAGATGGAGGATTGAAAGACTTATGAATGGAAGGTGCTTTTGGATTAACAAGTTTGGATGCCAATTTTGATTTTACTTTGAGATGCATTTCTTCTTTGGGAATCCACATAGTTTTTGATTTTTTCTTTTGGGGCCTTTGTGGCCTTTTTTATTTTTCCTTCTTTCAGATCACATTTTTCTTTTGAGCATGTCATTTTGAGGGGACATGTTGATCCTTTGATTTTTGCACATTTTGAGCTTTATTATTTTTAGATTGGGCATCCAAATTGCTTCCAATAGCAATGGGATGGGTGCATGAGGATGAAGGATTGATGGATTTTGTGGACGAGATGGTGGAAAGAGAGTGTTGGGAGGCATCCAAGGATGTGTTCCTTTGTTGATCTTGCTTAGGGATTATTTGAGTTTATGGAGTGGTGGATGGAGGGATGTAAGGACCCAATATAGATGGAAGGGATAGAGGATTTATCTTTGGAATATAGGGTCCCAAAATGGATGGAAGGAATGAAGGGTTTAACTTTGGAACATAGGGTCCCAAAATGGATGCGGAAGATGAGGGATAACAAGATTTGGATTTGTATGAGGGAAATTTGGATTTAGGAGGAATAGAGGATGTACCAACATCTTGAGCATTATCTTGAGGACCCTTATTATTTCAGAAACAAGTTGCGAGTCCATTTTGAGGGGGATGAGATGTGGAAGGAATATTAGGATCTTTATATGGATTGGGATCATGACATGGAGATGAAGGGATACTTTGATCTTGACTAGGGAGGGTATCATGAGATAGAGTGGGAGGGTTGATTGGATCATGAGATGGAGGAGGATCATGCGATGATAAAGGAATCATATGATCATGAGAGGAAGTGGAGGGAATGGGATCATTAGATGGAGTGGAGGGAGATGCATCATGAGATGTAGAGGTTTCTATGCTAGAATGCTTGGAACAAACTTTTGACATGTTTGGAGTTGTGGGGATTGTGTGATGGAGGAAGGTATGGAAGCTTTGATGTGAGTAGATGGGGAAATGGGGGTATCATGAAGTGTGGAGGATTTGGATTTGTTTTGAGGTGGAGGTGATTGGGGTGGATGGAAGACTTGAGGAGACTTGGCCAATTTTCTTTGAGGTGATGATTTTGTCTCCTTTGCTAGCATGTCTTGGATAACATTATGGATGATGGATTTGGAGGATGTAGACAATATGGATTTTGGAGGATTAGGATTAGATGGAGAATTGGGATTAAATGTGGGATTGGGATTGGGATTGGGATTTGATGGAGGATTAGGATAATGGATTGGGAAATTAGGATTAATTATTGGAGGACTATGGAGTAAAGGATTTGGATGGGGAGTAGAGGTAATGAATGTATTATGAAAGGATGGGGATTGGGATGTAGATGGTGGGGGGGAGATGGAGGTATACATATTGGATTAGAGGAGTACATGGATGAAGGATAATATGGAGATATGGATGGGGAATAAGATGGATTTCCCTTGTTGAAGGTAGAGGAAGGATAAGAGATATGGTATAGATTGGGATTGGGTGTAATGTTTTGAGATGGGATGGATGAAGGTATGATAGGTGAGTAGGATATTATGGGATTAACTTGGTAGGAAGGTTCATGAACTTCCATGATAATCTTCTCATACCAAGCTTTGAAATTTTGGGTAGTCATGTTGAGAGTGAAGGACTATATTGGAATTGGATGAATATGTTTTAGAGGGGAAAGATTATGATGTTAAATGAAGATGAGGATTAGGACTTGGATTGGAATGATGATGGATTAGGACTTGGCTTGAAAAGATGATAGATTAGATTTGATTAGATTTGGATTGGATTAGGACTTGATTGGATTGGTCCTTGGATTAGGACTTGGCTTGATTGGATTGGTACTTGGGTTAGGACTTGATTAGATGGTCCTTGGATTAGGACTTGATTTGATTTGATTGGTTTATTGATTGAATAGATTGGATTGAATTGGATTATATTGGATTGAATTAGATTAGATTGGATTGAATTGGGTTGGATTTGATTTGATTTGATTTGATTTGATTGGATTGGATTGGATTAGTCCTTGGATTAGGACTTGGTTTGATTGGATTGGATTTGATTGGATTTGATTTGGATTAGGACTTTACTGGATTTGGATTAGATTAGATTGGTTGATTGGTTGGATTGGATAACCAAAATAGGAAGATGGATGGATTTGATTGATTGGAATTTTGGAGATTTGATTGGACTAGAGGAAGAATGAATATTAGTTGAGGAAGGATGATTGTTTGAATGGATGAAAGTGGATTGGGGATTGGAGAATTTATTGGATAGATAGAAATGGATTAAATATTTGATGACAAGATGGAATTTGGAAAGACGAATGATTGATTGGTTGTGGGGGGATGGACTTGGCAAGAGATGTCAAGTAAAGAAAACACAATGGTCAAAATAAGTTAGACTCAAAAGACACTCATGCTCCTTCACAACATATCCTATGGCAAGAAAAGACAATAGTCAATGGATCCCAATTGGTTTCCCAACTACGCTTACCCAGAGCAAACACTTAGATGCTTGACCCCACTTTATTCTTGCAGCCGTGCTGATTAGCAGACAGACGCGCTAATACGCGAGCGATCGCGCTAATAGATAGATTATTAATATTTAAATAGACAGATAACATAAAAAGAAAAATTACAGTCGCACTGATTATCAGGCACTTGCACTGATGCATGGGTGCTCTTGCCAAAACAACTAGAGTTAGTGCCCAAAAATTCAAATTTAAAATTTTCAAAAAAATGCTTGTGCTAATCGCAGAGCGGTCGCGCTGAAGCGACAACTAAAAAGAAATAGAAGTGAGAAAAAATAAGAATGCAGAAGAGGAAGAATGAGGAGGAGATAGAAGAATTTTCACGGTGGTTGCGCTGAAGCAAAGTGAGCCACAAAAAATGTTTGAAATTTCTTGTGGTCACGTCAAACCCGAGATGGTCACACTGATCCAGAAATGCTTGCGTCAATGCGTGTGTGCTCACACTGAATTGTGAATCTTGTGAGAAAAATTCACAAAAAAACTCAATTTTTTAATTAAATTTGGGACGTGGGTCCCACCGAGCATGCCAAAATGGATTAGAAGGTCAAATGATCAAAAACAGAATGAAATGATTAAGAAAACCATAAAACATCAAAAGATCATTTATACCTTTGTTTTTTATTAAGTAAAAATAGGTTTTAAGGGACCCGAAACCCGATTACATTCAAAAGATAGCCAAGAAGGAAACAAAACAAGACAGATGCAAAAGACCAGCACAAAAACTAGTAGCAGAGAAAAAGACAGCAAGAGGCCAGCAAGAAATTGGCCCCAAGCCCAGCATTACAAGTTAATTAAAAACTTTTAATGGATTCCTCATCATTCTAAACCAAGAGCATCATCGTCTTGGCCACTTCCCTCAGGTTGTTGCTTTCCTATCCTAGTTGGCTCTCTTTCATTTTCGTGTCCTTCCCAGTAGTGGTCTGCCTTGTTCTGCATCTGGGATTCTAGTGGGTGGGGCTGGAGGTTGGAACGTCTTCTATGATTACTAGATTCTTATGCTAATTTTTCCTTTCCAAATGATCCACCAAAGCATTCATGTTCTGGGATGAAACTTTAAGGACCTGGAGGTTGTGGTTCATGAAGCTTTTCAGAGCCTTCTCATTACGGGTGACCCGAGTGTTGATGTTGTCTTTGTCCTCCTCCACTTGTTCTTTCAGAATTCTAATAACATCCTCCAAGTGTTTTAGGTCCCTTTGATCAGATCTTTCTCCAGCCAATCCTCCATCTCAATTTCCTCCTCAGCTTCACTATTTTCTGTATCATCATTCTCTTTCCCAGAGTTAGAATCCTTAATCAACTTATTAATCTTATTTTCCAACTCTGTTTGCTTACCTTGCATACTGGTGATGTTGTCGACAACCCATTTCTGGAAATTGAAGGATTCCAAAGTGCAGTTACGGGTGGTATTCAAGATGGTGTTCACAGAGTCCTTGCCTTGTTCAGTATCCATACAGTTAGGGTTGTCATCCTCCTTAGAATTCAAAGCAGCATTCTCACTTTCCAAGCCATTAGGGTTAGAGTGAGGGTTTTCAGAGTTACCCCTTTCCTCACCTTCACCATTGTTCTCATCCTTAACTTGCTCCATTTCAGTATCAATGTCCTTATCCTTTTCCTCTTCCTCATCACAGTGCACCTCCATTTCCTCATGCTCTGTTTATGCTTTCCTTTTTTTGTGGGTAGGGGCATTGGGCTGATCCCCATCCGAATCAGAGTCTTTGCAGCTCTCAGAGATATGAGTGTTAGTGATCAAGGGGTCATCTTTGGTTTCCCTGGCCTTGTCCTTTAGATGTTCATATATTAGCAGAATAAGCCTCTGGTGGGCTATAGGGTAAGAGTTAGGCTTTTTAGCATTGTTAGGAAGACTCTCATTTAGAGAGGACGCTAAATAGAAAGGCAGGGAAATTTTAGCCCTGTGATGGAAATGATTCAAAATAGCAAAGTGATAGTTATAATTTTTTGTAAATTTTCCATCCACAATCAAATACTCCATTAAAACCCTTAGAAATTTTTGCTAGAAGGGCTTTACCTGCTGGGGAGTGTAGTAGGAGATGTTGTCCTTCGTCAAAAGCTTGCCCTTCTCATCCTCCAACTTCAGGAAATTTTTGAAAGCTTCAGCTACATACTTCTAGTCCCTGTAGAATTTAGTACCCTCCGTCTGAAGACCCGTGACCTCTGCAACCAGGTTTTCAACAATTTGCCAAATCTCCCCGAACAAGGTGACTCTGTTGTTACTCCAGCTTCTGGAAAAACCATGAGACACAAAATTTTTGCTTCCATGAAGCTTTTCCATATAGTCATTAAAGTCGTATCTGTAGAGTCTTCTCCAGACCTTTCATTCACTCTTCCAATTTTCACATCCTAGAGGCTCGTTCCTATTTAGGTTACCACCGATTTTGAGCTCCAAGTAGAGATACCCACTGCTACAATTCATAGTCTGCAGATGAAACCCCAAAAACTTGTAATTTCTAGAATTCCACTGTAGAGACTCTTTCATTGTTTTGAAATTAATGCTTATGGCTACACAAACCCAACAATTATTCCTATAATCTTTCTCACGCATATGATCATGGAAATGATGCCAAAAAACACTCATTAACTGACAGTTCATCCGTCCCCAAAATCTATCTTTGGAATTCATTCCCCAAAATGTAATCATGAGATTAACTTGGCCCATTGATATGATCAAAGTATAATTTCTCTTTAACCTCCCTTTTAATGTGAGTTTCTCCAATGTATTTGACATCCTTCTCCAAATTGACCCCTTCATTGGCAAGGATATCCGCAACCTTATTGCCTTCTCTAAAGGTATGAGTTATACTAATACTAACATAGTTATTTAAAAAATATTTAGCACTTTTAACTAAGTTAGAAATATTCCAAGAAACAGAGCTTGTACCTTTGAGGGCTTGTATGATGTTTAAAGAGTCCCCTTCAAGCCAAATTTTTTTGAATTTGAATTCCTGAGCTAGCTGGAGGCTCTTTAGCATGGCCAGAGCTTCAGCCACATGGTTATTTTGGACCCCAAAAGGAGAAGAAAAAGCAACAATGAAAATTCCTTGAGCATTTCTAATAACTCCTCCACCACCAGCCTTCCCAGGGTTCCCCTTAGCCGCCCCATCAAAATTTACCTTTATCGAGTCATAATCAGGAAAATGCCAGACAATATTATCTCTCCTATTCTTATTGTCTGATCTGTAGACCTTATGTATTAGGTTCCATTTAGTGAGGATGTCTTTTTCCATATCATTCATATTAGTAACAAACCATTGCTTATTGTTCTTGTGAGGAATATTGATGTTCTCCTTTATAGCCCTACAAATTTTTTCAAAGACCACCTGAGTATTACACTTAGCTTCCCTAAATATCCTATTATTTCTTTCTTTCCAAATGCCCCAACAAATCATGGGGAGGGTCAAAGACCAAAGGTTCTTGATAAGTTGGCATTTGGTGGGAAAATTCTAGTGCTAGATAATATCCTTGATACTCTTGTTCATAACCCAATTAACTTTCCATTTTTCCCACATTTTGCACCAAATTTCCCAAGTAAAAGGGTAGTGAAAAAAGAGATGATCGACTGATTCTCCCTCCTTCTAGCATAGCTCACATCTATTAGGGAATTTTGAACCTCTTCAGATTAAATTGTCAAGAGTAAGGGTACTATTACGAGAAGCAAGCCAAAAGAAAATGTTGACTTTAGGGATCAAAATGTTGTTCCAAACTTTACTCCAAATGGGATTACTGGTTTGAGAAAAGGTGTTTTTGTAGGCTGAGGCAACCGTAAATTCACCTCTAGGATCACTTTTCTTGAGGAAAACATCATCATAGTCTTTGTTAGGGGAAAAGGACAACAACTCCTTCTAGAGTAAGGAAAATCTAGAATGAATATCATCAAGCCTAACCCACTTGTCCTCCTTCTAGTAGTCACACACCATAAGCCCAAGCCTCCTTTTACATTCCTCAATAATTTGTCTGTTGCCTTGATCATAAAGAGCTTCATTCTTCATCCAGGGGTCTTCCCAAAACCTTATTCTGTCACCTTTTCCAAGGACCCATCCAGCCCCAACTTTGGCCACTTTTATGGATTTAGTAATGCTATTCCAGATGAAGGATCCAATAGGGATGTCTTCAGAATTAAGGATCCCTTGGATAGGCTGATTCTGAATGTATTTGTCAAACCATATTTGATTCCAATCTTTCTTAGTATCATAGGCTCTCCATAATTGTTTAGCAAGAAGAGCTTTGTTAAAGGTTTTAAGAGCTTTAATCCCCAACCCCCCTTTATTCTTTGGTCTACAAACTTTATCCCAAGCAACCAAGGATATTCTCTTTTTTTCTTCCACTCCTGACCATAAAAATCTCTTCTAGATTCTTTCCATTGCTTCAACAAATTTAGCTGGGATACCAAATAGGCTGAGGGCATAAACAAGGAGGTTTTGAAGAGTAGCTTGAAGGAGCTGCAATTTCCTAGCCTCTGATATAATTGAACCTTTCCATCCAGCAAGTCTTTTATTGAATTTATCAATAAGCATATTCCAGAAGGAATTTGGGGGAGCTAAACCCAAGGGAAGACCCAAATAGGTGGAAGGGAGCATATCCACCTTGCACCCGATAATTTTAGCAATTTTCTATTGTCTTATGACTAGAGTATTCAGGAAGTAAATAGCCAATTTGTCCCAATTGACTTGCCGACCAGTTGCCAAAGCATAGGAATTAAGAGCAGTTTTGAAGGCTTCGGCCTCCTTAACAAAAGAATATTCCATGAGGATAGTATCATCAACAAACTGTTGATGAGAGCAAAAAACATTGGTAGAGGAAGGTTGAAGACCTTTGATAGTTTTGCTTTGTTTCAGATTGTGAATTAATCTACTCATACTCTTAGACAAAATGGTGAAAAGGATAGGAGATATGGGATCCCCTTGTCTGAGCCCCCTTAAAGTTTTAAAAAATTTGGTAGGAGATCCATTAATCAAAATAGAGAACATAGGAGTGGTGATCAACTCTTTGATAATTTTGGTTACCTTTTCATCAAAACCAAATGCCTCCATGATTTTGAAAAGAACATTCCACTCCACTTTATCATAAGCCTTTGCCAAATCCAACTTTATCAAGAAACCTTCTTTTTTAGCAGCACTGTGGGAATGAATGTTCTCATGAACAAGAATAATAGAGTCCAAAATCTGCCTACCAGGAATAAAACCTTTCTGCTCCTCAGAGATGATGAAGGGAAGAATTGGCAAAATTCTAGTGGTCAAAACTTTGGATATGATTTTGTAGAAAGAGTTGCATAGGCTTATTGGCCTAAATTTTCCCATAGAGTCCACCCCAGCAACTTAAGGGATTAGGGCTATAAATGTGGAGTTGAGTTCCTTAAGGATTCTTCTAGATCCAAAGAATTCTTTGACCGCATTAACCATGTCTTCTTCCACAATATGCCAAAATTCTTGGAAGAAAAACATAGGGAAACCATCAGGACCTAGAGCTTTATCCCCTTGAAATGAAAAGACAACTTTTTTAATTTCTCCAGTAGACGGGATGGCAGAAAGGGCTTTATTCTAAATAGGGTTAATGATCTTAGGAATGATATTAACCAAATTGTGTTGGTGGGTTTGATCGATGTCCTTATTACTTGTGAGGAGCTGATTGAAGAACCTGACAACTTCATCCCTGATTTCATCCTTATTAAGTAGAGTATTGTTTTCTACAATGAGTCTTGTGATTCTATTCGCTGCCTTATGTTTTAGAGAAGTCATATGGAAAAATTTAGTGTTTATGTCCTCAGCCTCCAACCAAATAGCCCTAGATCTCTGCCTCCAATAGATTTCTTCTCTAGAAATAATGTTGTGGAGTTTGACTAGAACATCATCTTCCATGGCTTTGGAATACTTTTTATAGTCATCTTTCTATATTGAATTTTGGATCTAGTCCAGTTCCTCCTTTAGCTTTTTCTTTAAATCAAAGATATCACCAAAGACCTTCTTGTTCCAAATCTTAATGTTGGTTTTGATATTTTTAAGTTTTTTGGCAACTTTATACATGGAAGTTCCATTAACATCAATATTCCACCAGTTAGCAATAGATTTTTCAAGATTAGGGTGGGAAATCCACTTCTTTTCGAACCAAAAAGGGAAACTCTGATTATTCTTAAAATTCTCAGCAACAAAAGAGATGGGATAATGGTCTGACCCAATTATATTAATAATAGAAAGGGAGCATCTATGAGAAAGAATCCAATCATTAGTAACAAGGGATCTATTAAGTCTTACCTGGATGAGATCTTCACCATCCATTCGGTTAGACCAAGTGTAGGAGGCCCCATTGAGATCCATATCAATGAGAGTATTGATATTAATAAAGTCCATTAGGTCAGATCTGTTGTCTGGTTGAGCTTGAATGCCTCCAAATTTTTCAATGTCTTGCAGAGGAGTATTGAAATCTCCCATCACAACCTAGCTGTTCAATGGGAAGGAATTTCTTTTTTGCTGAATTTTATTCCAAAATTTACTTCTAGCAGATTTGGAGTTAGGGGCATAGATATTAGTGATGACACATTCCTTACCATCAAAGATTCTTTTACCTTTTAGGGGTAAAATATTGCCATCAACATCAATCATATCTCCAAAGGTTGTAGTTTTGTTCCAGAAAATAGCAACCCCTCCAGAAGCTCCATTCAAGCTACTACCACAAGCCCCTCCATTTTTAAAGAACTTTAATTTCTCCACTTTCTCTTTACTCATTTTGGTTTCTTGAACCAAGATAATATCCGCATTTTGATCTCGAATGAGGTTCCTTAATATATCTTGTTTATTGAGACCATTTAGGCCTCTAATATTCCAAGATATTACCTTCATTTGGAAGCATGAGGGCAGGATTCCTTGATAGTTCGTTGCCTTCCATTAGCTATGTTTTGCTTGCTCTCCTAGTTCCTGTGCCATTTCATAGTTTTACATCCTAGTGGGGATCTTGAAGCCCCAAAATCAGCCTTGGATCTGGTTGTAGTTTTCACTCCATTAAGGCCTCCTACCTTCTTGGTTTTAATTTTCTTTCCATTTCCTGTTGTGTTTTCTTCTTGTTCTGCTCTAGGCTCATCTTGCATATTGCTCCATAGTCCTCCTCTTTTCTGGGATGATGTAGGCATATCGACTCCTATATTCTGGAATAAGGCATTTAAATTTACCTGAGGTGATCCAAACTTGTTGTTCCTTCCCAGTTTTATTTCATGTTCTTCAAAATCATCATCTAGACA